>NC_063365.1:17848374-17974279 GCF_021869965.1 Rhincodon typus | reverse complement strand
GCTTGGCTTGCTGTGTTCATCCAGCTCTACACCTTGTTATCTCAGATTCTCCAGCATCGGCAGTTCCTACTATCTCAGAAGGATGTGGATGCTTTGGAAAGGGCGCAGAAAAGGTTCACCAGGATATTGCCTGGTATAGGGGATTTTAGCTATGAACAAAGGTTGGATAGACTCAGTTTGTTTTCACTGGAATGCAGGAGGTTGAGGGGCGACAGAAGTTTATAAGGTTGTGAATGGCATGAATAGAATGGAAAGTAGGAGGCTTTTTCCTCGGGTGGAGGGGGTCAATTACTAGGGGGCACAGGTTCAAGGTGTGGGGTGGTGGGGGGACAAGTTTAAAAAAAATTTGTGAGGCAGGTTTTTCACACAAAGGGTGGTGGGTGCCTGGAAAGTGTTAGCAAATGAGGTGGAAGCAGATACAATAGCAGCAATTAACAAGCAGGTGGATGAGTACATGATAGGAAGGGAATAGAGGGATACAGATCCTGTAAGTGAAGTCTGTTTTAGTATGGAAGGGCAAAATGTGGTTGTGTGTGCGCGCGCGTGTGAGCGTCTGTGTGTCTGTGTCTGTGTGTGTGTGTGCGCGTGCGAGCGTCTGTGTGTGTGTGCGTGTGTGTGTGCGTGCATGCGTGGGTGTGTGTGTGTTTTCCCTTTTGTTTGTATGTATATGCATGCGTATCTATGTTTGTATGCGTGTTTCTGTGTGTATGTGAATGCTTATGGGTCTGTGTGTGTGTTTGTGTGTGTGTGTGTGTGTGTGTGCACATGTACATATGTGTCTATACATGTTTATGCATTTGTGTGTGTGTGTGTCTTTGCGTGTGTGTATATGTATGTGTCTGTTTGGGGGGGTGGTTGTTTCAAGCTCTCAATCTTTACTCCGGCTAAATTTGTCTCCAGCAACTGCAGCGATCCAGTACATTGAATTTTCTCTGTATCAGTAATTTGGTGTGGAATACACAAATGGTATTTAGAAATGCTGCTCTTATAGTTTGCTGAAATACATCATCTCATGCTTAAGGCATTACTGGAGCATTATCCAAAGGGCTCATGGCAGCAGCTAATTGGCTGGAGTGCCATCATTCATCAGGTAATGTGGTTAAAAACTCTTCTCAGCTCAGAGATCCAAGTGGGCAATTTTCCCACTTAATTTCGTCAGTATATATCAGGTGCATCAGACACACGGAACATTCATCAATCAGGATTGGGCCATAACTGCACAGTCACATCCTACAAGAACAATACTTTGTAACTACCATTCCAGGCTGATGCTGTAGTGGGATTGTTGCTGGACTAGAAATCCAGAGATCCAAATAATGTCCCAAAGATTCCAATGGGCAGAATTCAAATTCAACTAAACAAATCTGGAGCTAAAAATCCAACGATGGCCATGAAACTCTTGTTAATTGCCTTTAAAACCTCAGATGGTTTATTAAAGCCATTTAAGTAGTCCAAATTGAACACAAAACATTAACTTTCTCTCTCTTCCCCACGGAGGCTGCCAGACCTGCTGAATTTCTACAGCTTCTGTTTTTACTTCAAGTTTCTAGCATCGGACGTATTTTGCATTGGGAAGTGCAATCGTTGGGAGGGGTGGGATGTGATAGGGTTACGGTTATCACAGGCGACAGGCTGAGGGCTAGATTTTGGACACACAATTCACAACGAGCAGCTCTGTTCTTGCATTTTGGATGGATAAAGGGTGGATAAAGGAAACTGGCTGTGAAGCAGTTGGAGGATTCAATGGAGGACATGGCAATCTGATGATGACAACCAAATAGAAAGGTGTACTCGAGTACGGAACTCAGCGTGAGTGAGCTTCTTTGGTTCTGTTCAATCTCTCATCTCTCCACATGAACCACATTCACTGGCATTGACAGGAAACTTGTGAGAATACCTTTAAGGTGAATATCAAGGCTGAAGGAATGTGAAAACTGCTCAATTTCTTACAGAAGAAAGGGGACAGTGTGTTTTATTAATGGATCTGCAAATCTATTCACTTACTCTGGTGGATCCTGAATGGCAAAATAAAAACACCCAGCGCTTTGGATCTTTGCAACATGCTGAATTTACTTTTGTTGTTGGAACTGAACCATTAATCCTTAAATGTCATTTGTTGAGTTGTTTACGAATAAAACTTCCAACAGAACCTAGAGGGATGTTGCCAACAGTATCGATTACAAAGAAACCACACATCATTGGCAAGGTTTCCATGGCATCAGGGATATTAAGAACATGCGTGTTGTCTGGGTAGATGAAGGGCTGCTAATAAATTTGATCCAGTGCTTGGTAGATTTAAAAAAAATCACAGAATCCCTACAGTGTGGAAGCAGGCCATTTGGCCGATCGGGTCCGCACCTACCCTCCAAACAGCATCCAAGCTAGACCCACACCCCCCGCCTATCTTACCCCTGCATTTTCTGTGGCTAATCCACCTAACCTGAACACTATGGGCAATTTCCCACGGCTAATCCACCGAAACTGCACATCTTTGGACTGTGGGAGGAAAACGGAGCACCTGGAGGAAACCCACGCAGCCACGGGGAGCATGTGCAAACTCCACACAGACAGTCACCTGAGAGTGGAATCGAACCCGGGTCCCTGGTGCTGTGAGGCTAACCACTGAGCGACCATGCATTGATGTAGTGCCTTTCATCACCTCAGGGCTTTTCGCCATCTTATGCAAAGGACAGGATTGTCATTCCTAAATGAGCCGAGAGTATGTGTTCAAACATCTGGAGTCAGACTCGAATGCCCATCTCAAACAGCATGAACGTTGTTACTGAGTTAAGACGGGCGGTGGGATACATGTAAGAAATGGGTCCTAGAGGTGTCAGAAGATAGAACATCCCTGGATAAGGGCAAGTACAGGAATCACAGGGTTCAGGGTTGCTCTTGACCCAGGTTCCTAGCCCAGGCCCCCAGCGTGGCCTCATCCACCCATACTATAGTGGGCCCACTCACTCTAGACCAAGGAGATGGCCCCCTGGAGCCCTGGTTATTAGACTCTGATAAACTGCCCTGTCCCGGGACCCGAACAAAATCAGAGGGTAATTAGGAGCATCAGAATAAGAGGAAGCCATTTTGCCCCTCAGCCTCTTTGGCCATGAACGTGACTGATCAGCAAGGTAACTCCATTTGCCTGCCCTTTCCCCATGACCCCCTAACACCCTTGATTAGCAAATATTTATCAATTTCAGATTTAAAATTTATAACTGACCTAACATTCATTGCCATTTGTGGAAGAAGATTCCAAGCCCCGTTCATGTGTTCATGTGTTTCCTCATGTTTCTCCTGAAAGGTCTGGTTCTAGTTTTTACACACTGTTTTCATGGTTCTCTGCTCCCCAAGCGACTCTCCAATACTCCCTCTCCCTATTGGTTTCATCTTGATACCTTGAATAAAAGCAAAATACTGCTGATGCTGGAAATCTGAAACTAACAGAATGCTGGAGAAACTCTGCAAGTATACAGAGTCAACATTGAGTCCAACATGACTCTTCTTCAGAAAAGCTCTGTCCTTCAGGTTCTAAAGAAGAGTCAGACCAGACTTGAAACATGAACTTGCTGTTTCCCTCTGCACAGACACTGCCCAATCTGCTGAGTTCTTCCAGCATTCTCTGTGTGTCCCCCTTAATATCTTATAAACTTCAATCAAATAGCCCCTTAACAATCTAAATTCCAGGGAACCCAAATCTAGTTCGTTCAATCTCTCCTCAGAATTTCACCTCTGAATCCACACTGCTCTTTCTCCATGGCCAATAAATCCTTCCTAATATAAAATACCCAGAACAGCCCTCAATATTCCAGGTGTTGGCTTTAGACAGTTGAAGTATGTCTTCTACCAAATTGCACTTTACTCCTCGACTTATAAAAGTCTGCATTCCTTAGATTTCTTGAATTACAATATTTTAATGATCCTTGCATCCAGACCTGCAATTCTTTCCGAACCAACACTGTTCTGCTGCTTCTCACAATATGGAAAATATTAGTGTACCTTGACTTCAACAGTATTTAAAAAAACCCAAAGAACTGCGGATGCTGGAAATCAGAAACAGAAATTGCTGGAAAAGCTCAGCAGGATCTGAAGAAGAGTCACTGGACCCAAAATTGTTAATTCTGTTTTCTCTCCACAAATGCTGCCAGACCTGCTGAGTTTTTCCGGCATGTTCTGCTTTGACTTCAAGAGAGTTCATCCACCAGCTGCTGTGTATACAACATCATGACTCGACCTTTCAGTACATCTGCAGCAATCAGCTGGTTGCTGTAATGACTTTATGACTTATAATGTGTTTATTGTTTTATGTAAGCTAACCCTTAGAATGAATCAACCCTTGGTGAGCTAGTGATTACTAGGCTATTATCATTAATGTGACACAATGCACCCTGTTCTAACATTTCTAGATCCCTTGTGATTGGTGATAAATAGCTAAGAATTTGGAGATTGAATTAAGCTGCCGAAAAGTAAAGAAGAATGCAAGGGTATGGATGCATGACAATTAATGTTGGTCCAATTTACTTCGAGAACGACCTTCATGAAATCACCACCAGGAAGGTGATGGTCTATTAACAGGAATCATCTTTTGAATTACTCTCCAGAGATTGTAGAGCTCCAATTAAAAATACATTAAAATGATTTTTAAAAACCTGACAATAATGAGAAACGCACATCATTTTCTTAACGTAGGTATAATTGTGACTCTCGTGATAGCAGAAATTGTTAACTTGCTGCAAAGATGATTGAATTGAATTGAATGATTTATTGTCACTTGCATTTTACAGTGAATAATACAGTAAAATACAGTCATTCCTCTGTTGATTAATTTAAATGTCATTTCTGAGAAGTGTTGGCACTTGAATTATTCATTCCACAGGCAGTGAGAGTTTGTGATTCTTGTCCACGGCAAATAATTAAATCATGGGCTGTATTTAAAAGGAATCCGGTTGTTCCTGTGATTTGAGGCTTGAAAATCAGTCTGCTTCCTAACCATTCACACTACCCTCCTTTTATTTTTCCATTTACACAAATTGGTCATTTAACACATGAAGTTACTGACAAAATTACCTTCAATGGAATCATTATCTGACTACAAGTAGAAACTCAGTGCCCTACACATGCATTTTTCATTGAAGATGGAATGAAATACTTAACTCTGATCAAAGGAAACTGACATCACGAATGCGTTCAAAATCGGTGGTTGGAAGCAAAGTGTCCATCAAAGCATTAAGCAAAAGTACACAACAGAAGCCATTCAGCCCCTCAAGCTTGCTCCTATATTCAATTAGATTACAGCTGATCTCTGCATCAAATCTATTTACGCAGCTTTTCTTCCCTTTAATTGGTATTCTTAACAAACAAAAATCTGTTGGTTGTAGCCTGTAAAGTTCCAAATGACCCCCAGCATCCAACAGCTCGTGGGGTAGTGAATTCCAGACTTCTTCTGCTCTATTTTCTTTGAGAGGTGCAATCTCTGACTTGCCATTCTGTTCAGTGTTTTAAGGCACTGCTGTGATACACGACAAGACAATGTATAATCACCAAAGCTCCTACCAGGATTGCTCAAAAGCAACATCATATTTGGATGAATCCAGACAAAGGAAAGAAATTGAGAGCTTGCATGTCTACATGCAGCACTTTTATATGCTGCAAAGTGTTTTACAGTCAATTAAATCCTCCTTAAAACGCATATATATACACACACACATAATATACATATACACACCATACATATATATATGCATTATAATGTAACACTGTTATGGACTTCACTGCCAAACACTGAAGGGTTGGGAAATAAATACTGGCGAAGGTCTTTCCCTCATGGTAGGGGAACCTGAAACTACAGGGTGTAGGTTTTAGGTGAGAGGGAAAAGATTTAAAAGGGACCTAAGGGGCAACTTTTTCACACAGAGGGTGGTGCGTGTATGGAATGAGCTGCCACAGGATGTGCTGGAGGCTGGAACAATTACAACATTTAAAAGGCATCTCGATAGGTACATGAATAGAAAGAGTTTAGAAGGACAAGGGCCAAATACTGGCAAATGTGACTAGATTAATTTAGGATATCTGGTCGGCATGGACGAGTTGGACCGAAGGGTCTGTGTCTGTGCTGTATGACTCTAGGAATCCAAGACTCTAGCCAGAATGGAAAATAAATATAGGAAACTTGGCAGCCAATTTGCATGTCAAGCTCTCATAAACAGGAATGATAACCAGTTCATCTTTTTCAACCGCTGGTTGAGAGATGAATATCTGGCCAGGAGAAATCACTTGTTCTCCATGGATTACTGCAGTGAGGTCTTTTTTTTAAACATACACCTGAGAGAACAGGGCAGGGGTTCAGTTTAGAATCTCATCCAAAAGGTGGCATACTGTCTGCACAGTGCTCCCTCAGTACTGCAATAAAGTGACAGCTGAGGTAAGGAACTCCATCCTTTGGAATGGGGCTTGAACTCTTGGACTCTGTGGGGATAACTACTACCCACTGAGCCACAGCAGAGTGCGTGCATACTTACTCGAAGCACGGAGCTCCTGTCACTTCTCCAATTAATTTCCTAAGGCACAGTTTCAATGTAGACATCCCTTTGAAGATCAACAGGAAAGTGTTGCACATAGCTCCCATGTTGCACTCAGAAGACATGAAGAACCACAGGTTAACTGTGAGCATTCCCTGTTGTGTATTTAAGGTGTATAAGTATAGTGGAATGTCACTTTACGAGCCTAATCACCTGGTGCAATGATGACATGGACAGTCAAACAGCTGTATCTAACCTTGCTGCATGGAGAGTGAATCTCTCCATAATAAAGATCCTGCTGTTTAACACTTCAGCCTCCTGATCCTTCATAGAGCTTATCATTCCCCTTCTTGAGGGCACGTGGGGCTGTGCTTTCTCCCTCTGATATCAATGTATGTATTTCGACAGTAATGTTTTTCAGTCACAAGTGCAGATGGTCCAAAATCACAGATCTTCAGGGGGCAATCACAAATGCTCTATCAAAAATCTCTAATGCCTTCTTGCCAGCCTCCATTGCAGTTCATCAGATTGGGGTTGAAAACCTGCAGGACACTCTTCTCCAAACGTGTGCATTCTTAAATCCATCTCCCATTCAGAAATGATCTATAAGGAGTGCTGTTTACAGAACTGCTCAACTTCATAACGAAGGCAAGTCCATCGAAACTGAAGAAGGGTCACTGGACCAGAAACGTTAACTTTGCTTTCTCTGCACAGATGCTGCCAGGTTCGCTGTGTTTTTCCAGCAATTTCTGGCTTGGTTTCTGATTTCCAGCATCCGCAGTTCTTTGTTTTTTTTTTCCATTGGCATGCTTTTAAGTTTTGTCTGCTACAGGCATCACTCTACTTGTCAGCAGGGTGGGTCTTATTAGGTAGAAATCGAGATTTTCTTTTGAAGAAAATCAAAGTATTTATTAAAAAAAGACATTGGAAGAGAATGCTCCACAAACTTTACATCTCTCTGATTTTTCTTCTCTTTTTTAAGGTTTCTCATTGCAATGTAGAGTTCGATTTTTGCTACCCAAGATATTAAGGGATATGGAGTCACGTCTGAAAGATTAAGTTAGAATGTAGATCAGACACATTCTCATTAACTCTCAATATCAATGCACGGGTTGGATTCCTTCGATTATTCTGGCGCAAGTCTGATAAATCATAAACAACTGCGGAAAAGAATCCAAGAAACAAAAACAAAAATTGCTGCCGAAACTCAGCAGGTCTGGCAGTATCTGTGGGAGGGAAGGCAGAGTTAACATTTCGCGTCTGGTGACTCTTCAGTAGAATTCCTGAAGTTGCAGATGAGCTATTGTAGAAAGTAAAAGGACTATGTCCAGAAACTTGCAAAGATGCCAATTAAGGCTTCAACGATGCTGTCACCTCCTTGAACAGCATGCAAAGCACATCATATTTTGTGTGCAAATTAAATGATGCCATTTCGGTTGAATATCTGGCCACATTTATCTCTCTGTGTCATCTGAATTTAACATGATTTTCAAAGCATAGTTGTGTATATATGAAACTCCCCACAGAATGAGCAGTGATTCTGATAAGTCAGGTAATTATCACCTGCACAGCAAGATCCCACAGTGAAGCAGCTAAATAATTCTTCAATCTGGTAAACACAGATGCTCAGAACTAACTTGCAGTTCTTGACAACTTCAGAGTGCTGTGGGAACTACACACAAAACTTTCTTTTCAATCTTCAAAGGAATGCCTTGCTTGAACCTGCGTCTCAGGAAATCTAATTGTCTGGTGTCACAGGTAGAGAATGGCCACAGCATTATTCTGCTGCCAAGGAGATGTTTTTAAAGTTTCGCTGAATCACCAGAGGAAGCAAGTTGCGATCTCACACTTATACCTTACACAAACAAAATAGGTGAGATCACACCTGCAGCACTGCGCATGGCTCCAATTTCTTTGTGTTTATTTGTTCACAGGATGTGGGTGTCACTGCCTCAGCCAGCATTTAGTGCCCATCCCTTATTGCCCAGAGGGCGTTAATAGTCAACCACATTGCTGTGGGTCCAGAGTCACATGTAGACCAGACAGATTCTCTTCCCGAAAGGGCACGCATGAACCAGGTGGGTTCAACCAGATGATGATCAACAGCGAAATCCATTCAGCTTGCATTTAATTCCAGATTTTCATCAATTTCAAATTTTACTATCTGCCATGGTGGATTTCATAGAACATAGAATTGTACAGCACAGTACAGGCCCTTCGGCCCACGATGTTGTGCCAAACTTTTACCCTAAACCCTAAGGTCTATCTAACCTCCACCCCTACCTTATACTATCATCCATATGCCTATCTAATAGCCGCTTAAATGCCCCTAATGAGGCCGACTCCACTGCCCTCTCTGGCAATGCATTCCACGCCCCAACCACTCTGAGTAAAGAACCCAGGTCACCAGAATATTAGCTTGGGGCTCTGGATCACTATCCAGGAACACTACCACTACACCTCCCCCATCTTCTTACTTAGGGAGGGATATACTTACATTGGAGTTCAGAAGAAATACATGAGACTGACTCCTGGGATGTAAGGATTATCTAATGCTTATGAGTTTAACTAATTGTTATAGTCAAAGGTTGCTTGACTGGGGGCCCAAGTAAGGAAGGTTTGAGCAGGTTGGGCCTATATCCATTGGACTTTGGAAACATGTGAGGGGACCTTATTGAAGCGTTTCAGATTCTGAGAGCGTGTGACAGGGGGTAGATGCTGAGAGAATGTTGCCTCTCATGAGACAAACTAGATCAAGGATGCTGTTTCAAAATAAGGCGTTCCCATTAGATGGAGACGAAGAGATTTTGTTTTCTCTGTCAGAGGGTTGTTGATCTCTGTAAGTCAAAGCAAAGACTGGGTCACTGAATATATTCAAGGCTGGCTTAGATAGGTTTCTGATGGACAAGAGGGATCAGGGAAAGGCAGCAGAGCAAAATCTACAATCAGACCAGCTGTGATCTGTCTGACTGGCAGAGCAGTCCTTATCTCAGTGATCTCTGCTAGCCCCAGTACCCTCCAATAGTCGTGCCTTTGCTTTCCTAAGCCTCATGCTTTGGTATAGCTTCAATACATCTCTAAACTCTTAATATCACACACTTCCTCCATGTCTTGCACTATACTCACTATACTACCCCCTGTGGAGTGTGAGCCCCGAATACAAGTCTAACCTCCAGAGTGGGAGTTGAACCAACAGAAGGCCGATTGTCAGGCAAGAGTGCAACCAGCAAAGCCAAAAAGACACTGAGTCAGTGAACTGTACAGCAAGGAAACAGAACCTTCAGTTCAATTCGTCCAGACTGACCAGGTATCCTAAATTAATCTAGACCCTTTTGCCAGCATTTGGCCCATATCCCTCTAAACCCTTTCTATTCATTTACCCATCCAGATGCCTTTTAAATGTTGTAATTGTACCAGCCTTTACCTCTTCCTCTGGCGGCTCATTCCATACACGCACTACCCTCTGTGTGAAAAAGTTGTCCCTTAGATTCCTTACAAATCTTTCCCCTCTCACCTTAAATCCATGGTCTCTAGTTTTGGACTCCGCTACCCTTGGCTATTCACCCTTTGCTGCCCCTCATGATTTTATAAAGTTCCGTAAGGTCACCCCTCAGCCTCTGATGCTGCAGGGAAAATAGCCCCAGCCTATTTTGCCTCTCCTGATAGCTCAAACCCTCCAACCACGGCAAGCTGGGTTTTTGGTAATAAAAAAAACTTCTTTTAAAATTCTAAACACACACACACACACACACACAAAACAAAGTTGAGAAGACAGTGTCATCAAAGCTGCAAGCTACAACATCTTTTGTATATTAGGTGAAAGCAGCTTTGTTTATTGTATTTGGACCAATCCTCACTAGCCTGTTAATAAAGCTGTGCCTGACTCACAAGTTAATGATGTTTTTCTCCCCGCACTCAGCAACGTGTTATATATATTTCCCGCTGTCCTGAGGTACATCAACAGGGGGATATAAAAGAGAAGCTGGACAGAAATATTTAAGAGGTTGATCCTGCCAAATTGCAATAAATCCAAATAAATCTTAGGGCAATGCATGTTAAAAAGAAACAACAGTTGGGGTGATGTAGTCTACAGACTTAGAGGTGCAGGATTACACGGAATAATCTAATCATGCACTGCTTTTTTACAGGACATCAATGCTGCATTGCTGCTCTAAGAGCTACTGAGTGCAAAGGATTCCTATCAGGTTTTGAGTCTGTAAGATGCCAGATTCACCAGATCAAAAGAACTTGGAGTCATAGAGATGTACAGCTCGGAAACAGATCCTTCAGTCCAACTTGTTGTCGAAGAAAGAAAATTACAAACAAGCCTGCAAAAATTGCCTACTCTTCTTTATAGTCACAAGAGATCAGTAGGATATAAATTTGGTTTCAGCACAAAATAGGAGGGACTGCGTCAGTTGTCCATTAAAAGCTCTGTTTGATATTCTGTTCCGCTGAGCACAAAATTGAAGGGATGGTTAATCAAGTCGGTACATGACTGGCAGAGTAAACTTCAGGTCACCAAAACTTCACTGTCCACATCTCAACTCCTAACAGGTCCCATTTCTCTACAACACATATGCCCGCAGACATACTTTGGTTCCCAGTCAAGCAACCTTTCAATATAGAAATCTCTCCCTGGCCTCACCCCTCCCTATCTCAGTGATCACCACAAGCCCCAATACACTTCAGTAGCAGTGCCTTCACTTTCCTAAGCCTCATGCTTTCCATACATCTCTGAACCCCTCCTGTGCTTTCTTCCTTAGAGATAATCCCTAAAACCCGTGTCTTTGATCAAGCTTTCGATTATCTGACCTCATATTCCCTCTTGTGGCATACTTAGTTTCGTTAATGCTCATGTAAAGCATCTTGAGACATTTCATTCTATTAAAGGCACTATATAAATATAAGTTGTTGTTGTAGCAACATTGTGACGGGTATAGTTTCACAAGATCAATGAAAAGTAGATACAATTCTGTATTTATTTTGAAAAGAGGCATTCAATTCAAATGTTCCAGTGCTGCAGTGTTCCAGTGAAGCTCAACGCAAGCTGGAAGAACAACACCTCATTTTCCGCTTGGGGACCCTGCAGCCCTCCACACTCAATATCGAGTTCAATAATTTTAGGGCCTAAACTCCCCCATGTCCCAGCCCCCTACCCCACACACCTGGCCTTGTTATCATAGCCTGCCATTACACACCCCCCATTGTTAGTCACTAACAGTCCCCAGTAACAACTATTCACCCTCCCAGCCTGATCGTTAGCAACTCCTTTGTCTGTCCAACTGTCTCCTTTCTCTCTCTGGGCACTATCCTATCATTTACTCCCTACTCCACCCACCTCCCTATTTTCTGCATATAAACTGACGTTTTCCCAGCCACCAACAGTTCTGTGGAAGGGTCACTGGACCCTGAAATGTTAACTCTGTTTTTTCCTTCACAGATGCTGCCAGATCCACTGAGCTTTTCCAGCAACTTCTGTTTTTGTCCCTGATTTACAGCATCCGCAGTTCTTTCGGTTTTTATCCAATTCCAGTGGTCCGCAGCAAACATTTAAGCTTTGCATTTCACCAAAATGCACCTAAACTTATTGGGCTAATATAAAAGCAGGGCAGACCTGCATTTGTATAGCAACTGTCATAATCCCAGAATGTCCCAATAGAGCATTTAAAGCCAATGAAGGGCATGATCTTTGGAACAGATCCACTGTTGACATGTGCAATGTGAGGCAGACAATTTCAGCACAGTAAGGATCCACCGAGATCAATGTGATAAAGACCAGGTCATTGTCTCTTGCAATCCTTTTCCTCCGAAATAGCGATGCAGGATTTTTGCAACCACCTAGTAGAGTAGATGAGGCCTTGGTTTGAGAAATGATCAAGAATTGACATCTCCAACAGTGCAGAAGTGCAGTGTAGGCGTAGGATTTTGGGAAAATGAAAATGATACTTAAGTGGATTTCTTAGTTGCGCCAATAAATTTAGAGCGTGGTAATGGATTTCTGCAGGTCAAAAAAATTGAATGACAAAATAAAACAAAAAATCTGCTGTCTAACTCCAGTTAATTAAAACATGTATCTAGGGCATGCCACTGTTAAGTCAATGTTAAACTTGTTCTCAAAATGCTGTACAACAGCCCAAGGGAAATAATGCACTACATTAATTATGCCCATTTATTCACCATATCAAGGACTGAATTGACAAAGTTGTCTAAAGTTTTATCAGGAAAACAATTTCCAAGAAAGGAGACAATTGTTCAGTCTTCTAAGACAATTCATTTTTGCAGGAACTAATCCAGAAAACAAGACAGTAAGGTTAAGGAAGCAGAGCTGGCAAATTACAGAATAATGGTTGATTTATCCAAACCTGGAATGGGCATCTTGGAACCCTTTAATATACCAAATAAAAATCGAAAGAACTGCGTATGCTGTAAATCAGAAACAAAAATAGAGATTGCTGGAAAAGCAGGTCTGGCAGCATCTGGGGAGAAAAAAAATCAGAGTTTATGATTCGGGTCGAGTGAGAGTCACTCAGCCTGAAGCGTTAACTCTGATTTCTGCCCACAAATGCTGCCAGACCTGCAGAATTTTTCCAGTAATCTCTATTAGAGGCTGCAATGGGGAACTCACACATTGTACCTGTTTTCCCGTACCACTGCATGACAGTGGCCCATTGCAGTTCACTCAGGGATTTTGAGTTGCTATGGTAACCTGCACCTTTACATTGCATGCTATAGCATGGAGATATAGACAATGACAGTCAAAGTTCCATTGTTTGAATCTCGGCCTACCAGGAGTCACTCTCACTCCTACGACTGGTACGATTAGGAGAAGTTGCAATTTGCTATTTAGCCTGCTTGCTTGCATTATGAACACATCTTCCTTGGCCAGCAAGACTTGGAGTGGAACTCGAACTCAGAGCTCCTTCGTCTGGCATAGGGACACTACCCACTGGACCACAAAACCTCCGAAGCCCATTTGTCTCTTTTGAGAACTCACTACGCATTACTCATTCCCATAAATAAAACAGAGAGGCCTGACGGTCTTGAAGAAAAATAACCAATTGCAAAAATTAAGCCACAGTCAAAGTCATACAGCATCAAACATCCATCTATTCTAATCCCATTTTCCAGCACATGGCACCTAGCCTTGTATGCTATGGCATTTAACATGCTCATCTAAATAGTTCCTAAATGTCCTGAGGGTTCCCAGCTGTACCAACCTTTTAGGCAGTGAGTTCCAGGCACCCACAACCGCCTGGGTGGAAAAATACCATCTTTTCTCAAACTTTCTCTAAAGGTCCTGCTTCTTACCACCTGGTCATTGACCCATCTACTACAGGTAAAGGTTTCCGCCCATCTACCCTGTATATGCCCCTTTGTAACACCTCAATCAGATCCTCTCTCAGTCGTCCCCGCTCTTAGGTAAACAACTCTACTTTCTCTTCCTGGCTGTTGACATAGTTCAACTACTCTTCCGGATGAAATGAGATTTGGGACATGTGCAATTTTCTTACCTAGCTCTTCTAATAATCGTGGATGGGTCCTCAATACTTCCTGACCTTTAGTCCCATTATGTTCTCCGTTAATGGTTATTTAAACTAATAAATCCTCCAAGTAAACCCGAAATAAAAACCGAAGGAACTGCGGATACTGTCAATTAGGAACAAAAACAGAAGTTACTGGTAAAGTTCAGCAAGTGTGGCAGCATCTATGAAGAAAAAAAAAATCACGGATTTTTCAGATCTGGTGACCCTTCCTCAGAACTCAGTTCTGACCCGAAAAATTTGTGACTTTTTTCTTCGGGTCAGAACTGAGTTCTGAGGAAGGGTCACCAGACCTGGAAAATCTGGAAAAATCTTCACAGGTGCTGCCAGCCCTGTTGAGCTTTTCCAGCAACTTCTGTTTTTGTTTCTAAGCAAACCCCCTCCTTTATCTTATCTCCTTTGTTCCACTGGATTTTGTCCTTTTCCACTACTGTAAAGTGGAAATGAATTATCTTTCAAGTCTATCATTTTCTTATTAACCACCCTAATGGGTTATGTTAGCTCAGTTGCCTAGACAGATGGTATGCAATATAACATGATGTAAACTTCATGGGTTCAGTTCTTGTACTAGCCAAGATTACCATGACAGTGTTTCCATCTCAACCACTCCCCTCACCTGAGGCATGGTGACCCTCAGATTAAACCACAACCAGGTATCTCTCTTAGAGATAGTAAGAACTGCCGATGCTGGAGTCAGAGATAACACTGTGTGGAGCTGGAGGAACACAGCAGGCCAGGCAGCATCGGAGGAAGGGACGCTGACGTTTCGGGTCTGGACCCTTCTTCGGAAAACGAAGAAGGGTCCCGACCCGAAACGTCAGCTTTCTGGCTCAGATGTCTCTCTCACTCTCTCTCCCTCTCTCTCTAACAAGACAGCAACCTTATGCTCCAGCAGGACTATAATGAGTTTACCAAACCTGAAGTGTAGGTCAGGCCTGATACACCAACCGGTCTTTTCTTGCCTGTTAATTTTGCACATTTTGTAGAACATACGGGTTTTTTTAAATTCTTCGCTCATTAACGTTGAGTGCCAACACTGACAGCCCAAATCCATCATGCTCAAAGGAGTTGAACGTTAACAGAAGACATGTTGTGGCTATCAGACAAACATTAAACAGGGTGAAAATAAGATGCAGTAAGTTGTATTTATAGGGGAAAAGTATGTCGCTACTCACAGGTCAAAAATGAGGTAGTGGAACCCTTCTTCTGATATGCTGTCATGGAGACGAACTGGAAAGAGAAAATGGAGTGTTTAAATTCAAATCACATGACCGAAAGTCTTGTGCCTGGAATGTGTCCCTCATTAAAACAGTTAACAGGAAGGAAAGAAAGTCAGTAATTTCCTGATGTGTTTTTCCAACATTAATAATGAGCCATTTCACCCTGAACAAACAACAGGCTTCCAACCAATAAAAACCTTCCTAATTTTCCTTTTACTCTCAATTGATCAAGGATGTTAGCGGCTAGGCTATGTTCCCATGCGCTGATTGTACAGAGTCAGAGGTCACGTGACACCACGTTACAGTCCAACAGGTTTGTTTGAAATCACAAACTTTCAGAACACTCAGGTGACGAAGGGGCAGCGTTACGAAAGCTTGTGATTTCAAATAAACCTGTTGGACTGTAACCTGGTGTCACGTGACTTCTGACCTTATCCACCCCGGTCCAACACCGGCACCACTACGTCCTGATTGTACAGATGGGAGCTAAGTGTCAACATTGCTATGTGCTCAGGAATCACATGTAGGCCAGGTCAGTTCAGGATGGCATTTTAGGATATTAGTGACCCAGACGGGTTTTCACAAATCAACAGTGAATGTGGCATGGTCACCATTAAGACCATAAGAAATTGGAAGAGGAGCAGGCCATTCAGCCCTTCTGCCTCATCCCCTGTTCAATGGGGTCATGGCTGATCCAACATTCCTTAAGTCCACTTCCCTGCCCTTTCCCCATAACCCTCAATTCCCCACTAATCAAGAAATTATCTCAGCCTTAAGCAGGACTCTACCCTCATAGTTCTCGGTGACAAGGAGTTCCAAAGACTCATAACCGTCAGAGAGAAGGAATTCCTGTCCACCTCAGCCTTAAATCAGCACCCCTTTATTCTGAGACTGTGCCCTCTGGTCCTAGACTCTCCCATGAGGGAAAACATCTTCTCAGTCAGCATTTTAATCTAGCTTTTTCTTACTGAATGCAAATTTTACCATCTGCCATGGCAGCGTTTGAACCCAGGTCCCCAGAACACTAGGCCAACATGGTGGCCCAGTGGTCATCACTGCAAGCTCACAGCACCAGGGGCCCAGGTTCGATTCCAGCCTCGGGCAACTGCCTGTGTGGAGTTTGCACATTCTCGCCGTGTCTGCGTGGGTTTCCTCTGGGTGCTCAGGTTTCCTCCCACAGTCCAAAGATGTGTGGTTTAGGTGGACTGACAATGTTAAATTGCCCCATAGTGTCTAGGGTGGGAAATGCAGGGATAGGGTAGTGGGTGGGTCTGGGGATGCTCTTTGGAGTGTTAGTGTGGACTGAATATTCTGCTCCCATGCTGTAGGGATTCTATGATTAGCTTGGAGCTCCAGATTACTAGCCCAGTAACATTACTACTATGCCACCAGCTCAGTTTCTAACTAGCCAGAGGCTGCGCTGATTTAGTGCAATGTAAATCGCATTTAAACAGAAAGACAATGTAGCCTGATCAAGTGAAATTCCCAGTTGAAAGGAAGTACAACTGCTTGCTTCGTGTGGTTAGGAACTAGTCTCTGTATCTCCTGGAGAACAAAAATAAAAGGAGCACCTGCAGGAACTGTGCAACAGGTTACCAAACACATTTCTGGAGGAGAGGCGAGTGTTTTGCGTAGGATTCAATTACGATTTTTAATTTAAACTTAGAATGTTTCTTAACCAGGTAGTACCCAAGCAACAGCCTGAAAGAGACAATACTTTGAACTCAGCTCTGTCTGTGCATCTTAATAAACATACACTGACAAATTCAAATGGCACAGCAAACTCTGGTTCACTTGGTAGTGTCTTGTCTCTGGCACAGATGGCTTAGATTCAAGCTCCATTCCGGCCTCCATCACTCAATCTACGCACGATATTCTGAGAGGATATAAGTATTGATTTCAGTCCGCCCTCATCAGGATATTTCACAAGATCACAAATTCAAGGGGACAAAAAACCCAACATTCATACTCCATGAGGTGAGAATACAAATTGATTGGCTAGTGGACACTCTGGGCAATGCCTTGACCAATCAGAATCAACCTTCCTGGTTTAAAATTTAAACAAAGCCTAGCAATTAACTGTCAATCAGAATCAATGAGTGCATTCTCCATGGCAGCACTTCTACCAATCAGTGTCCTTTTACCAACCAATTGATATTTTCCTGGCATTGAAATTAAATGCTGTATTTCCCCTAGAATTGGTATTCTTGCAGTATGTCCTGATGAATACAAGATAAAGAGCTTTGACAAAATATGCCTTTTTTTTCCAGCACTACTGAAGTTAGTATTCTGCAAAGGACTGGTCTGAGGGAATGTTATTGGAGTGCCAAATCACCCACCCCATCCTGAGTTGGACATTTGCTGCAGATCCTTGATCATCCCTGGGTGAAAATCTTGTGACCCAACAGCACAGAGGAGCACGTGTAACCCTTAAAATGTCCAAGTGCAATACTTGGTTTGCGAGCTGCCTTTGTGACAAAGTATGCTGTTGGGAAGCAGGCATTTTCTGTAAGCCCATTCTCCTGCAGAGGGAACACGGTAGGATTTTAGCATAAAAGAGACCGTGGACCTTAGCAGCAAGCTCCACAACTGATGTCTACAGCAGGGAATGCGGTTCCACAAAACGTCTGTTTCACAGCAGCCCCGGTGGAACACACACACACAAAGGTTAAAAGGGGAAGCCACACGGCAAGCTGTCAAGAGTTTTTCTGCTCATTGAGCCTTTTGCGCATTGGCATGTGACAGGGAGGAACACAGCCTTTCTGGCTGCCATTGCAAAGCAGAAAGGCTCAGTCGCCCCACGACGCTAGCATTCAATGGCGGTACACTGTCGCCACAGCGATAGGCAAACTATTTCCTGAAACCAGCATCACCTGGAGGTCCAGGCTTTGAACAACGGACGGCCTAGTGAACAGATGACTGACAAAAGCCTCTAGAGGTTGTGGTGCAAGCATGATCATCCCATCCCACCATCCAGATTTAAATCAACAAGACGCTGCAAGCAATTTTTGCAATGCCAATGCCAGGCAGCCCTGAAACATGAGGCTTAAGAATGTAAATTCAGCCTAATCAAAAGAGATTCTCAGTGGAAAGCAACTATAACAGGGTGATTGGTGTGTTAAGAACATGTCTCTGCATCTGCAGGAATCCAGAGAACAGAAATCAAGGCAGGAACTGCACCACAGGTTCCCAAGTAAGCATCTGGAGGACAGGTAAATGTTCTGGGTAGGATTCAATTTGCTTTTTTTTTTATTAAACCTCCCCCCCACGACTTTGTAACCCAAGAATGAAGTGGAACAATTTCCCAATTTTGCTTTCATTTCAGATATCAAGCATTTGCTATTAATAAAGAAGACACTGGAGTAGCAGCAGGCTGTTTGGTCTTCTTAAACTCGCTCTGCTGTTCAAATAGACCATGGCTGACTCCCTTTTCAATCAAAAATTAGGACACATTCACGGCTGGATCAGACAATGACACAGCCTTAACTGCTCTCTGAGGCATAGAATTCCAAAGATTCATTTCTCTCTCTGCCTTAAATCGGTGATCTCTTAATTTGAAATTGTGTCTCCTTGTTCTAGATTCTAGGATAGTGGTAAAATGGACTATCAATTTTTGACTTCCAGTAGTTGATTCTTAACATTTAGGACTTTTTATTGACCAGAGTGGTTTTTATAAAAATAAAAAAAAAACTGACTTAAATTTGCCAAATTGATCACCTGACCAGGTTTACGAAATCATCAATAAACAAGACTTAGTCTGAACTGAAACTAATTTATCATGAAAATGACTGAAACCAGTCATTCAGAACTGTATCTCCTGGTTACACCTTCCTCTAAGTTTCATATATTAGGATGGAAGACTTGCCTGCCAATTATCCAGCTGGGAATAAGCAATGAAGCCAGACATTGAGATACACAAATGAACTGTGTCTCAGGCATGTGATTTTGGGAAAACCAGAGCGAAAAACTGGATTTGTAATAGTGGAACTTGAAAACTATCTCTGTTCCTATGTTCTTTTAGCCTCTTGAAAGACAATATTCAGTTAGTAGTGAATCAAAGAAACATCCATTCACTAAGAAGACAAAGATATCCACAAAATTTCTGACTGCTAAGGATACAAGTAATCAATTAAACAACTATGGTCTCATCTTAAAGCCTAAAATCTCAAGGATTCTGTGGATGTTTTAAGCTGCTGATACAGAATCAACTTGCCAACAAATCAACATCCTTTTCTCATGCAGTAAAAACTGCGACTGTTTTTGAAATTTGCCATTCTTGTGTCTGTCATAAAATGGAAGGTTAAAAAGATTTGCCAGCATGTGGTTGACTCTGAACTGTCCTCTAGGCAATTAGGCACGGACAATAAATGCTGGCTCATCTTGTGAATAAAAAAAAACTCTCCTGCGTTCTCAGAAATTTAACAACATTATGAAAATATATTTTGAGAAACATTAAGAAATATTCTCTAGCTTTCTGAATTAGGAGGTTTGTAATGTAATAACGTTCTAACATGATATTTTCCACATGTTGCGATTGAGCGTCACTCGAAGATATTTTGGGGTCCCAGATTCAGGTCAGTGAAACCTGGCCCTATTTGGAGATGATGCCAATCCATTTGCTTTGTTATTAATCCTCCCAGTTGAAGGATTTTTTTCCTGTGGATGACCTCCCAGAAAATAGTAGATTGACTGTGAGTGTATGAGGTCTGCAGCCTTTTGTAATGCATCAATATACTTGCCTCCGAGTACAATGTGGAAAAATGTAACAGAACTTTAGTTCATTTGTTTTCTCAATGAAATTGAAAAAAATGTCAGTGAATAAGTTTTAAAAGCTTCAATCAGGAGAAGCTTTCAATATTTAGGTATTAGATTTTGCTTCAGAGAATTTGACAATTGAATGATTCCAATTCAGAGCCCGAATCCGAACTGCTTTTCTTTGTTGACCGTATTTTTAAATTTGCGAGAACCTCCCAGAGTTGGGATCTTCCTGACCAGCACTGGTGACAAAGTTAGGCAGCTGCCATTTTGGGGTCTGCCACTGCCTCACTGATGAGGGGAGGCAGCTCACAAAAGGTGCGGGAGGATAAAGATGGTACAAGTGGTCACGAATGTCAGCTTGATGTTAGGGCCCAAGGGCCAGGAAAGGTGGAGCCTACTTTTCTCACCAAAAAATGGACGGGTGAAAAGAGATTTTCTTCGCATTTAACCTTGATGGCATGCATTAATGTGCACCCGACTGTTCAACTTTGTTCAGCAAAGAATTCAGTTGTGTTCCAAAGAGGCCCCTGTAAGGACATCAGTGGGTCAGTAATTGAAAACCAAGAGTCTTACATTCACCTCCAACCCTGCAGGCCCTTTGGAAATTGAAAATTGTCCCAGAGGTAGCAAGCTCTAGTGCATCCCTCAAGACTGCAATTTGTAAATAGTAATTCCAGCCCGCAATCTCACAGTAATTACAGCACACACCTTTGATTATCCTACAAATTCAAAAGTAATGACTGTCTGCAGAAGATCGATTTATTTTTCTCAATACAAATCTTAAATTGTACCCCTCTTCAATTCTCTAATTGAAACGTCTTTTTTTTAATTTTAACAAACAAGTTAAAATGAAAGCTTTGCGTCAAAACTATTGTCACCGGCTTATTTATGTTTTAACTTCAGAGGAAAATCTAGTAATTACACCTGAGTTTTTCCTGAAACACGATATGGAGAATCTGAACACAGATATTGTATACAAAACAGATTTAATTAGTCAGCTAATGAAGCTAAAGCATTACCACAAAAGGTTAGAAATAGTGAACCAATTATTAACACAGTTTACAGGGAAACCTTAAATTGCTGTTGGAGAGGTATGGTAACAGCAACTTGCATTTATATAGCGTCTTTCATGACTTCAGCAGCTTACAGCCAATAAAGTAGGTTTCGAAGTGTGGTGTAATGTCAGAAACATAGCAGCCAATTTGTACACAGCAAGCTTCCACAGCACTAGGTCCTTGGGAGCAATTGGAGAAAGAAACGATTTGCACATCAGCATTTTTCTAACTTCGATTTATACTGTTATGAGTGCAGTTCTTTTATGGGTTTAAGGAATTAACTCAGGTTGGCTCCAAAGGAAATACTGAGGGAGGCTGCACTGTCTGAAAAGCTGGCTTTCCAACACAACAATGCTCAAGAGAACAGGAGGTTTTCCTCACACTTTAACCATCTGTGATCCTTAAACAGTACATTAAAACCAGAGGATACACTGTGAAACTTCGCTGTGTATAAATTCTGTGCTGCATTTGCTTACATAAAACATTCAAAAGTACTCCATTGATTGTCAAGCTTTCTGAGACATTCAAGACATGATAAGACTCCATGTAAATGCTAGTTCTTCCTTCAGCATATTATTATCTCTTGTTGGCAGAATAACACGGTCCTTGTTCCAAAAATATATTGCTTCCATTATTGTTAAACAGTGTAACATCTGATTTTATTATGAACAAAGATGATTTTTCGTACTACGCAGCCATTAACTCATCCTTTATTCCATATTTATGTCTCAGTTACAGTACCCGTAATATCTGAGTGTTTCAAACACAGAAACAGGCCAATTCATCCAACAGATCCATTCTGGAGCCTCCTCCCAAACATCTTCATTTAACCTCATCAACATTGCCTTCTATACCTTTCCCATCAATGTGTTCAAACTGCAACATGAAAAAAATGGCTTTACCAGTTTATCTTGAATTCAACAAACATTGCAAAACCTAATCTACTGTCTATCATTTGATTTTGCTCTGGCATATTGAAATGACTGTGGTTTATGTGGCGGTGCTCTCTCTTAATGAGACCATAAGAAATAGGAACAGGAGTGGTCCATTCGGCCTCTCGAACCTGCTGATCCGACATTCCTCACATCCACTTTCCTGCCCTTTCCCTGTAACCCTTGATTGCTGTACTGATCAAGAATCCATCTACCTCAGCCATAAATATCCACAAAGACTCTGCCCTGCACAGCGCTCTGTGGCAAGGAGTTCCAAAGACTCTCAATCCTTGGAGAAGATATTCCTCCTCATCTCAGTCTTAAATTGGAGCCCCTTTATTCTGGTCCCAGACTCTCCCATGAGGGGAAGCATTCTCTCAGCATGTACCTTGTCAATTCCCTTAAGAATCCTCAGCAGGTCTGGCATTATCTGTGGAGAGAAAGCAGAGACAACATTTCGGGTCCAGTGACCCTTCTTCAAAACTGCACGTGACTCTGCTTTCTTGCCGACCATGCTGCCAGACCTGCTGAGCTTCTCCAGCAATTTCTGTTTTTGTTTCACTGAAGATTACTATATGTTTCAAAGAGACCACCTCTCAACTTTGTAAGTTCCAGTGAGTAGAGTCCCAAGTCAATACAGTGTGGAGCTGGAGAAACACAGCAGGTCAGGCAGCATCAGAGGAGCAGGAATGTCGACGTTTCAAGTTGGGATCTTCTTCCTGACTTTCCTGCTCCTCTGATGCTGCCTGTCCTGCTGTGTTCCTCCAGCTCCACACTGTATTGACTCTGACTCCAGCATCTGCAGTTCTTGATATCTCCGAGTCCTCACATGTTTAACTTTTACTCATAAGTCAATCCCTCCCTAACAGGGATCATCCTAGTGAATTTTCTATGAACTGTCTCCAACAGAATAATATCTTTCCTTAAAAGATGTGGGTCTCACCAGCACCTTGTACAGTAGCAGTCAGCCTTCCCTATTCTTATGCTCCAATCCCTTGAAATAAGGGCCAGCATTCCATTAGCCTTCCTGATTACCTGCTGTCCATGTGCTAGCTTGCTGGGATCCTTCTCTCTCCCCTCTGTGATTACCAGTAGATCCCAGACTCATTGCTGTATTCATCACAACAAATATGAAACCAGCCTTAGGGACTAAAATCCAATGCAATTGTATTAAATTCACTGTCGATTGAGGTTGGGCTAGGAGGATGTGGAACAAATAGCATGTATATTTTTCAGTCAGCTTTCGAGCTTCACTAATGACGGGACCTAATAATTCAGGCACACCGTGATTCTTCTTACACTAAAGATGCTCTTGACACTTTCCTGGAGAAGACAGAGTGAGGCAATCTGTCCATGCAATAATTTACCCTTCAAACTATTGCAACCATTGAAGGAAGTATTTGCATCTGGTAGTAGCAAAGTCAGTCATACTGAAAACCTGGCAGCTGGAAAAGTTCATCTTCAATAATAAACATTCCTACTGTGTACTTTGAATTCATTAAAATACAAAAGGTTCCGACACAAATGAGATCCAACACTGGAACACTAAGTGCATCTCACTCCACAGAGGCTTCACAGAGTTCATCTTTCACTTCGTTCAGCCCCGGGATTAAAAGAAATGGCCAGTGAGATAGTTTTTTTTTTCTTTATTCATTCACGGGACGAGGGTGTTGCTGACTAGACATCATTTATTACCCATCCTGAATTACCCAGAGGGCAGTTAAGAGTCAACCACATTGCTGTGGGTCTGGAGTCACATGTAGGCCAGACCAGGTAAGGATGGCAGTTTCCTTCCCTAAAGGACATTAGTGAACCAGATGGGTTTTTCCAACAATCGACAATGGATTAGATTGTCAATTCCAGATATTTATTGAATGCAAATTCCACCGTCTGCCATGGCAGGATTCAAACATAATTCCCCAGAACATTATCTGGGTCTCTGGATTAAGAGTTCAGCAATAATATCACTAGGCCATTGCCTCCATTGATTCATTTGATCCATTGATGTTAGTTTTCCAAAATTTCCTAGATTTGGGAAGGTTCCACTGGATTGAGAAATAGTGACAAGAGACCTTTTATTCAGAAAGGGAAAGAGATGGAACACATGCAACTACAGTCACCTTGATGTCTGTGATAGGGAAGATGTTGGAAGCCATTATTAAAGAAATTCTGGAAGGGCATTGGGAGAAGTTCAAGGTCATCAGGCAGAATCCACATGGTTTCATCAAGATGAAATTTAACCAATTTATTGGAGCACTTTAAGAAAACAACATTTACTGTGGGTAAGAGGGCAAAGATGGATGTATTGTACTTAGATATCCAGATGGGATTTGATAAGATTCCACATCAAAGATTACTGCGGAATAGAAAAGCTCATGATGTAGGGTGTAACACTTTGGTTTAGACAGAAGACTGGCTGGCTACTAGAAAATAGAGAGTCAGCATAAATAGGTCATTTTTTGGTAGGTAAGATGTGATAGGTGGTGTGCCACAGTGATCAATATTGGAGCCTCATCATTTTACTATTTATTTACATGATTTGGATGAGTGGACCAAATGTATGCTTGCTCAGTTTGCTGATAACATAAAGGTAGTTAGGAAATTATGTTATGCAGAGTGGGAAAATGTGAAATTGTCAATTTTAGCAGGGAGAATAAAACAGTTTTCTACCTG
The DNA here is from genome assembly GCF_021869965.1 of Rhincodon typus. Lineage (NCBI taxonomy): Eukaryota > Metazoa > Chordata > Chondrichthyes > Orectolobiformes > Rhincodontidae > Rhincodon > Rhincodon typus. The sequence goes on along the minus strand of NC_063365.1, from coordinate 17,949,582 downwards.
GTGAGAGGTTGCAGATGCCTGAGATGCAGAGAGATTGGTGTATCCTAATCCACGATTTATAGAAGGTTAGAATGTAGATACAGCAAGTAACAAGTTAATAGAATGTTATCACATATTGTGAGGGGTGTGGAACACCAGAATGGGGAGATTATGCTTCAGTTATACAGAGCTTTGGTGAGACCACATTTGGAGCACTGTGCACTGTGGTCTCTTTACTTAACTACACATCCCTGAACACTACAGGCAATTTAGCATGGCCAATCCACCTACCCTGCATATCTTTGGACTGTGGGAGGAAACCGGAGCACCCAGAGGAAACCCATGCAGACACGGGGAGAATGTGCAAACTCTACACAGACAGTTGCCTGAGGCTAGAATCGAACCAGTGTTCCTGGTGCTGTGAGGCAGCAGTGCTAACCACTGAGCCACCATGCTGCCCTAGGAAAGATGTAAATGCAATGGAGGCAGTTCAGGAAAAGTTCACAACACCAATATCTGGAATGGGCAGGCTAGGCTTACGAGGAAAGACTTGGACAGGCTAGGCTTGAAACTGCTGGATGTGAGAAGGGTGAGAGACAAATTAATTGAAATGTACGAGATTCTGAGTGGGCATAACAGGGTGGAGGTAAGGATGTTTCTGTATCTGGGAGAATTTCAAACATGGGTTAAATGTAAGAGGTCACTCATTCGGAAGAGAGAGGAGAATCATTTCTTTGGAACTCTTTCCCAAAAGGCTTCGAAAGCAGCGTCCTTGAACATTTTTACGACAGAGATAAATAGATTTTTGTTACGTAAGTCGGGGCGGGGGGTGATGCTTTCATAAGGGACAGGCGGGAATGTGGAGTAATCTGATCAGTCATGGTCTTATTCATCGGTGGAGGAGTCTTGAAGGACTGAATGGCCTACTCTTGATCACATGCAAAGTGTTTTGCATGAGCAGAATCAAATAAATGTTAATGCTAAGCTACTGAAGGAGACATTAGGACAGGTGACCAAAATCTGGTCAAAGGCATGTGTTTAAAGACCATCATCTTGCCGGAGCACAGAGAGAGACAGAGAGTTTATTTAACGGGAACTCTAAAACTTGAGGCTGAAGACATGGCACCAATAAACAATGGGCCAGAACTGGAGGAACACAGAAGACTTGGTGTATTCCCTGGCTGGGGGGAGGGGGGGGGGGGGGGGGGCCAGTAATAGAAACATGGAAAGTAGGAGCAGGAGTAGATCATTCAGCCCTTTGAACCTGCACCACCAAGAACAATGGGAGATGGAGAGCAGCAGAGCAGTGGAGGGAAGGCTTAGTGCTGTCCAAATGGGTTCTCATCTCAGCATATTGACTGGCAGAGCCTGTTCAGGGCTTTGCATTCACCTATTTCAATTACTCCACTGAGACTACTCTCAGACAATGTTTTTGTGGAGAAAGGAGGGCCAGCTAAGCCTTCACGTTTAGCAGTGTCTCAGAGTGGAAAGTATAACACCACACACCAGCAAAGGTTCAATAAAGAGTGAACAGAAAAATATAACATTGTTTCTTCCATGGTGAAGAAACCACCCCTAACTACCAGTCCTCAGCATTGGCTGCCAACCTTGTAGCATGCCAATATATTTAACTCTCTGACTAAGATAGTCTCGACAAATAATAATGATGCACATGTGAATGAAGTCCATCAGGTCCCAGGCACTTGTCCGCACACATCTTCATCAATTTAGTCAATACTGCTTCCCTGGTGATTGTAAATTCTTTTTGAGCTCCTTTCTGCCTTTCAGTGCCTGAATTACAGCTACTTCTGCGATGTCACTTGTATTGAATATAGTGAAAACCAACACAAAATCCCTGTTCGATTTCAATTGTTATCTTCTTATTTTCCATTACCAGTTCTCCAGATTCACTTTCTGTGGGATCAATGTTCACTTTGTTAGCTCTTCTATTGTAGGTTTCGCTAAAACTATACAGCTATCTTAAATCAGATCTTACATTTGATTGCACAACAGTACATTGAGTGTTGCCTCTGCACTGGTTGGCTCCAGAATTTACCGTTCCAAAAATATTCCATAAACTCTTCGTCCAGGCTACCTTTGCCCATCTGATTTTTCCATTTTTTATGTAGATTAAAATCACACCTGATTATTGCTATACCATTCTGACAAACTCTCCATTGATTCTTCCTATCCTACCATTCAGTTACTGTTAAGGGGCCTGTACAGAAACGCCACAAGCCTTTCTTGCCTTTATAATTTCTAATCTCTACACAAACCACTTCTACACCCTGGTTTCCTGAACGTATTACTCTCTATTGTGCTAAGGCCATCATTTACTAAGAAGTCACATGGCACCAGGTTATAGTCCAACAGGTTTATTTGACATCACAGATGACAAAGGAACAGAGCTCTGAAAGCTTGTGATTTCAAACAAACCTGTTGGATAATAACTTGGTGTCATGTGACTTCTGACCTTGTGCACCCCAATCTAACACTGGCACCTCCACATCAACATTAACTAACAAAGTCACCCCTCAAGCTTTTGCAAGCTTCCTGTCTTTCCAAAGTACCATGTATCCTTCAATATTCAGATCCAAACATATGTTATCCTATAGCCATGTCTCTTTAACCGCTGTCAAGAGCACTTATTTATTTCTATTTTCAGGAATCAGTTCATCTATTTTGTTTTAAATGCTGTGTGCGTTCAGAATTAGTCTTGTCCTTCTACTAATTTGTAACTTTTAGCACTATCTGCTAATTTACAGTGAGATATATATCTCTTGTCCTATAGTATCACCAGCTACTTATCATTTCCCACATTAGTAACTTTCCCTCTTGCCTTATCTCGACTCTTTGATTTACCAAATCCTCCAAATTTGACCCCTCACCCCCACTATATAGTTTAAAATTCTCTGCATCTCCCTCTTAATGTGGCTTGGACTGTGGGAAGTTTTCCGATTTTAAAGCCACTATATGAATGTATGTTGCTGCTGTTGTTGAGCTTAATGCCCAGCAAACCTATCAAATGAATCTCAGCTTACCTACCTAACCTGGGTACAGCTTAGAGGATGCCAGAACTAGGTCAACTGAAAGATAATTGGTTGCAATTAGCAGTCGGAGGAAAATGTGTTTTGGGATAATTCTTTAGTTGAGTAGCTGCTAGACCTAAAATATTGCAAGGCATCAAATAAAATACTTAAAATGATTGAACTAGCCTCAATGGCGTGTGGAGATAGTACATACCAGGAAAGGACTGTAAGGAATGGAGGAGATATGGAACACTAAATAACCTACAGGTTGAACAGCAAATGGTAGGCTTTCAGATGGGCTGCGCACAATGTTGAAACATTAGGCTGCTAAATGGTCATATGTTCCTCTGTGACAGTTTTGCCCCCAAGATGTACTTGTGTGCAATGGGAGACAAACCACTGATAGATCAATGAGTCATTCTTTCTGGTATGGCAAGGTTCAAAAAATTACTCGCGTACACAGATTGGATCTGGTGCATTAATAATTATTACTCACCTCTGGAGCAGGTGGGACTCGAACCCAGGCCTCCAAGCTCAAAGGTAGGGGCATTACCACTGTGCCACAGCAGTTGTAGAGCCATAGAGTCATGCAGCATGCAAACAGACCATTCGGTCCAACCAGTCCATGCTGAACAAGTTGCCAAAGTAAACTAGTTCCACCTGCCTGCTCTTGGCCCATATCATCCCAGACCTTTCCTATTTATGTACTTATTCAAATATCTTTTAAATGTTGTAACTGTACACTCATCCAACATTTCCTCTGGCAGTTCATTCGACACACAAACCACACTCTGTGCAAAATATTTGCCCACCATGACCTTTTTAGATCATTCTCCTCTTACATTAAAAATCTGCCCCTGGTTTTGAACTCACCCACCCTAGGGAAAAACACCTTTGCAATTCACTTCATCTATGTCCCTTGTTATTTTATAAACCCCTACAAGGTTATCCCTCAACCTCCTTTACTTCAGTGAAAAAGACCCAACCTGGGTCTCTTCATTTTTGTTTATCGAACCCATTTTTCAAATAAACCTGTTCAGGGATGTTATTACACACCTCTGGAGCAAGTGGGACTTGAAGCCAGGACTCCTGGTCCAGGGGTAGGGACACTACCACTGTACAATAGACTTCAAGGATCTCTTCTTCTCTTTTTAACCTATTTTCTAATCAATGTGTTCAGAGATGTTATTACACACCTCTCAAACAGGTGGAACTTGAACCCAGACCTCCTGGTCCAGAGGCTGGGACACTGCCAATGCACCACAACAGCCCGTTGAGCCCAGTTCTGAGGAAGAGTCACTGGAACCAAAATGTTATCTCTCCTTTCTCTCCACAGATGCTGCCAGACCTGCTGAGTTTCTCCAGCAATTTCTGTTTCCTTTTGTTTTTGAACAGCCTCAAGGGGTCTCTTCATTGTTTTTTATTTTAAAAAGGTTTCCTTAATTGATTGACTTCTACTGTTTTCTGCAGAACACATTTATTTATTTTTTATAACCACAAGGGTCCCTGCCACATGAAAGCCTTTCTTTCTTACACTACCACTGCATCCAAGAGAGCCCAACGTTAATGTTTATATTTTTTCCCCAAATCACCCGTGGCTGTGTATAATTTTTTTTACAGTGACACAGTAAAAAGACACCATTGTTTATATTCGTTATCATTCATTTTTTCCATCACCCATGTGGCCAAATTGAATATGAACAAGCAAAGCCTGTTAAGGGCAATGTTATCATTAAAATGTGATGGGGGGGGCGTGGTTTTAGGGAGAGAAGGAGGGGACTAAATCACAGTGGAGTTGGAGGTAGAAATAAAGCACTCCATCCTCCATGATGCACACCTCTTGCTATGAGTGTCGAGAGCATTGGTGAACACTGTGTGCTCACTCTCCAATGACAGCTGGGCTCAAACATAACCGCAGTAGAAGGGTAGACTGTCTGCAAAGATGACCCCCTCCGTGGCCTACTGCAGTCTCTTCACAAAGGACTCAGGTGATGAATTCCAGTTAGGCAGGCCATTGCCGGTTACCAAGGAAACCCATCCAAAAAGAGATTAATTAGTGATTCCCCATGGGCCTTGCAGGGGTTATCACACCAGCATCTCTGTGGTTTTGCTTTCAAGTCTCTCACTTTTGTTCAGCTCACTAATATCTGGTCTAGCCTGCCACTCAATGTTTACCTTTTCCTCCTTCACTCCCTGTGTAACCCATCACCAGTTGTAGATATTTTCACACATTCTTTCAGAGGATGTATTTTGTTAGGTCAATTTTGTTGCCTGTCCCTAATTGCTAACAGAGTTGAGCTGCCTTTCTGAATTGCTACAGTCTAGATAGTCTAAGTACACCCACAGACCTATTACAGAGGGAGTTCCAGGATTTTAACGGAGTGAGTGAAGGAATGTTGGCATAGTTCCAAGTCAGGATTGTGTGTGACTGTAAGTAGTGCTTCCAGGCATCTGTTGCCCTTGTTCTTCCCCTTGTTGTGGGGTTGGAAGGTGTAGTCTAAAGAGCTTTGGTGCGTTGCTGCAGTGCCTATTGTAGACAGTACACACTGCTGCCACTGTGTGTTGATGGTGGCAGAAAAGTTGGTGGATGTGGCGCCAATCAAGTGGGTTGCTCTCTCCTGGAATTTTTAAAATATATTCTTTATTCATTTGCAGGATGAGGGCGTCACTGGCTATGTCAGCATTTATTGCCCATGCCTAATTGTCCAGAGGGCAGTTAAGAGTCAACCACATTGCTGTGGGTCTGGAGTCACATGTAAGCCAGACCAGGTAAGGATGGCAGTTTCCTTCCCTAAAGGACATTAGTGAACCAGATGGGTTTTTCTGAAAATTGACAATTGATTCACGGTCATCATTAGACTGTTAATTCCAGATATTTATTGAATTCAAATTCCACCATCTGCCATGGCAGGATTTAAACACAGGTCCCCAGAACATTATCTAGGTCTCTGGATTCACAGTCCAGTGATAATACCACTCGGCCACTGCTAGACATTGCTAGGCCATTGCCTAGTGGTGCCAAGCTTCTTGAGTGTTGTTGGAGCTGCACTCATCCAAGCAACTGGGGAGTATTCTATCACACTCCTGACTTGTGCCTGGTAGATGGTGGACAGGTTTTGGGGAGTCTGGGGTGGTTAATAGTTAAAAACCAAAAAAAAAAATCATGGTGATTAGGTGAAGGGGGATATAATCTTTTGGTTGCATATGATAGCACTTCCGGATATTAGGAAAAAAAAAAGCAGATCCAGATAACAAAAAAAGCAGAACCATCCCTCTTCCACAATTATGTGTGCCCTGGTGTCCTGGAGAGTGAGCATGCGATGTCTAGCAATAATCTTGACGCGTTTAGAGAGAAGTGGGCATCGTGCACAGGGAGGTGGGGGGTGGGTGGTTGATTTGCTTTATTTCCCCTTCCAATTCCATTTTGCACTTTTTCATTATCCCTACCTCCCCCTCACCTTTGCTGGTGTGCATTACCAGTAACAGGCTTTGCATATAAATATTCATGCAGCTCCCTGGGTAATTTACTGGTGGTGGTTAGCAGTTAAACACAAAAAACAAAGGTCATGGTAATGTGGTGATGGAAAAATGGTTGTATGTGATGATTGGCTACCCAGGTGATTACTGCTTGCGGTTAATAGTTAAAACGAAAAAACAAAAAACAAAAATGTCATGGTGATTTGGTGATGGGGAAAGAAAAACCACTCAGTTGTAAGAGCACTTCTGGGGATATTAAAAAAAGAAACTAAAAGCAGACTCAGAAACGGCTCTTGTGCTGCAATGGTAGTGTCCCTACCTCTGGACCAGAATGTACAATAATATCTCTGAGCACGTTGATTAGACAATATTTAAGTTGTGACAATTTGACATTCTATTAAAAAAAAGGCAGACCTGGCATTTGGTGATGGAGGAAAAAAAGTGCAGTCGTATGCAAAAAAAGGAGAGAAAAAAAAATAAAAATAAAGACTCTCTGTCCCAGGCTGGGACTAACCTATGTAAGCCAACAGTATTCGCTCTATTTTGGTGTTCAACAATAAATGATGTCGTTTCCAGTCAGGAATTCTCAGTTATGGCAGTGGGGAAAGTGTATTTGAGCTTAGTTGGTGAAGTGAGAGACAAGGAATAACAAATCCGTTCATCATGTGTGCTTTCAGTCTGTGTTCCCAGTTTGTTGGGAGTCAGGTTCTAACTGTGGCATTTTTCTCCATTTCCTTCATCCTTTTTGGAGCAAAAAAATTCCACCTCATGAGTCTGGAACCTGATCACACTGTATCTTGAAGGCCCAGCCAATTCTATACTCTTTGAAAGCGTTATCTTCATACATTCCTCCAACACAAATTTAATTTAAAAGCAGACGGCAGATTTAATTTTGTTATCTTTTTCAGCAAAGCACCATTACAGTGTAATCCTGTTAATTCCAAGTTCCTTCATCTCAAGCAATCTGTCTCAATTTCTGCTGTGCATTTGTGGCTTGCCGTAATGTGCTTTTTAAAAAAATAGCATCTTATCAATCACAATAACTGCAAATTGTATTTATTTAGCACCTTTTAACATAGGAAGATATCTTAAGGCACTCTGTAGGAGCACCAACAAATATAATTTCAGTCATGCAGACCAGCTGGCAGGAGTATTGGCAGACATCTTCAACCTCTCCTTACTACAATCTGAAATCCTCACCTGCTTCAAGAAAACCATCATCATCCCAGTACCAAAGAAAAACCATGCAGCATGCCCCAGTGGCTCTGAATTCCATAATCATGAAGCGCTCACATTATAGCTCACATCAGCACCAGCCCAGCAGACTGCCTCTATCCTTTGCAATTCACCTACCATCACAACAGGTCCATGGAAGATGCCATCTCCCTGGCCTTACACTCACCCCTAGAACATCTGGATAACAAAGATAACTACGTCAGGGGCTCCTACTTATTGACTACAGCTCCACCTTCAACACCATATTCCAAAAACTGTATCTCTCCAAACTCCGAAACCTAAGTCTCGGCTCCCTCACTCCATAATTGGATGCTTTACTTCCTGACCCATAGACTGCAATCAGAAAGAACAGGAAACAACACCTCCTCTACCAAACTCCTCAACGCCGGTGCCCCACAAGGCTGGGTTCTCAGTCTCCAGCTATAGACTCATGGCTGTGTGGCCAAATTCCACACCAACTCCATTTACAGGTTTGCTGACGTCACTACTGTCGTAGGTTGGATCTCAAACACAACGAGAGAGTGTACAGGAAAGAGATGGAGTGCTTAGCGGGCTGAGGTAAAAACAAAGATCTCTCCGTCAATGTCAGTAAAACGAAGGAGCTGGTCACTGATTTCAGGAAGCATAGTGGAGGGCACACCATTGTCTGTATCAATGGTGCCGAGGTTGTGACTGTCAAGTTCCTGGGAGTGATGATCACCAATAGTCTGTCCTGGACCACCCACATTGACACAACAGTCAGGAAAGCATAGCAATGCCTCTACTTCCTCAGGAGGCTAAGGAAATTCAGCACGTCCATAAAGACTCTTACCAATTTTTATAGATGCACCATACAAAGCCAATATGTGGATGCATCACAGCGTGGTATGGCAACTGCTTTTCCCAAGACTGCGAGAAACTACAGAGTTGTGAACACAGCCCAGTCCATCACACACACCAGCCTTCCATTTACTCCAGCTATACTTCCCATTGTCTCAGGAAAGTAACCAACACAATCAAAGGCCCCTCCCACAATGGCTATACTCTCTTCCACCCTCTTCCATTGGGCAGAAGTTATAAAAATTTTAATACACGTGCAAACAGATTCAAGAACAATTTTTTCCCCACTGTTATCAGACTTTTGAGTTGACCTTTCAAATGTTAATGTTGCTCTCTCTCTCTGCACCTTCTCTATGGCTATAACACTGTATTCTGCACTCTGTCCTGCTACCCTGATGCACTTTGTATGGTACGATCTGCCTTTATACACATCAAACAACACTTTTCACTATATCTCGGTACATGCGACAACAATAATTCAAATCAAATCAAAATATTTGGGAAGGTGAATAAAATGTGGTTAAACGGGTGGGTTTTGAGGGACATCTTAACAGGAGGAAAGACAGAGGTTTACGGAGGGAATTCCAGAGCTCAGGGCTCATGCAGTGGAGGACATGGAACGATTAAACTCCAAAGGCTCAAAAAGCTGGATTTAGAGACACACAGAAAACTCAGCGGCAAAGACTGGAGAGAAAGGGAGTGTGAACTAGAGGCCTCATTGGGAGGAACTGTACTTAAAGCATAAGTGCAGTTTACATAGGAAACATCCATTATAAATAAGAATACAATAATTCACAGGAGTTTAGAATGGAAAAGATTTTTTTTCTGAAAAAAAGATATAGATGGAACACTTAGTTCTCCAGATTTGAGGAGAATTGATTAGACTGACTTTTATTGAGGTGCCAACTGATTGGTTTTGGGAGAACTGCAATTGTTAGCGAGATTGAACTGTTGCTATAATTCCTGCTGACACAGTGGATGCATGTTTGAAACACCAAAAGGTTATAAAAACTTTCGACAGGGTTTTCATTGGTCAGAAATCCGTCCATAACAGCAGACACAGAGGAATAGCCTCATTACTGTGCTCAGTCCACTGTTCTCTTTAGGCAACAATATCCCAGCTGCACAGGACTGGAGACAACTGCCTGTTGGCTTTTGACCTCCAGCCACTGTGGGACTATTATTCATTCAACTGGCTCAGTGTGATTGAAACAGCAGGGAGCAATTAGTGACGCACTGATATTAACTGACTGCCATGCTGTCACTCTGAATATTAAAACAATGACACAAGCTCAACTCTACAATGCTCCAGCCTTTAGTCCTCAAATTGGCACATTATTATAATCCAACTTGCGGAGGTTGGTTTAGCTCAATTGGCTGGACAGCTGGTTTGAGGTGCAGTGTGACAGTAACAATGTGGGTTCAATTCCCCTGCCACTGAGGTCACCTGGCCTTCTCAACCTCACCACTTGCTTGAGGTGTGGTGATCTTCAGGATCAACTCACCACCAGCTAACTTTCTCTCTGATGAGACAGCAGCTACTTACACTGAGCTCCCAACTGATTCGACTGCGCTACTTCAACAGAGAGCACGGTGATATAACAAACAGCAACATTTTTCAGCATGTTCATTTCCCAGAGACCTGATCAACATTTCTCCCTGAGCTATTGCAAAGCAAAATGGGTTTTGTTTTGCGCTGTTGCTATGAAATCACCGTTGCGTTCAGCTGCGTTACACTAGTAACTGGACTTCACCAGACCATTCGTTAGGATCCCTCGCCCGTTGGAGTGTCAGATTGACTCAGTCGGTAGCTCTCCCACCTCCAAGTTAAAAGGTTCCAGGTTCAAGTCTCACTCCGGCATCTCAGCATGAAACTCAAGGCTGCCACACCAGTGCAGTACTGAGGGAGTACTGTGATGTCAAAGGGTACCCATTACTAATGCTTTCATGGGATGTCAGCATTGCTATGTATCTGTGTGTGTGTGCGAGAGAGAGAGAGTGTGTGAGAGTGACAGAGGAAGAGAGACTGTGTTAGAGAGAGACAGAGAGTGTGTGTGTGTGTGTGAGAGTGACAGAGAAAAAGAGTGTGTGTGTGTGTGTGTGTATGTGTGTGAGTGAGAGAGTGACTCACTAGAACATTACAGAAGGCAGTTAAGATTGAACCACATTTGCTGGTACGGAGTCACATGTATACCAAACCAGGGAAGGATGACAGATTTCCTTCCCTGAAAGAGAGCCAGAAGGGTTTTTCTGACAAATGGCGATAGTTTCATGGTCACTGTGGTCTTAATTTTAGACTTGATTAATTGGTGCCAATATATTTACAATGCATATTAATGACTTGACTGAGGGAAATGAATGTGGTTTAAAAAAAGGTGAAGTTACCATAGTCCCGGAGATCCGTAGACTCTCTCTGAGAGTGATGACTGGTGATGGTTTAACCTGAGGGCCACTGTCTCAGGCAAGGGGAGAGATCGTGTTGAACGTGTACTATTGGTTTCACTCTGCACCAGAAAACAGCCATCCAGCCAAGTGACCCCCCAGACATAGTGTAGCGAAGTCTGCAGGGACTCAAAAATAGGTGGGAAGGCAGTGGTGAGGAAAACACAGAATCTGCAGAGAGATAGGCAGAGTGAGTGGGCAAAAACTTGGCAGATGGAATATTACAAGAGAAAACGAAAGATTACAAACTGTGGCAGCCAGATGTTAGTTAAATGGAGAAAGACTGCAGAAGCTTCAGGTCAGTGGGATTTGGAGGTCCTTATGCATAAGTCACAAAAAGCTAACATCTAAGTTCAGTGGGTAATAGGAAAGGCCAATGCAATGTTGGCCTTTATTTCTGAAGGAATGGAGTATAAAAGCAGGGAAGTCCTGTTAAATCTACACGAGGCAGTAGTCAGGCCACACCTGGAACATTGTTAACAGTTTTGATCCCTTTTTCTAATGAAGGAAAGACTGGCATTAGAGGTCTATCAGGTGGTTGAAATGTCCACTGTCATTAAAAGTGTTATAAAATGCATTTTTTCTTCCCTTCCCCAATACCTTTGTGACAATACAGTGGCTTTAAGAGGTGTATTTTATCCTGTTTTTTTTTCCTGAGAAAGGGTTTTGAGGCAGAGATGTTGAGCTGGCTATTGAAAGCTTGGGAGGCCTTGGATTTTTTCCCCCCTAAGGCAGGAACAATAGAAGCAGCCTGAATGGGTGGAGCAAGGTCCCACAGAACCAGGAATTTAGTTTGTAGTTTTCAGTAGCAGTTGTTGTTAGGTGGAAAGTGCAGTACATCTCTCCCGGTTACTCACTCTTTCTCTCTCTCTCTCTCTCTCACACACACACACGTGCACAAACACACACTCTCTCCTCCCCCACCCCCACACACACACATACACTCTCTCTCTCAGATTGGAGAATTGCCTTGAAACAATCTATTTTACTGAATTTGCCTTTTGCTAAAGGTGTGTTTATGGATATTATTGTATTGGAACAGTTACTGTTTATTAGATAATAATCTATTATTCTGTAAAGTTTTCCAATAGAGTTGTTATTCCAATGTCTTCTTTCTTTTGTTGTATTTTAACCATAGTGGATGAATAGAGTTTGTTTTGCTTAACGTCAAGCAGTTTGACCAATTGAATTGCATCTGGAACACAACACCTTACACTTGCCTTTAAAATAAGAAAATGTTTGGGTCTAGGCTATCTTCTTTATATATTTTGAGGGGGGTTGATCTGGTTCATAACACCTTGCAGGCAGACTCTGCTGACATATCCTTCCTAGTTGTTTAAAGAGAACATGAAAGAGATCTTGTGTTTGAGAACAAGACTGGCAAGAACATGGTTTATCACAGTCTTATTCTGATGATTTCAGGCCCTGTTTATGTTGGTATTCAAAGCTCTGTGACCTCTTCACGCTTATAAAAGCCAGAGCTAAAACCTTACCACTTCACCCTCTGATAGTATTAACCATATGTCACAAGGCCATAACATTGCAGCTGTCCGAAGCTATTTTGTCTAAAAATGGAAGAGGCTTGTGAAACGTCCGAGGCAACAGCTCACGGTGTGATAGAGGAACAAATAGAGTGGATGATGGGGGATTTCTCACATGACTTGAATGTTTCTGCGAATAAGACCCAATGGATACTATTTTCAGAAGTCTCATTTGGGAAGAACCAGGATCATCCATTGGCTCCCAACCAGTGGAAATGTTTCCGTTCATCACTTTGTACCAACTACAAATAGTTCTCTTTATTGCAAAACTCTTCATATATTCAAGAACAACTGTTCAAACTAACACCTGGTCAAAAGCCATGGACTGGCTATATTTTTAGATGCTTCGTAGAGCAGCCTTTGCCCACTGACAGTTGGTAAAATTCATCGAAGGAGCCAATATACATTTATATGCTCGCTCATAGCATCCTGAACACAGCTATAAATGACTTTCTGATTAGAGTCACCATTATTATTTAGACAGTTACTTTGTAATGTTCCTTGTGTAGTCCAGACAGTGAATGTTGGTGACAATAGCTGCAGTAACAACCAGGTTTGAATGATCAATTCAGCTCGTAACATGGCTCATTTACCCATTGGAATTTATATACATGAATCGGCAGAGTCCCATCCTCTGAAAACAAAAGGAAATGTACAGGCTTTGTGCATTTTCTGAATTAGCCATGAGGTGATGGAGCCTACAGTTCCTCATTGCTTTTACCTTGGCCAGAGTCGACTTGCCAATCAAACAGCACCCTTTTCCCCTGCAGTTTAAGTTGTTGTGATTGTTTGAAATTTGGCATTCTTGCATTTGTCCTGATGAGTACAAGGCAAAAGGCGTTAGCAACATGTCTCAATTCAACAAAAGTCCCATGTATAAGAATTGAAAACCAATGACCACTCACTTGTGGTTAGCCAAATGCTAGCTGCATTTCTCTAAATTGTAAAATGGCTTTTCTTTCATGTTTGTAAGAAATGGCTTCTTCAAACAAGCATCTTCTACATCATCAGGACATTCGAAAGGGCTTCCGAAACAGTGAATTACTCCTGATGTATTGGACATCTATTGTCAGAGGGGCAAATACGGTCACCAACTCACCCACAGACTGACCTTACACACAACAAATGGGATGAATGACCAATATATCTGTTTTAGGTGATGGTCAGGAAAGGAATGTTGGCCAGGACATCACTTCGCTCTTCTTCAATCATGTAATTATCATCTTTATTGCTCACCCAAACCAACAGCTATCTTGGCCATGGCTTCATCTGTCATTGGGAATGCCATCAGTTCAGCAATTCCTCACTCCTGGCACTATATTTGCACAAGACCAGATTATGCTTCAATCTCGAGAATTGCAACCGTCTGGAGTTAGAGACAAGTGTGTGGCTATCGTGTCAAGTTGACAATGAATGCCTGACATTCATAAAACATTTGCTACTCTTGCCTCTAAAAAGAAATTAAATACATTAGTGTAACCGGCAAATCAGATGGTAGCACAAAATTGAGCTAGGAGAATACTTAAAGAAATTAATTTATTAATTTGGAACTTATTGATGTACTCATTAACAATCAATTGTGCTGTTCTGAAGAACATAGGAAATGTTATCACTAGCCTTTATATTGCCTCCTCATGCTTGCTCTATTATTTAATAAGATCATGGCTTATGCTGGACACTCACTCCACTTTCTCACCCAATCCCCATATCCATTGACTCCCTTACAGCACAAAGGCCTGTTGTCCTCTTCTTGGATATTTTTAAGAAATCAGCTACAACATGGGCAATTTCAAAGATTTGCAGTCCTCTAAGTGAAGAAAACTCTACTCATCTCAGTCTGAAATGGGCGAGTTCTTACCCTGAGGTTGTGCTGCCCACTCTCCAATCAAACAGCATTTACCTCACTAAGCAGAGTTTGTCAAAAAGGAGACAGAGGTCACAGTATTCAGGGACACAGAGAAAACATTCAGAGTTGCCAGGTCAGCAAGCCTTGATGAACTTAATGTCCTCCCTTGCTAGTTTTCTCTTTTTCACATGTAAAAGGCCCGTGACATTTTCATGTCATACAAATGAGGTATGAAGATCACCCCCAAGAGGTAACATGATGTCACATTTATTATATTCTGTTTATTTTCGGAGAGCTGTTAACAATTCATCATTGTCAATCAGGAAATGCAGCACAGAGAGTGGAAATGATAGGATAATTCCTTTGCTGCACTGCAACAGCTCATCGAGAGCAAAATAAAACAATCAACCACATCACAGAATAAACATGGAGCCACAGATAAAGATGCAATCTACTGACGGGATTCATATATTTAACAAACAATATGGATTGGCAATTGAAAAGAGCTTTTTCACCTCTCTTTGGAAAATCTCAAAAAAAGTCCTTCCCCCTCAGTGAAAAATGACACGGTGCAGCAAATTTTATTGAGCAGGGTAAAACAGCAAACAATTTATGCGTACTGTAATCACACCATGAACATAGAAATGGAGGTTTATCAACTACTTTCGCTGTGTAAAGGAAGGAATTTGGGCAGTACACTGGGAAAATTCAGTTTCCTTTTTTAAAAAGGGTTGTATGTTAACAATGCCTATCTCCCAGAGCAACAGCTTACTCACAGGGATGATGGAGATTATTGCCAAATTTGTCACTTATTGCAATCGTTGGGCAGTACAATCACCCACTTGTAGAATGCAAAGGGATAGGAGTTATTTGACTTGTTACATAAAGTTATTATATTTAATCTGTTCCTTCATTCAAGCAGAACATGGTTGATCAGCCTCCTAATTCCATCCACTGCCTGAGCATCACATCCTTAATAATCTTAGCTAGCAAACATTTATTGATCTCAGATTTAAAGTACTGAGTTGAGATTCAACTATCATTTTTTTTGTGGGAGACAGTTCCACACGTTGTGTAAACAAGTGGTTTTCAACTTCTCTCCTGAACTGCTTGATGATAACTTTAAGGTTATGCTCTGAACACTGTCCCTCTCTCTCTCTTAATTGCTTTCAAGATCCCAAAATCTAAAATCAAAAGTACCCCCCACTTCTTTTACATTCCACAGAATACAAGTGTGGCCTATGCATCCACTCCATCCACCATCAATGCTCAGGAACAGCAGTGTGTACTATCTACAAGAGGCACTGCAGAAACTCAAAGATCCTTAGACAGTACTTTCCAAACCCATGGCCACTTCCATTTAGAAGGACAAGGGCAGCAGGTACATGGGAACCCCACCACCTGCAAGTTCCCCTCCAAGCCACTCACCATCCGGACTTGGAAATATATTGCCATTCTTTCAGTGTCACTGGGTCGAAATCCTGGAATTCCCTCTCCAAGAGACCTCCCTGGACTGCACTGGTTCAAGAAGGCAGCTCACCACCACCTTCTCAAGGGCTACGAGGAGCAAGGAATAAATGCTGGCCCCGCCAGTGATGCCCAAGTCCCACAACTGAATTAGATAAAAACTCGGTTCTCAACATCACCATCTTTTGGTGAACGTACACTCACTTCCCTGCATTACAGCTAATGATGAAATAGATTGAATAAATGTGACTAAAGGTAGGAATGTTTTATAGACAGGAATTATAACTGCTGGTCCACATCGTTGTTGGGTGACGCTGCTCCATTGCCATGATTACATTGGAACTGCATACTACGGGACGTGCTTCCTTTCTTCTCCTGGCCTTGAGTGCTCATTCTGATTGGTTAAACTGATGACTGTTACAGTCCTCCAGGTCCAGAAATCATGGATACAGATAAGCACATAGAAATTAAGAGCAATCCTTTGAGCCTGCTATGCCATTCAATATGATATGGCTGATCCACTGTCTCATTGTCATTTTCCCACTTTATCCCCATACTCCTTGATAAGTTTAAAACCTAAAACAAAAACTAAGAATCTCTTTCTTGAATATGACCCAGCCTCCACTGCCTTTTGTAGCAGTGAGTTCCTCAGGTTGACCATTCTCTGAATGGTCCTAAATGGTCCACATTCTGACCTGAGACTGTGTCCCTGGTTCTAGACTCCCCAAACATGGAAAGCAACCTCCCTACATCTAGTCTGTCCAGGCTTTATACGAGTATACAATTCTATACAGGAATGAGACTAGTTAGATCACAGATTCAGCGATGGTCAATATTTACTCACAGTTCAATGGACCACAACTGGACTCACCACTAGTCACAGGTGTCCTGAAGCTAATGAACTGGATCATACCACAGTGTGGACAATCACTGATGTTAGGCCCATTTGGCACGATGCCCTAGTGCAACAAAGGGTTACTGCTATTGCAGGTTGATGGATAAATAACCAGAAGTCAATTAACAAGAACTCAAATGGATTTTTGGTAAAAGTGCGGCTTCTGTAAGGGAGTTTTCAATTCGTAACTTTTGCATCCTGTGCTTCGAGTCCTGAAATCGCACATCAGTAGATGACTCATTGATGGGAGGGTTCCCAGAAATGTGGAGGTGTGGGGACATCACCCTTTATTTACTCATCAGATCAAGAGAGGTGACTACTTAGAGTGTATAACTCTGCATGCAAGCAACACCACAATTCCCAGCCAGAATGGAGAAGCTGGTTAATTCTTCTGTCAGTCAGATCCAGAGACTAGTTCTGAAGAAGGGTCACACCAGACTCAAAATATTAACTCTCTTTCTCTCTCCACAGATGCTGCCCACCCTGCCGAGTTTCTCCAGTGCCCTCTGTATTTGACCGAGACACTGGCCTGTTGTTAAGTGAGTGAGGTTGGTTTTACACAGACAGATTTCTTCACTCAAACAGTAGTTTAAAGGCATCAAGAGGTGTGGGGGAGAAAGTGGGAGTACGGTACTGAGACAGAGAATTAGCACGATCATATTGAACGGCAGAAAAGGTTTGAAGGGCTGAACAGCCTGCACCTGCTCCTATTTTCTATGCTTCTGTTTAACTGGTATTGTGCAACTGTCCTCCATTTACTGCCTTTTGCTGGAGGTGAATTAATCAGGGAAAGTTGCAGCAGTTTTGGTCACAGGATTACTGCAGGCCTGATTTAAGTTGGACTCTGTAAACAGACTTCACTTGCTGTGCTGATGCTGAGCAGGTTGACCGTTTTCAGAGCATACTGCCCTGAAGAAGTTCCAAGTCATTGGCTGACACAGTTGAGGTCAAGTGACACCCCATATAACATGACAAAAATAGTCTGCAAGCTTAGGAAATGTTTTCTTTCGTTTACAAGCTTCTGCTGGCACTTTGCCTGTTGACTGGCATGTACAGTATCTGGATCCCGTATTCCAAAATGTTTGGTCAAACAACAGCAAACCTCATGTACTACTGTTATGACTTGCTCTGACCTTTGACCACAGCTTGAAAGCTATTGCTGGGAATGGAATGAGCCATTTCTCAGATGCTGGCAAGCCCAACATGCTCTGTTCAGGAGCCAGCTCCACGTCCCCAGTTTAAATCCCCCGAAGACAGCTGTCTTCACCTACAACCTGTAACAGATATATCACAAAATTACTGTGGCAGGATATTGCTGTGCTTCCAGCTCTGATCTGTGCAGAAATGGTCAAGGGGTTCCAAGAGACAGAAGGTGAGCACTCTTTCTATGTTACAAACGACACCAAATACTAAAGCTGTCTTATGCAATGAGCTACTATGCAAAGCAACTCTGATATCTGCCCCGCTTTGCTCCACATCCCTTTTCAAACTTGTGCAAATAAATGAAATTTATTACTGATGAAACTGATCACATTGAAATGAATGAAAACGGAGAGCAAATTGCACAAGAAAGGATGTCATATTGAGGTTGTACAGGACGTTGGTGAGGCCGCTTCTGGAGTACGGTGTCCAGTTCTGGTCGCCCTGCTACAGGAAGGAAAGATATTATTAAGTTGGAGAGGGTTCAGAAAAGATTTTCCAGGATGTTGATTGGACTGGAGGGTTTGAGTTACAAGGAGACGCTAGATAGGCTGGGACTTTTTCCACTGAAGCATAGGAGTTTGAGAAGTGACCTCTTACAGAAGTTTATAAAATCACGGGGGCATAGATAAGGAGAATAGCAAAAGATCTTTGCACTAAGGTGGGAGAGTTAAAAACTAGGGGACATATTTTTAAGGTGAGAGGAGAAAGAACAAAAAGGGACTGGGGGAGGAGCAATGTTTTCACACAAGAGAGTGGTTCGTATGTGGAATGAACTGCCAGAGGAAGTGGTAGATGCAGGTACAGTTAGAACATTTAAAAGACATCTAAAGTACATGAACAGGAAAAGTTTAGAAGGATATGGGCCAAACACAGCCAAGTGGGATTAGTTTTAGTTTGGGAAACTTGGTTGGGACAGACGAGTTGGACCAAAGGGTGTGCTTCTATGCTGTATGACTCTAAAAAGTTACTTTTCAGAAGAATGCTGGATATAAAACAATTTAGTTACTAACACTTGACTATGGATTGAATCAATAACCAAAGTGCTGACATTCAACTAAGCCATCTTCTGGTAACTTATTGTTCTTCCTTACAGTTCATTTGGCGCTTCACAGTTTGTTACAATCACTGTGCTCGTTTATTTCTGTTAACCTCTCCTGTTTTTTAATTCCAAACGTTTGTTCAAGTTACGGTTCGCTCAATCCAGCCTCCCTTCTCACAATCCTAGATTGTTACAAAACAAGTTGTCGTCCAGTCTCAATCTCTTTCCCTTCCTGTTTTGTAAGGACATAGATAGGTGAGGAATGTACACTTTCTGATGTCAGTAAGATCAAGGTCAATCTTGTACCTCAACCCCATTTCTCACCTTTCCCTCCTCATCCCTTAGACTCCAGGATTCTATTGATCTCAAAGTTTAAGCATTTACAACTCTCTGGGGTTGACAATTCCAAAGACTCTCAACCATCTCAAGAACATATATTGAACAGAAGCCAGCTTCTCAGCCCAACAGACTTAATTTTCTAAGTCAACATGGGATTGTTCTGGCAGATGCTTACTCACCACTCAACCTTACTTTGAAGGATACAAAGTTCTTTCCAATCAAACAGTGCTACCGATACTTTCAAACAGTATTCTCAACCACGAGCAACACCACTGCCATTTATACAAGTCAACTTGATGCCAAACAATTTGCCTTCGCTGGCAATGTCTTCATAGAAGGGAAACTTGTCTATAACCTTGCTCAAGACTGGTGTCCTCTAACCCTATGCTCATTGTCTAAGTGAAACAGCTGTTTAATTCAACTGTATTGCCCTCATCATGTGCAGTTTGCACTTTTAAAGGGCACTCCATTCCAATCATCACCATCATTCTTGGGCTGCTTTCTGTATGGAGTCCCGCTTCTGTTTGTGCCAAACACCTTCCTCTTGCCAAGTCTATCTACAAATGTCACTACACAAGTTTTATTTCTGAAGGGAAAGCGCAGCTGTGCACTATTCCACAAATGCCTGGATTCTTGGAAGCAACCAGTTGGTCTTCACCCTCTCCTAGCACTCACCAGAATGGTCTGAATTACAGTGATCACATGCACTCATCATCCTGACAACCTCTGCTTCCAGAATAGCTGTCATCAGCTCTGGAGGTGGCAAAGTGTGAAGGAGTCATTGCCAGGAATAGACTTTCTCAGTTCAAATTTAAAAGGCAAGACCTCAAATGATTATTTTAACAATTTAACTAACCGCACCCCTCCCCCCACCCCATGTGATCACTGTATGATCCTGGCATCGCGATCCTCTTTGTGACATGCCCTTGCTTTGCTAGAGGGTCAAATGCTCAAGTGTAAACTTACCCTTCCTGCTCACCACTTACATTCTGATTTCCATTTTTCTCATTAGATTTTAAGGTGTCTTATTAAAGCCACTTAGCTGCTGCCTCCTCCTACTCCATTAAAAAAATTGCTTCTCCCCCAGCCATAAAGGTGTCTGTCAGTGTTACATTGTAAGAGAGAGAGAGAGAAGTGAACTGTTTCTCATATGCTTTGCCAGCTCCTTTCTGGCATGGAGCAGCTTGGCCTCTGGTCAGCCACTCACTTTGAACATCTTCCCAGGACAGTGAAAACCAGAGCACATCAGTAGCTTGAATCAGACTCAAATGTTTCAAATGATCATTAATATCTACGGGAAACTCTTTAGTTTCCACACTAGGTTCACCTCGTCCAAGGGGTCTTGACAGGGTGGATGCTGAAAGGATCATGGAATCATGCGATACAGAAGAGGCCTTTCGGCCCATTGTGTCTGTACAGCCAAAAACATACCACTGACTACAATGTCTCACTTTCCCACATTTGGCCAATAGCCATGAATATTATGACACTTCAGATGTTCATCCAAGTACGTTTAAAAATTATGAGGTTTCCCACCTCAACTACCCTCCCAGGCTATGCATTCCAGACCCCCCCCCCCACCATCCTCTGAGTGAAAAACATTTTCCTCAAACCATCACTCACAGGAGAGTCAAAGGGTAGCAGGAGAAGGTAGGAAAGTGGATTTGAGGCCACAATCAGATCAACTCACTATCTTACTGAGTGGAAGAGCAGACTCAAGGGGCTGAGTGGCCACCTCTTGCCTCTGGCTTGTATTTTGAAATGCTCATCTGTGATATTTAAATGGTTTAATGCCTCCGTAACACTTGCAGACAAAGGAATTTTGTGTGAATAAGTGCTTGCACAAAGATATCTAAAGTGCAATTTCCCAGCCGTGGTATATGATATGATGATAATATTCGGGCTTCGGTTGATAAGAGTTAAGTAAGACTCATGCCACACAAGTGCCAGGCAATGGCCATCTTCAATAAGACAGCATGATTGCCATTATTGTATTAAATGATAGTGTGTGCTGAAGGAGCTGAACTACCTACTCCTTTTGTTCTAACCATCTCCCTATGACATTCAATGGATAACTATTACAGAATTGCCTATTATCAAGATCCTGAAGGTAACCATTGACCAGAAACTGAACTAACTACTTTTACGAATACAATGGCTTTAAGAGCAGTTCCGAAACGAGTAACTCATCTCCTAACTCCCCAAAGCCTGTCCACCATCTACAAGGTGCAATTCAGAAGTGTTATGGAATGCTCCCTACCTGCTTGGATGAGTGCAGTGTCAACAGCTTGACACCATCTGGGAGAAAGCAGCCATTGATTAGCACCCAATGTGCTGCCTTGGAACTATATCAACATTCCTATGTTGTTAATGGGTCAAAATCCTGCAACTCCATTTCTAACAATACTGTGGGTGCACTTACCCTACCCCTCGTATGCACTACAGCAATTCAACTAGACAGCTCACCATCATCACCAGCACCATGGTCTCAAGGGCAATTCGGGACAGGTCATTAATATTGGCCCAGCCAGGAAGGCCCACATCCCATTGTTCAACAAGTGAATGATGTCAGTCTGTAAGGTCTGGGAACAGGGTGTACCTCCCTAACCTGGTCTGGAACACACAATAGCTCCAGTCAGTCTGCACTCACATAATGTAGAAGGATTGTTAGCAGCGTGAAGACTGCAGCAGTGACAAAGCAGCTGGAATTGTACTGATAATTTCATTTTATGCTGCACAGTGTTTTTTAAACATGGTCATGCTCACCCCAATACATGTCATGGTCCTGAGCTGCTGGATTACAGAGGTACAACCTATAGTACTGACTGTGCTGACCATGCAAAGCACCTGTCTATTCATCATTCTGAGGATTACATGCACAGACACGCACAAAGGCAATGGACAGACATTCTGGGTACTTAAGGACTGCTCCTGGATTAGTGTCTACAATAGCCCAAACTCAAATGGCCACAACGATTGGCAGAACCACCGCAGAATCAGTAAATGCAAACATTCTATTGATAACACCAGTTATGTCTGATCTGCTCCTGCACCTAACCAGACTATAACAAAAGCAAGATCAATGTTTGCCAAGAATCTTTCTCATCCACCTACAGCTGGAGCCCAGTCTTCAGGAAATCCTTGAGCTTCTCGAGATAACTTTTGCAACAAAAACTTGGAAAAACCCAGTACTTGGGGAACACACATTAGGACTACATGTTTGATATATTAAACATACAGGATGAGATTTCTAGACAGATGATTATTCAGTACTGCATATGCTACTCCAGCTGGACTGTATAATGATAGATTGAGCAAGTATATGTCACTATATCATATGACCTATAATGGGGCGAGACTGTCCTTCTTATAGCTGCCAAGTGAAAAGCACCCTTGGTTCTTTGTTGAAAAACAGAATTGCAGGAGAAACTCAGCAGGTCTGGTTGCGTCTTTAGGCAGGAAGCAGAGTTAACGTTTCCAGTCCACTGACTCGTCTTCAGAGCTGGATGTTCAGTTCCAAAGAAGGGTCACTGGTCTTGAAACGTTATCTCTGCTTTCTCTCCACAGATGCGAAGCTTCTCCAGCAATTTCTGTTTATATTTCAGATTTCCAGCATCTGCAGACCTTGGCTTTATTTTCTTATTTCTTTCTTATTTGTTTCTGGGGATGCTGTCAAAGCCACTTCAACTGTCCATCCTTAGTTGCCCCATGAGTAGAAGATGGGCTTCATTCACAATCTGCTGCCGCCCTTGTGGCGATACTTGATATGGCAGTAAGTTGCAATGATTAGATTGAGATAAACCAGCTCTTTCAAAGTCCAGGTACTATAAAACCTTCACCCTACAGAAGGTGGCCATTCAATCCAGCAAACCTTTGTCGTCTCTGAAAAGGTCAGCCACAAAGCATGGAACTGAAACCACACAACATCCAAGCCTGATCAGATTCATAATGAGGCAATTTGATAGGCCAATAGGCCAAGAAGAGGCAGATGGGATTTAATTTAGCTAAATGCAAAGTGTTGCATTTTGGTAAGGCAAACCAGGACAGGACCTAAACAGTTAATGGTAGGGCCCTGGGGAGTACTGCTAGATAAGAGATCTAGGGTGCAGGTTCATAATTTCTTCAAAGTGGCATCACAGGTAGACAGGGTGGTGAGAAGGGGTTTGGCATACTTGCCTTCATTGACCAGTGCATTGAGATGTCATGTTGCGGCCATACAAGATATTGGTTCGGCCACTTTTAGAAAACTGCACACAATTCTGGTCACCCTGCCATAGGAAGGATGTTGTTAAACTAGCAAGGGTACAGAAAAAATTTACAAGAATGTTGCCAGGACTGGAAGGTTTTAGTTCTAACGAGAGGCTAGATATATAGATTTAAGGTGAGAGGGGAAAGACTTAAAAGGGACCTGAAGGGCAACTTTTTCACACAGAGGGTGGTGCGTGCATAGAATAAGCTGCCTGAGGAAGTTGTAGGGACGGGTACGATTACATTTAAGAGTCATTTGGACAGGTATATGAATAGGAAAGGTTTAGAGAGATATGGGCCAAATGCAGGCAAATAGGACTAGTTCAGTTTAGGAAACCTGGTCAGCATGGATGAGTTGGACTGAAGTGTCTGTTTCTGTGCTGTATGACTCTATGACTCTCATAATCATTTCTTGTTAAAGTCACTAGGGTCACTAGAATTACTGAATTCAACCTAACATACATTAAGTCTGCTCTCACTCCACAGATGCTGCCAGACCCGCTGAGTTTCTCCAGCAATTTCTGATTTTGTTTCAGATCTCCAGCATCCTCAGTCCTTTGCTTTAGGATATCCAACATATATATTGGGAATTTAGAAAATACTGTTGCAGATGGAAGCTTAATGTGCTGTTATGACATTCTGCTGTCCCTGACTTTTGCACAGATGTTAGCCTAGTTGAAGTAAACAGGTTAATGTCTGAGTGAAAACAGAAGAAAAATAAATCTGGACTGAACGTGTTAAGCATTCATTCACCAATAGTAATTTCTCGGCAGCAGTTTCTGAAAATTGAAGGCAGCACAATGTGAATTATTGGGCAGTATCCAGACCAAAGCAATTACAATTCTTCAGATTCAGAGCAGATGACTTAGCATCAGCCCTTATTGATCTGTTTTCCGATATACATCAGTTCGACCTTTGCTGAGAGAGATGAGGAGCAACCAGAAAGCTGCTCTCAAAACTGGAAATGAATCCAATATCATCAGCTGTTCAAAACCTCTTAGTTCTTAGGGAACTGCTACAGCTTGTGGCTGTTCATTAGCAGTGACTAAATGCAGCTCACTGCAACATTAAAGCTCATTGCCTATACATATCTCGTAAGTAATTTTCACTAAGGCAGGAAAAGTACTGATGATTTATAGTGACTCATTCCATCAGGCTCAGAACTCAAACTGTTTCGAGGGTCGTGCTGTGCTGCATTAAATGCTCTGGCTTTTTCTTCACTGCTCAACAATATCCACAGCTCGCCCTAGCTACCTCCTATTTTGGTCGCAGAGTTAGATGAGTTTCTGGAGCGAGATGGGTGCTTGTCAACATGCTAAACACAGTCTGTCAAACACAATATAGCTGTCAAAGTTAATTAGGAACCGCAATGGTAAACAGCTTGTTACATGTAAACAGCCATCACAGTTAAGCACAGCAAAGGAGATCAAGAACAGGTTATTTATCTGTTAGCACCATAAGGATATTTAATCCAAATATATCCGTAATCCATGAGGGCTCGTGTGATGCAGTCGTGGACCACCTACCCCTGAGGTGCTTCATAACATGGGTGGCATGGCGGATCAGTGGTTAGCACTACTGCCTCACAGCACGAGGGACCCAGCCCCGGGTAACTATCTGTGTGGAGTTTGCGCATTCTCCCCATGTCTGTGTGGGTTTCCTCCCACAGTCCAAAGATGTGCAGATTAGTTGGATTGGCCATGCTAAATTGCCCATAGCGTCCAGGAATGTGCAGGCTAGGTGGGTTAGCCATAGTAAATGTAGGGTTACGGGGATAGGATAGGGGTGTGGGTTTGGATGGGTTGCTCTTTGGAGGGTCAGTGAGGACTCAATGGGCTGAATGGCCTCTTTCAGCATTGTACAATTCTATGTCTGGACAGTTTTATCTAAAATAGCTATTTGTAGATCACATGTTACCACACAAGTATCAGCTGTTTATGTAAAATGATCACAGTGTGAAGGATGAACTCTAATGTCACAGTATCTACCGTACTTGTCCAGTTTTACCTAATCTTTCCATGGGATGTCAGCACAACCAGCAGGTTTACTGCCTTCACTAATTGCACTTAAGCCATTTCAGATGGTGTTTAACAGTCATTGCTGCAAGTCTGGAGTCACAATGTAGGCCAGACCGGGTAAGGATGGCAGATTTCCTGCATTAGTGAACGAGTTGGGTTTGACGACCATCAAGTTGCCTTGTCACAGTGACTTAGACTACTTTCAATTCCAGAATTAATGAATTAAATTCAAGTTTCGCCTGCTGTTCTGTTCTCAGAGAATTAGCCTGGCACCTCAGGAATTCTAGTCCAGTGACATTACCAATCTATTGCAGACACCAGCAGCGGCCCCAATTTATCAAACAGACAAAAAGCAAGTAACCTAACTAACAAATTCTACAATAAACTGAGGGAACACAGCTCATGTTGAAATGTGCATAATGTTCGAATTTAGACAAACTTTAGTCCAAACAGATGCCTAGATTACAAACTCTGCCAATAGATCACTTTTACAAATCCATCCCTGCAAAGTTTGCACTGATTTTAATCCCACTGTTGGGATTCATCGTAAGGTTCCCTCATAAAATAATCATGACAAATTCCTTTGTTTTGTGTTTCCTGTGAAATTAAACTCATCCTTTGAGAAGGTCTACAGATCTGTTGAGATACAAAAGGAGGGGAATTCTTTGTAAACCAACTCGTGAATTTCCTAAGGTACTGCATGGCATGGTTTCTTGTGTGTTGCCTTTTACTATGCCAGAGTATCAGGCCAAACGTGAAACAGAATGCCAAAAACATTCTGTAGTCTCTAATTGGGAACCATTGGGCATCTTATGAGGCTGCATTTTAAATCAGGTCATGACCACAACTGACTTTACATTATTAAAATTAGTCTTCTTTCTTCAATAAACTTTTGAACTTTTCTTTCAGAATGAAGTTGCTAATCTTCATAAGAGCCTTTTATTTGTAATGAAACCTGTAAACTATGGCAGTTTATCAAGACACATCGGTCGTTGCTCAGTATACTCAGTTCAAAATGGATGACTTGCACTCGCCATTTTAACGTCTTATATTCTTCAAAATGCCAACCCTATGAGATTTCCCTTCAATGTGAAGTCGTTTGGCAGAAAATGAGAGCTTTCTCAGACTTTCATTTTTTGGCAAATTATACAGTTTGCATTTTTCTTATTGAAATATCATTGCTGAAAGTAGTCTCTTTTTAAAAATTTATTCATGGGATGAGGGCGTCACTGGCCAGGCCAGCATTTATTGCCCATTCCTAGTTGCCCAGAGAGCAGTTAAATGTCAACCACATTGCTGTGGGTCTGGAGTCACACGTAGGCCAGACCAGGTAAGGATGGCAGTTTCCTTCCCTAAAGGACATTAGTGAACCAGATGGGTTTTTCCAACAACTGACAATGGATTCATGGTCATCATTAGCCTCTTAATTCCAGATATTTATTCAATTCAAATTCCACCATCTGTCATGGCAGGATCTGAATCCAGGTCCCAGGACACTACTTGGGTCTCTGGATTAACAGTCCAGCAATAATTCTACTAGGCCATCATCTTCCCCTATAAGCAGAAGTCAAAGCTTTCTATCTTGCACTCATCAGGACTAGGACGCAAAAACTAGACTTGAAAATTGGTGCATCGTTCTATACAGAATGAGGGGAGGATGCCAAATAGATGTGCCACCATCGCCATGGAGATCCAGCAAGAACAGTTAATTATCAATCTTAATTCTTAGACAAGACAGATAGATTCCAATTGGTCATGGTATTGCCTTGGGGACGCAGCAGCAATTGGCTGTTGCCTTTTTCATAAAAAAGGCAACGATTGTACAAATTCCTTTCACTGACATAAACCTGGTCCTGAGTACTCATCCATGTAGCTTCTGGCCTGCACATTTATATCACATTGCGAGCCAAGCTGATGATTTGAAACTGGTTTCCAGTGTAACTCTTAGGACAATCCGGATTATTTAATGAATGATTTACAAGACAGGAATCACATCTAATGGCGGATAAACTTTTACAAACACGGGTTGGTTGAGCGTGAGAATGGTCAATGGGCCGTGATGTATGATACAGTCTGCCAATCATTGGGATGTTCAGCCTCCAGAGCCATGCTGGTACCAAGTACTAAACCCCATAGCTTCTAGTGCACCACAATGTGAGCCTGGTCATTAACTGGTGCATTCTCCATGGCAACACTTCTACCAATCAGAGGCCACTCACTCACCAACCAACCAGCACACTCGTCTCATGCAACTGGACTGTTGGTTTTCCTCTTGGGTTGCCATTCTTGCACATTGTCCTTGGATTGCCATTCTTGCAAATTGTCCTGATGGGGTGCAGGATGAAAAACTTCAACAAAATGAGTCCTTTTTTCAGCAAAACTCAAGTTTTGGACTACCAAGGGTCTGAAATTGTTACAACAAGTAAACTCTTAAAGAATTCCTCCACAGTTTTTCTCCAGGCTGTTGCTCACAGTATTGCCTTGAAGATTATTCCCTGGAGAAGCTAGGACTGTCTTGGATGGTTGGGTGATTTCAGTTTGACCTTCTGTGCACTCCCTCAACTTTGTTTGAGTTGTTACTCGTGACAAGGTACTGGTTCATCTCAGGCCTGTTTCTTGGGACTCCCTCCAAAAGCCCCTCTCTCCATCCAACTTGGAATACCTCCTCAAGATCCATTCCCCTCATAACTTTCCACTGACCTCTCCCTGAATATGATTGTGTTGTTTCCCCCAGCCCACCCTCCCATCTTTGTCAATTTCCTGATGCTGTTTCCCTACTCAAAATCTCAAATTACAAAACCCAAAGGGCCATTGAATCCCTCATTATCTTCAATATATGATTCAGGAAACAAGGTAATTCCATTGCTCATCTCACAGGGATCAGGTAGAACCTACTGCAAACGCAATTTAGAATACAAACCTGGAATTAAACACTGAAGGATTTCAAAAAGCAACAGCCAACCAAGGAGAGTTCACAAAAAATAAATACATTGGTAGGATCACTCATGAGAGAGACCACTAACTGGCCCCTTTTAAGCCAGGAGAAATTCACTAAGGCTCCTTAGACAGCAACTTCCAAACCTATAACCTCTACATTCTAGGACAAGGGCAGCAGATACATGGGCACACCAGTCCCTGCAAATTCCCCTCAAAGCCACTCACCATCCTGACTTGGAAATATACTGCAGTTCCTTTAGTGTTGCCGGGTCAAAATCTTAGAACTCCTTCCCCAAAGGATACACTGGCACCAAAAGGACTGCAGCAGTTCAAGCAGGCAGCTCAGTACCACCTTCTCAACAGCAATTAGGAATGAGCAATAAATGATGGCCAACCAGCAAAGCCCACATTTCCAAAAATGAATTTAACAGAAAGCATTTTCCTTTTTGTTTGCTGTGAATTTGACTTGGACACCGATTTACAGAAGAATTCTGTGATGGGACCTCTAGTAGCAGATGGGGATGGTGATGGAGGGACTGTGCAAGGGAGCTGAGCAGTTCACCTGGACGTCCTCCAGCAGGAAGCAACAGTGAGGGAGGGCAGGAGAATGGACTTTCACTGGAATATCTTTGGTGGAGGGAGAGAAGGGAGAGGAGTCAGAAAAGGAATTCCACAGCCCAATGTAACCCACACGGTCATTCCATGTATACAGTGTTAATAGGTCCTTGTTTGTCCTGAATTTCCTTTCCTGTTTTTAGCAACCTGATGCCAGTGGAATAAAGAATTCTTGCTTCTTGTTGTCCCTCCATTCAAATACCATGTTACATTTCAATAGCAGAACAAAAAAATGTTGAGGGAAAATCTGCACTTTGGCCATGCATTCACACCCTTGAGACAAGCAGAGCGTAGCATATCCTTTTCATCTCGTGAAATGTAAAATCTATGACCTAACTTGGTAATTTTCGTCAGCACTTTCATGCATTAACTGTGACAGTTTGACATTTGCAGAATCTTAGCAAATTGCTGTTCTTTGTCTTGACTCGCGGTTAAAGTTCTCTCTTCATCTCTGGCCATCTCTCCTCAATCCTCCAGCAATATTCCTCAGGCCCGCTCCAAGATACTTACATGGATCATCCCTGTATTGATGGTCCGACCTGGATTTGCTTCCCCTGCATTTCCTGTCCCAGCCGTACCTTCCTTTGCCCCTCTTGAGAAATAGTCTTCCTTTTCACCATTTCATACCTATTATCCATCGCCATTACTCACACAACGTGAGGAGAAAAGAAAACAGAAAATGATGGAGAAACTCAGCAGATCTGCAGCATCTGTGGAGAGAAACAGTCAATGTTTTGAGTCAGATATGACTCTTCAGAAGCGGGAGTAAGAAACTCAGCTGACTCTGGACCTGCCTTCCTACTCCTTGAAGCAATGGTTCATTTGCTGATGGACAATGCTATTAGGTCATAGAACATAGAACAGTAGAACACAAGAACAGGCCTTTCGGCCTGCCATGTCTGTGCTGACCATGATGCCATTCTAAACTAATCCCATCTGCCTGCACATGGTCTGGATCCCTCTATTCCCTGCGTGTTCATGTATTTACCTACATGCCTCTTAAACGTTGCTATCACATCTGGTTCTACCACCTTCCCCGGCAGCACATACCTACCTCCTGCTGTGTAAAAAGAAAAATTTCCTTGCACATCTCCTTTAAACTTTTTACCTTCCACCTTAAACCTTTGCTACCTCGTATTTGACATTATCATCCTGCAGCAAAAAACAATTCTAACTACCCACCCTATCCATGCCTCACATAATGTTATATACTTCCACCAGGTCACCCCACAGCTTCCCATGCTCCAGCAAAAACAATCCAAGCTCATCCAACCTCTCTTTATAGCTAATATACTCCAACCCAGGTAACATCCTGGACAAACAGATCCTCTTTTGATCGCTTTAATGGCCAATGATACATCTCAGTGCTAATCTGGAACTAAACCAACCCTTCTGTTTACTTAGAGAATCAATGTGAAGGTGCAACAACTGATTTTTTCTGATGTTAAAACTATCTTCTTGTCACAAACCGTAAATTACTAGATTGCCTTGGTGCCACTTGTCATCTCAGGATTTCGGTGTTCAGCAATTAATTTGTCCCTGTTAAGATCAGTCTGACAAATAAAAAGAAATTTAGGTACCATCGGGGTGAAAGAACATTTATGACCACTCACAAACCTATCACTGGCTGGCTTTATTCCAAAGTCTCTTTTAAAAACACAATGAAGCAGTAACAAAGTGTATTTCCTGGAATATGACTAATGTAACCTAGAAGCGAGTTCCCTTTTAAATATCAATTTCCTCATCCACTTCAGCCTCTCCACTTAATAATCAGGGACAGTTTCCCCAAACAAGATGTGACCGGCCAACTATTATCCAGGCTTCTGCCGTTGCTCATCGTGAACTGGCTTAGCCAGTGAGCTCTGTACAATGTGTGTGTGTGGTCTGTGTGCATCTCTGCATGCAGGGATAAGTGAGACACTGTATAGGATAAGTGAGACACTGTATATCTGTGTCTCTACCTGTGTGCATCTCTGTGCATGTGTGCGTATGTTCATGTGTGTACATAGTCATAGAGTTACACGGCCAAACAGCACAGAAACAGGCCCTTTAGCCCAACTTGTCCATGCAACCAGGTTTCCTAAACTGAACTAGTCCCACATGCCGACGTTTGGCCCACATCCCTTTAAACCTTTCCTATCCACATACCTGTTAAATTTTGTAACTGTAACCACCTCAACCACTTTCTCCAGCAGCTCGGTCCACGTATACACAACCCTGTGTGTGAAAACATTGCCCCTCAGGTCCCTTTTAAATCTTTTCCCTCTCACCTCAAACTTATGTACTCTAGTTTTGACCTCCCCTCAGGAAAAGATCTTGGCTATTCACCTTATCGATGCCCCTCGTGATTTTATAAACCTCTATAAGGTCACCCCTCAGCCTCCTACACTCCAGGCAGAAAAGTCCCAGCCTCTCCTTATAACTCAAAGCTTCCTGTCTCAGTAACATTTTTGTAAGTCTTTCTTTACATCCCTTCCAGTACCTTCTCATAGCAGGATGATCAGAATTGCAATTGTACTCCAAATGTGGCCTCACCAATGTCTTGTGTATGTGCATCCATTGTACATGTATTTGTGTGCATCTGTGTGTGTATCTGTATTGTGTGCTTGTCTGTGTGCATCTGAATGTCTGTGGATGTGTTTTCATTTGTGCGTGCGTGTCTATGTGTGCGTGCACGCGTGTCAGTCAGCATACATGGGTTCGGTAAAGGAAGAGAGACAGAGAGTCAAAACATAATCTACACACAGGGTGAAAGAGGTCATCCAGACTAAGGGCAAGCACAGTTTTATCATGAGGGAGATATTGAGAGTGGCCTTGTGGGATCCATACGAAAGCAAAATTGACCCTTCCTCTTTACCACATGAACCCATATCCTTCAGAGAAATCAGTCCCACACTCCCTGCCTCCCTCGCGCGCCCCCCAACTCCACCCCCCACCCCCCCCAATCTTAATTAAACAACAGATCACCATGGTCTTTTGAAATGACATACCGATATTGGGATGCTTCAGCAGCCGACAAATTCTTGCTTCGCGCTCAAGTTTCTGGTGATCTGCAGATCAAAGAAATACAAGAGAGAATTACACACCGACAGCAAGGAGATAGGAGTGAAACTTTCTTTTAAAATATAAAGACATGAATTAATAGACGGGTCATTGCTGGGCTTGTACGATCTATATCAGCACAAATGGCAAATGTTATCAGTGGAAATGGGTGATTCAGGCACCTCCTGAAAATTGATCAAATGGGAAAGATTTACAGGCACACCGTGTCAAGGCTGAAGTATCAGTTTTATTGCAACACACATGCCAAAGGCTTACGGCTCACCAGTACAAAAGTAATCCTACTAACATTAATCTCATTGTACTTGAACTGGTTCGGAAACAGGTTATAGCAGCGTAGTAATCATGGTAATGGACTAGCAATCCAAAGGTCACGAGTTCAAATCTTAGCTCTGAAATTAAATTCATTAAAATCTAACTGGCAAAGGAAGCATTAGCATGAAAACTACAACATTGTCATAAAACTAGAGTGCTCTGTTAATGTCCTTCAGGAAGGGAAATTGCCATTTCTAGCTAGTTACCTGAATGCAAATCTAGTGTCCCACCACATGGTTTACTCTTAATGACCCCTGGGTGCACTGGAGGACGATAAATCATTCAGTAAGAAAACAGCTACCTTTGTCTCAGTTCATCAGCTGTAGAAACCCTCACGTATACCTTTGTCATCTCTAAACGTAACTATTCCAATACACTTTTCCAATGACTTGGTCTCTCACTTTCTAATAAACTTGAAGTCATCCAAAACTCTACTGCCCATGCCTTCAGTTGCAACACTTCTTGATCCCCCTTCACCCCTGCGCTTGTTGACATTGGCTCTTGGTAAAGAATCCCTTCATTTTAAAGTTCGCATCTTTGCTTCTCAAGTCTCTCTGTGACTCACCCCTCCCTGCATTTGTAATCTCTCCCCAGCCCTATGACTCTCCTACATCTCAGCACTGCCCTATTTCTGGCCTCTGAGCATCAAGATTTCAATCACTCTGCCACTGGGGACTGTGGTCTGAGACTTTTGGTTGGGGAGGGGGGCTCGTCCAAATAACAATGTGAGCCCCCTCCCCAACAACCTCTGCGTGCCCCCCAACCCCCCAACCCCCACCACCCCAGCTCTGCTGTGGCAATTCATATTGTGTGTTCATCCCACCTCGTGCCTCTCCAAGCTTTCCACAGTCACATGGTGTCACTTTCACCAATCTTAAAGGGTACGCATATCCTGGTGACTGGGTGTTCCTGAATGTCAAGGACCCCAGGACCGGGCCTGGGGTACAATCACCCTAATTTTCCCTACCTTAGAGACACTTCTGAGCCAACCTCCAGCTACCTGGGCCCCAACTTCTTGACCCTCTCCTTAAACCTCTCTGTCTCTTCATCTTTCTTTCTTCCTTGAAGATGTTCCTGAAAACATGTGGCTTCAATCAAATTTTTGATAATCTGCCCAAATATCGTCATTTTTCCAATGTGTAATTAGAATTTATGATGCTCCTATATAGCACCTTTGGGATGGTTTATCATGCTCAAGGCACTTTATACATTTCACCATCACTATAAGGACCACAACACTTCAATGGGAAACCAATCATCACATTCATTAACAGTCAGGATGGGAAAGATCTTTGACCCTACCAGCACATTCAGAGAACCATACATTATATAAGGAGGCAATAGTCTCATAGTATCATTGCTAGATAAGTGATCTAGAGACCCAGGTAATATTCTGGCATTCTGCTCAAATTCTGCCATGGCAGATGGTGGAATTTGAATTCACTGGAAAAAAATACCTGGAATTAAGAATCAGAGAGTTATACATCATAGAAACAAACACTTCAGTTCAACCCATCCACACCAACCAGACATCCCAATCTGATCTAGTCCCATTTGCCAGCATTTGGCCCATATCCCTCTGAACCATTCCTATTCATATTTCCATCCAGATGCCTTTTAAACATTGTAATTGTACCAGTCTCCACCGCTTCCTCTGGCAGCTCATCTCCATACACACACCACCCTCTGCGTGAAAACGTTGCCCCTTAGGACCCGAAATATATCTTTTCCCTCTCACCTTAAGCCTATGTCTCCTAGTTCTGGACTCTCTCACCCTAGGAGAAAAATCCTCTAATAATGACCATTGTAGATTGTCGGGGAAAAACCCATCTGGTTCACTAATATCCTTTTGGGAAGGAAGCTACCATCATTAGCTGGTGTGGCCTACATGTGACTCCAGGCCCACAGCAACGTGATTGACACTTAACTGCCCTCTGGGCAATTAGGGATGGGCAGTAGCTGCTGGCCTAGCCAGCAATGCCCACATTCCATCAATGAATAAAATAAAAATCTTTGGAAAAGAATAGTTACAAGTGTTCTGTTCACACGGGCTGTTTCTGTATACAGGATCCACGTATAATATGATTTCATGACCTTCCACAGCCAAATGGAAATATTTCTGAAGAAGGGTCTAGGCCCGAAATGTCAGCATTCCTGCTCCTATGATGCTGCTTGGCCTGCCGTGTTGATCCAGCTCTACACCTCATTATCTCAGATTTTCCAGCATCTGCAGTTCCTACTATCTCGGAAATATTTTGTGATCGTTTTTTTCTTTCAAACGTGTCCTGAGCTCTGGTACATTACACAAGCTTGGAACTGTGTGCCAGTGACACAACAACTTCAATCTCTCACCAACTTATCTTGTTTTGGAGAATTTCTGCACTCGGTGAAATGTGTTCCTGGAGTTATCAGCTGATTTACCTGCACTTCTACGTGAAGGGAAGCAAACGATTGTGTGGAGGGAGAGGGAGAGGGAGATGTCAGGAAAACTTTGGAAAAGTTTGGAACTCCAATTGAAATCTGGGAAGTCTCATCTCTGAGGGTCATAAAATTCCATGGCTTTTCAATGGCTTTGGGACTTGCTTTGGAAATTTCCATAGCTTTTCCCACATTTACATGATCTGGGTGTAGCCTGTGTGTAGCACTGGTAAAGATGCGAGGAACCAGAAGGGAAAAGACAGAACCACATTTTCAAGGTTTAAAAAAAATCCTCTGTAAGCTGTCCCTCCCAAAATCTTCAAACCTCCACTGCACTCCCTGGCATTTGAATATGCATCAGCTGCTCTCACCTAATCACTCAGCGTTCTCATATTAGCCTTGACTAGGAATGTCTTTCGATGATTTAGCTGGGTGGAGCAACACCAAAATGGCAGCTTCTACAACACAGGCAGCACAGCGACTCAATGGTTACCACTGTGGCCTCACAGCACCAGGGACCCAGGTTCGACTCCACCCTCAGGGGACTGTCTGTGTGCAAATTCTGCATTCTCCCTGTGTCTGGTTTCCTTCCACAGTCGAAAGATGTGCAGATTAGGTGAACTGGCCAAGCTAAATTGCCCAAAGAGTCCAGCGATGTGCAGGTTGGGCAGATTAGTCATGGGAAATGCAGGGTTACAAGGGATAGGGCAGGAGGGTGAGGCTGGGTGGGATGCTCTTCAGAGGGTTGGAGTGGACTCGATGGGCTGAATGGCCTGCTTCCACACTGTAGGGATTCTGCGATTCTATGAACATGGGCTCACGTTCACCAGGAGAAATCATCAGACATCAGGTCAAAAGTGTGATGACTGGCGACGCACAGCATTGTGTCTCCAATGCAAACAACACACATTGATGAAGGCTGTGACTGGTCAGGCTTATGAACATATGAACAAAGAACTCAGCACTTTCAGCCTTCTCAATAAGATTGTGGTTGATCTGATATCAACCTATGCTCCACATTCCTGCATATCCCCAATCAAATATCTATCTACCTCTGCCTTAAAGAAATTTGAAGATTCTGCACCCATTTACTGCAGACAAATATTTATTGAAAAGGTGACAAAGAATATGTGCATGCATGTTGCTTTTCCTTCAGCATCAAACACTTAAGCCTCACAAAAGTACCTTAGAGTCTAATTTGGCCACCTTCCTGCTCCAAAACAGTATCTTCATGACTGCATTTCACCTGATATTAATTTTTCAAAATGGTTTTTCAGCCTTACAAACAATTCAGGAAAGTGTACACACAACGTGACCTGCAACAGGAGGTCGCTCTTAGCTATGAATAGTGTCCCATCCTGTTTAAGCATCTCCAAAATGATTTGTGGCACTACCTATTGGACAGAGGCCAAATGCACCTTACGAGACGTAAAATGCTTCGGACAGAAGGCGTGCAGAGCTAGTGGCTAAGTGCAGCAGTGGCTATCTGGCTGATGTGAAGCGTTTCACACATAGCACATCACATCGACCAGCAGCCAAATCAGCTACTGTGTTGTGTTTTGGAAGAAATATGCACATCGCTGCAATTATAATGAAGGCCATCTGTCTCACCAGGGGACACCAGGGGACATGTTTTGTGCAGCATTCAGCAGTGACGAGTGTTGAGAAATCTGCACTCCCTTGTGGCATGTTCTTCAAAAGCACCTGTTATTTTCCAGATATAAATTACTTTCAAACTTCAGGTCAAAGATGACCTGCAGGCTAAATATATATTACTTTGCTGGGAATGAAATCATTTTGTAATCACAGCGGAATAAGGTTAGCAAGGAGATTCATCTGGAACCTATTTTATTGCTCTTTGAACTTGGAAACGGCTTGTTACTTGAGCCCAGTCAGGGCACTGCTGCACCGATCCTAACTCACGCTGTGTCCTAACTGGCCACTGCCCATCTGCTTGCTGACCTTCACCAGCTCCCAGACTGGCATTCTTCATTTTGAACTGCACATTCTTGTTTTCAAGATCCGCCCCCACGCCCCTGCCCTACTCCCCCCACCATTGCCCCTCAGATGCAGGAGCAGACGTAAGCCATTCACCCCATCAAGTCTGCTCTGCCATTCAATGAGATCACAGCTGATCTGATAATCCTCAACTCCACTTTCCTGCCATTCCCCTATAGCCCTTGATCAAAAACATGTCTATATCAGGTTTGAATGTACTTATTGATCCAGCCTCGACTGCCCTCAGTCGTCAAGATTTCCTCAGATTTCCTCACCTTCTGAGAGAAGATGTTCCTCATCTCTGTCTTAAAAGTGTGATCCCTTGTTCTGAGATTATGCCCTCTGGACCTAGACTCTCACACAAGGAGAAACATCCTTTCTGCATCTACTCTGTCAAGTCCCTAAGAACCAATAAGACCACCCTTCATTCGTCTAAATTCCAAGGAGTACAGGCACAACCTACTCAACCTCTCCTGATAAGACAGTCCTTCCATACCTGGTGCCAGCCAAGTGAACCTTCTTTAGATTCCCTCCAATGCAGTGTATTTTTCCTTACAGATGGGGCCCCAAAAACTATTCACAGCTCTACAACCCTGTCAGAGCTATGTGCTTAACCACTCTAATATTGCCTCATCACCCAAGGCTGCCAATGAAGCCTCTTCTTGTTCCTCCTCCTTCCAAATGGTCCTTGATATTTGCCTTTTTGACCAGGTTGTAGTCACTGTTCTTAATATCTTCATGACACCACCATTGACAACGTGAGCTGGAAAGTGTGAAACTATTTCTATATTCAGCCAGAGATATTTAGGATGAGAACTGGACACTCTGTTAAAAATGGATCCTTTATTATCCTGCCAAGCAGACTGTCTGCTGGTACATGTACCTATGGTAGCCTCAAGTGAACAAAATGCACAACACAGTCCTCAATACACGACAGACAGGATCACATCCAGACATGCATGTTTCAGTACATGTCACCCAACGACAAACAGGAGTAGTTAATCATTCCCTATTCTCTCCTCTAAGCCAAGGCTGTGGCCTCTAATTATATCCATCAACTGCACACCCTTGCTAACAGTGGGAAGCAAAAATTGCACAAGAGTCTCATGCATCCAACACATGCTAATATGGCTAGAAACAGCCAAAACCACCCCTGACTATTCAGTTCATTATTTAGGTAGTTCAGTTTGGAACTTGGAGTGGAGTGGGACAACCTGTGTCCATGATTTTGTACCACAACCTTGTTCCCTAAATGTGTCAGGGAGTTATCAATAGAAAGATGTAATCCCAAACAGGCTTGGTTCTCACAAATTTAATTCACTTTGAGATCATCAACAGTGACTCACATTTATACAACTCCTTGCACATTCCCAAAGTGCTTTCCAGCCAATCAAGCACTTTTTGAAATCAGTCCACAATTGTAACATTGGAAATGTGACAACCAATTTACAGACAGTGACTCTGAGTAACAATGTGAGGACCTGTTTTATGGACATTGATTAAAGGTTAAATATTGATCAGGTCACTGGGGGAAAGACTCAACCGTTCTTCTTCAAATAGTACCAATGGGATCTTCTATGAGCTTCTGAAAGGGAGAAGGGGCTTTTCTTGTATGGTTCATTGAAGAAACAGCATCTTAAACAAAGCCACCATCCTTTAGTGTTGCACTGTCAGCATTGATTTCTGTGATGAAGTTTTTTTACATGGGATTTGAACCCACAGCTGTCTGACTTATACTCAAACATGCTACCCCCACTGAATCATAAAACTCTACAGTGTGAAAGCGGGCCATTTGGCCCATCAAGTCCAACCAGTCCTCTGAACAGCATCCCACCCTGGCCCTGTAACCCTGCATTTCCCATGGCTAACCTACCTAGCCTGCACATCCCTGGACACTATGGGCAATGTAGCATGGCCAATCCATCCTAACCTGCACATCTTTGGACTGTGGGAGGAAACCGGAGCGCCCGGAGGAAACCCACGCAGACACGGGAAGAATGTCTGTGTGAGGGTGGAATCGAACCTGGGTCTCTAATCCTGTGAGTCAGCACTGCTAACCACTGAGCCATTGCGCTGCCCATGGCTTTTACCACCTCACTAATATAAACATAGATGGGCAATGGAAGCAGCACTATACACTTGTGAGAGGACCAAGTTCTTAATCGGTGTCACTCCATCTAATACCTAAATCTACCCAACTAATTTTTTTAATTCATTCACAAGATTCTGTTTTTGAGCATGCCAAGTTTGTCCAACATCTACA
Organism: Rhincodon typus; assembly: GCF_021869965.1. Taxonomy (NCBI): domain Eukaryota; kingdom Metazoa; phylum Chordata; class Chondrichthyes; order Orectolobiformes; family Rhincodontidae; genus Rhincodon; species Rhincodon typus. The sequence goes on along the minus strand of NC_063365.1, from coordinate 17,910,398 downwards.
AGGAGCAAAGCAGAGAATTCGCAACACTCTCAATGATGGGTGTAGCTGCAGCAACAATAAAGTAGCATCGGTCCATCCAGAATCCTGCATTGGATTCAGGGTCAGCATTCCCCACCTTTGCAGCACTGTTCAGACAGCCATTCACCACTGCTATTCAATAAGCTCACACTGATGGAGCTCCTCACTCCTCCCATCTCCACAACATAGGAGGGCTAGATATTTTTAGTGTGTTTGTCAAGCAGGCATTGGGGAGCACCATCACCAGAAGATCTGCACTGGACCATTCACAGCTCCTTGAGGGAAGTCATAAATGTAGCTTTTCCAGGGCTGCCCACACTCCAACGGCAAAGAAAATTTCATTGAGAACAGTTGCCAATCTCCTGATCAGAGAAAATAGAAAGCTAAGATGCACAAAATCAAAATTAGATGTTTCAATGCCACACCATTATCAGTTTAAGACTCACGTCTTTGGGAAGCATGGCAACAGATCACCTGGAAAACAGGGAGCAAGACTTTTTGGAATGGGGCATGGTCAAGCGGAGGTGAAAAATTGGTGTCAGAAAGAAGCACAACACTGTTTATTGTAAATTGTGCAAAACTGCAAAAGAATTTAACAGGTTGATGGAGCAGAGAGACATGTGGCAAATGAAGTTCAACGTGGAGGAGTGTGAGGTGATACATCCAGCAGAAAGAACATGGAAATACAGGATAAAATAAATAGCAAGGTCCTAAAAAGAGTCCGTACAGGAGCAAAAAAGACCTGGTCACAAATAAAGGTTGTGGGACAGGTAGTAGGTTGAACAGTTAATCAAGCATATAATATCTTAGACTTTATAGTACAGCACCAAGGAGGTTCTGAACAGTGTTTAAAAAAAAAGACATTGATTCAACTTCAGCCAGAATATTGCATCCACTTCTGGGTCTCACACTTCAGGAAGGATGTGAACACAATGCAAAGAGTGAGAAGGAGTTTTACAAGAAATTTCAGTTATGAGGAAAAGTTAGAGAGAATGATTTTCTATGACTCGGGACTACTTTCTTTGGAGAGAAGAAGGAAAAGGCTAAGGTGTGATTTGATAAAGTTTTCAAAATCCTTTCAAAATATACAGTAGATAGGGAGAAGCCATTTCCACCCATAAAAGGATGAACAACAAGAGGGCTTAGACACAGTAGAGTTTTGCAAAGGAGCAAATGTGGTGCGAGAAAATTCTTTTTCATACAGCAAGAGGCTAGGATGTCGAATGCACTACCTAGGAGTGTGCTGGGGGCAGGTTCAATTACGGTTTTCAAGAGGACATCAGATGATTACTTAAATAGAAACAAACAAACAATCTACAAGTTTACTGGGTAGGGTGAGACAAATGGAACAAAGGTGCTTGGGCACAAAGCTCGTGAAGACGCAAAGGGCCAAACATGCCCTTCTGTGCTGTAACAATGCTATGATTCTATGACATTGCAACAAGAAAGCCAAATAAATGCTCTACCTGTACCTCCCTCTTGTCCACTAACCTCATTAAACTTCAATTGCTGAATGAGTCATGCAGCTCGTCAGATGCCTGCTCTAAAAACAAACTAAAAATGGCTTCAAGGGGAAAAAGATAACCTTTCCAGACATCAAACAGTTAATTGTCAGTTTATACTCTCTCCCTCACTGAGGGGGTGATGAATCATTTCCTTATTCTGTACGCACTTTGACAGCAAACTGTTCATTATCTTCAAATATATCTATTAAACTGAATGTCCATTACCATAAGTCTTCCAGTAGATGACCTCTGTAAACAATAAGATGCTTCAATTTATTTTGTCAGACTCTGTACGCCTGTAAACACTTGAAAAGGTGGAGCACCAGCTCTTGAACTGTTTTTATGGAAGTAACTCAACTTAGATAGAAAACCCTTTGAAATGGTTCAGCAATATTTTTATAACGCTGTCTAAACTTCGACATGTTAGGAAACCAACAGAAGCCACAACATCACAGGTGAAATTAAGCACATCTGGGACTGTGATCCCACCCAATATTTTCCCCGAGATGTCATTCATGCACAACTGAGAAAGGGTTACATTAATCAAGGTGCATCTTTATCTCAATGATTTTAAAACTCATTCCCGTCCCCAACTAACTCTCAAATAATCATTCTCATCTGTCAATGTGCGCCCCTTCCCTTGAATTTGATTCTTACAAGCACAATAACATTTTTGAAAATAAATGTATGTTCCAAATATAGATTAAAAAGTCTTGCAATAGGATGGAAGACAGCCAGCCCTAACAATACAAATACCTCGCATCTGAAATACGGTAGCTACAGTGTTTTTTTTAAGGTTAGGCAGGGTTTTCCAGAATAAACATTCAGGATAACAGAGTCAGGATTATACTTCAGACTGTTCAATCATCAGACTGTTGAAGAATAAACATGGCGCCACTAAACCTCCAGTAAATGAGGATTTCTAAACATTTTCATTTCCATTTCTCACTCACAACACTCCCAAGACTTAAACTAAAACCATCTTAAGGCTAAGGAAAACCAAAAGAACTGCAGATGCTGTAAATCAGGAACAAAAACAAAGTTGCTGGAAAAGCTCAGCAGGTCTGGCAGCATCTGTGAAGAAAAAAATCAGAGTTAACATTTCGGGTCCAGTGACTCTTCCTCAGAGGGCTAAGGAATACTATTTGACCCATCTCTAGTTCCATATACTATGTACGTCCTGCAGGGATCCTGCTCACTCTAGCATCTTGAATGCATCTTGAAATTAATTCTGAGAGCATGCATCTCTTTGTAAAGATAACTAGTTCTTTAGAAGTGTGGGATATATGTAGGCAGTGAAAAGTAAACATAGATTCAACCCACTGAAGCTAACTGGGAAAATGCCTCCAACCAGAATAATTTCAATGCAAGTGTTTCAAATGTTGGTACGAAACCAGAATTGGCGGTGAGCATTGCCAACCCAAGCTGGCTGACTCAGAGAGGACGACGTTTGGCTTCACTAAGTCGCTGTGTCACAGAATGATTTGATTTACCGTTGATACATGTACCCAAGTACAGTGAAAAGTTTTGTTTTGCGAGCGATACAAGCGCATCAAAAATATACATGGGCGTACAGATCATAGGGCGTTTAGACAGAGCGACATACAAGGTGGCAGGAGGTCCACAAAAGCAAGATCAACATTAGATTTGAAATTAGAGAGGTCCATTCAGCAGTCTAATAACAGCAGGGAAGAAGCTGTTCTTGAATCTGTTGGTCCTCGAGCTTGAGGGATGAGGTTGGAAGAACATATAACTGGGGTGGGAAGGGCCTTTGATGATGTTGGCAGCTTGTCCACTGCAACGAGAAGTGTAGATGGAGTCCATGGATCGGAGGTTGGCTTTCGAGTGCAAGGTTTGCATCCACTCTTTAATTTTAGCTCGGTACTGGGGAACGGTATAGCCAAGACACTATCCCAAATTCCTTTGAAGAAGGAAGAGAGTTAGAACCAAAGGAACTTGTGAGCAGATGCCGGGCAAAACAATCAGTATTACAATAAGGTCCATTGGATAGGAGGAAAAATGAGCAACAACTCAAAATTTAGAAAACACTGTCAACAGAGTGAAAATAAAACTTCTTTTTATTTCAGAGAAGAAAATCTTGCATTTGCCTACAGGCTATTATAATGTAACTGCCTCATAGACACTACGTTATATCTGATGGGGTACAGTAACACATACGTTATTGAGTGAATCAAGTTAAATTCACTAAATTCAATTAATTTAGGAACACGTTGGGAAGCACCAAACAAGACAACCATTACAGCCGCCTGATGGTCAGAAAATCTACCTGGTTCACTCACAGTATGGAAACTAGAAGGAGTAGGCCATTCAACCATTCGAAACTGTGCTATCACTCAATACGAACATGGCTGATCGTCTATCTCAATGCCATATTCCCGCATTCTTTCCACATTCTGGAACCCTTTGCCCTACGGGGTGAGAACCTATCTGGTTCCTTCGCAAGCCTGCAGCTCTGAGATCACTGTGCTCCTCCGATTCTGGCCATGTTAGCATCAATTTCTCTGCCATTGGCGACCATGCTGTCAACTCCCTGGGCCCCAAGCTCTGGAAATCACTTTCTAGTCCTCTCTCCCCTTCCCTTTAAGACATTCTTCAAAAATATACTTCTTTGACCAAGCTTTTGGTCAACCATCCTAATAAAGTGTCGCTTTATATGGCTTGCTGTCTAATGTTGCACCAGTGAAGTGGCCTAGAATATTTGATTAGAGTCATAGAGGTTTACAGCATGGAAACATGCCCTTTGGCCCAACTTGTCCGTGCAGCCCAGCTTTCACAATTAAATTAGTCCCACTTGTCTGTGTTTGGTCCATATCCCTCTATACCCATCCCATCCATGTAGCTGTCCAAATATTTCTTAAATGATGAAATTGTACTCGCCTCCACCACTGCCTCTGGCAGCCCTTTCCAGACACTCACCACTCTCTGTGAAAAAATTGCCCTTCTGGACCCTTTTGTATCTCTCCCCTCTCACCTTAAACCTATGCTGTCTAGTTTTAGACTCTCTTACCATGGGGAAAAGCTATTGGCTATCTGCCTTATCTAATGCCTCAGTTATTAAATTAAAAAGGTGCTCTCTAAGTGGGAATTGTTGTAATATAGGGATCATAATTGGCTATGGCTGCATGAGTTACTGAAGACAACTAGCAACAGAGCAATAACTGCCCACCCTGAGAAAACAGAATGGTGACAATGAAACCCTTTCAAGCAGCAAACGCAGATAGTCAATCGGCAGCTCAACTTTAATGAGGAAGGAGCATGTTGTTATTTTTCAGGAAGAGGGGAGATTGTCCCCACTCCTCACCCTCTTCCCCCATCCCCTTACGACACCTACCCCACCCTGAAAAGAGGGGAGGGATTTATACAGGTGCATCAAGCCATCATGCTGCTCTCTTGCTGGCCTTCAGTGAACTCTGTGCTGGTCACATACTAACTATACATAAGAATACACGCGGAGGTTTTGGCTGTCTCTTCCATTGGAGAAGAAGGCCTCAAATAACCCCAAACACCTGAGAATTACAATCATCTTTCATTTATCTGCAGCCTCACAGAGTGGGAGGGGGAAAGGCTGAATATAGGAGGGATGGAAAATAATATTGTTTTTCACATTGCATCAATTCACTTCCCTCTCATCCCACCCCTCCCTTGCAGACTCTGCTGGCACAATGGTCCCTTGAATTGGTGCAATGCTGCAGTCACCCAAAGTGGCTACTGTTCACTGGCAGGATATGCTGGAAAACTACTGGAGCAAAGGGAAGGCCAGATGCAGTGTAGTGATTGTAGCAAGGTCAGCCAGCTGGACCTCACAGATTATGAGCTCTGGCTAATATATGATAAAGGGAAGGTCAGAGACGCTGATACTCTGGTACTTAACTCATAATGATGCAGTACTACAGTCAAGTACTGTGTAAACAAAAAGTGACTTGGCAATGGAGAACGGCCTCTGTGGAGTTATTTTGTGCAATATCCAAACGCAAAGGATTCCAGCAAGGATTGTAGGAAAACATTTGGGAGTAAGACTCAAGGATTTTTATAGGACTAAACTACTGCAGATGTTGGAATCCGTACTGAAAACGGAAAAAAAATCCTTGAAATCACAGCAAATCTGGCAGCATCCACGGACAGAGAGCAAGCTAACATTTCGAGTCCAGGTGACTTTTCTGAAGAAGGGTCCAGACCCGAAACGTCAGCTTTCCTGCTCCTCTGATGCTGCCTGGCCTGCTGTGTTCATCCAGCTCCACACCTTGTTATCCAAGGGTCACATTTCCTTGGGATAAGATGGGGCTTACTCTGTATAAATCCTTTCTGCTCAAAGTCATGATGCAAATATCCATGATAACAAGGTGTAGAGCTGGATGAACTTGACTGACAAACCCACATCCTAACTCTTCACCTACAGTCACCTTTACTGGCTCCATCCCCACCTCCTTGACCTGTCCATCTCCTCTCCACCTGTCTTCTCCTTTATCCATCTTCTATCCGCCTCCCTCCCTCTCCCTATTTATTTCAGAATCCCATTCCCCTCCCCCATTTCTGAAGAAGGGTCTCAAACACGAAACATCAGCTTTCCTGCTCCTCTGATGCTACTTGGCCTGTTGTGTTCATCCAGCTCTACACCTTATTATCTCAGATTCTCCAGCATCTGCAGTTCCTACTACCTCTATGCAAATATCCATGCCATCTTGGGAACATAAATAATTTACAGGACAGCAGAGGAGTCTATTTTCTAGTGTCACTTGGGAGAGAGGTGCAAACTCCTCATTAATGTATTGCTCTAATCAAAAGTCATTTTCAAATGATTGTAAACTCATGCCTTGTCCCTAAAATGTTTCATAGGCGTGAGAAGTTATTTCTTTCCAACTTAAAGGGATTTGTCAAATCTGAAGACAACTTGGAAGAGTGTCAAGAAAAACATGAAAGGAGAAATTTGAGACAGCAAGTACGCGTGCAACTAGCAATAAATGTACATTATGTCCAAGGTGCCTCTGTATACAATAATAAGAAATCCTCAGGGTAGCAGTCAGAGATCTGAAATGGATGAAAGAATTATGTTCTAGCAGCATGGTGGTCCCCAAATACTGGGAGCCTCTGTAAGAGAAGGCCCAATTGGTTAAATGCATTGATGCACTTCGCTGGTCTGTAAGGGCCACCACATACTCAAGCATCCTGGAGAATGGAAATCATTCCCCACCACTCCCCTAAAACCCCAGCAGAAGCTATCAGCTCTCACAGAATCCCTACAGTGCAGAAAGAGGCCATCGAGTCTGCACTGACCCTCTGAAGAGTATCCCACTCAGACCCAAACACCCTAACCTATCCCCGTAATCCTGCACTTTCCATGTAAATTTATACATGGCCAATTCACCTAACCTGTGCATCACCATAGAGCCCCTACAGTGTGGAAACAGGCCCTTCAGCCCAGCAAGTCCACATCAACCCTCAGAGCATCCCACCCAGACCCATCCCGCATAATCTACCTAATCTACACATCCTTGAACACTATGGGCAATTTCCCAAGGCCAATCCACCTACACTGCAAATCTTTGGACTGTGGGAGGAAAGCAGAGCACCTGGAGGAAACCCACGCAGACAAGGGGAGAACGTGCAAACTCTACAGAGACAGTCACCCGAGGGTGGAATCAAACCCAGGTCCCCGGCGCTGTGAGGCAGCAGTGCTAACCATTGAGCCACTACACTACCCACTGCAAGTAGTGCCCTGGTCACTGACTGGTGAGTGATGAGAAGTGTTTCCCAGAGGCAAGAGCAGTGGGTTGGCTTTCTGTGACCTCACCATTCCTGATGCCAGTTCCCTTCATCTGGCACTCAGTGCATATCAGCGAAGGTGACCCCCCCACCCCCACCGCCAACAACGAGGCAGTAGACAAGCTCAGCAAAGTTTGCATGGCGGCATTCAGGAGCTACAGGAGAGACTGGTAATATGCCAAGTTAAATCTCACAGCTACCACCAAAGTGCAGTGGGCTTGGGGTTAATTGGCTTTGAGTGGCTCGTTTCTGAGCTCTTCTGGAAAATCATCACCTGTGTGTGGGATTCCTCTGTCGGGGTCCATTATTGTCACCCCACCCTCCAATATCATAATATTTAAGGGCAGCACAGTGGTTCAGTGGTTAGCACTGCTGCCTCACAGCGCCAGGGACTCAGGTTCAATTCCACCCTCGGGCGACTGTCTGTGCGGAGTTTGCACATTCTCCCCAGGTCTGCGTGGGTTTCCTCCAGGTGCACCAGTTTCCTCCCACAATCCAAAGACGTGCAGGTTAGGGTGGGTTGCCCATGCTAAATTTCCCCGTAGTGTCCAGGGATGTACAGGCGAGGTGGGTTAGCCATGGGAAATGCAGGATTACAGGGACAGGAAAGGGGAGTGGGTCTGAGTGGAATGCCCCTCAGATGGTCAGTGCTGACTCGATGGGCCGATTGGCCATTTTCCGCACTGTTGGGATTCTATGATCATGCCCAGGTGGTGACATCACAGTAATGCCACTGAACTGGTAATCCAGAACTTCAGGGTCATGTTCTGGGGGGCACGGGTTAAAATCCCACCAAAGAAGTTGGTAAAATTTGAAATCAATTAAAAGAAGTTCCAATTGTAAAGGGGTCAGTCTCCACGGGACAACGATTTAAGGTCAGAGGTACTTGTGAAGAAGGGTGAGGAGAAATCTTTTACTCAGAAGGCAGTGGGAATCTGGAACTCACTGGCTGAAAGCGGTGGTTGAGTCAGAGACTTTTGTAACATCGAAGCAGTATTTAGATATTTACTTGGGTTGCCACAACCTCAAGGACTGTGGGCCAGAAGCTAGTAAATGGAATTAGTTTATTCAGATCTTTGTTGACTAGTTATGGACACAAAAGTGCAAACTCCTTCTGTGCTGTAAATGTCTATGGGTCTGTAGAATCTGGAATTGAAAAGAAAGTCTAATGGTCACCATGTAGCCATCGTCAATTGTTATAAAACCCACCTGGTTCATTAACGTCCTTTAAGTGAGGAAATTTGGCATCCTTACCTGGACTGGTCTACATGCGACTCTCAGACATACAGACAACATGAGTGATGTTACTTGCCCTCTGCAATGGTCCAGCAAATTCGAGATTGATTAGGGACGAGCAAAGACTGCTGGCCTTGGCAGTGGCACCCACGTGCAATGGATGGATGAAATAAAAACAGCTCATGTTCTGAAAACAAAAAATGCTGGGGATCACAGCAGGTTAGACAGCATCCATGGAGAGGGAGAGCAAGCTCATGTTTCGAGTCTTAATGACTCTTCATCAGAGCTGACGTGAAATGTCAGAACATTAGCTCGCTCTCTCTCCATGGATGCTGCCTGACCCGCTGTTTTTTTTTAAAATTCATTCACGGGATGAGGGCGTCGCTGGCTAGGCAGCATTTATTGCCCATCGGGCAGATTAGAGCCAAGCACATTGCTCTGGATCTGGAGTCACATGTAGACCAGACCAGGTAAGGATGGCAGTTTCCTTCCTTAAAGGGCATAAGTGAACCAGATGGGCTTTTCCCCCAACAACTGGCAATGGATTCACGGTCATCATTAGATTTTTAATTCCAGACTTTTTTTTAAATTAAATTCCACCATCTGCCATGGCGGGATTCAAACCCCAATCCCCAGAACACTATCTTGTCTCTGGATTAACAGTCCAGCAATAATACCACTAGACCATTGCCTCCCCTGTGATCACCAGCATTTTTTGTTTTCAGTACAGATTCCAGCATCTGCAGTGCTCTGCTCCGAAATTAACTCAGATCCCCCTCTCCACAAAAGCTGCCACGCCTGAGCACTGGCAGCATGATCTGAAAGTCTTTGGCATTGCACACATTTGTACAATTAGTGTAGACAGGTTAGTGCAGCCCTGATGGGCTGAAGGGCCTCTTCTGTGCTCTATAACACTTGTTTTAAGTGCCACAGGTGGTCTGCCAGTGGGTTAAATCTGTATTGCTGGCACACAAAGTTTTAGTCCTATTAGAACTTTCATTTAAACTTAGCCCATGCCACTGCCAATAACACCCTATTGATAACGCAAAAAAAACTCATCATTTGCTGTGCAAGATCAACTTACAAATGACTTGCATCTCACGAGTGTCTATCACCCTTATTTCCTGATTGACAGGGGATCATATATCTAAAGCATAAACCCCTAGCTGTCTCCCTGGCCTGGCTTGAGGAGTGTTCCCAGCATTCTGTTTTGCATCACACTGTCTCGAACACCCCATCCATAAACAATCTTTCAAAGACGACAGGAGAACGAGACTCACACATTTCAGCACTGACTGCTCACTTGCAGCCCAAGAAATCTGCGCCCAGGCGCTCAGAAATCACAAACAGTTGCAATTAGACGAACTCCCTGCCTCTCAGATTTGAAACTAAAATCCCTAAATGAGTCTTGCACGTATTTGTCAGGATTTTGCTACTTATCCACTAACCTAGATGTTCATGTTAAGTACCTGCTTAAGTCCTGCCTTCTCTTTGGAAAGCCAGGAAAATATTCCAAAACCTGCGGTCGAAGTCAGGAAATTGTTGGTACGTTTCAGATTGACAGCTATAAAAAAGACTGGTGTTCATTCTCTAACTTAAAAAGCACAGTCTGATATGTTGTTGTGAAATTGAGGATGGAGAGAGACATATTCTTTTCAACAAGAAAATGGCTTCTGAAACGTTGTTGCATCGGCTACAGCTTTCTTCTCTCTGATCCTGAAGATGTAGCGGTGCACAAAGGATTGATTGGCCATTTATCATCGTGAGATAATGCTCCCACATCCCTGGATGAGACAGAAAGGGCTGCCTCAGGGATTGTGTTTCACTCCCTTCAACAGGGCACCAGTCCCGATTAAAATTCAGCTCAGGCAAAGTCACTTAAAGCAGTCTGATCCCCACTCGTTTTGTTGGATTTGAAGCAGGGGAAGAAAGTTCAAACAAAGACGGTTCTCTCTCTCTCCTTGTACTTACATGTATCACCAGGAAGTTCTCTAGAAAGGGGTCTGAGCAGTATCATGTCATAAATAATTATTCGACTGTGAAATGATATCAAGGGCCACGCTGAACATTTCAAACTATTATTTGGCTGAGTGGATGGATAGATATTTCAAGCACGAGAGTTTGTTTTTGGTGCTTTTACCAGGCCATCAGCTAATGCGACATTTCAAACCTCTCTGTCATGTCCTGGGTTGTGTAAATTATCCGATTCTAGACAAACCTCTCTCTCTGATCAAATCCCTCAATTCGACTCCAGCAACCTGCAATGCTCCACATGTGGTGGTCAACATCACAAGAGACATTGTGAAACCCCACAGCCACCTGTACGTTGTTTTCACAATGTGAATCCAGTACGAGTTGGGCTTCTTTAAAGGTCCTTGCATAACGCCTCAACAAAAGACCAGCGCTAAGTCAGTGAGCAGCACTCTAGCTTCTGAATCAAAAGGCTTCTGGTTCAAGGCCTACTCTAGCAAATTGGGCAAACAAAAAATCAAAGGGAGTACAGAGGGAAGTGCTACTTTGTTAGAGGTTTAAGCTAAGGAGCTGTCTTGCCTCAGGTGAATGCAAAATATACCATGGAGCTGCTCTGAAAGCAGGGAGTTCTCATTGGCAATATGCCTCTCTTAAGAAATAGTTTAGCTCACCATGATCTCACTGCTGCTTATAAGAGGTTGCTGTGTACCCTGCATTGCAACACTTTATTAGTATTACTAACAAATAATTTCAGGCCAATCTGCCAACCAGATTTTAGAGAAGCACCACAGAAAGCATTCCAGCCAGATGCCTCATGGCTTGGTTCCACAACTACTCTGTCGAGGACCATAAGAAATTACAAAGAGTTGTGAACACAGCCCAGTCCATCATGCAAGCCAGTGTTCCATCTATTGACTCCATCTACACTTCCTGCTGCCTTGGAAAAGCAGTCAATATCTTCAGAAACCTCTCCCACCCTGCTATAATCTCTACCAACCTCTTCCATCAGGCAGTAGATACAAAAGCTTAAACACACATACCAACAGTTTCAAGAACAGATTCTCCCCTGCTGTTATTAGACTTTTGAATGGACCTCTCAAATTTTAAATTGAATGTTGATCTCGCTCTTTGTGCACCTTTCTCTGCAACCGTTACATTACCCTTATGCACCTTGTATGGTATGATCTGCCTGTACTGCACGTAAAACAAAACCTTTCACTGTACCTAGGCATATGTGACAATAATAAATCAAATCAAACAGTGTACTATGGTTACAGTGATAACAGTTTACAATTACAAGCATACTTTAGTATCTACATAACATATTCCACAGGATGTGTAAGGCATGGGTGACCAGCATTTCTGTCCATCAACAGCATTTGTTGCCTATTTTACAACCAGATGTGGACATCATTGGCTGGGTGAGCATTTATTGCCCATCCCTAATACCCCTGGAAAGTTGGTGGGGACCTGCCTTCTTGAACCATTGCAGCCCATTTGGTGCAGGTACACCCACATTGCTGTTAGAGAGGGAGCTCCAAGTTTTCAACCCATTGAGAAAGAATGATCAATGATACTGCACCAAGTCAGGATGATGAGGGAGTGATTTATACAATCATTACAAATAAAACTGTCCCACAAATTGAGTTGGAAGGTGTTTTGTCCTTAGTCACAATGAGTGTTGCTTTATCTCTAAGCTGTTGTACAAGCCAGTCTACCAGTGGGGAGAGCTTTGTTTTTGATGCGACATAAGCAACAAAATGGTAAACACGTTTATTTTAGAGAAGCTTTTTTTTGTTACAGGAGGCAGATGGGAAACCTGTTCCTAGTTCCCTTTCTTGGGAAGCTCTTCCATCAAGCCAGCGAGAACAGATTCACAACTCATTCAGCCCTGGAGAAAAAAAAATGCCTGGGGTTAGTCAGTCCAATTGGTAGAACTGCATTAGTCTCTCAGCTGTAGTCAGGAGCGTCTCTCACAATGGGGTTGGGAGGAGATGCAAGGGCAGGGAGACAACAAGGAGAGGAAATTGTTGTCACATTGGGCAGCTGCATTGATAGAGATGAGCTGGCAGCATGTGGAACACTGGAAAGCCAAAGACTATGTACAAAGCAAATCAAATTAGTAGCAAACAATTAACCAATCTTCCTGGGATCGATTGAATTCCTTCAGGTTTCCTTTTGTATTTTAAATCCCAGCATTGAGAAATTAACGAGAAAATTCAGCCTGTACCCATAACAATACCACACAGTGGGGCATTCCCTTCATCCAGAACTGCTAAGGCTATAATGACAGAGTGTCCTGTCTTCAATATCCCTCCACCATCAAAGGCCTCCATCGAGAGCAAGAGCCCAGCTGAGATTGGATAGGAACACAAAATATTTTACCTCAATGCACCCAATCCCCCACTATTGCCCATGCCTCCTTCGACTATCAATAACTATTTTCTAGCCCTTTATTCCCCCCAGCCAATGCCAATCTCTTGTTTGTTGGTCATTAACTCCTCTGTCTCTCTCATCTCCCTATGAGCAATGAGCATTTCGCATCAGTCCAAGAAACAGTTTGTGGATGATTCCACACAGCCCAACAGTGTAAGAGACCGAGATATGGTGGGAAAAATGACCACAGAAGAATAACTTGGTAGAGATCTCCAAAATTATGAAGGACCCTGACAGCACAGACATTCCCACTCATAGGGGCTCTTTAATAAGGGCTATGAATATGACATAGTCATTATCAAATCCCATGTGGAATTTAGGAGGAATATCTTGACCCAGACTGGAGGGAGTATATGGAACTTGTCAGGACATGGAGTGGCTGAAGCAAATAATGCGGATGTAGTGGAGGGGAAATTCAAATAAAGAGGGGAGGGAGAAAGGAAAAGGAGAATTGGCTGCTGAGCTGACAATAGGACCAGATCAACCATGGTCTTATTGAATGGCAGGGTAGACCGAATGGGCTGAATGACCTACACCTGCAAACTTGTGTGTTTGCAAGTATGAGGAGGGAGTGGCAAACATGGATCATAAACACCAAAGATGATGATCAGTTGAGCCAAATGGTCTGGCTCTGTGCTGTAGAGTTTATGCAATTTTATACAAATTTAGAAATTAGGGGAATGAATTAAGTGCAGGTTTTGGTCAAATGCTGACTTATAAATGCTGCCTGGTGTCACAATGATTGAAGAAGGAAGGGCTGTCATGTCTACATCTCATTGAAATGGCCATCATCAAGCACATGCAGTTTAGTTAGCCGATGGTGGGTACAAGCCTGCAGTCATACTATGCTACTGATAACACTCGACTTGCTCACCAGGATTTCCTGTCATGTCAGGGAGCACAGGGATGGCAAAGGACAGAGAGCAAGATATTTCACATTACAAGGTTATATCAATACGTCTATCAAGTTATCAATAGGTTAATGAAGCCGAGTTGAAAAGCTGGTTTTAGTCTGTACTGAAGTGATACTGGACAAGATTGTGCATTTGTAGTGTGGTGGTAGTGTCCCTACCTCTAGGCTGGGAGGCCTGGGGTTCAAGTTCCACCTTCTGCAGAGATGTGCAACATCATCTCTAAACACGTTGACGAGAAACTACTGTACAGGGTGTAGTGGTCATGTACTGTCCCCCCGGAATGTCACCAGGACATCGCGAAACCCACCTGTTTTAATCACCAACATTCATTGAGAACATTGAGCCATTATGAAGCTGCAGTGGAATATAGTTATGGCAATTAAAGTAAGAATGTGTTATTAATAACTCCCCACACCCATCTTTAAAAAAAACGGAACTCTAACATGCCGCAGTAAACTTACATACGATGGAATCTGTGCTATCATTTCAGTCGGAGGTTTCAGTTTGTACTAAGTGGAACATTGATCTTTAGGATTTGTGGTTTTTGACGTTCTGAATCAGAAAGGATCAACATTTACAGCCTTCATTAGGATTCCTCTGAACTCACCTTTGAGTTTTTGGGAATCTGGATCCATTCCGTTGTTAACAGGTGGAATTCCAAGCTAAAAGACATCCAGAGTCGGAGTGACACTATTTTCCTGTAGTAAGATTACCCTCAGAAGTGCAGGGTTTAAATTCCATTACACACTGTTTTGTTTTGCTAGATTAACTGCGACAATGAGAATTACAGCACCAGTTTATTCAGGCATCTTACAGACACAATCTCTCACACACAGACACAGACACACAGCCACACAGACACACGTAATGGTTTCATATATACATTTATACCAGACAAGGATTTACCCTGTTGAATTATTATTTAGAATTAGAATTAGCTTTATTGTCACGTACTCAAATGAGTACAGTGCAAAGTTTACAACTCGCCTCTTATGGCACCACCTTAGATACAAAGGTACCTAAGTACAGATTTTCAGGGCAAGTTCTGAAGGCGAAACAGAAATTGGAAAAATTATTAAGAGTTAATTCAGCTGTAATGACATTTATCTATAAGCAAATCATATCTTAATTCTGAAATGAAATTACTGACAATTATTTGCTGAATATCTCTGACCTTCTAATTATAGGGTGATCCAGCCCTCAGCAACTAGGTTGAAAACCATTTAGGATATCAATACGGCCAGGATTGATGTCTAAGAGCGTAGAGGCACCAAACATCTTCTCAGGGTCCATCCTCCTGCTATTAATGGAGTGGGGCACTACCAACTGTTAAACATCTACCAAATACCTGCCACCCCCACTTCTAACCCTTGCTTAAAAGCAAAATATTGTGGATGCTGCAAACCTGAAACAAGGGCAGAGAATGCTGGGGAAACTCAGCAGGTCTGGCAATAGAAAGACAGAAGAGTCATAGCAGACTCAAAACATTAACTCTGTTTTCTTTCTCCATAGATGATGCCAGACCCATTGAGTTCCTCTTGTATTCTGAGTTTGGTCTGCTTGCCGCATGCACTTCATTGCTTGTAGCATCTCTGTCCTCTGCATCCTCTCCATCCTCTCTGGCTTGTCCCGCTCACTCACTGGGAGAGGTAGTCAAGGACAAAGCATGATTGAGTGGGAGAGAGGCAGTGAAGGGTCAAGAAAGGATGATTGTGAGCACAGCTTTCTCCTTAAACACAGCAATCCTTTACAACGACTGTCCCAGTGAGACCATGTAACAATTAAGATGTTGCATAGCACAGAAAATTTTGAAAAGAACATATTTAATTGGTGCTGTACTATTAAAATGTCTGTACATTGCTCAACATTACAGACGGCTTTATTTGATGCCGGCAGTTATCTGTAGTGTCTCTGGTATCAAAGGTACTGTGTCAGTAAGTGCAAGGCATGCAGCCTGAGGTTGCAAATCGAATGGGTTAGGGCCTTCATTTTTGGAATGAACGACTGCTTGTTTCATTTACTTATGGTGGTGGAGGGAACAGACATGGACAATGCTGGAAAAAAATCAGCAGGTCTGGCAGTGACTGCAGAGAGAGAAAGAGTTAAGGGACAGTACGGTGGCACAGTGGTTAGCACTGCTGCCTCACAGCGCCAGGGACCCGGGTTCAATTCCACCCTCAGGCGACTGTGTCTGCAGAGTTTGCACATTCTCCCTGTGTCTGCGTGGGTTTCCTCTGGGTGATGTGGTTTTCTCCCACAGTCCAAAGATGTGCAGGTTAGGGTGCATTGGCCATGCTAAATTGCCCCGTAGTGTTCAGGGATGTGGAGATTAAGGGGATGGGTTTGGGTGGGTGCTCTGAAGGTTGGTGTGTGGACTTGTTGGGCCGAAGGGCCTGTTTCCACACTGTAGGGATTCTATGATCTATGAATGTCCAGTTTTCTAACTCAGCTCTGAACAGAGTCCAACTGGACTTGAAACATTAACTCTGTTTCTTTCACTCCACAGATTCTGCCAGACCTGCCAAGTTTCTCAGAAAATTTTGCGTTTGTTTCAGATGTTGAAGTTTTTTTTTGAAAACTCTTATTCAACATGTAGAGGAAGAATGCTCTCAGGAGGGAAGGGCGGAACCACAGGATGAGGCGGTGGGACAGAGCCATTAAAGGCTTGGTTGGATACATTCCAGAAGGTTTTGTCATGCAACTGCCAACCGGCATAGCCAGGTGAAACCACAGTCCCGCTTTATTTTAAATCCTCCCACAACATCTTCTATAAAGAATAAACAAAATAAAACCCACACAATTCACTGGGATTTCTCTCCTGGTATTTTGTTGTCAGTGGTCAGGCTAACCCATCATTTCTGAAGACTCCAGATTCATCCAAGAGGACAGACAACCTGCTGGAGGCTCCAAATGCTCCACCAACCACCCCAAACCATATCAAATGTTTTGTTGTTGGGGGAGGGGGTGATATTAAAGAGTTCCCTCCACCTGAAGAGGTTATGCACTAGTAAACACATATTGTACTGGCTCTAAAGCACACTCCCAATCACTAGGAACCAGTCACTAGTACTTACCAGGGCACATTATACATTAGTAGTCGTCAATTAGCTCGTTACAACGCCCTTACTCACTAAGCATCCAGCTAAGATTTCCTGTCACAGAGACAGGCACTTCTGTTACATCATTAAGAGGTCTCATTTCCTCTGGGACTGAGCTGGATTTGGTAAAATTGTTCAGCGTGCTCTTTTCATACAGTTATTAAAGCTGCAGCTGACTGCACGAAATTGCACACAAAAATAATTTTTTTGCAGGAGAACTAAAATAGTGCACTACCAGAAGTAATTAGACCCCAAGGTTTAAACCTGCCAAGATAACAAGAGACAGCAAAACTCAATTGGAATGAATGCTTTATTACAAAGTCAGTTCAGGTCTTGTAAAATCCCAAATGGCATTTATTCCTTTTGGAACTCTTAGAGGAAAGTGAATGACGAAAAGAGGCAGTTCAGGAATACAAGTGCTTATGGCCTTCCTGTACTATTTATGGTTCAGCTTTGTAAGGCGAGAGGAATTGCCCAGTGTAATGTATTAGTTGTAATTTTTACTTTGCAATTGATTGTGATATACAAGGTTTCTCAGACAACAGTGAGGAAAGCAAACGTTACACTGGTCATTATTGCAAGAGGTTTGGACCACAGTATCTGTATAAAAAAGTCTTGTTACAATCATGCAGGATTTTGGTGAAACCATATCTGAAGCAGTTTTGACATCCACGCTGAAGTAAAGATATACTTTAACTGAAGGTGGTACATAAAATTAGTCTCTGGGATAAAGGGGGTTGTGTTATGATCGGATGCTGAGTAAATGAGGTCTATGTTTTCTGGAGTTTAGAACAATGAGAGACAAACTGACTGAAATACTCAAGATTCAGATGGAGCTTGGGAAGGGAGGCAGGAGAAATTATTTCCACTCGTTGAAGAACCTAAAATGGGGAGTAGAGGACATGGTCTCAGGATAAGATGCCGATCTTTTGGGTGAGGAGAAATTCATTCATTCAAAAAGTCATAGAATTTCATAGAATCCCTACCATGTGGAAACAGGCCGTTCGGCCTAACGAGTCCATACCAACTCACCAAAGAGCATCCCACCAAGACTCACCCCTCCCTCACCTTATATTTCCCATGGCTAATCCTCCTAACCTACACATCCCTGGACACTATGGGCAATTTAGCATGGCCAATCCACCCTAACCTGCACATCTTTGGACTGTGGGAGGAAACCACAGCACCCGGAGGAAACC
Organism: Rhincodon typus; assembly: GCF_021869965.1. Classification (NCBI taxonomy): domain Eukaryota; kingdom Metazoa; phylum Chordata; class Chondrichthyes; order Orectolobiformes; family Rhincodontidae; genus Rhincodon; species Rhincodon typus. The sequence continues at coordinate 17,892,240 of NC_063365.1, read as the reverse complement.
CGCGCAGACACAGAGAGAACATGCAAACTCCACACAGACAGTCACCCGAGGGTGGAATCGAACCCAGGTCCCTGGCGCTGTGAGGCAGCAGTGCTAACCACGGAGTCAGTGTGCACCCTAAATCAAGTATCTTTGGAATTCTCTGCCCCAGATAGTTGAAGATACACCATCGTTGAATACATGCAAGGTTGGGATGGACAGATTTTGGGTCTCTCAGTGAATCAAGGGGTATGAGAATGGCCAGGAACGTGGAGCTGAAGCCCGAGATCAGCCATGATCAAATAGGGTGGTGGAGGAGGCTCAGTGGAATGAATGGTCTACTCTTGCTCTTTTCTCTTGTGTTGTTAAGAATGTGGAACTCGCTTCTACAGGAATTGTTGAGATGCATTTACAAGAGAAGCTAGGTAAGTACAGTGCTTTGAATGCAAACTGATTCTAAAGTTCTTAATGCTGCTACAGCTCTATCAATGGATTGTGCTACTTCCAATGATTTAAACTTGCATGGTTGTTACTTTATCAATTCTATCTATTATTGGTTCTCTTGGGTGTCTATACCGCACTCTTTGAGGCTGCTCTATCTGGCTAGATTATCCCTGCTCCAAGGCTACTGCAACTCTGTCTAATCTTCATCTAAAAATAGCTCACCCTCACTGTCATGAAGTCCTGTTATCTCTTTATTCACATTCTAGTATACAAAGATGCTGATTATAGCTCCCTAGTAGTGTTTTCATTCTTGTCTTCATTGATCATGTGACTGTTGATATACCAAGTATGTTATCACCACTAAAATATTCATTTCCCATTGTACCGCCTGCAGGAGGGAGAAAGGAATTGAAGATATTTTGATTAGCTGAGATGAAGTAAGATACGAGGAGGCTTCTAGGGGAGAATGCATGCTAACAGGGGCCAGCTGGATGAAATGGTCCATTTCTAAGCTTTAGAATTCTAAGTAATGCTACTCCTTCATATGTTGTGATTAAAATAACTCCACAAAGGCCAGTATCCCATCACCAAGTCAGCCTTTATTTATGCGTGCATAGTATAGGACACTGACTCAGCTAGCCCAGAGCCAGCTTCTAGAGTGAGCATAACCCCTGACCCTCCTGTTTATATCTGTCATCCAGGGTTCCCTGACTGGACCAGGTTAACAGCCAGGGAACTCATATTCTATGAGATCCACCTGGCTAACCTGTTCCAAACACGACAGTGATGTCTTCTGTCTTACTGGGATCTGTGCAATCATACAAGTGGCTCGACAAGCCCACAACAAGATGTGGTTTGCCTCAAGGGTTCGTTAAGCAGCATCAGATGTCCTCAAATCTTAATTCTACACCTGTGTCTTTGGTGACTGTCTTTAACTTCCCATGTGGCCCTTGTCTTCTCCTCCAGCATCACGATTTCATTAAAATAAAACAAAGAACTGCAGGCGTCGAAGATATGAGACAGAAGAATCTCTTCTGAGATCAGAAGATGAGTCACTGGAATGTTAAATTTGAAATGTTAACTCTAATTTCTCCCCACTGATGCTGCTAGAGCTGCCAAGTTCCTCCAGCAATTTCTGTTTTCGTTTCTTTATCTGACAAACACAGAGTGAGCGGAAATTTAAGTAAAGACATTTAAGTAAAATTTCATCAAAGTCTTGAGGGGGCGGGGTGGAGGATTCTTTTTTAACGTTCTTCCCCCACCCTCAGCAGAGGACTGTCAACCCTTCAGGATTGCCATGGGGGTCAGCGGGAATTAAAGACTAACCTCCCAGTGTTCCATTTTTTTTTGGGGGGGAGCGTGCTGACTCACAGTCAGAAGCTCCAGTGGGCAACATGGTTTTCCAATGCTGCACTTATAAAATAATTTGTTTGTGTGATGTTGGCATCGTAGGTCAGAGTTTATTACCCAGGTCTAACAATGAAGAGTCAACCACATTGCTGTGGGTCTGGAGTCACGTGTAGGCCAGACCAGGTAACAACAACAGATTTACATCCCTGACGGACATGAGAGTTAGGATGAGAACTGACTTTATTGGAACCTGAGCACAGTGAAAAGTTTACAAGTCTCCACTTACAGTACCATCTTAGGTACAAATACACCAATGTATAAATTCTCAAGTTCAAATTCTTAGCAAAAATTAGAAAAATAAAGAAATAGAAAGTTCAGACTAACAGTCCTTCCAATCCAGTTCACACTAGCACCCAGCCTCCAGACCACAATGGGCCTTGTCTCAAGGCTCTTGAGGTTGGGAGTGCTAGCTGTCCACTCTGGATTCACCTCAAGGCTTGGGATCTGCGCTGAGGCCCTAGGATCCGCGCTGAGGCCGGGGGTGTCCGCGCTGACTTCACTCAAGTTTCAAGGATGGGAGGTAAGAAGAACAAAAGAAAGAAAAACATGAAAAGAGAAGAAAAAGTAAGCAGACAGAGCAGATGAGCTCTGGCTGAGGAGTTCTACCTCACCACCGTTCTTGAAAACAATGAACATTATTCAACCAGGTGGGTTATAATGACAATTGAAAATGATTATATAGTCACCATTAGGCTAGTTTTTTTTTTAATTCTAGACTTTTACTGCATTCAAATTTCAGCAACTCTCATGGTGGGATTCAAGTCTGTGTCACCAAAGCCTTGGCCTCTGGATTGCTACTCTAGTAACAATGCCATTTGGCCATTGTCTCCCCACTACCCACAAAATGACCTTTTCAGGTGATCAATAATAGGGGGTCCTGGCAGAAAGAAATCTCCAGTGATCCATCAGACCAGAGTTAGGAATACAAGCTAGCAGAGTGGATCATTTGATTGCTGTGGAATCCATTGATCTCATTTGGAAGACCAACAGGATGAAAACAGGGCAGGCCGGCAATACACAATGTCACATTACCAACTTGGGATGAAGACGGGAACCACCTCAAAACGTGTTAGCGTCACAGGGCTGATCTTAGTAAAGTTTAAAGTCTTATTTCTCAATCTACAAGAGAAACAGTGCTTGACTTTAATAAATTCACGCAACAGTCCACAAACACAAGGCATTCGTTAGATTGACTATGTTGAACCAGGATTTACATGAAACCAACCGTTTTTATTTTTCAGTGTATTATTTTAACAAAATTACAATTACAAAAACTCTGGAGATGGGTAAAAGGAAAACAAACAGCTAAAGTTGGGAGACCTCATTATCTGAAGTACACACAGCAGCAAGGAGTGATCACTGATTTCAGAGCCTGATCAGCCAAGTGTTCGATTTTAAGACTTATAAAACTTATAAATCTTATTCTGCTTTTTTATCCCCCTAAACCTATTATAGGTGAGTAGTGTGAAGGTTTATTTTTATGTCTCACTGAGATCTGTCTCTTCATTAAATTTTTAACATAAACGAGAGGTATTAAGATTTCCTAGAGCAGTGTTTTTAAGCAGTAACCAGTTCTGAGGAAGGGTCACCGGAACCGAAACATTAACTCCGTTTTCTCCTTCACAGATGCTGCCAGACCCGCTGAGCTTTTCCAGCAACTTTGTTTTTGTTTTTCAGCAGTAAGACTGGCTAACACGGAGTTTCTGAGAAAGTGTGAGATGATTGTTTTTGTGGGTAAATTCTGGGTGTGCAGATTGTTAAGGAGGCAGAGATGGCTTTGAATGGTATGTTCTTCCTGTTGGATGTGGGAGATTTGGGAGAATTTCAATGTTCCTGGAGATTACGTCTGCGGGAAGTGTATTTGGATGTGAAGCCTATCGGATTGGATGGATCAGTTGGAGCAGCGGTTAGAGGCAATGAGGAATTTACAGGAGCCGGGGGGTCTGATGATGGCGATTTCAGGAAGGTAGAAAAACTGTAGATCCAGTCATGTAGATCAGTTACCACTAGAAGAGGTAGGCAGGTACTGCAGGAGTCTCCTGTGGCTATCCCCATCTCAAACAAATATGCTGTTTTGGATAACGTAGCTAGTGACGGACTCTCAGGGGAATGTAGCACTGACAGCCAGGTTTCTGGTACTAAGACTGGCTCTTCTGTAATGAGGGACATGTCAGGTTCAAAGCGACCAATTGTGATAGGGGACTCTCTAGTCAGGGGCACAAAGAGACATTTCTGCAGCCGACAACGAGACATCAGAATGGTGTAATACCTTCCTGCTGCCAGGGTCAAAAGGTGTCTCAGAGAGGGCACACAATATTCTCAAAGGGGACAGTGACCAGCAGGAGGTCATTGTACACGTTGGGGCCAACGACGTAGGAAGAGAAAAGGACGAGATTCCACAGAGAGAATACAGGAAATTAGGCAAGAGTTTTAAAAAGTAGGTCCTCGAGGGTAGTCATATCTGGATTAATTCTGGTGCTAGGTGCTAATGAGAGTAGGAATTGGAGGATAGAGCAGATGAATACGTGGCTGAGGAGCTGGTGCAGGGGAGAAGGATTCACATTTTTGGATCATTGGAATCTCTTCTGGGGTAGAAATGATCTGTATAAGGAGGACGGATTGCACCTGAATTGGAAGGGGACTAATATCCTGGCAGGGGGATTTGCTAGTGCTAGTCAGGAGGCTCTAAACTAGAAAAGGGGCTGGGGGACTGGGACTGAAAGAAATAGTGAGAAAAGAGATAAGTCTGAGCAGTTGGGAAAAGGTGCAAGTCAAACAGTCAGGTGTAAAGCAAAGAACAAGGTTGGACTGATAAGTTAAACTGCACTTATTTCAAAGCAAGAGGCCTGACAGGTAAGGCAGATGAACTCAGGGCATGGTTGGGAACATTGAACTGGGATATCACAGCTATTACAGGAACGTGACTCAGGGAGGGGCAGGACTGGCAGCTTAATGTTCCAGGGTACAGATGCTAAAGGAAGGATAGAAAGTTGTGTGTGTGTGTATGTGTGTGTGTGTGTGTGTGTGTGTGTGTGTGTGTGTGTGTGTGTGTGGTGGAGGTGGTGGAGGAGACAGAGGAGGCTTTTGGTTGCGGATAACATTACGGCTGTACTTAGGGAGAACATTCCTGGCAGAACATCCAGTGAAGTTGTATGGGTGCAGCTGTGAAATAAAAAAGGAATGGTCACCTTACTGGAATTGTACTATATACACCAACCCCCCCACCCCACCAAGTAGTCAGCAGGAAATTTGGAAGCAAATACATAAGGAGATCTGTAAGAATAATAGGGTTGTAATAGTAGAGGATGTTGGCTTTCCAAACATGCACCAGGACTGTCATTGTGTTAAGGGCTTGGACGAAGAGGAATTTGTGAAGTGTGTACAAGAAAATTTTCTTATTCAGTATGTGGATGTACCTACTAGAGAAGGAGCAAAACTTAGAACATACATAGAACAGTACAGTACAGGCCCTTCGGCCCACGATGTTGTGCTGAACTTTTACCCTAATCCTAAGGTCTATCTAACCTCCACTCCTATCTTATACTATCATCCATATGCCTATCTAATAGCCGCTTAAATGCCCCTAATGAGGCCGACTCCACTACCCTCTCCAGTAATGCATTCCATGACCCGGCCACACTCTGAGTAAAGAACCTACCTCTGATATCTCCCCTATGCCTACCTCCATTCACTTTAAAACTATGCCCCGTCGTAATAGTTACCTCCACCCTAGGAAAAAGTCGCTGGCTGTCTACTCTATCTATACCTCTGATCATCTTGTACACCTCTATCAAGTCACCTCTCATCCTTCGTCGTTCTAAAGAGAAAAGCCCTAGCTCTCTCAACCTTTCCTCGCAAGACCTTTCCCCCATTCCAGGCAACATCCTGGTAAATATCCTCTGCACCTTTTCCAACGCTTCCACATCTTTCCTGTAATGAGGCGAATAGAACTGGACACAATACTCCAGATGTGGCTGAACCAGGCTTTTGTATAGCTGGAGCATAATTTCACGGCTCTTGAACTCAATCCTTCTATTCATGAAAGCTAACACACCATACGCCTTCTTAACAACTCTATCCGCCTGGGGGGTAGCTTTCAGGGAACTGTGGACATTAACCCCAAGATCCCTCTGCTCCTCCACAATGCCAAGAATCTTTCCGTTAACCCTGTATTCTGCTTTCAAATTTGTCCTTCCAAAATGAATCACCTCTCACTTTTCAGGGTTAAACTCCATCTCCCACTTCTCAGTCCAGCTCTGCATCCTATCAATGTCCCTTTGTAACCTAGAACAGCCCTCCGCACTATCCACAACTCGACCCACCTTCGTGTCATCCGCGAACTTACAAATCCACCCTTCGACTCCTTCATCCAAATCATTTACAAAAATCCCAAATAGAAGAGGACCCAGAACAGATCCTTGTGGTACACCACTGGGAACTGAGCACCATGTTGAATGTTTTCCGTCCACTACCACCCTTTGTCTTCTTAGGGTCAGCCAATTCTGAATCCAATATGCCACATTTCCCCCTATCCCATGCCTCTTTACTTTCTGCATGACCCTGCCATGGGGAACCTTATCAAACGCCTTACTTAAATCCATGTATACCACATCCACTGCTCTACCTTCATCCACGTGTTTGGTCACTTCTTCAAAGAATTCAATAAGGTTTGCGAGGCATGATCTATCCCTCACAAATCCATGCTGACTATCATGAATCAAAATGTCCCTATCCAAGTGATCATAAATCCTAACTCTCAGAGCCCTTTCCAATAATTTGCCCATCACTGATGTAAGACCAACTGACCTGTAATTTCTGGGGTGATCCCTATTCCCTTTTTTGAACAAGGGAATGACATTTGCCTCTCTCCAATCTTCCCGCACTATACCCGTGGACAGTGAGGACAAAAAGATCATCGCCAAAGGCCCTGCGATCTCTTCCCTCGCTTCCCATAGAATCCTTGGATAAATCCCATCAGACCTGGGGGACTTACCCATCTTCAGGTTCCTCAAAATTTCTAGTATATCTTCCTTACTAACATCGACCTCCTCTAGCCTACCAGCCTGTTTCACATGGTCCTCCTCTACAACTAGGTCTCTCTCAGTTGTGAATACCGAAGAAAAGTATTCATTGAGGACCTCTCCTATCTCTTTAGGTTCCATGCACAAATTTCCTTTTAAAAACCTTGATCAGCCCTACCCTTTCTCTGGTCATTCTCTTATTCCTCACGTACATGTAAAAAGCCTTGGAGTTTTCCTTGATCCTACCTGCCAAGGTTTTCTCATCCCCTCTTATAGCTCTCCTAACCCCTTTCTTCAGCTCCTTCCTGGCTAATTTGTATCGCTCTAGAGCCTTTTCCGTTCCTTGTTTCCTAAACCTTATATAAGCATCCTTCTTCCTCTTAACCAATCGTTCAACCTCTCTTGAACTTGCCTTTCTCTTGGGAAATAAGGCAAGGCAAATGACTGAGGTGTCAGTAGGGAAGCACTTTGGGGCCAGCAATCATAATTCTAATTTTGGCCATACAAGCACATTGGTTAGGCCACTTTTGGAACACTGTGTTCACTCGTGATCTCCCTGCTGTGGGAAGGATGTCGTGAAACTTGAAAGGGTATGAGCTATAGGGAGAGGCTGAAACACTGGGGCTATTTTCCCTGGAGCATCAGAGGCTGAGGGGTGACCTTACAGAGGTTTATAAACTCATGAGGGGAATGGATAGAGTAAATAGACAAGGTCCTTTCCCAGTGTAGGGGAGTCCAAAACTAGAAGGGCATGGGTTTAAGTTGAAAGGGGAAAGATTTAAAAGGGACAAAAGGGACAACATTTTCATGCAGAGGGCGGTGTGTGTATGGAAGAAGCTGCCAGAGGAAGTGGAGGAGGCTGGTACAATTACAATATTTAAAAGGCATTTGGATAGGTACACGATTAGGAAGAGTTTAGAGGGATATGGGCCAAATGCTGGCAAATGGGACTAGATTAATTTAGGATACCTGGTCAGCATGGACGAGTTGGACCGAAAGGTCTGTCTCCACGTTGTATATCTCTGTGACTCTAAGGGATGCTTGCCAAGGTGATGCAGCTTGAACCATATAATTAATCCATTCATTACCTCAGCCAATGTCAACACAGTTACATCTATATGTTTCATCTCATGGAATAAAGTACTGACAGTGTAATCTGGTGCTTTAACCTGTTGAGAATCTGTAAAATGATAAGCACAAGGGGCTTTACCACAGGCTGTGCTGCTAAACAAGTCCAAATGATATTCAGTGAAGGTACTGGCTGCAGATTGCATCAGTTGCCAACCACACGTTCTGCTATGGTTACCAGATCAACAGTTTTTGTAACCTCACTCTGAAGAGGAGGAACAAAAATGCATACGCATCTGAAAACATTTCAACTGTCCAACCGATTACTAAAACTGCACATTATCTCAGAATAACACCAGTGACAGCTCCTTCAATTCTCCTACTTCACACAGCATTCGTTAAAAGCATCTTGCCCTATTCTGTTCTGCCTGCTGTTCCCTAGTTCCCCTGCTTCCATAGTGGATTATTTGGCAATTCTCCATGAACTGACCGCCCCCCCACCCCACCCTCGATCTTGTATAACCTCAATGGAATCGTAGAGTCATACAGTCATACAGCATGGAAACAGATCCTTCAGTCCGACTCACCCATGCCGACCAGATATCCTGTATAAATCTAGTCTCATTTGCCAGCATTTGGCCCATACCCCTCTAAATCCTTTCCATTCATGTACCTATCCAGAAGGCTTTTAAATGTTGTAATCGTACCAGCCTCCACCACATCTTCCAGAATTCCATACACGCACCACCCTCTGCATGAAAAAGCTGCCCCTTAGGTCCTTTTCCCCTCTCACCTTAAACCTATGCCCTCTAGTTTTGGACTCCCCCAGCTGCGGATAAGACATTGCCTATTTACCCTATCCATGCCCCACATGATTTTATAAACCTCTAAGGTCAGCCCTGAGCCACTGATGCTCCAGGGAAAATAGCCCCAGCCTATTCAGCCTCTCCCTGTAGCTCAAAGCCTCCAACCCCAGCAACATCTTTATAAATCTTTTCTGAACCCTTTCAAGTTTCACAACATCCTTTCTATAGCAGGGAGACCAGAATTGCACGCAGTAGTCCAAAAAAGTGGCCTAACCAATATCCTGTATAGCTGCAACTTCACCTCCCAATTCCTATACTCAATGCACTGTCCAATAAAGGCAAGCGTACCAAACACCTTCATCGCTATCCTACCTACCTGCGACTCCACTTTCAAGGAACTATGAACCTGCACTCCAAGGTCCCTTTGTTCAGCAACACTCCCTAGGACCTTACCATTAAGTGTATAAGTCCTGCCCTGATTTGCCTCTCCAAAATGCAGCACCTCACATTTATCTAAATTAAACTCCATCTGCCATTCCTCGGCCCAGCTGATCAAGGTCCCATTGTACTCTGAGATAACCTCCTTCACTGTCCACTACACCTCCAATTTTAGTGTCATCTGTAAACTTACTAACCGTGCCTCCTATGTTCACATCCAAATCATTCATATAAACGATGAAAAGCAGTGGACCCAGCACCAATCCTTATGGCACACCACTGGTCACAGGTCTCCTATCTGAAAAGCAACCCTCCACCCCCATCCTCAGACTTCTGCCTTTCAGCCAGTTTTGTATCCAAATAGCTAGCTCTCTCGGTATTCTGCGCGATCTAACCTTGCTAACCAGTCTACCACAAGGAGCCTTATCGAACACCTTACTGAAGTCCATATAGATCACATCCACCGCTCTGCCCTCCTCAATTCTCTTCATTGACTTTTTTTGAAGAAGTAGTCAAGTTAGTGAGACACAATTTCCCACACACAAAGCCATGCTAACCATCCCTAATCAGTCCTTGCTTTTCCAAATGCATGTAAATCCTATCCCTCAGCTTTCGTTCCAACAACTTGCCCCCCACCGATGCCTCCATAGAATTTACAGCATAACAACACACCATTTGGACCCAAGTGGGCTGTGCCATCTCTTATGTAACATCGTGAGCCCAATTCCTCATGGAACCACTTAACCTATTGTTGCAAACTTCTCTCTTTGTGGCTTGAACAGCAACAGTTATCTATTTCTGGGTAAGATCAATCGTAAAAGTGGACACACAAAATTCTGCAATTGCCATTTACAAAATGCTAAATTCGGCGTGCATTTGTCCACCAAAGCCTATTCCATGCTATGGTTTTGCCAATATTCTCTCTGCATTTATAAATGGAAAGAATGTACGTAAACAGTCACACTGTAATTCCGCACTTTGATCAGTGATGGTGCTATATTACCTTGGTTCGATCTCGCCCTGTTCCACAACTTCTTCTATAGAAAGAGTCTGATACTTAAACCTGCTTCCTGAGCTGCTGTAGGCTTGACAGTCAACAGCATAAAATCAAGGTATGATATGGAAATACAGGCAGAATGTATAAAGTTGAAACAATGCCTTTTTTTCAAATCTAATTAACATCTGGCCCACTTCAGCTAAACTCTAAACTTGCTCTTGACCATCCATTAATCTTAGCTAGCTTCACATGCAAGCAAAGTATTTTTGCCAAATAAGACACTCAACCCAAAATTTATATTCAGAACAATGAATTCTTAAAATGTAACCAAACTGGATTGGGGTCTTGACCTCAAGCTGTAATTTCTACTGTGATCTCACTGCAAACTGTCGAATAAAAAAAGTCTTGTTTATTTTATTTCTAAATTGCACAAACAGCATACGATTTGTAAAATAACATACCAAAAATAGTAAACACAATTGTATCGCTGCCTATGTTGCAGAAAAGGCATAAAGAGATTTATTTCAAGATTTTCCTTATCCAGCCAACGTGGCACTTCCTCATTCAGCCTGAAAGGCAAGTTGTTTGGGCTGTCCGAGCTGTCCTACCCATCCCATCTCAGTCACAGCAGGCTTAGCCAGAAAACAGAGACGTTTCTGCAGAGGGCAGCCTCGGCAGGAGCGCCTCTTTGGTAGCATGTACAGTGCTGGCTGAATATTACATGAAGAGCCACTGGAAGGGGTAAAGGAAATGATTGACCCAGAGGGTGCCAGAATTGCAGGGTTTCTAGCCAGTGAGAAAAAATGGACTGACCAAATGTCCTTTTGCTTTGGAAAGAGAAGGCCAAGATGACAGAACTCTTTAGAATGATGGAAGGTTTTGACAGAGCAGAGACAGACTTAATGGAGGGCGCATGGTCTGCCGCAAAATCTAACAAGGAATTCACAAGAGAGGAGAAAAATGCAGAACTCACTATCACAGGGAACAGAGAAGGTGCATATTATCAATATATTTCAGGGAAGCTTAATGAACATCAGGGAAGGGGGAATAGAGGGCTGAGGAAAGATAATGGAAGGTTTGGCTAGAACATAAATGCTAGCATGGATTGATAGGGCTGTATGGTCCACTTTTTCTTGCTGCCTAGACACCCTGCAGTTCTGGTATGCTCTGTGTAAATTTTTTCCTGCACCCATTCTGTGGCTATTTAGTAATATGGCCACCAGCACTCAATGGCCTGTTTCTGTACTATATATTCGATATAACCCATGTAAATATTCTGAGGATCTTTTCTCCCTCAGGAGACTGTACCTTTCTATAATGTTCCACCTATCAAATGAGTCACATTCTAACCACTCAGGGAATGACCAGTCAAGGCTGGAATCTGAAGTTGTAGCACTCTACAATAAGAATCACATTCTGCCCACAGGGTTAAGGGTTGGCCAACTCCCCTTGACATGTCTCCAATTTCTGCTTTTAAGGTATTGGCACCATCTCTGAACTCCGAGCCAAGAAACCATGTGTTTGAGCCTTATTTCAGAGACATCAACGAGCAATTTGAGCTGGCCCATCAGCGATTATGCTAACAAAGTTCTGCACTGTTGGAGGTGGTGTCTTTCAGATAAGACATTTAAAGCCTGCTCTCAGCTAAGTGTAAATTCCACGGCACTATTCAAGGGAAAGGGACTTAGCTCCAAATAAACAATGTTTGTGCCTTATTCACTGATTCATCTCATTGCTGGTTGTGGGAATTTAAACATTTGTCAATATTTTTCTACATAAATATGAAGATATTCTTTTGTCACCAAAGCAGCTCTGCTGGACATTTCCAAAGAAACACAGCAAGAGCTTAGCAAAAGATTCATAACATATTGCTATCAAGATTATAAGAGAATGTTATCTCCCTAGCACCAACTAACAATTCTTCTTCCTATTGAGCAACACAGTTTAGTTCAGCTAGCTTGGATATGGTACGTGTCCTCGTTTGTTTTGTTGGTAAACAGGTTGTGTGACTAGAATTGGAAAACTCAAACAGAACGGTGGAAGTGATAAGAGATAACAAGGTGTAGAGCTGGATGAACATAGCAGGCCAAGCAGCATCAGAGGAGCAGAGAAAGCTGACGTTTCGGGCCTAGACCCATCGGTGGAAGTGATAGCCTGGCTCTCTGCTCCAATGAGAAAAACAGTAATCACTGTGCTCTACAAAGTCATGCAGCATCCCTCTCACAGATTAAAATTTTCTCTTTTTTTGTTTGATCAGTTCGAGATGCTCTTTTCCAAGCAGAAACTTTAATCAAAAGTATGCTTTGCAATTCACACCAGGAAATCAACATATCGATCCAGCTGCCTAACAGCACATGACAAATTCAATTTACCACCACTGCGAGCATTTGGCAAAGGCAAACAGCTCAATAGAAGGCTTTCGTGGGCTAGATTTGTAATACAATGCTCACAATTTCTCCAGGTAGTCCTGCAAGCCAACAGGACAAGTGTTTGCTTTCTCCAGGCACCTGTCAGGGTTGAATCCACCAGTGAAAGCTGCCAACACGAATTTTAACTAAAAAGCAGAATAAACTGATTTGACTCAAAGAATCTCATCTGGGCAATACATTTGGACTGTACCATGCTTGCCAGTCCAATTGGCTAATCAAATAACACATCCTTCTTTGATCCTCTCCAAACTGCAGTTCAGAATCGACTGTTCAGTGCTGGGTAGGAAAAAAGATTTGCATTCATATACAGCACCCACTGCTTCACAGGTATTGAATTACTTCTGCAACACAGTCACTGTTATTTCATCATAGAATCCTTGCAGTGTGGAAGCAAGCCATTTGGCCCATCAGGTCCACATTGACCCTTTGAAGATTATCCTACCCTGACCGACCACCCTATCCTATCCCCACACTCCCCATGGCTAATCCACCTAACCTGCACATCTTTGGACTGTGGGAGGAAACCCACGCAGACATGGGGGAAGAAACAGCACAGCCCATATAGATAGTCGCCCAAGGCTGGAATCGAACCTGGGTCCCTGGCGCTGTGAGGCAGCAGTGCTAGCAACTGAGTCACCGTGCCACCGCTATTTCTTCAGTCATTTTATGCAAGTGAGATCATTCCCTCCCCCATCCCATGCCACCTCCACCCCCCAACCCCGCCAGTCGGTCCAAGACCCATGGGGCTGCCATTTTGCTGCCAAGGTGGTCAACTATTTCACCACAGTCCACCTCATCCACGGCAAGAAATTAAGACTGGAATGTCTCTCTTCCCCCCAACAGTGTTCTAACAGACAGCAGCAAAGTCTGCTCCATCCTTCACAGGCACTAACAACGGCAACAGAAAGATGCCTGTTCCATGCAAGAGAAGAAGGAGATAGCGGCAATGTCACTGCACCAGTGATGTAGAGAGGCCCAGGCTAATACTTTGAGGATATAGGCTTGAATCCTACTATAGCAGTTAGTGAAATTTAAATTCAGTAAATTTGGAATTGAAAGCGAGTGTCAGTACTAGTGTTCATGATCATTATTAATTGGGTAGAAACCCATCTGCATCACTAATCCCCTTTAAGAAAAGGTATTGTGGTGTTCTTACTTGGTCTGGCCTACATGCAACTCCAGACCCACGGCAATGTGGCTGACTGTTAACCTCCTTTGACATGGCATGGCAAGCCACTCAGTTTAAGGGCAATTAGGGATGGACAACAAATATTGGACTTGCTAGCTTTGCCCCCATCATATGAAAGAATATTTTTAGAAAAAAAAACAACCTGGAACTAATGGAGGATACAAAGCCAAAATCCTGCTCCCTGACCAACTAAGGATCTATTCTCATACTGGAGTACTTGACAAGGCTTTCAAGGAAATCTAAAACTTAGCAAATTCAATAATCTAAAATAAGGATAGTCTGCAAATGGGGAGCCATGTTTGGCTTCATTTCACCATTACTTTTACTTTTGAATTGTAAGCAAAGTCCCAAAGGGTCCCTTAGACACACACACAACTGGTGGTGAATTTGACTTGAGGGTCACAATGCCTCAGACAAGGGGCAAGATTGAGAAGATGGAATCTCTTCATGATGACCTCAGCCAGTGCGGGAATTGGACTCATGCTGTCGGCATTATTCTGCCTCGCAAACCAATTGTCCAGTCAACTGAGCGATATTTGAAAAGAACCACCCTCTGGTATGTGGTTTGGCTGTTGGGAATGGTATTCAACATTGGGTTGACCATGTGTGAGCTGGGCTTTATCAGTCCTGAAACAGCAGACAGCTTGAGCAATATTTGAAGCAACGTTCGAACAAAGCGTTGAATCAACTGGTCAGTATCTGACATGGCCAACAGCGAAGGAAAAATTAACTTCAAGCTGGTTGGACTGTATAGGTCCGCTCCACACAGATGGCTTCCTGTCATTGTCAGTGGGCCATTCTCAATGCACCAAAACCAATATTGGGAAGGAAAGAAGATGAATGCCAGGGACATCACCAATTTCACCTCAAGGGGCACAGATTTACTTGTAATTGGCTAGAGAAACAATGAGACATGGAGGAGAAAGTGTTTCATGTAGTGAGTGGCTAGGATCTGGAATGCACTGCCTGAGACCATGGCAGAGGCAGCTTTTATTGAGGCATTTGAGTCAAAATTGGATTGTTGTCTGAAAAGGAAGATTGTGCAGGAAGAAAGTCGAAATCTGGCTCCTTCAGACAGCTAGAAGACATGTTGGACTGAATGGCCTTCTTCTGTGCTGTAACCATTCTGTGGCCCTGTGCAGAAACTACTGAGGGCCACGTACAAAAAGCCAACCTCAATGTAATTTGTAAAGGTATTCTTTTCTCTACCTCTAATGGTGGACAGAAGCAAAACTAAAAATAAGCAACCAAATTAACCTGGGAAAGGAAAATATATTGGCCTAGAATTTTGAGTGCCAAGGTCATACACACTGAACCAAAATGATGAAGTCCCAGGATGCTTCAGTATTACCACTTTGGGTCCAATTTCCAGTCGAGCCAGCGTACTGCAGAGTGTTACAAGCAGCTTGCCAGGAACATGGGATCAAGAACACAGAAAAGGTCCTGGGAGCAGTAGGGATGGTATTGTTGGACTCTCCTGTCCTGGGCCAGTGAAGGTTAGAGACCTCCAGAATTCCTACTCCAGATTATAATCCAGTGACACTCCTGGTGGGACTCGCCCAGCTAACAGGAGAGGAACTGGTTCGACTCAACTGTGATGCCTTACACAGACAACTAGCACAATATTGCAGCTAAAACGTGACAGGTATTAAAGGCCTGATGGCAACTGGGGAAAAAAATATCTCTAACCAAGTATATGTTTCATTGTTTTACCATAGGGCAGGGGATGGGATAGTGAGTGGGCGTTGGTATGGGGAGAAAGATTAATTTTATATCTCTGCAAAATTAATTTGTAAAGTCTAGTTCTTATTGACATAATTTTCATTTTAAATAAAAAGGTTTAAGCTTTTAAATATATTTGAACAGTTTCTCAGAATGGAATGAAGAGCTCTCCTCTTTTTAAAAAATACTGTAAAATGGGATAAAAGTAGAGAGATTCTTGATGACAGGCCAGATACAATGGGCTGAAAGGCCTTTATCCATGCAGTAAATTCTCTAAGGTCATTGTAAGTTTATTTTTCAATGCTCCACCAACATGTAAAACTTCTCTATTCACTGGTCATAGACTGAAGAAAGACTGACTCAGCCAGATGAAGTGGTAGATGCAGGTACAACTCCAACATTTAACAGGCATTTGTACACGAATAGGAAAGGTTGAGAGAGATACTGGCTAAATGCAGACAAGTGGGACGAGTTTAGTTTGGGAACCTTGGTCAGTATGGACTGGTGGGGCCGAAGGGTCTGTTTCAGTACTGTATGACTGTATGAACCTATATAACACGAGCTCGAATATTTGAATGCACCCGTCATTTATTCTCTATCCCTCCAAGTTAAGCTATCACGTTTCTGAAGAAGGGTCCCGACTCGAAATGTCAGCTTTCCTGCTCCTCTGATGCTGCCTGGCCTGCTGTGTTCCTCCAGCTCCACACTGTGTTATCTCAGACTCCAGCATCGGCAGTTCTTACTATCTCTGCGTGAATGTTATCACCTTTTATTGCAGCAAAGAGAAAACTGATATGAGGGGGCCATAACAGCCACAGCAAAATGGAAGCACTCATAACCCCAGGGTCATCTACTGCATTGTTCCTCCAATTGATGCCACTCAATGCCTTCCTCACTGCATTGGTAGTATACCCTCCAGTAACATCGCAATAGTCAAGTCTGCCGTCTATCCTTTCCCAGTCAGCTAGAGTGCGCTGTTTGCAGGAAGAAGTGCAAAATAAACCTCTTCCTGCATTGTTAGAAACAGTCTCAGAGCCTGTATCAACCTATTTACTTATGCCATCCAACTCAGCCCAGCCAAACACCACACTATGTTAGAAATAAAAACAGAAATTGCTGGAAAAGCTCAGCAGGTCTGGCAGAGTTAATGTCTCGGGTCTGGTGACCCTTCCTCAAGAGTTTCTCAAAATGTTAACTCTGATTCTCTCTTCACAGATGCTGCTGGACCTGCTGAGTTTTTCCAGCAACTTCTGCTTTTGTTTCGGATTTAAAGCATCCGCAGTTCTTTCTGTTTCCACCCCACCATGTTACACTGGGGAAATATTCAGAGTTAATCTGAGCCTGAAAACAGTTACACAGGATGGGAGATGCAATACCACAAGTGACAAAAAATACAGATTTTTACAAAGTCGATAAAAATGGCTGTCAGGGGTCACAGAGTGTTCAGTTGTCTTTCAGAGGGTTAAAGTTGGAATCGCTTCTTTCAATGCTGTTCAAGGTCAGTAATTTTTGACAACTCAACTTCTGCAGTTTCCGCAGTGGTATGGTGCAACCCTTAAAGAGACTGGGGACATTCATCTCGAAGTTACATGGAGCGCTGTGCTATCACATATGACCATGTACTTCCTCCGCAATGTTAATTATAGAGCACTGACAGAACTACTTTGTGAAAAACAGGCATTAAGGAGATAGCTAGTCAAGGAGAACAGTGCAGTCCATCGGGTCCGTTACATTGAAGGAACAGGAAGATGCTCCTCAGTCCCAAATAATGGATTTGATTTTTTTTTTTTTTTTAAAAGTGAAATGTGCCGGATATGTGTCTGGGGCAGGTGGCACTTAAACTCGGACCTTCTACCTCAGAGGTAAACCACCAGACTGTCAAACTTAGGACCAGAAGTTGGCCATTCAGCTCATCGAGCCTGCTCCAACATTCAGTGGATCATCTGATGAACTACCGCTGCACCCCAGAAGCTTGACAAAATATTTTTAATCAAGCAAGTGGAACTTGAATCTGGGCCTCCTGGCTCAGAGGTAGGGACATCACCACTGACCAACAACAGACCCTCAAATCTGATTTTAGCTTAAACAGGAAGAAAAGAAAGTAACTTTGAACCTAGAGCCAGCAGTTCACAGTGGGACAAGGCTAAACCCGTAGAATCATATGGTGTTGAAGGGAGCCTTTGGCCAGGGTATCTCTTCTGAAACTCCAATTATTCCTATTCCCATTTCTTACTCAATAGCATTGGAATTTTTTTCTCCCTCAGGCCAAGATCCAATTCCCTTTAGAAGTTAACATTGAATCTGTTTCCATCACCCTTGGAGGCAACATATTTCAGATGGTAACAGACTAGGTATCTGGGTTCTAAACTCTGGAATTCCTTCCCTACATCTCCCTTTGTACCTTTAAAACCTACTTCATTGGCCAGGCTTTGGCTGTTGATCCTAACAGCTCAATTTGCCACCTAGAATAAAAATTTTATGCTTGATAATCTTTCTAGGAAGTGCCTGGAAGCAGTTTCAATATGTTGAAAGTGCGACATGAATGCAAACTCTTGTTCCTCCGAGAAAAGTTTGGGCACAAATGCTTGATTAAAGTGGCGAGGTAATCTCTACAATTTAGACCTTGGCACAGAACTTCATGCGTCAGAACATTCATCAAGAGTTCAGATGGTCACTCAAACAGATTATCTGGTCGGTATTACGTTACTGTTTGTGCAAATTGGACACTGCTTTTCCTATGTTACAACAGTGACTCCACTTCAGTGGTGCTTAATTGGCTGCAAAGTGCTTTGGGACATCTTGAGATCACAGAAGGTGCTACAGAAATGCAAGTTCTTAAGTTTATCTTGGTTTTCAGGACAAACAGAGGATAAATTGAAAGGAATTTTTTTTAAACTTATTATCAATACATGCAATTTTTATTTAAATCTGGCAGAAATATCCTATCCCCAAAAGGTCAACAAATAACTTGTCATTTTTATACTAAAAGTTCAATTGAATCGACTTCTGCTTCCTCTAAGAAACCAAAACTTCCCCTTTCTATCCCAAACAATTACGCTAAAGTGAAAGTCAGCAAAATAACTGACACTATAGGCACAGCTTGCTCATGATCCTTTGCATATAGACTGTAAACTGAAAGCAGACTTACTGTTTTTCCCTGTCCATTAACCTGCCTCCCTACTTGAAGGCAAGAGAATTTGTGCAGTTTATCTGAGACAAACTTAGATAAAATCCACATCAAGGATAGTTACATTACGCCCCTTGGGCAAACCCTGCTTAGACTTGCTGGAACACCCATGCCCAGGAGCTTGGCTGAGAAATTCTGCAGCCTCGATAAATTTTTCGACTCACTTAATGAGAGCTTGTGTGCAATAGTGGGAGGACTGCTGCAGGGATGCATGAGTGCTTAATGGAAGGATGCAGCAAGTACAAAACTGTGGGCACTTCTTCAACAGAGTGAGCCCGCAACGAGTAGAAATATCTAGTTTTCAAATAGCAAGTATCTTACATGATTTCCAGAGATGAAATAGATGCCAAATGGGAACTGAAGGGATCAGGGCAAAGAGTTAAGGTATCGAAAGAGACAAATGTTGATATGTAAGAAAGCAGGCAGTAACCTTGCTGAGTCCGTTCAGAATCTTCTACATTGCAATAAGGTCTTAACCCTATAAACTCCAGACAATATACACCCATCTTGCTCAGCCTCTTGTTAGAGATTCTCATCACAGGGACCAAAGTAGTGAACCTTTGTTGTACTGTTTCTGACAGAATAGCAATGAGAACATACGAAATACCAGTAGAAGGAATCCATTCATCAAACCTGCTCTACCAGTCAATACAATCATGGCTGAGTTCCTGCCAAACCTCCGCTTTCCCATCCATTCCTCAAATCCCTTGGATTCCCCGAGACAACAAAATTCTGTCCAACTCAACATACAACCATGGAATCTTCACAACCATCTGGGTCATAAATCCAAAGATTCACAAGCTACTGTATGAAGAAATTCCATGAAAAACCTCAGGGCTAAATGATCAGCTCCTTAGCCAGTTCTGTCCACCCCTTCAACTTCAACCATTCCCCCTCTGTCTGTGTCCTAGCTTGCCTAGCTGGGAGCAACCATCACCCTCTCCCAACCTTGCTGAGACCCTTCATAATCTTCTACGTTGCAATAAGGTCTTACTGCAATAAGCTCCAGACATTATACACCCAGCTTGCTCAGCCTCTTGTCAGAGATTCTCACCATAGGGACCAAAGTAGTGAATCCTCGCTGTACTGTTTCCAAGGCAAGTATATCCTCCCCCAAATGTAGAAACCAAAATAGCACCCAGTGTTCCAGGTGTGGTCCCATTAAAGCCCTGCACAACTGGAGCTAGAGTCAAAGCTCATCTTAGAATGCAGGCTATCCACAGTGGTGGGCCATAAACATAGATTTTTCATCATAAAACATAGAATAGTACAGCACAGTACAGGCCCTTCAACCCAAAATGTTGCGCTGAACTTTTACCCGAAACCTAAGGTCTATCTAGGTCATCATCCAACAATTTTCTGCATAGCAAGGAAGCAGAGCCAGAACACAAGATGACTCAAGGACATTTGCAAGCAAGATGTGCAGACCCTAGCATTTGTTTTCATACCTGGGAGAGATACTAGTTGACAACTGAGGAAACTGACAACATCACCTGTGGTTGGCGTATACCAGCGTGATGGTGAATGGGCGCAGCAGCTTGGCAATTCTAAAAGCAGTGCCCCCCAATGGCAAGGGGTCGTGTAGCACAGCGGTAGTGTCCCTACCTCTGAGCCAGAAGACCTGGCTCAACTCCATCCTGGTCCAGAGATGTATAAGAACGCATCTCAACAGGTTGATTAAAAATGACAAACAACCACAACACCACCTAATGTCCACTTCTTGTGGGGCACTTATGATAGCACCTGCCTCACAAGGATTGTTCTCTGTTGCCATCAGTGAAAAGTGCACCATGTGAAGCTCCTACAACACCACTGGATGTTCTATGTCTGTTGTCTTACACGGATGGAACATCGTCAAAGTTTGTGGATTTGTGACATTTTGTACCTGAGAGAGCAGTTAATGCTCAGTGATGAATGTATTCATGTCGGAGATCAACAGACTTTTTGCGATATGCTTAATTAACCTGTTCAGACAAATGCCAGATCTTCTGATCAGAGGCAGGGATACTATCACTGTGCTACAAGAGCCCTCGATAGGTTTTTGGCACTGAGGTATTTATCGGATAGTGCTTAAATGTGGAATTGAGGCAAACGATCAGGCCTGAATTGTACTAGAGTCTCACGTAGCCAAATAGCCTGCTGCTGCTTCTTAAGTTTTTAACCGGCACAGTTGAAGCACGCTCACCAAAGACAGCAAACTATAGGTTCCAGCCCTCTACCAGACACTTGAGCACATAATCCTGGAGGAGATGCCCAATAGGTTAAATCAAGGTCCTGTCAGCCCTCCCTGCTAACTATAAATATCCCCTTGCTGGAAAAGATCAGGGTTGCTGAGTTGGCCAATACTTATCCTACAACCAACTTAATTTATCCCTCAACAAACAACACTTAAAACAAATTATTAGACTGCTGTTTGTAGGACCTTGAAGTATTCAAATAGCTTGCATCTTGCCACATTTCAACAACAGCTGCACTTCATCGCTTGTCAAAGTCTTGGCACTTATTAGGGGATATCTCAATTTAAGTTCTCTCTTTTACGCGACACCGCATTTCATTTTTCCACTCCTACACACAGAGATTCTCACATCATTGCACAAAATTCTGCAAAAAGGAAAAAGATTATTCCTTTCATAGATGTTTCACAGAAATATTCACACAGTATGCTACTTGGCAACTTGCAGTGTGAAATAATAAGTTTACCAATAATGATTCCAGGCACAGAAGCACAAACTAACTCTATATATCACTGTGCAACAGTATATAATCTTCAACTCCTACCGAAATCTCTCAGCAAGCCACTGATCTGATTTTCTGCTCAGCTCCAGGAGTTGATGAACCTAAGAACCACTAACAAGTCACATTCAGTTAACATTAAGGGCCAGACAAACAAACAATTTTAATACGAGATGCAATTTCAAATTCAGGAAACAGAAAGTCTACCGACACACAACCAAGCAGATGCAACACCTTGAAGGTACATGGGTTGCTCACATTTTTGATGAATTCTTCAGCAGAGTGTAGTCTCTTAACCAACTATGACCACATTCAACCGGTCATGTTTCACTCTAGAAAATAAAAAGCCAATGTGTATTTATATAACATCCTTCACAATCTCAGGATATCCAAACAACGAGATACTTTTTGAAATATTATTGCTGTTGTAAAATACAAAATTTTGCAAAGTTCTGTACATCAAGGGACCACAAATGGCAATAGGTAACCGACTGGTTAAAGTTGGATTTTTAATCATCTCAAAAAAATGAGTACGTCCAGCAGTACAGCTCTCCCTCAGTACTGCAGTAGGCTTTTTAAAATTCACTCATGGGACATGGGCATCGCTGGGTGGACTAGCTTATTACCCATCCCTTGAGAAGGTAGCAGTGAGCTGCTTTCTTGAACTGCTGCAGTCCATGTGCCTAGTGGGTTGACAGCTGGAGTGTGCGCTCAGGGTAGAGCCAAACTTGAATCCACAATATTTCAGCTCAAAGGCAAGACAGTTTGCAACTACAAGTCTCCTCACTACAATATTTGGGTGCATTCTGATACACTTATTGGCGGTTCCAACACCAGTTTCAGGCTTCACTGATTGTACAGGAGGCTGCACTATCAAACTCTCCAACACACCCCACCACCAACGCCAATAATGCAGCCTGTGTGGCTGTCAAACTATTACACCTCCAGTGGGGCTAAGCTGATAAATCACCAACAACTAATTCATTATGTTCAGGGATAGAAATTGCAGCTTGCAGTACTATATAATTTATTCTGAATAATTGTCGCCAAAAATGAATTGGGTTAAATATTAGGTATGTTAATTGGTTAAAGAGATTAATTTTAACAGTCGTATAGTAATGCGTTATACTACCATAGCGTTGGGCACAATGGGCATTTGTTCAGCAACTATTGTGGAAAAGGCATTTGAAGTATTTATGTACTCGGAACATATCTGTCTCATGTTAGTGAATGTTGCTGGGCTTTATTCTGTATAATAGAGTCATACAACATGGAAACAGGCCCTTTGGCCTACATCCCTTTAAACTTTTCCTATCCATGTACTTGTTCAAATGTCTTTTAAGTGTTGTAATTGTCCTCGCCTCTACCACATCCTCTGGCAACTTGTTCCATATACGCTCCACCCTGTGTGAAAAAGTTGCTCCTCAGGTCCTTTTTTAAAATCTTTCCCCCGTCACCTTAGACCTATGCCAGTTTTGGACTCCCCTGCCATAGAGAAAAGAGCCTGGCTATTCACCTTATCTGTGTTCCTCATGATTTTATAAACCTCTACAAGGTCACCCCTCAACCTCCCACACCCCAGAGAAAAAAGTCCCAGCCTATCCAGCCCGTCCTTATAGTTCAAACCTTTCCGTCTCAGTAACATCCTTGTAAATCTTTTTTTGCTTGATGTATAAGAGATGGTGCAGTCCCATTTCCACGTGGTCTGATGCTGCAGTCAACAAATTACCGTTGTATGTATTATGCCCATCCCATCCTTAAAACAGTTTTGCCTTTAAAATAACTGCTTAGCAAGCTATGCAGTTCAGGTTCTAAAGAAAAGGTACGAACTCTGTTATAGGAATTCATACATCTCTTAAACTCCCTGTTCTATGTGCAGCTAAATAGGCCCCAACATGTGGTAGATTTGCTGCTACCATTCTCTAACTTTAGAGACATAGAAGACCTGCTTGATGTAATGTGGTAGAGGAAAACTACTTCCCAGTTTAACTAGGAGATGCCCTAGTGTTGAACAAAGCTGTAGTTTATTGCATGTTAGCAACTCATTACAATTTATGTTTGGTATGCCGGACACTGTTACAGAGACTATGAAAAACACCTGATTGACAGGTGTCATTCTTCCAGGATTCCAATCTGCTCTCAAGTCTATATGGCATCACTAGAGTGGGCAGAGCTTATGACAGTCCTCAGTATTAATCCTTTTAGTCCCGCATACAACTAACTCTCCCTCAGAAGACTGAGGATCTTCTGTAGTTTAGCATAGTCATGGCAGAAATCAATTTTTGGGCACAACGGTGGTCAAGGGTAAGAGAGTGAAGTTGGCATAACAGATGAGCTGTGGTCCTTTAAAATAGTGGAGCAGTTTTGAGGGGCTGAATGGCCTAATTCTGCTGATACTTGTGTTCTTAATGCAAATGAGCATAATCCATCAAATTTCTTATACATTGGCACCTCTACAAAATACAAAAAATTAATTCCTGCAGGTGCCCCAGTCATGTCAAACTGGAAGGTGTCCAGGTTCCTTCCCCCTCTGCAAATTCTGAAAAAATTGGAAGAGAAACAGAAAGTGCTAGAAATAAGTAGGGCATTCAGCATCCACAAGGAGAAATAACAGGCTAATGTTCATTAACATATCTCAGCTAATACTTGGCTGTACATTCCCTGTATTTTCTCTTTGATATTTGTCATTTTTCTCCTCAATAAAACATGCTTTTTTGTATTATGGCATAGAAAATGAGATTAGAAAAGTTAGACGTTTCTTTTGGACCAGCAAACACATGATGGGCCGATGGGGTTCTTTGTCTGTTGTACCCATCTATACATCTATAAGTAACTACCAGGCCAGTCATCCCTATATCTTTAAGGCATCATGATATTCGGATTTAAAAGATACAGATTTCACCTTGAGTCACTCACTGTGCCACAGAGTCAGTGAGGTGAGTCCGCTGTCTGTACGCATTATATATCAGTAAGCACAGAAGTCAGACTGTGTATGTAAGTCTGTGATATTGTAGGTATATAAGTAATTAATGCTGTTAGTAAATTTAAAGCCATGTAACTCAATAAGAACCTGATTCCACGATGTATATTACATGGAAAACCACAAAGTGCATCACCTCAGAAGATGGTGGGGTGCATATTAAACTGCTGTCTATGAGAGAGAATCAAGCCCACACTGATATGGTTTTAAGCGTCGTTATTTTGATTAACTGTCAAATGAGGGATCTCTTTTACGTCAGAGAGACGCTGGCCAGACCTAGGAAAAGACCACAGAGACTGAGGGGATTGACAAAGTAGACATAGAAAGAATGCATCCTTGTGTGAGGCAATCCAAAACGGGAAGTCATCGTTTTAGGATAAGGGGTAGCAGATTTAAGAGAGACGGGGAGAAATTACTTCTCTCAAAGGGTCCTGAATCTGTGAAATTCATGGCCTCAGAGAGTGTGGTGGATGTTGGAACATTGGGCAAGTTTAAAGAGGAGACAGATTTTTATTTAGTAATAGGTTGAAGGGTTATGGAGAATGGCCAGGAATGTGGTGTCGAGGCTGAGATGAGATCAGCCACGATCATATCAAATGGCGTAGCAGGCTCGAGGGGCTGAGTTGCCTACTCCTGCTCCTAGTTATTGTGTTCTTACGACAGGGAACTAGGTGTCCTTTTACATGAATCACAGAAGCTGTGGCAAGCAACGAAGAAAGCTCATAACATGGTATTGTTTATTGGAAGAGAAATTAAATCAGAGGTACGGAGGTTACGGTTCGGTTATAAACAGCATTGGTGAGTCTACAACCAAAGTATCGTGCACAGTTTTGGTCTCCTTATTTAAGGAAGAATGTAAATACATTGGAAGCAATTGAGATGAGGTTTACCAGAATACTACCTGGAATGGGTGGGTTGATTTAGCAGGAAATGTTGGACAAGCTGGGCTTGTTTCCATTGGTGTTTAAAAGACAAAAGTCAACTTGCTTGAAGCATAAGATCCTGAGAGGTCTTGATAGAATCCTTGCAGTGTGGAAGCAGGCCATTCGGCCCATCAAGTCCATGCAGCGTCTCCAAAGAGCATCCCACCCACTTCCCTGTATTTCCCATAGCAATCCACCTGCACATCTTTGGATTGTGGGAAGAAACCGGAGCACCTGGAGGAAACCCACGCAGATACAGGGAGAATGTGCAAACTCCGCACATTGCCAGAGGATGGAATCGAACCTGGGTCCCTGGTGCTGTGAGGCAGCAGTGCTAACCACTGAGCCACTGCGCTGCAACAGGACGGAAAAGGGGAGGATCTTTCTTCTTGTGGGAGAAACTAATACGAGGGGTCATTGTTTAAGAATAAATGGTCAGCCATTTGTAAAGATGAGGAAAATCTTTTTTTTTCCTCGGAGGGTTCTGGATACATGTAACTCTCTTCCTCGTACAGTGGTAGCAGCAGAGAGTTTGAATATTTTTAAGGCAGAGGTAGCTAAAGATTTTTGATAAGCAAGGAGGTAAAAGGTTATGGGGGGGGGCGGGTAGACCGGAAAATAGAGTTATCAGGTTAGCCACAATCTTAATGAATGGCAGAGCAGGCTCAAGGGGCCAAGTGGTCTAATCCTGCTCCTAATTTATATTCGCACAGTTAAATGATACACACTTTGTGTGTAAAATCAATCCCAGTCAATTGCAGCAGGGTAGGCTCCACTGTGACTGATAATCGTCTCCATTCTGGCTCTGAACAGTGGTAATACTGTGGGTTCGGATGCCTGCTCATACCATCTGAAGTGGTTGTGCATATTTTTCCAAGATGATTTACAGCCCTCGAGGTGCTACTACATGGCGTGAGGAAGTGTGATCTAATGTAAATGCAGACTTTGTCTGTCACTGTAAACCTCAAAATGGCATGTCAACTCATTAAGGCTTCCATCTTTTCTGTTTTGTAATTATATTTGTGAGAGCTGGAAATCTGACTAAAAAGACCATTAATCAGGCAACTTTTCGACTTCACGCTTTCTCATGAAGGTGTCATTAGAACCAAGAAGTGCTTTTCAGGTGACAATCCATTTTCAGTTTTTCACCTGTCGGGATTTTTCCAGTTCAGAGGGATTAGGCAGGTGGCAGCATCCAGGAATCCCTGCAGCTTCCCATCTCTGCCCAAACTAAATTCAGGATGGGTTTCCCAGGATAGGGGAGTCCAAAACTAGAAGGCATAGGTGCTGTGGTTCAACTGGTTAATTTGTTCGCAGACATTTCAGTAACGAACCAGCTCAGCAAGCGAACCAACCACAGCATCCACAACCCGAGCTACAAATCTACTCAAGAACCTTAGAAGGCATAGGTTTAAGGTGAGAGAGGAAAGATTTAAAAAGGTCCTAAGGGGCAACTTTTTCATGCAGAGGATGGTGCATGTATGGAATGAGCTGCCAGTGGAGGCTGGTATAATTAGAACATTTAAAAGGCATCTGGATACATACAGGAATAGTAAAGGTTTAGAGGGATATGGACCAAATGGGACTAGATTAATGTAGGATATCTGGTCAGCATGGACAAATCGGACCAAAGGGTCTGTTTCCATGCTGTACGTCTCTATGACTTTACATAAGTTGAAGTGCCACTTTTACACCAACTGAGATCCTTCCAGATATTTCCATCTAACTTCTTCAGACACCTCTGATACAAGTGGGTTTGAACCCGGGCCTCCTAGCCCACAGGTGGGGACACTATTACTGCACCACAAGAGGCCCTCATTGAGGTCCTTACATGGCCCAGTAATGACCAGCTACCAATTAAGGGCTGCAATCAGCTGGAGACGATCTTTAAAAACATGAAAGGGTTGATCAGCAAAACGCAAAGAAAGTGATTCCAATAGCAAAAGAGACCAAAACTTGAGGGGCATAACATCAAGTGGTTTCTGATCAATGCAACAGGGATTCAGAAAAAAAAACCCTTGACCAGAGTTGAGAGAATGTGGAGCTTGCTATCATATATATTTAAGGGGAAGCTGGGTAAACATGCGATGGAGGAACACCTACAAGGCAATGCTAATGGGGTGAGGTAATTGGAGCCCCAAATGGAGAATAAATGGAGAATAAACACCACCATAGACTAGCTGGGCTGAATGGCCTGTTCCTCTGCTGTATATTCTATTTCATTTGGATGTATTACTGAGAGATCAGGAAGGCATTGGGTAAATACAAGCTTAGTTTCTCAGTCCTCTCAATGTATTTCTGCTTTCTAGTATTCTATTAGACACTGGTTTGCAGAGTCACTATCGACTCCGATATCTTCTGGGTTTCTCAATGTCCTGTTTTGTATATTCATGGTTAGTGCAGTGCCTCCAAATCCTCCCATATTTCATAAGCTCCAAATTGTGCCTTTCTGAGCATGAATGATTACCACACAAAATAGGAGCTAGCCTTAGGGAGCCGCTGTGCTGCTGAGTAGAGGGCAAGGAGGAAAAAGGCGTAAAGTCATAGAGGGACAGCCAACTTTTACATCTGGTGTGGTTCCAATGCCCCTGCTACAACAGGGGAGGTGGGAGGCAAAACCCTGCTCGAGTATTTCGGTCCTGCTGATTAACACCAGAGGGTGTTGCTAGGCTGTGAAACATGGATGACTTACAGCTGTCAAGAAAGGAAGCTCAGCAATTTTCACCTTCTCTATTGGTGACACATTCTAGGCAGGACAATCATGGTAGTGCTGTCTGAGGCAAAGCTCCCAAATATTCAACAAACTGAGGTAACTCCAATGGTCCAGGTGCATGCGTGCGGTGGGAAACTGTTACCTGCTTACAAAGAGTTTCTGTATGTAGCTGGAAAACCCAATACAATGCCTAAAGTTCCACTTCAAGACAGAGTGGCAAGATTGGGGTATATATGGATAACAGGAGCATAAATGAAACAATTTGTAAAGATCTTATCATAAACAACAAAAAGATTCAATCCTTTTTTCCCAACAATATCCTTCACAGACACTCAATCCCAATGAAGCATCATGGCTAACTTCACTCTTTAATTTTACAATCAACTGATGAAATCAAGAAACCTTTCAGTGATCTATACATTCTTCAGACATGATTCTGTTCCGGTCTCTTTGAGAGACCCATAGACACAGGCTAACTCAATCTATTCCAAGAAAATCTCAGGGTTTCTGCCAGCCCTCTATACCTGGACTGCTAAAACAGTTCAACACTTCTCTCCAACTCTGGCTGCCTGGACAGAGTCAAAACTAAACTGTCCTCACGTTGGGACAAATCTTTTACTTTTGAACCGAACCTGCCCTTTATGCACCTGTCCTTCTTCAGCCATCAGCATGAAGCTACCCATTCCCAAATGATTTGATTTACCTCATGCGCACCTTACAGAGACAGAAGCTTACTCACACCTGGGTGTTCATCGGTTGCCATTCGCAAATGAAAACAACCCAAGCATAAAAAGGAGACCTCCATGGTTGCATAATTAAAGGCAAAATACTGCGGATGCTGGAAATCTGAAACAAATACAGAGGATATTGGAGAAACTCAGTAGGTCTGGCAACATCAGTGAAGAGTCATATTGAACTCGAAATGTTAGTTCTGCTTCTGTCTCCACAGACATTGCCAGACCTGCTGAGTTTCTCCAGCATCCTCTGCATTTGCTCCATGGCTGATTCCTTACTGGAGCTGCCCATGCTGCAAAATTAGCCTGTAATCGAAGGTGGATTTCCTACACTGCCATGACCAATTCATGGAGAACAATCACAGGGAAATTCCAAAGAGTTATTTAGTCTTATTCTTTGAACAGCTTTGCTTATTAGGTACAAAAATATTGGAGACTTGTTGGGGAAGAGAGGGGAGCAGAGAGAAAATGTTGTTTGACTGACAAGTCAACAAGTACCGAATCCAATAATGAGTACTCTATCCTCAATCTAATGAGCTGGGAGGTCATGTTGCGGCTGTACAAGACATCGGTTAGGCCACTCTTGGAATACTGCATCCAATTCTGGTCTCCCTGCTATGGGAAAGACGTTGTTGAACTTGAAAAGGGTTCAGAAAAGATTTACAAGGATGTTACTGGGGTTGGAGTGTTTGTGTTATAGGGAGAGGCTGAATCGGATGGGGCTATTTTCCTTGGAGCTTCGGAGGCTGAGGGGTGACCTTAAAGAAGTTTATAAGATCATGAGGGGCATGGGTAGGATGAATAGACGAAAGGTCTTTTTCCAAGGATAGTGGAGTCCAACCATACGGGCTAAAAGTTCAAGGTGAGAAGGGAAAGGACATAAAAGGGACCCAAGGGGCAACTTTTTCACACAGAGGGTGGTGTGTGTATGGAATGAGCTGCCTGAGGAAGTGGTGGAGGCCGGTACGATTACAACATTTAAAAAAGGTATCTGGATGGGTATGTGAATAGGAAGGGTTTAGAGGGATATGGGCCAAATGCTGGCAAATGGGACTAGATCAATTCAGGATATCTGGTCAGCATGAACGAGTTGGATCGAAGGGTCTGTTTCTGTGCTATATGACTCTATGACACTGTAATTGGCAGGAGAAGGGAGTGGGCAAAGATAGTTGGGTTAGGTACCCAGTTGGGGAACAAACTGGTTTAAAGGAGGGTGGAGGAGGGGTGGATTTGGTGCTGATATTTCTAGTATATATTCAATCAGATTTGACACCCCTTTTGTGGGCTGTTGTTGGTGCAGGGGCAGCTGCCCACTTGCTAATTTCCTGCACTTTTCCTGAGAATTCTCTGCAGCATGGAGAATGATCGAGAAAATATCTTTAAACAGAATTGCTCACCCCCTTAATAAAAAAGAAAGGACAACTTGAAAGAAATACGGCGTTCATTTCACAAATTTATTTCTTCTGCAGAGTTGACTTGGCTTATATTTAGAATGGATAGTGCTACCAGCAAATCTTATATTCATGGTTTTCATTCATTATTGAGAAATAAAAATCCTTGTCTCAGCCTGTACAGACGAAAATTAAATGAAGATTCTTAAACTATCAAAATGGAAATGTGGTAAGTGAGATAGAGAAATCCTCCAGCCTGTGCCATCACTGTCAGATGGTACAGCCTGAGAGGGTCTTGATTATGTTTTATTATGTCTCGCATCCCGCTTGTTCTGAAACATCCGCACTGCAGTGGCTCCAACAGAAATTGTGTCCCATCAGCAAGTTTCTCTGAAAATGCTTTTCTAGCTTCCTAGAGCTGATTCACATTAAATTCCAACTTTGGAAACAGTATCTTTTTATCCCCTCTTCAAAATCAAAGCTTTGACAAGTTGAATCTCTTCAGTCCCAATACCCAACACAACAAGGAATTGGCTGATTGTCCCCAAACTGCCCTACTGAGGGATCAGGACTGCAATTTTGGAAGGGGTCTCACCATGTCATCTTGTCTGTGTCACCTGGATTTTAGACATGGGCAAGAAATAGATTTGGCAAGCTTCCAGGAATGGCCTGAAGTTACCAAGTGACGTTCAGTCTCCTGGAGACTGCTCTGTGTGCAACCCTGCAGAAAAGTCATTGGGGCATTCAAAGGGATTTTTCTTTTTTGATAATTTTGTCTTTCCTATTTTTGTATCAAGTAACGAAAAGGTTGCTCAGCTGACAGCTGTTATAGTCCCAGCTGATGGCAATACTAACCAAACCAGAGTGAAACCTGGTTTGACAGATCATAGGTTTTACTTTGATCATTGTGGTGGTCAATTATTGAATATATTCACAAGAGGCTGTTAATGTACTTTTCACAAAAGAAAAACTAGGTTTATAATACAAAAGAAAAGCACATAGGTATGCACAAGACAATTTGAAAAGATTATCAAAAACAAACTTTCAACTCTTTAGACTAGTAACATCTCACACATATACTCAATCGCAGTGAAGTATCACATCTATCTTTACCCTTTAGTTTCAAAATTAATTGATGAGATCACATTTCTGTTTGGTGACTTTCTATACATTCACCAGATGTGATTCTCTGTTATTGTCTGGCTGAGAGACCCACAGAAACAGGCTATCTCGCTTACTCAACTGCAAGAAAAATTCAGGACTTTTACCAGCCCTCTCTACTGCTAAAACAGGTCCTGGAGAGAGAGTGTCAAAACTAAACTGTTCCTTTTTTGGTTTGGGTCTTTTACTTCCGATATGAATCTACCTCTGGCCCATCTCTGTAGTTTGTGAAAGCACAACTTTGCTAAGGTATTTGCTATGATCTCAGCAGGCAGCATGCACAGTCATTTAGCTTAAGGTCACACGATTTCTTGGAAATGTTGTTTTGACAAACTGTTTAAAAACAGAAAGAGACTTTCTGACCCTTCGAACTAAAACAAGGCACTTGCATAGAGCTGAACATCAGAAATCCATGTACCTCTGCTTTGAAATTCTAGTTATTGAATAATAACAATATATTCTAAATTTACAGTGAAGCACCAGTGAATTGGGTAATAAGTTGTTTTGGGTTTATGTAGAAAGGCAGTGCATCACAAGGACTGATGAGATGCCAGAGAGAGGCTACAGCGTGGGAGCAAGTCAAAGGATGAAGCCACCAGGAGTACATTTAATCACAGCTGGCAAACCTAGTGAGAGGGCACTCTCTACCGAGCCCACCCAACCCTCCGTCCATATTTTAAAAAATGGAATGCATCAGATTTTGACGAAGGATCTTCGCTACCAGATTTCCTCATCGTGTTCAGCCCCTTTGTGTTGAAAGGTGATGGAGAGCAGGGACTGACAGAAATCAACTCTACTCCCACTTCCACCACCACCATTTGCAACATCCTAATTCTTCACCTGTCAGTTTCTTAAAACACAGACTGTTGCGAGCAAATGCCAGGACAGTGAGATACCACAGCCCTGCAACATAACCGAAGGAGTAGTCAGTGAGCCATAGCTAACTGAGGTTACATAAGTCTATAACCAGAAGGCCATAATATTTTGAAGCAGTATTAGCATTTGGCCCATCAAGTCTGCTCCACAATTCAATCATGGCTGATGTGTTTCTCAACCCCATTCTCCTGCCTTTTGCCTTTAACCCTTGATCTCCTTACTAATCAAGGTTTTCCACATTTAGAAAATGGTCTATATCTCTATCCTTCCTACCAAAGTGCATAATCTCATACATTCTATTCCATCTGCCACTTCTTTGCCCACTCTCCTAGCCTGTCCAAGCCAGTCTGCACCCTCCCCGCTTCCTCAGCACGACATGTCCCTCCACCTATCTTTGTCTTTGTAACTGACTGTGGTTGGTTAACCCCTCATCCAGCATGACAGGTTTGGCAGCGAGTGGCCTCTGATTCAGAACAGGCCATTACAAACAAGGCTTGCCCACATCCTACCTGCCCCGCTCAATAGAATGAAAAGCTTCCCGTGTGCATATACAGTTGTGAAGTCTGTCACCCAGTTGGATAGGTTTCAGCTTGGGTAGGTGGAAGGATTTGAATGAACCTTTATTTGTTTTCTAAGAGAAGGCTTGACTAGGGAATGGGATAACTTGCTGGATTCAGAATTGGTCAACACACTGATGACAAAATGACAAGGTCAATGGGTCTTTTTCAGGCTGCAAAGATGTAACTAGTGAGCAGTAACTAAGGAGCAGTTCTAAGACCTCAATTATTAACTATTATTAATGGCATGAAAGGTGTAATGTATCCAAATTTGCTGATGATATAAAAATAGATGGGAGGGCACGTTGATGAGGACTACAGAAATCTACAAGCGGATATAGACAGGATGCATAAGGGGGCAAAAGCTTAGCAAATGCATTTTAAATGTAGGAAAGTCTGAGGTCAAACAGTGACTTAGAGACAATAAGGGCTGCAGATGCTGGAAGCCAGAGTCTGTAGATGCGAGGCTGGGAAAGCATCTGAGAAGCAGGTAAGTCAACATTTCAGGCCAAATCCCTTCATCAGGCGAAATGCACTGCCCCTTGCCACCCTCCCCCAGTTCCCAATCTTCCTCTTCCCCTCCCACATTCTTCTCCTATCCATTCCTAATCTGCCCCAGTGTCTCCATCTGTGGCTCTGCAGTTTTGTTTGATTACTCCCGGTGGGAGGTTTCACTGCGTTAAAAGTACAGTATGAAGGTGAGATGGAGCTGGATGTCATGAAAAGCAGCAACACCGCCAGAATTCAACTCCTACAAACCCCTGTACAACCAAACCCCCTACCCCCCATAAACGTACAGCAGCTGGATGTCTGCTTGAATCCTTCCTGCACATGGAGCAGGGGAATGGTCTGTCTCCCGTGTTTCTGCACCAGTGGGCGGCCAGCTCAGGTGGGGAGCTGTATCCCTGTCATTGTCCTGACGAAGGGTTTCGGCCCAAACTATTGACTTTTCTGCTTGTTGGATGCTGTCTGACCTGCTTTTCCAGCCTCACATCGATAGACATTGAGGATATCCACTTTGGAACAAAGAATTTAAAAGGCAGACTATTATTTAAATGCACTCTCCAAAAATGTGCTGCACTAAGGGATCTGGGTGTTTTTGTGCATGAAAACACAAAAAGCTAGCATGCAGCAAGTAATTAAGGCAGCCGGATTAAAAGCAATGAAGTCTTCTTACAGCCGCATAGCATGTTGGCAATCCAAACGTGCCGTACTCTGTACAGTTTTGGTCCCATTTTAAAGAAAGGATATACTTCCATTGGATGGCATTTCAAAAGAGATTCACTATGCTGATTCCTGGGATGAAGAAGTTGTTCTTCAGCGAGTCAGTGCAGCCTCAATGGGCTGAATGGCCTCCATCTGCATGTTGAGATCCTATGATATTCACCCTGTCTGCACAGAACCTAATGGCCTATACTCTGTTGTGTGTCAGTAGAATCGATATGAGGCTCTCAGCCATACATACACTCCATGTTTGCCACTGTGCAGATTTGGTATGGCCAGCAAATGTATTTTTTCCAATAAAAGTAATCCAGTTGAAATAAGAATTGAAAATCTTTTGTTACCAGAGTACTCAACACTATTCCAAGTTGATGAACAGGTTAGCAGATCTGAATAGAATTCCTCCATTCATTATTATAATTAATCTGAGGCAACCGGTCTCATGTTTATCAAGGATTATTGGTGGATGTGAAGAATGACGGACTGGCCGTAATCCTATTGAATGGCAGCACAGCCTTGTAGGGCCAAATGGCCTACTCCGGTTCCTATTCCTTGCAGTTTAAGCCCCACTGAGCATGTAATCTACACTGACACTTCGGTGCAGCACTGAGCAAGTGCAGCACTGTTGGGAGGTACTATGTTTACTCAAAAGCACATGCGATTTGGATTGGTGGATGTAAAGAATCCAAAGGCACCATTTGAAGAGATGGATGTTCTCCCAATATCTAACGTAACACCCTCCCCCATACGACCAAATGCCGATCAGCAGGCTACACTGCTTGATTATGGCTTGTAGAACTTCACTGTGCACAATTCACAGTAAGATAGTTACCTTTGAATCAGTTTGTGGTGTACCTTTGATGTGAAAAAACTATTATAAAAATTGTCTCTCTTCACATGTTTATACATAAATAACAGTGCATCTCACAGCATTTGGAACTGACGCTGGCAAAGTCAATATGAAAAGCAACTGAAGCTGGAAAAGAAGATTAACTACTCACTGAAGCAAGGAAATTTTGCCACACTGCCACTTTCTTTCATGGTTCACTGCCAATTGCTCACGCTCCATCATTCAACAACTGTGTAGGTTGCTTGGGGAACCAGATCAACAACAACTTGCATTCTTCTAACACTTTTAATGTGGTAAAAATATCCCAAGGCACAAAACAGGAGATCTGGCACAGAATCAAGAATGGGGATATTAGGCTGACCTGGTCAAAGAGGTTGGTTCTTAAAAAAAAGCTGAAAAGTGCTGAGAGTGAGGGGGAGGTTTTCAGGTCAGGGGATTCCAGGGCTTAGGGACATAAGCTGCTGAAAGCCTCACTTGCTGTCATTGGGGCAAAGGGAAGTGAGAACATGCAAAAAAACAAAGACAGGGCCGTCCCAGAGAGAAACCAATCACACAGGAATGATGTCAATCAGCGCAGCACTACACAGAGCTATGACAGTCGGGCTAACACACAACCAGAAATAATTGCGGGGGGCCGCACACAAACAAAAGTAACACTTGCCAGAGTCAACCTCAGACACTACAGGTCTGATTATGCAGCATTACAAACACAGTACATCACAACATAACAGCAGTGATGATTCAATACACTCTGCCTCCCATCTCGAGGCGATCAAATATCCTGGAATCGATACTTATGCATTTAATTTTGAAGAGAATATTGTAAGGTGTACAAACAGAAGTAAAAATGTTAACCATCATTGATAATGGCTTAGAAGTAGCAGCATACAAAACACCTATGATCACACAATACTTGGATATGGTAATGATGCAGACTGTCTTTATGTAGGTAATAGGACAGATACCAATGTATCACCCTTCACTGCCACACAAGTGATATTACTTTACAAAAAACTCAAGGGTGGGGGGAGGAACAGCAGGGAAACAAAAATACAACACTTAAAGATCAGGCACAAAACAAAACTCCAAAACTTCAGAACTTACTGGAACTTCAGGAGAAGAGGTGAAGCAGAACGGGGGTGATACACAATTCTGATACAAAATCAAAATCCCTGAGTGAATGGCAGAATGTCACTAACTAGATAGAGGTTCAAATTGCAACAGTCCATTGGTGACCGGAATCAAGATCATTTTTTTCAGAAATAATTGTTAAATGAATTTTACTTAACAATAGATGGATAGTTATATTTAGGGACAGAAATTCACAGAATCCCTGGTATGGAAGCAGGCCATTCAGCCCATCGAGTCTGCACTGACCCTCCAAAGAGCATCCCACTTATCCCCCTATCCCTGTAACCCTGTAACCCTTCATTTCTCATGGCTAACCCACCTAGCTTGCACAACCCTGGACACAATGGGCAATCCACCTAACCTACATATCTTTGGACTGTGGGAGGAAACCCATGCAGACACAGGGAGAATGTGCAATTTTTTTCTACACGGACAGTTGCCCAAGGGTGGGATTGAACCTGGGTCCCTGGTGACTGTGAGGCAGCACTGCTAACCACCGAGATACCATGACACCCTAAGACTCAATGGGCATCATAGTGGTTAGCACCGCTGCCTCACAGCACCAGGGACCTGGGTTCAATTCCACCCTCGGATGACTTTCTGTGTGGAGTTTGCACATTCTCCCCGTGTCTGTGTGGGTTTCCTCCCACAGTCCAAAGATAGGCAGGTTAAGTGGATTGGCCATGTTAAATTGACCATAGTGCTCAGGAATGTGTGGATTAGGTGGGTTACAGGGAAAAGGCGTAGGGGTACAGGTCTGGATGGGATAATCTTCAGAGGGTGTGTATGGATTTATTGGGCCAAAGGGCCTGTTTCCATACCATAGGGATTAAATGATGAATTACAGACACCAGAATAGTTAACAAGCTCACATGGCTTTGCACAAATAGAGTCAAGGCCAGTTTAAGGAATATAGAACAGTAGAATTTAATTCAGCCAAAACTTCCAGAGCTCATTCGAGGATCATTTGAAGTCCAGGAGCTGCCACTGGTGGGAGGATGCATTACAATTTAGGGCAGCACAGCTGCCTCACAGCACCAGGGACCTGGGTTCGATTCCAGCTTTGGGTAACTGTCTACGTGGAGTCTGAACATTCTCCCCGTGTCAGTGCGGGTTTCCTCCAGGTGCTCCGGTTTCCTCCCACAGTCCAAAGATGTGCAGGTTAGGGCGGATTGGCCATGCTAAGGCACACAAGCTAGACAGGTTAGCCATGGACGATGCAGGATCACAGGGATAGGGTAGGAGGCTAGGATGTTTTTGCAGGGGCTATGTGGACACAATGGGCTGAATGGCCTGCTTCCTCACTGTACAGATTCAATGATCCTGTACAGAAGCAGTTTCTAATATAAATTTAGGTATAAACATTGAAAATAGGAGTAGGCTATCAAGACCACTCAACATGATCGTGGCTGATCCTCTATCTCAACACCCCCCACACTCTCCTTCTCTCCCCATATCCTTGGTTATCTTCAGTTTCTAGAAATCTATTTAAGTAAACACTTTCATAGCCGTAGGGAATGAGCAGGGTTACAGGAATAATTAGATAAGTCTTTCAAAGAGCTCAAATAAGCTCAATGGGCTGAATGGCCTTCCTCTATTTGATTCTATATTTTTATTTATCAGTCTCTTTGACTGTGTTATGACATGTGGCCACACTCGGAGGTAGACTTGAACCTGGGCCTTCTGGCCCAAAGACAGAAACACCACCTATGTTCCATTAGAGCCCATTGGGTTTATTCTGGAACAGGTTGTTAGCAAGCGTTGAGAATCTCGATTCTAAATAATGACAAATTCTCCAAATGTGCTTTATCATCACTGGGGGAGGGGAGTACAGTCGCGTTACAACTACTGGTGGAAAAAACTGGGTAATTTGCATGTACTGTTATTCATTGGCATCAATTGTGTTTCTAACTCCAAATACCAGAGTTTCCCTCAATGATCCCTGCAATTCTTTATGCAAGACTGGGGTCTTGTGCCTGGGGTCAAAGAAATCTAAAAGGGAGGACAGACCAGGCCAAGACACATCTCCAGTTCAACTGGTTTCCAAACCAACGTGTATGACAGACCCACTTTAATACTCAAAAGAGGGTTCAGAAGAAGTGTCACTGGACTCAAAACATCAACGGTTTTCTCTCCACAGATACTGCCAGACCTGCTGAGTTTCTTCAGCAATTTCTGTTTCAGATTTCCAACGTCCACAGTTCTTTGTTTTATTTTAGTGCTCCACCTTAATACTCTGTGGATCACAGACAGCTCCCTGCTCTGCTTCCCAAACCAGAAATGCCATCACAAAAATTATTACTGACGAGATGGAAATGAGCCACAATTCATGAGGGACAGGTGATTGTACAGCATGGAACAAGGCATAGCTCTCCGTGAACAACCACAGCCAGCTAACAGAGCCATTGGTATCATTTTGTGCCGCATTTTAGACATCTACCCAACTGAGTTAACTGACCAGCTCCCAATAGTATTGACTAACATCCAGCAAAATAAATGACTCATTAACAACTTGAGAAAGGCTTCAAATTCAGCATCTTGCTGACTCACAATTTGGAAATCTACATTACAGTCAATTTCCTTGCCAATTGTTACATTGTGTAACTGATACGACTGCGTTTTAAAATTTCCTTGTAAAATAAAATCCAGTCACACTGTCTTGGTTGGGTTCACTTTACAGCTGAAAGGAGAGTTTACAATGAATGATAATGGAAGGTACATTACTGAAGTGGCTGTTAATGACAAACGCGAGAGATGTAGTCACAAGGTACAATATTGCAGAAACATAATTGCTATGTTCTGAACGTAGAAGGGCTTTCTCTTCTAAAATGGTCTAAGACGTGGAAGTTAATCCATAATCTAAGTATTTCACAAACACCAGTGACATATTCTAAGGAGATCGAGTGCCACCTCTCCAGTTTGTTCGGGATGATCAGTTACTGGGTTTCAATTTGTGGATCATGGAAATGGTTCTGAATCGTATAAATACCACCTGCAAAGAATGTGCGTGCAAAACGAGATGGTATTAAATATCTACCAGTCATTTTTAATATGACGGAGAGCGTGAGGATTTAGCAAACGTTAAATTCAGCATCTGCCGTATTTGGTTGCTGCATTAATTTGAAATGATCACAAAGAGGAACAACCATCATTTAGATGAGTTTAGAGAGTGAGGCTCTGAAAAGGAGGCTTTGGCTTCGCATGTTTACACTTTCGCCCCTTTATTTCTGGTCTGCGGATTTCTTCACCACCTTCTCCACTTCCCAATGGGTTTCCCGAGAATCTGTGATTTTTCTTCCCCAACCTTCCACATGGCACTCAGCCCAAGCCTAGGACAGGAGATTCTCCACTGCTAGCCGAGGCTCTTTTTGTTGTGACCAGGGACATCGCCTTGCAGTCAATGCAACCAGCCACAAACGCGTTGCCGATTCGCTGCCACGGTGAAAGCCGAAAACGCTGAGTCATTGGTGCCACTTGGCCATGCCCAGGAGGTTTGCTCATTGCCTGTGCATGTCCAGGCAGCCATCTTGGCTTTCGTAGTAACATATGGTACAGGAACAACCACGTCTGTAGGGACCAAGTCAAACACGCTCGATAATGCAAAGCCCCCTTTCTCCTCCCGAGCCTTGATGCAACTCTTCAATTGATCCTACCTCAGGGTTCATTTATTTGAGTGGTTTCACAATGTAGATTGGCCCCTTGCAGGAAGCACTTACCTTTCCTAACCCCTCCTGCAAAGCGTACACCCGAGAACAGATTTCCCTTGGACTTCACAAGGAAGATATATCGATTGGACCTAATGGCACTCTTCCAGGTTTCAATTCAAGTTCTTAAGCAGAGACAATCAGCAGATAAATCATGAAACAACAAATTGTATGGAGAGTATCAAAACAAAAATAAAGCTATTTATACACAAGACCAGAGAGTGGGTGCTTGCGAAAATCAGCTGTTAGACTCTGGTGGTGAAAGCGAAGGACACAGAGTATCTTTACAATACATTATTGGGATGTCTCACACTACATGTGGTCCTCAATGGTTTCCACTTATCCAGTGCCATTGGCAAAACATCCCAAGGAGGAATGCCCCAAGGCACTTTTGTCAAGAGGAGGAAAATGGGAGGAAAATCAAAGGCATGCACAAATCACACTGAAAATGTATAACACACAGCGCTGGCTCTGCTGTTGTTACCAAAACATGTATTTACTCACTCAAAGAGCAGAAAGCACTCATTATTTCAGATAAAAATGACAGCAGTTTATGGCTAACAACCTACATTGGATACAGGCTGTATGCTGTCACATATAGCCCAGCCTGTACAAAATTACAAGACAGAAAGATGCATCGACTGCATCATTTTTGAATAAGCTATTTATTTAAAAGAGTCCCACTGCAGTTCCTCCTGTGAATCATAAATTGCAGACATCACAATCAGCTGCTCCATCATTGTGTGAACATCGGTATGATGTGTACTGTATCGACACATGCTCTAACTTTACCCTGTGTGTTTCACAGCAGGAAGTACAAATAAACCCCCCGAATATGGTGCAGCCTTGTTATCCCATGAGCCCCAATTGATTATTCTGAGCACAGACTCCTCACACAAGGAAGTGTGAAGCCAACAGGGGGCCTCAGACCCTCTTACTGGCCTATTCGATTAACTCTTCATCATTACAGCAAATAACTATTGGCGGCATGCGTTTGCAGGAGGTTGTAGCCATGCTGTTTAAACAAGACTGCCACCTACAATGCAATGGGCTTGTATGTTCATTGTTAACCATTCCATCTCACTTTGTGTAAAGAACACTTCCAACTCAGAACAGACACATCCAATACAGAAAAAGGACACAAGGAATAGGTGCAAGGGTGGGTCAGTGGTTAGCACTGCCGCCTCACTGCACCAGAGACCTGGGTTCGATTCCACCCTTGGGTGTCTGTCCATGTACTGTTTGCACGTGCAGCCCAGAGGATGTGCAGGTTAGATGGATTGGCCATGGGATATGCAGAGTTACAGGGATAGGGACAGGGACAGGGTATGGGGGTGCAACTGGGTGGGATGCTCTAGGGGTTGGTGTGAACACCACAGGTTAATAGTCTGCTTCCACGCTGAAGCGATTCCATGAAGCGTAGAGTCTGCTCTGTCATTCAACAGACCGTGGCTAATGTCTACCACAAAATCAGAGATGAGCGAGAATAAATATCTTTATAACTGAGTGGAGCAGAGACAGGAGGTCATGTTTTTAAAAAGCTGATCTGGAGAGGTAACTGCAGGAAGCTCCAACCACTGGCCAAGGAGCTACACGCGGGTCCCAACAACACATTCCCCATCTAAGAGAAGAGGGGCATTGATACCGAAGGGAAAGTGAGAATTCAGTCCTTGTTTTAGAATTCTGTTGGTAGATATTTGTAATCAAACACTTCCAACGTGCAACGATATACCTCTGGAATGAGTGGGCTTCCAGACACAGAGGTAGAAATGCTACCACTGCATCACAAGCACCCTCATGAATTCCCCTAGTATACTCAGAAAGATGGCCTGTTTCCCCAGGGCAACAACTACCTTTTGCACAATGCCGGAAGAAGTAATGTCCGAGTTGGATAATCATCAGCTCATTGCACCAAAGAGTTATTTCATATTCAGGCACCTATCCATTAAACTGACAGGGATGAGAACCAAATCTAATCCTACCTAATTGCAGACTGGATCATATTGTTTTTTCATAATTATTGCACTTATGTTCAATAGGATAAATATCTCAAATTTTAATGGAGCTTTTTTAAATGTCAACATTGGAAAACCTGTATTTCCTTTGTTCTGAGGAAGGGTCACCGGACCTGAAACGTTAACTCTGTTTT
This sequence comes from Rhincodon typus, assembly GCF_021869965.1. NCBI lineage: Eukaryota > Metazoa > Chordata > Chondrichthyes > Orectolobiformes > Rhincodontidae > Rhincodon > Rhincodon typus. Next base: position 17,850,427 of record NC_063365.1, on the reverse strand, counting down.
TTGCCTCCACTGATGCTGCCAGACCTGCTGAGCTTTATCAGCAATTTCTGTTTTGTTTCCTGATTTACAGCATCCGCAGTTCTTTCGTTTTCTTATATTTCTATACATATTGCCTATTGTAGGTACAACTGATAACTTTCACAAGAAACATTACCTTATAGTGATTTTGGATGTTATGGCCCACCTCAGAGCAGGTGGGACTTGAACCTGAATCTTCTTGCCCAGAGGTAAGGGCACAGAAACACTGCTACAGGAACCTCGTCTCTAATCAATTCCAGAATCCATCATAACGTGAGATTCTGTATAAAACAATGCCCACTTAGCTTACAGACTGAACCCTGAGGTAAAATTGGTTTGGAGATGATACATGGTGATAGGAGTTTGGAACTGAGCAAAATCTCTGTGACAGCCTCAGTAACTGGAGTGATTAGCCACAGGACAAGCCAACATATCTGGAGAAATGAAGGAGCCAGCCGAGGCTCTAGGTATTCCTGGAAGCCAATGCCCAAAAGGGTTTAGGTGCTTATAGGAATCAGAGGATAAAAATCTGTCTCCCTCTCATGCGCAGACCCCCAGTTAGCATCCGGAGCATACCCTAAGAAGAGCGCGGCCAACTCTGGTTGAGCACATGCCTACAGGTTTCATTTCATGATCCTGGTCTCAACCTTTGACTTGGCTTTCTTGAGGTTTAGCTCACGGAGATGTGTCCCTGTGGAAAGTGTCAATTGAAACTTGCTTGACGGAATGGATGGGCAGAATATGCAGGCCCAACCCTAACCCTATCGCAGCTACTCATCAAAACAGGAGCTGGACAAGCTCCCAGGACTGGGCCATATCTCAAAGGTAAAAGGAGCTGATGTCCAAATGGAACTAATGACAGGAGCTTTCTGGAGTTCTTGCCTCATTGCTTCAGACGATCTGGGGCTGGGGGTGGGGTGTAATTTTCCCAATTAATTGCCCAAATTAGCAGCGTTATTTTCTCCCTTTGTTGCCTTTCTCAGAAGACCAAAGAATCACACAGCGAAGCAAATACTGTGTGTCAATCGAGTTTCTCCAGTTTGTGTTACCATCAAGTTCATAAGAACATTAAAAAAATGGGAGCAGGAGTGGGCCATCTGGCCCATTGAGCCTGCTACACCATCCAATAAGATCATGGCTGATCTTTTTGCGGACTCAGCTCCACTTACCTGCCCGCTCATCTTAACACTTAATTCCTTTACTGTTCAAAAATCTATCTTTGCCTTAAAAACATTCAACGAGGTAGCCTCAACTGCTTCACTGGGCAGGGAATTCCACAGAGTCACAACCCTTTGGGTGAAGAAGTTCCTCATCAACTCAGTTCTAAATCTGCTCCTCCATATTTCGAGGTTATGCCCCCTAGTTCGAGCAGGCTAAATTCTTGCCAAAACCTCACACTCTGCAAATTCAACAAAGCCGGAGCACCATTCACTACACAGACTGCAGAGATTCAAGATGCTAAATGCACCACCCCCACTGAGGGCAACTGAGGATGGGTGATTTATGACAGCCATGCCAGTGCTGCCCACATCCAGAGTGCAAATAAAAGTCAAACTGAAACTAGAATGTAGCAAAAGTACAGGGTTCATGATCCTCTTATTGCCATGCTTAGCTGGAGAATTTTAATATGCATTACAACCAAACCTCAACATCGTAACTCCACTGTCTCAGCAGTAATCTTGAGGTTGGCTCTAAAACTGTATGGATTGGTAATGTGATTTGCTCTAGGAATGAGAAGTCCCTGCCAGTTAGCTCTATGTATTTCTAGAACAACAGTTCTATATCCGACCCAAGACTGGTCAAAAACACGGCATCATTCAAACTCAGTTCACCAGGCAACAAAACCAGGTTCTCATTTCAGTCAAAATATTGCCCCCACCTCCCAAATTGAAAATAACAACTTGCATTTGCAAAGCACTTTCATAATCGCGACACAACCCAAAGTGTGTCACAGTCAATCATAACACAGTGTGGAGCTGGAGGAACACAGCAGGCCAGGCAGCATCAGAGGAGCAGGAAAGCAGACGTTTCAGGT
>NC_063365.1:17818802-17843374 GCF_021869965.1 Rhincodon typus | reverse complement strand
ACCTTGTTATCTCAGATTCTCCAGCATCTGCAGTTGCTACTATCTCTGTTTGAATATGTGGCTGGAGGGATGGTGTAGGAGAGAGGAATTTAGGTAGAGCAATAGAATCCCTGCAGTGTGGAAGCAGGCCATTCAGCCCAAAGTGTCCACACCGACCCTCCGAAGAGCATCCCAGTCGGAACCATTCTGCTCCCGTTCCTTTAACCCTGCATTTCCCATGGCTAACCCACCTAGCATGCGCATCCTTTTTGGACTGTGGGAGGAAACCCATGCAGACACGGGGAGAATGTGCAAACTCCACACAGACAGTTGCCCGAGGCTGGAATCAGACCCAGGTTCCTGGTGCTGTGAGGCAGCAGTGCTAACCACTGAGCCGCCCGACATACTTGAGTAATCGGGAAAGACTGAGGGAAATGCGCTCTTTACAAGCTGGACAGGTCGCATCCCAGCACCATCAGAAGCAATACCAACTCATAGGGGCATTTCTTGGTACTGGGGGAAACCGGAGTTTCAGGGGACGGGTACCTGAGCGAGGAGACGAGTGTGAAGATGGAAGTGAAAGACAGGAAAAGTAGAATGCAGAAGTGGAAAGCAGAAGAACCAAGGGCCAGCAGCAAATAGGGCCACGGTACAAAAATATGTTTAAATCGTTAAAAAGACAGCACTATTCCTGAATGCACACAGCATTCCCAATCAAATACAAGGTAAAATCGCCACAGTCCCAGAGGATCATGGGCCTACGCTCTCATTTGAGAGAGGGAGGTGGCTGGTGATGGTTAAACCTAAGGGTCACCACAGCTCAGGCAAGGGGGAAAGGTTGAGAAGTTGAGACCTTCATGGTGACCTCAGCCAGTGCAAGAACTGAACCTGTGCATTTAGTGTCACTCTGCGTCACAAACCAGCTGCCCAGTCATAGGCAGAGGGTAAAATGTAATTGCAATTCCAGACAGCTAGGATCTGGACATGCAAGGGAATAAAATCATTAGAAACAGCAAGCAAAATGGAAATGGAGGTGGGGTGACGTAGTTTGTGAAAGATGAAATCAGTGCAGTAAGGATATTAACGCAGAAGGCCTTGATGTGGAATCAGTCTGGATGGAACTTAACAGCAACAAGGGATGGAAAATATGAATGGGAGTTGACTGTAGCCTCTAACATTGTACTGGTGAGGTTGGGCTGGCAGTAAAGCAGGAAATTAGAAATATGTGCAATAAGGGCGCTACAGTTAACATGGATGACTGAACATACAGACTGGGCAAAGCACACTAGCAATAATACTAGGGTGAGTGAATTCCTGCAGTGTGTACAAGATTTGTTTTAGACCCATATGTTGATAAACGAACCAGGGAACAGGCTATCCTACTTTTGGTTTTGTGCAATGAAATGCAGTTAAAAGAATAATCTTTCTGAGAGAGGTCATTTAGGGAAAAGTGAAGATGACATGATTGTTCATTGGGATAGAAGGAGATGTAATACAATCCTACACCTAAACACAGGAAACTATGGAGGTATGAGTTGGCAGTAACAAACTGGGTAACTTCATCAAAAGGTATGTCAGTGGACAGGCAATGGTTAACGTGATAAAACAGGTACTGGCCAGATTCTAGGAGGAAAATTTACGTCAGAGCAGTGGGAGTCTTTCAAACATGAAAATACTGAGTGTGCATGGCCGGCACATTCCTGTAAAAGGTGAAGGGTGGGACCAGAGAAAGCACAGCGTGGAACTGGAGGAACACAAGAGGCCAGGCAGCATCAGAGGAGCAGGAAAGTTGACGTTTCGGGTCGGGACCCTTCTTCAGAAAAATCCAGAGAGCCTTAGATATCAAACAATGTATGGGATTGAATAAGGATAAAAAGGCAGATACAAAGGGCTCCAAACAAGGGAAGCCCTACAGGAGTACAGAAAGTGCAGGGAGTTACTTTTAGAAAAAGAAAAGAGAAGGAGGGGATGAGAAAACACAAGTGAGTAAAGTAAAGGCAAATCTAAAGGCATTTTAAAGGTATATTAAAGGGCAAGAGGGTAACCAGGGAATGAGTACAGCCCATTAGGGACCAAAGCAGCAATCTGTATGAGGTTTTGAACGGGTACTTTGTAACTGAATTCACTGTAGAGAAGGACAATATAGACTCAGATATCAGGGAAGAAGATTGGGATGTACTTGACCAACTTACAACATTTCACTTTAGTAAAGGAGTCAATGACAAAAGGAGCATAACTTTAAAGGTAAGGGGTCTGAGCTATAGGGACAGGCTGAATAGACTGGCACTATTTTCCCTGTAGCGTTGGAGGCTGACTGGTGACCTTATAGAAGTTTATAAAGTCATGAGGGGCATGGGTAGGGTGAACAGCCAAGGTCTTTTTCCCAGGACAGGGCAGTCCAAAACTAAAGGGCATAGGATAAAGGTGAGAGGGGAAAGATTTAAAAGGGACCTAAGGGGCAATGTTTTTACACAGAGAGTGGTGTGCGTATGCAAGGAGCTGCCAGAAGAAGTGGTGGAGGCTGTTATAATTACAACATTTAAAAGACATCAGGATGGGTATATGAATAGGAAGGTTTAGAGGGATATGGGCTAAATGCTGGCAATGGGACTAGATTAAGTTAGGGTATCTGGTTGAGTTGGACGGAAGGGTCTGTGTTTCCGTGCCGTATGACTCTATGACAGAAGGCTTAGAGCTGAAGGGATAAAGGAGGGTGTGAGGTGAAATAGGGTGATGAGGTTCTTGTGTAACATAAACGCAGAGACTGGTGGAGCCGAGTGGCCGTCTTATGCTACGTTATCAGTATATGTTACTAGAGTACTGTATTACTATTATATACCCAGGTGAAGTAATACAATTTTGCAGTGATACATGCCGGTTCACACTGATTTCCTTTGTGGCGAATACATTTGTCTCTGTACCATTAGGGGGAGGTGATTACCCACAAAAAGGACCATCAGACCCAGTCCCTCAGGCACCTCGAGAAGCTAACTAAGAAATTAGATTTACTTAATACTTTAAGACACTCTCAGGAAATCCTAAATCGCTTTACAATTCAGGATACCACTGAAGTTTTTTGTGTACTCTTGGGATGCGCGCATCACCAGCTGTGCCATTATTTATTGCCCATCCCTAGTTGCCCTGGAGAAAGTGGTGGTGGGCTGCCTTATTGAACCGCTACAGTCCATTTAGTGTCAATAGACCCACAATGCCTTTTAGGGACGGAATTCCAGGATTTTCAACCAGTAACACCGAAGGAACAGTGATGCATTTCCAAGTCAGGATGGTGAATAGCTTGGAGGGGAACTTGAAGTTGGTGGCGTTCCCATGTATCTTCTGCCTTGTTCTTCTGGATGGAAGTGGTCATGGGTTTGAAAAGATGCTGTCTAAGGATCGTTGGTGAATTTCTACAGTGCACTTTATAGATAGTACACACTGCTGCTACTCAGCATCAGTGGTGGAGGTAGTGCCAATCAACCAGGCTGTTCTGTCCTGGATGGTGTCAACTTTCTCGAGTGTTGCACCCATCCAGGCAAGTGGGGAGTATTCCATCACTCATCTGAGTCATCATCATAGACAGTCACTTGTTAATGATCATGATTGTTGATCTAGGAAATCCCATTTCACCGGTCATGGGTTCCATGGGTCTTTGAGTGGCTGATGAGCCAATCCTAGAGCTGCATCACCAACAACACATTTGGCAGGTGCCTCTGGGAGGTGGAACCAGTCTTGGCCTCGATCGCTGGCATCCCTCTCTCCGATTTCTTTTCTGTATTTGCTCTTAACGTCGGTGCTCTTAAAGAATTCTGTCCCTCCATACAGGAGTTCTCCAAATCAGTTTCTTCTGAATCAGGGTCTCCCATGCATTTACACCTATGTTACATTTCTTGAGGGAAGCCTTCGGGGAGTCTGTGAAATGCTTCCTTCATCCTTATCTTGTTCTAGCACCTTCCGTGAGGTGGGCAAAAAAGATGTGCTTTGGCAGTTGGAGCTCAGGCATCCCAAGCACATGGGTGAACCAATGTAGTTGGTTTCAGATGATCATGGCCTCAATGCTGGTGCTATTAGCTCTTTCAAGGACTCTGATGTTAGTCCACCCATCCTGCCAGCTGATGTGGAGAATCCATCTCAAACAGCAGCGATGGTGCTCCTCTCGGGCCTTGAGGTGACATCTATATATAGTCCCCAAATGTTGTAGCCATACAGAAGAGTCAGAAGGATCTTGGTATCAGCACAGATGTCACAATTGTCAAAGACTCACATCATTAGGTGTCAGATGACGTTACTTGCAGATTGGATGCTCTGTTGAATCTCCTCAATGTCAGCCTTAGACAGGATCCCCAATCAAGGATCTCATACTCAAAGAGATCTACCTGGCCCCTGTTCCAATCCCTACAGATCTATGGTGCAATACTGCCCTGAATCCATCACTAAACGATCATCCTCGGGGCCAGAGGGGAAGCCGAAAGGGAAGGTTACATTAGTGCAGCAGGACAGCCTCTGTGGAGATGGGCCTGAGTCTATTTTGGGACAGGGCAAAGGGAGCTATTCCTTTATCTTGCTGACTGGCAATGATTTATACTGGCACTGAGTGGTTGAAATGTACAGGGTTCTGTTTCCCTGTGCCAACATCCTTGAGTCAATGAATGCATGGTTTCTGGATAAAATGGTGCTATTTCAAAAAGGTACAGTCTGCTTCTTACAATATTCATCTTTAAACGGATGAGGAATACAATGCCAAGCTTTGTTCTCAATGGTTCAAGTGAAAACAAAATTTCTACACCAATAAATAATCTTCATTAAAAACAGACGTTCAAGCCCAGTATCTCAGACAACCCACTACACTCCAGACATGATACATCTTTCAGAAGCAAAGCAACCTTCATGGGCGGAGAATTAAAAAAAATCTATTGATTTACAGCTTTATATTTGCAATCCACTATAATTTCTTCAAAATCTTTTTCTCAGAAAAGTTATAATTACTTTGATGTGAAAAGCATGCAAAAAAAAAAGTTAGACTTTGCTGTTCAGGGAGGCAACACTTCACTTACTCAAACCAGGGAGTGTCAATGACGCTGTGTTACATAAGCATCAGCTGACAGCACCCAAATATTACTTTAATTGATACATACCTGAATGAAACCTGCATTAACGAGCACAAAATTTAATCTCATTTAATTACAGGCTTCAAACATTTTTTTTTAAATATAATCACTCAGCTTTGTTATGCAAAGCGATTATTCAAAAATGCATACACAAAAATATGAACTTTCACAACACGTAATTTTGAACTCCCGATATTTTAAACAGTTCCACGTTGCAGAAAATGAGACATACAATCTGGGCCACACTATCAGAAAATGCTTGCACACACAGTTTTCTATCTTAGCATTTCACAAATCACCACACAATGTTAAAACTCATGCAGGTGATTATCAAATCACTTGCCCGATAAGGGTGTCTATTACTCAATTTTTATTTGTCAGGAATGCGATTTGTCAAAAGTTGTTCACCTTCTATTACAGTCATAGAGTCAGAGATGTACAGAAACAGACCCTTTGGTCCAACTCACCCATGCCAACCAGATATCCTAATTTAATCTAGTCCCATTTGCCCAGCATTTGGCCCATGTTCCTCCAAACCCTTCCTATTCATGTTCCCATCCAGATGCCTTTTAAAATGTTGTAATTGTACCAGCCTCCGCCACGTCTTCTGGCAGCTCATTCCATACACGCACCACCCTCTGCATGAAAAGTTGCCCCTTCGGGCCCTTTTAAACCTTTCCCCTCTCACCTTAAACCTATGCCTTTCTGGTTTTGGACTCCTCCATCCCAGGGAAAAGACCTTGTCTGTTCACCCTATCCATGCCTCTCATGACTTTATAAACCTCTATAAAGTCACCCCTCAGCCTCCGATGCATCAGGGAAAATAAACCCAGCCTACTTAGCCTCTCCCTATAGCTCATAACCTCCAACCCTGCCAACATCCTTGTAAATCCTTTCTGAACCCTTTCAAGTTTCACAACATCGTTCCTCTAGCAGAGAGACCAGAATTGAATGCAGTATTCCAATAGTAGCCTAACCAACATCCTACAGAGCCACAACATGACTTCCTAACTCCTATATTCAATGACCAATAAAGGCAAGCATACCAAACACCTTCTTCATGAAAGTGAGAGGAATGCACTCTCTCTCTCTAGTCCCTCACAAATTTAAATGTTTTACCAGTTACTGAAAAGGCCAATTATATACTTTGCCTATGTTAGGTTTAGAACAAAACCAGGTTTCTTTAATGAACAAAAGTATTGTTAAAACTGGGCTTATCAGTTAATCAGTTTTATACCTTTGACAATGTGAAGTAGGAAAGTACAAATATGTGCCCTTCTAAATAACCTTTGCTACCACACACACACACACACAAAAAGAGGTTAATTCTAAAAGACCACTTTGGCCAATGATTGTTAGTTCTTGAAGGAAACAAGAGTGGATGTATTAGTCATCATCCTCGCACTTGTAGACGTGCTTCGCTGAATAATGGGCAGCTATCACTGGGACCTTTAACTCTTCATTCAGGCACGGTCAAGAATTCAGATGCTTTTCAGGAGAAACGCTGTGTCAGCTTTTCTGGTTTCACATTAGATTCTCAAAACGACAAAGGGTGTGCTCCTAACTTCTCTCTCTCAGCAGCCTGTATCCCCGACTGAACTTCAAACAATATCCAAAATACAATCTCAACTCATGACAGCCATAAACCCAGGCATGTGATCTCCAGTAAACAAGTCCAAGCCATTAGCATAGGCCATGGTACTACCGAGAAATGCCTTTAGAACATGTTTCTCACGTCCTTTTAGTTTGGTTCAGGTATCCTCTCACCAATCCAAATATACCCAACCCTTCAGAACAGAGTCCTGAAAAAAAAAATTAAATCAAGCATCTTCATAACAATACTAAAACATCACCATGAAGTAGGAATAATTGAGATGGGATCAAAATTGTTCTGCTGCTTTCCAATGCTGTGTCTCATCAGGGTACAGATCACACCTCTCACCACACTGAGGCTCAAAACCCATCTCAGGAATCCGACCCTAACTCTCGGCTTATATTTCGACACAGCTTTGAGAGGTGACATGTAGTCAGAGGTGGCACCTTTCGGATGAGGAATCAAAGTGAGGCTCTCTGGGTTTCAGAGGGCCCTTGGCACTACATGCATGCTGTTCACCTTCCCTAACGTTCCCTGCTATGCACAAAAAATGTTTCACCAACATAACAGAAACTGCACTTTAAAATAATTTTGCAAAAAAAAATGTACAAATGTAAGAAATAGGAGTAAGAGTAGGCCATACAACTCCACAGGCCTGCACCTCGGTTCAGTTAGAATGAACGTGACTGAGCATCTACGACTGACCCATGTTCTTACCTGATGCCCATAGTCCAGATTCCTCAGTCCTCAAAAGTTCACTGTTTGCTACTTAAACTTACTAATCATCACTTTTTGGGGCGGGGGTGGGGGGAAGGAAGGAAATAAGGGAAGACAGAGCGAGAGGGATAGGACAGACAGGAGAGCGAGATAGGGGAGAGATAGAGACAGAGGGAGAGAGAGAGCGCGCACGCAAGTGAATGAGACAGGGAAGAGAGTGCAAGAGAGAGAGAGAAACAGACAGAGAAGAGAGCACTAGAGAGAGAGACACAGGGACAAAAACCAAAGAGACGGAGATGTTGGCCAGGGAACAGGGTGGTGTGTTAAAGTGGCAGGCAACAGGTAGCTCAGGGTCTTCTTTGTGAGCAGAACGTAGATGTTCTGCGAAGCGGTCACCCAGTCTACGCTTCGTTTCCCCAATGTAGAAGAGACCACACTGTGAACAGCAAATGTAGTAGACTAGATTCTGGGAAGTGCAGGTGAAGTGTTGTTTCACCTGGAAGGTATGTTTGGGCCCTTGGATATTGGGGAGGGAGGAGGTAAATGGGCAGATGTTGCAGGGGAAGGTGCTGTGGTGGGGGGCAGGTTTTGGGGGTGAAGGAAGAGTGGACCAGTGTGTCCCAGAGGGAACTGTCCCTGCAGAAGGGGAGCCTCTGTCTCAGGCTTGCTGCAGTGTTCCAGCAAAGTTCAACGCAAGCTGGAAGAACAACACCTCATTTTCCACTTGGGGACCCTGCAGCCCTCCTGACTTAACAATCGAGTTCAATAATTTTCGGGCCTGAACTCTCCCATGTCCTAGCCCCCCAACTCCACACACCAGGCCTTGTTATCACATAGCCTGTTGTAAGTCACTAACAGTATTCATTAACAGTTAAAACCCTCCCAGTCAGATTGTTATCAACTCCTTTGTTTGTCCAACTGCTGTTCTCTCTCTCTTTGGGTATCCTATCGTTTACTCCCTACCCCGTCCCCCTCCCCATTTTCTGCATGTAAACTGATGTTTTCCCAGCTACCACCAGTTCTGAGGAAGGGTCACCAGACCTGAAACGCTAACTCTGATTATTTCTTCATAAATGCTGCCAGACCTGCTGAGCTTTTCCAGCAACTTTGTTTTTGTTCCTGATTTACAGCCTCCGCAGATCTTTCCGATTTTATGAGGGGTTAGTCCCCTGCTTTAATCATAGAACATTACAGTACAGAAGGAGGCCATTAGACCCATTGCATCTGTACTGGCTCCTGAAAGAGCTACTCAGCTAGTCCCAATCTCCAGCCCTAAGTCCATAGCCCTCTAAATTCATCACTTTCAAATACATATCCAGCTCTCTTTTGAAACCTCCTTTGAAATCCACATTCACCATTCTCCCAGGCAGTGCATTTCAAATCTTCTTCAAAATAATGCCATGGAACTTCTTGCAGCTACCCAGCATGTGCAGCCAGGACCTCTGTTTAGCAGGTTACTCTCAGCTGGTGCAGCACTCCTTCAGCAATGCACAGGAACACTGACCAGCCTTCGGTTTTACACCCGATTCTCTGCGTGGAGTGGAATTTGAACTCAACCTTCTGACACAGAAGTGACACTGACATACTTAATGGCTGCATTTGGACATTTAAGTGCAGAACTCCTGATAAAAAGATCCATTTGTCAGTAATTTTGAATCTTTGCATAACCTTCAACTGAACCTCTGCAGAAGTATCTGTCGGAAAAAATGGGGATGCAAACTGTCCTTAAACACAAGCGCTAATTGAAGCTCAGCATGAGATCCAAGTGTGGTCACTAAATCCTTCTTCCTCATTTCCAGGGTTCCGATCTACTGGAGATATTTTAATAGTTGTCTTCTAACAGACATCTGGCACAGTCATGACTTTTGTGATACTTGACTTTCATTGTTGTAATTCCACGCTGCTCATGAGAAACAAATGGTGTTGAGCGAGAGAGAGAGCGAGAGAGAAAGAGAGAGAGCCATTTGTGTTAGAATTCTAATATTTTAATGCACAATGTACCAGTCCTGTGTGTATCTGATAGCAATGCCTGAGCAAGTGCGATAGGGTTACAGGCATAAAGAAAGTGCCGTCAGCAGGGCTGCCACATCATTTATCCAGAAGAGGAGCCAGCAGCTGGCATTCAATAGCTCAATGATGCAGAGGATGTTCACCAGGATGTTGCCTGGTATGGAGGGCGCTAGCTACGAAGAGACATTGAGTAGATTAGGATTATTTACATTAGAAAGACGGAGGTTGAGGGGGGACCTGATTGAGGTCTACAAAATCATGAGAGGTATAGACAGGGTGGATAGCAAGAAGCTTTTTCCCAGATTGGGGGACTCAGTTACTAGGGGTCACGATTTCAAGGTAAGAGGGAAAAAGTTTAAGGGAGATATGGTGGAAAGTTCTTTACGCAGAGGGTGGTGGGTGCCTGGAACGCGTTGCCAGCGGAGGTGGTAGAGGCGGGCATGATAGCGTCATTTAAGATGTATCTAGACAGATACATGAACGGGCAGAGAGCAGAAGGATACAGATCCTTGGAAAATAGGCTACAGGTTTAGAGAGAGGATCTGGATCAGTGCAGGCTTGGAGGGCCGACGGGCCTGTTCCTGTGCATAATTTTCTTTGTTCTTCATGTGGAGGTGCCAGTGTTGGACTGGGGTGGACAAGGTCAGAAATCACACAACACCAGTTTATAGTCCATCAGGTTTACTTAAAATCACAAGGTTTTGGAACGTAGCTCACTTCACCTGATGAAGGGGCTGTGCTCTGAAAGCTTGTGTTTTCAAATAAGCCTGTTGACTATAACCTGGTGTCGTGTGACTTCTGACCTCGATAGCTCAACTGTGGCTCAGTCAGTAGCACCACTGTCCTTGAATCAAAAAGGTTGTAGGTTCAAGTCCTGCTCCAGAACTTTGAGCACAAAAATCATGCGACCACTCAGTGGTGCACTGTTGGAGAGACTGCTTTCAGATGCAGTGTTAAATCAAGGTCCGTACAGCCAGAAGGATCCATGGCACTAAACTGGCAAAGAGCAGGAAAATTATTCCCCATGTCGGGCCAATAATTACTCAGTTGCTGAGAGGCTGGTATCTTGATACCTGTTGGCTAAGGTGGACACAAAAGATCCCATGACACCATGCAGAGGTGGTCGAGTCAAAAATAAGCCATTGACCAACACTGAAAAGCACTGACAATATAAAGCGTACAATGTTAAATGGGATCCAACAGTACAGTATTTGTGCACAAGTTATTGGAAGGGAGAGGGCAGGTTGGAGAGCAGTTAATAAAGCTTAGGCTTCACCAGCAGAGAGTCACAGTATAAGAGCAAGGAAGTTACATTGCACCTGTATCAGGCACTAGTTTGGCTTCAGCTGGAATATTCTGCTTAGAAAGAACATGAAGTCATTGAAAAGAACGCTGGAAGGATTTGCGAGAATGGTTCTAGGCATTAGGAAGCTCAGTTATGATGATAGATTGGAGAAGTTGGGACCATGATCCTCGGAGAAGTAAAGGCTACGAGAGGATATTATAAAGTTTTCAAAATCATGAGGGATCTGGCTAGATAAGGAGAAGGTGTTTCCAATCACAAAAGGATAGAGAAGGAGTATGCACGGGTTGGTGAAAGAATAAAAAGATACAGGACGAAGTCTTCCCTCACATAGTGAGTAATTAGGGTCTGGAACAGACTACCTGAGTGTGTGGTGGATTCACGAACATTCAAAAGGAAAGTTGACTTATTGGAAAAGGAAGAATGTGGGAGATGAAGGAGAATGGCACTAAATGAATTGCCGAATTAGACAGCTAGTTCTGACATGATGAGCCGAATGGCCAACTTCTGCACTCCGATTCTGTGAATCGGTTCTCTCGTTGCTACTTATGGGATCTTGCTTTGCTTGCCTCTATGACGAGTTGCTGCTTGCATGTAGTCACTGTCAACTATGAGGTGTTTTGGAAATCTGTATTTCTGCTATACAATTTCAAGGATGAGGATACTACAATACATGAGCACTGGAAGTGGCACATGGGAGTGCGGCAGACAGAGAAGACATGGTCTTGTTATCTTCTACTACATTTCAGTGTTAACAAGCAAGTCCCTTGTTCACAAGAGTTCCTAAGCTGAAGATCCCGCTGCTGACATACTTGTCTCTTCCAAACTTTTAAAATAATCACCCTCAAAACAGATTAATTCAAGATTTACACCACGCAATTGGCAGAGAAAAGCTACTGGAGAAAGTCAAGGGTCTAAAATCCCACAGCTCCCTAGGACCCAATGACCTTCATCCGAGTGATCTGAAGGGGATAACTATGGAGATAGTCAATTTATCCACTATGTTTTTCCATAACTCCCTCTAGCCCTGGACTGTCCCAGCAGATTGAAAATTAGCAAATGTGACATTGCTATTCTATAAAGTAGAGAGAGAGAGAAAAAAAAAACGGGGAACTACTGATTAGTTAACCAGACAGTCATCTGAAGTGCTGGCAACTCTTAAGGAAGTCTTAAAAATGTACTTGAAAAATATTGGATAATTAGAACAAATCAATGTGGTTTTACAAAAGGGAAACTGTGCTTGAGAAACATAAAAATTTATTTTGATTAAGTAACAATGTAGCTAAAGGGGAAGCAGCAGAACTAACATATTCCAGAGAATAGAATCCTACAGTATGGAAGCAGGCCATTCAGCCCATCAAGTCCACACTGGCCCTCCGAAGATCACCGCATCCAGACCCTCCTTCCTGTAATCCTGCATTTCCCATGGCTAACCCACCCAGCCTGCACATCCCTGGACTCTATGGGCAATTTAGCATGGCCAATCCAACTAACCTGCACACCTTTGGACTGTGGGAGGAAACCGGAGCACCAGGAGGAAACCGACGCAGACACCGAGAGAACATGCAAATTCCACACAGAAGTCACCAGAGGGTGGAATCGAACCCGGGTTCCTCGCGCTGTGAGGCAGCAGTGCTAACCACTGAGCCACTGTACCACCCATTAATATAAACAGGATATAACTATAACATTTGGATTTGTGAAAGGCATTCAAATGCCACACAGAAGGTTACTAAGCAAGATGAGAGTTTATGGACTTTGAGGGCGGAGTGATACATTAACACAAATATGTGAATGGACAGGAAACAAAGAATCTGAGTAAATGGATATTTTCAAGTAGCCAGGCTGTGACTAATGGACTGTTGCAAATATTCAGTAGTGTTGGAGACTCAGATATTTACCATCTATATTAATGATTTAGATGAAGAGATAGAGAGCATTGAATCATCTGCAAATGTAGACAGAGATAGGAGCGAATGCAATCTATGAGGGAGTTACAGAGACTGCAAAGAGATGTTGCCCAACTGTCTATAAGGCGGCGGATATAGTCTGATGTGGAAAATATGAGATTATTCACTTTGATTGTGAGAATTGAAGAACAGAAGTTTTCTTTTAAAAAGCTGCGAAACTTGTAAATGTTGGTGTTCAGAGAATGTTCACTGTGCTGGTACAATGAATTGGAGAGGTCAGCATGCTACTATAACAGGCCATTAGCAAAGGAAACAGCATGCTAGCTTTTATTGCAAATACACTTTAGGGATTCTACGAGCTGGGAAATGTAAGCTTAATTCACTTCATTCACAAAGGCTAGAATTTGGGCGGCACGGTGGCTCAGTGGTTAGCACTGCTGCCTCACAGCGCCAGGAACCCAGGTTCAATTCCACCCTCGGGTGACTGTGTGTGGAGTTTGCACATTCTCCCCGTGTCAATGCGGATTTCCTCCGGGTGCTCCAGTTTCCTTCTGCAGTCAAAGATGTGCAGGTTAGGGTGCATTGGCCATGCTAAATTGCCCCATAGTGTCCAAGGATGTGCAGGCTAGGTGGGTTATTGGGGAGGATGGGTCTGGGTGGGATACTCTGAAGGTCAGCGTGAACTTGTTGCGCTGAAGGGCCCGTTTCCACACTGTAGGGAATCTATAATTCAAGTCTTGCTACAGTTGTAGTAATCTTCAAACATCAGAAATACTGCTGCAGTATTTCTATGCATAGCTTTAGTATGTGTACCTAAGGAAGGAGATACTTGCATTCGAGTTTGTACAGTAGATGATTACTGAATTGGTCCTGTGATGAGAGGAGTAAACTGGATCTATATTTTCTGCAGGTTAGAAGAATGACAGGCAATTCAATTGAAACATACACAAATATGAAGGTATTAGACAGGCTGAATACTGAGAGGCTGAATACCTCTAACTGGAGAATATTGAAAACGGAGTCACACTTTCAAGATAACAGGCTGATCATTTAGGACTGAGACGAGGAGAAATTTCTTCACAAAAATGTTGTGAATTTTTGAATTCTTTACTGCAAAGGACATATTAGGGTGAGATTTTTTGTTCCCTCGGAGAGCAAATAGGGAGAAATTTAAAGCCTAAGATCAGGTTTCACAAGCTGTACAGTCTTCACTGGCTCTGATTCCTCACCACATATTCAATTTTTTGAATTGCAACATGACTACCATTTGACAAACAGATCCTGAGCTGGTTTTCAAAGCCATGGCCAGTTTAGTGTTTAATTATTTGAAAATCTCTTCCATGCATATACCTATTCATTAAACAATTTATCATAAGTACATTTTGTTACAATCCCTATCAAGACTGAGGACTTTGAAAAAGACATCTGAACTTCCAGTTAATATCTATCACAATTTCATATATTAAGATATTTACTGTAACAAATGATTAAAACATTTAACTCAACATCAACTTCATAAGTAACATATACTTCAAAACCATAAAACACATCACCTACTTCTTATTCTCAAGTCCAATTAAAAAAAACACGCTTTGTGGTGTACTTTACACTTAGATTGCATTTAATTTTTACCGGTATCAAACCAAAGTGATTGCTGGCTCTCAAGAGTTTATCCGTACTCTTTTTTCTTTTGTTTAGCCTGGTAACCTGCAATCTGAGAACTGTCTTTCAGAGCGAGGAGATTTTATTCTCCCAGAGGCTCAGCCTCAAGCCCATCTCTTCCAGCTTTATTTCCATTCCCGATGAATTGGTCTTTCTAATCCATCCTTATTACTGTGCAGTGAACCATAAAAGGCTTTTTTTAATCCTCTAACTACTCCCTCTCTCATGAATCCAGACAATCCACGGATAGTGATTTGTAGGGAGGCCTGTAACCTGATCTCAAAATGGCTTCTTCTAGCCTCTTGCCCATGGCGATACGAAACATATTAGCTCTGCATCCAGGTAGAAATGTTGAATAATTAATCCCGACCCCAAATCTCTATCACTCTAGAACTAAAATGGAAACATCGTAGCACAGCTTTTTACAACTTGACACTCTCAACACTTAGAGCCACACAACATGGAAACAGGAAACTCCCCACCCTGGGTAAAACACCTTGGCTATTCACTCTATCCATGCCCCTCATGATTTTATAAACCTCTGTAAGGTCACCCCTCAGCCTCCGACGCTCCAGGGAAAAAAGCCCCAGCCTATTCAGCCTCTCTTTATAACTCAAATCCTACAGGCTCGGCAACATCCTTGTAAATTTTTTCTGGACTCTCTCAAGTTTAACAACAGGTTTAGGTTAAAAACGACAGGTTTAGATACAGGATCTGGATCGGAGCAGGCTCGGAGGGCCGAAGGACCTGTTCCTGTGCTGTAATTTTCTTTGTTCTTTGTTCTAATGTCCTTCCTTTGGATAGCAACCAGAACTGTATGCAGTCTGCCTCAAGTAGCCTCACTAATGTCCTGTACAGCCACAACATCATGTCCCACCTCCTAAACTCAATTTGCTTTTCTAGGACTTCTAGAGACTCACAATCTACCCACCAATAACATTCAAGTTGCTGTCATTGTCTCCAACATACATACCTTGTCCTTCCTAAAACAATTTTCCCTTTGATCTTTATTAACAATAAAGCAGCCAGGCATACAGACCGCAATACAGGTCACATGACCTTTTACCTTAAAGACCCAGTTCTGAAATGCAATTGAGTAAAACTTTAATTCTAACAGAATCCACTTCTAAACAGGATAACTAAGTCCTTAACCAAATTACAGTAGCAAAAGACATATCCACTGACTCTTCGCTATCCTGAAGCTATGTGCAGATATTAAAAAGATCTTTATACAGTCATTCCTTCCTATCCACAAGGGTTCCATTCCACAGAAACACCATGAATGATGAAAATTGTGCGTGAAGCTCATTAAAAATAGGTTAAAATGGTGAAAAATATCACCGATACCCAAATTTTGCCTGTGAATGCTGATTTTTGTTGTTACTTATCTTTGAGTGCAGATAGGCCAAATGACAATTTGTGATTTCACGGTTTCCTGATTTCATGGATACAAAGCATTTACTGTACATGATTCAGATATTATTCAGAAATGACTCTGAAGAGTTTTAAAGCAAAACAATTTAACGCGTCATTTGCCATCTCCAAGTTCAAGGCACACAACTGCTCAACTAAAATGTGAAGTGGAGTGGTCCTAACCTCACGGTCGAATACATCTGGAACAGCCGCTGCTGTCCTTGGGTAAGTTTGATGGAGTTGCCAATTCGCTGGGAAGCACAAGCATGGGTTTTGACTGATTTGACAAGAAAGCCACAAACTGAACGTGTACATGAGGGTTTTTTCTGGGATTGACAATATAAAGTGATGGTTTCAGATGAAGACGAATGGGAAATTCAATGGAAGAAACTGGCACTTTGGACAAAAGAATACAATCTCAAAACAGGAAGCTCCGAAGGGGCAATTTTTCAATCTCTGAACTGCAAAAAGATAACAAAAAAACTGTCATGACCCATTCGGAATATGGTATTCTTGGGGAAAAAAAAAGGAAAACATGCCAACTGCAGCCTTTAAAATCTAGTCACAATGTAGGGGAAAAAAGCAACTGATTTGCATGCAGCAAACTCCCAGAAACAACAATAAACACAATAGCTGTTGGTTCAGGGTAAACATTTAATGCTTGGCTAGATCACCAGGAGAACTCGCTTGTTCTCCTTGGAATAGGATTCCCCACATTCATTAAAGGTAAGAGGGTGGATAAGGACGCAGTTTAATGTCCCATCTGGAAGATGCACCTCCAACAGTGAAACAGTCCTTCAACATCAAACTAGGACTGTCCATAAGACCATAGGATGTCTGAGCAGAAGTAGGTTACATGTATAGCAGACAAAATATATTAATTATTGAATCAAAGTGAAAGGAATGTAAAAGTAGGAAGCATTTGCTGGAACACTGCAAAGTTTTGGGCCCCTTATACAAGGAAAAATATACTGGCATTGGAGACAGTCCAGAGAAGGTTCACTTAGCTTATACCACGTATGGAGGGACTGTCTTATGAGGTAAGATCGACTAGACAAGGTCTGTTCTTGTTGAAATATAGCACAATGAGAATCAAATTTCTTCGAGCATACAAGAGATCCTTCAAAGAGTTTACATGGTAGATGCAGAAAGATTCTCTCTCTTTGGGGGAGGGTCTCTGAGCAGACAGTATAATCTCAGAATAAGGGGGGCGCACATTGAAGACCGAGAGGGTAGCGAATGTAAGGAATTCTTAACTACAGAGGGCTTTGGAGACTGGGTCATTTAGCATATCCAAGACAGAGATAGACAGATTTTTAATCAATAAGTGAATCAGGGTTATGGGATAAGAGCGGGAAAGTGGAGTTAATTATCAGATTAACAATGATCTCTCGCTGAGTGCCAGACTTGATTGGTTGAATAGCCCACTTTTGTTCCTATGTCTTCTGGTCTTATAGAAACTCGCCCCACTTCAACCTACAGTCTGAAAAAAAGAACAAAATTGACTAATTTGCTGTTCATGTGTTTGTTAAACAAATGCAGATGACAAGAACAGCGGTAATGGACGGCGTGGCCATGGAAACACAATTTACAAGAAAACTTCTGATGATTACATACGCAACAGTAAAAAAAAATCAGCAATATGTCTGATTGCAAATCACTGTCAGAAAACCTCTCAAAGCCTTGTAAATTTCCTGCACCAGCTGGTAACACAGCTTGAAGCTGACGTGCACAGGAGTCTCCAAGGGTCCAATTTCATCTTGCAAGTGACCCAGTAAGACTGATCCCTTCGCCCTCTGAATCTCTGACCCTACTTTAATCACTCCAAGATCTGGCTACAGTCCCAGGCAACATCTTTATGAAACTGGATACCTCCCAGCGCAAAACTCAAATGGTTTTCAAACGATTGCCTCTCAGAGCAATGTCAGGTAGAATTTGGAATCAAGGCACCTCTAAACAGGAAATCAATTGCGGCTTAAGACGACAGGCTTGGTTGGGAAGTCACTCAACTCATTCTGTAAACCTAGCAAATTGCACAGCATTTTGCAGGGAAAATGCAAACAATGCAAAAAAAAATTCTACTACAATGTAGGAATGTCTTGCAGCGTGCTTTATTTGCTAGATTTACAATTTCACTTTTAAATATTTTTGCTTGCACAACACACGTCGATTTCCCCCGACCTTGATGAACAGCAGAATCAAGTGCCTTTCTCTTTAATCAATGGGATTTAAGGAGACAGAAGGAATATATAAAATCAGGTATACAAAAATAAATAAAGTTAGAGAGATAGATTGGATTAAGAGAGAGGGAAGAATGGGTCTTTCTTTAATAATCTACTTTAACAAATAAAAAGGAAGGAAAGGGGATGAGATTCCACACAAGCGATTGTTTACCTTTTTTTAAAAAATTAAAAGGAATGATTTTGTCGGACAAAAAAAACAACAAAAAGACTGTTGAAAGGGAGGAATCAACTCTTCAGTTGTACAGAGTTGATCCTGGTTAAATCTCATCTGAGTTCTCAGTTTAGTTTGAGCCACTGTACTGACTGGAAGGAGTACGGTGAAGATTCACCAGAATGATGTGACAACAATAAAATCATTAGAAAATTAGCAATCATTGTGACAGTCCTGACTACAAGCACAGGTCACAGTCTGGGAATTCTGTGGCGAGTAAGTTACCTAGCCCCTAGCCCCCAGCCCCCATCCCCAAGACCGTCTGCCATCTGCAAGGTACAAGTCGGGAATGCTAAAGAATCATCCCATTTGCCTGGATGAGCACAGCTCCGACAACACTCAAGATACTAGTACCCTATCCATCACAGATACACAATGATTAGAATGTGCATCACCACCAAGATGCATCACAGCAGCTCACTCAGCCTTGTTCAGCCGCACTCTCCAAGCCTGGACCAGCTAGAAGGACAACGATAGCAGATGCATGGAAAGTCTACTGACTGAAAGCTTTCCTCCAAGCCGTACTGCAGCCTGACTTGGAATTTTGTTGCCGTTCCTTCATTGTTACTGTGCTAAAAACTCGTCACTCCCTCACCGACAGCAGTGTGTGTGCACCCATACCACAGCGTCTCAAAGTCAATAAGGGATGAGTAACAACTATCAATCTTGCCGACAGTGCTCATGTCTCCATCGACGAACGTAAAAACAAACGTTAAAAAGACTGATTAAACAGGGGTGAAACTATTTCAAGGGGATTTGCAGCAAGACAAACAATGGAACATTTGAAATTCTCATCAATGCAATTGATTTCCTTTGAATAGAAGTCTGGGCTCAGGGATGCAGTGTGTTCATCAACAGCTTACCCTATGGAGCAGTGTCAACTCACTCGCAGCAATTTCTAGATTTCCACATAATCTTGCACACGTGCAGACTCCAGAAGTTGCTGCCAGCTCAGTTCAGTCATGACTGAGACTGTTGATAGCTTTGCCATCATTACTGCAAAATCTGGATCTTTGTGTTGGAACACTGCAGCTCTGCACAGACTGGTTCAATTTCTGCCACATTGTTTCGTTGAATGTTGACACACTGCAGATTTCACACCACAAGATTTAAAAAGGCCATCTTTGCCATTCTTCACCCATTTTGAGATATTTCCCAGAATCGCAGCAGTTCACAACAAATTAGAGATTCTGTTAACACAGAGACGGGGGAAAGACAATTTAAATAAATTCTGGAAGGATCATTCTTAACAGTGGTTCAGACAGATTGTACAAAGTGCCTCAATGGGCTACTTGTAGGACTTTAATAGAAAAACATTTTACACTCCTTCTACAAAACATTAATCAAATTAAAGCTCATCATTTGAGGCTATTTTGCATGGGCTACAGATGCTGATCATGTTTTAATGCAACAGAAATTAATTGTACACAATTCAAGCCTAATTATATTTCAATCTGTAAACTGAACATCTTGTTGTTTGAGATATATCTTGTTAAGACTTCATGATAACGTATGAAAGAGCATAATAATCTCGGCTGCCACAGTTTTACGATATTACATGTACTTCAGTTAACGGTTAAATTCTGCACATTTCCTGAAGGTGCCTATGGCAAACTGGACGAGCTGTGTGAACAAATTATCACAAGGCCAAATAAATTATCAACACAGTGGTTGGGAAGAAGTAAAGAGTCCAGTTTTGACCCAAGTCTTCAGTTCAGTGTATATCTGTGAAGTTATCTCAGGTATTTGCCCACACCCATATCAAAAGATCCTTTAATATAACTTAGGAAGATAAAGATATTGAGGTTAATCCCAGTCATAAACTCAGCTTCATGGCCACTGATTCCAGTCTCTGTTCTGCACACTCTTTTATAGTGCATTCTCATGCAGGCTTAGCTCAGTTGGCTGGACGGCTGGGTTTGCGATGCAGTGTGACACCAACAGCTCAGGTTCTATTCCTACACTGGCTGAGGTTACCATAAAGGACTCTCCTTCTCAACCTCTCCCCTCGCCTGAGACATGGTGACCTTCAGGTTAAACCAGCACCCGTCATCTCTCTCTAATGAGAGACAGCACTGACGTGAAGGTACTGGGGTGGACACAGTCAGGAGTCACACGACACCAGGTTGTGGTCCAACAGGTTTATTTGAAATCACAAGCTTTTGGAGCGCTGCCCCTTTGTTGGACTACAACCTGGTGTTGTGTGACTTCTGACCAAATGAGAGAGCAGCCCCCCCAGTCTGTAGAATCATCTTTTTCAAAGGAAGAGACCAAAACTGTACACGGCATTCCAAATTTCTCACAGATATGTAGACTTGAACCGACTCAGAATTGCCCTTCATACCTCAATTTGCTTCCCCAGCTCTCTTGGTTGATCACACCTTAAACACCCACAGCTAAACATCCATCCGTGTCAACCTATTTTCCTGGTTTATTTCGGCTCCATTCCTTGTTATGCATCTCAGGATGTTCTTGGCATTAGAGGGATAAAAGCTTTAACCATTTCCATATATTAGTAATTCCATCAAACTTAAAGTGGCCCCTTTGTGGCACTGTGATAGTGTCCCTATCCCTGGACCAGGAGGCCTGGGTTCAAGTCACACCTGCTCCAGAGGTGTGTAATAACAACTCTGAACAGGTTGATTAGGAAAATAGGGTAAATAGAAAAGAAAAAAGTAGACATTTCAGCTATTGTGTATAAGACACGTGTTCATGATCTCAAAACAGATCTGCACGCTACTGAAGTTTCTTGTGGGTAAGGAGCTCGAAGGGATTAAAGTAGTAAGGGATCGAAATGTAAATTAAAAACAAATGCAGACTGACACAGATCCCACTGTGCAAAGCTGTTATGACTGAATGAAGGCAGGAAGGTCAAGGAATAAAGGATAATCTTTTTGTATCATGGAACTTTCTAATCTCACTGGTTCGATCAGCAGCTTGTATTTAAGAATGAAAGTCAAGAGAAGACAAGTGTGAAAAGGATGCGTGTGTGTTAGTCTCTTGCAACAGGAAATCTGTGTGCTCAAATGATTGTACAATCTGCCTGTACTGCATGCAAGACAACACTTTTCACTGTACTTAGGTACATGTGACAATAATAAACCCAATCAAATCAAAAGTTGCATCACATTGAATGGTGCAACCGTAAACCCTATCAAACTCGGTTTGCAGCACGCAGCTTCCCTGGGCAGGAATGGTGCCAGATACAATACCCAGTCTGCACTACTTCTAATACTTAGCGTTTAACCAGCAAGAAAATCCACTAATCTCTCCATCAGGGAGGAGACAGTAATCTGAGGCCTCAGCAAGCTGTTGGACTGGACATCCAACACCTACATGAACATGCACAGAACCACACGGGGAGTTCTCCCAGACTTCTGGCCTTGACTCACAACTAACAACACAAAGACAAACGGTTGTTATTTATCTCAATGCTGTCCTTGTGGCCTTGCAGTGACTGCACTCGAATGTGCTCTGCACCACTGTTGCACTTGGACGAAGTGAAAGATTTTAGAGCAATACAACATTTTCTATTCTCATTCTGCAGCTGACATTTTTTTGTGCTGGCAGTAATGGAAAACTGCGTGCGACGCCAACTAAACCCAAAACAAAGACAGGTAGAAGAGAGATTGTGGAAAGTGACCTCAGCAAAGCTGTATGTGTGCCATGACTATACCCACAATCCCTTCACTCTGGTGGGACAAAAACAAGCAGATGATCAGAAAGATTTACAAAGATTACTGTGGTCATCTGCGCAGTTAAGAGACTTAGTTTGCGAAGACATATAGGTCATGGGAATCCTAATGGCTAAAAATACAGCAAAATCTACAGATTAGGAATAACTCGTGATGTGCCTAACAAATTTTCATACAAGGCAACTATTTTCACCAGGTAACTAAAGGCTCCATCATTCCCAGTGCTCAATAAAATAAAAAGCTTCTGGTTCAAAACCTAGATGCATTCTAAAAAACAGATCATAGAATCCCTACAGTGAGGAAGGAGGCAATTTGGACCATGTAGTCCACACAGACCCTCCAAAGAGCAGCCCACCCAGACTCACCCCACCCCTCAATCCTGCACTTCCCATGGCCAATCCACCTGCACACCTTTGGACTGTGGGAGGAAACCGGAGCATCCAGAGGAAACCATGCACGTACTGGAAGAATGTCTGTCTGGCACAGTCGCCCGAGGCTGGAATTGAACCCGGGTGCCTGGCACTGTGAGGCAGCAGTCCTAACCACTGAGTCACCTTGCTGTCCCTCTGAATTATTGATCAAATTGGTTTTCGTGTGGATTTATTCCCAAAATGCGATTTATAGACTGGTCACAGCATTGAAGGAGGCCATATATCTACCTCCTCCACACCAATCCTGGCAAAACTCTATTCAGCATCTCCCGACTCCCGCATTCTGGAAATTCTCTCTGCATCCAATTCCTTTTGAAAGGCACAACTGAATCTGCACCCCCACCACTTTTTCAGGTAGTGCTTTCCAGATCTTAACCATTTGCTACTCAAAAAAAAAATCAATAAAATCTCTCTCGTCAACTGTCACAGGTTGTATAATCAGCTGGGATGAGGAAATATTTTCATAGAATTCTTGTCCTGGGCTGTGCAATTTTCTTTTTCCACATCCTATTGCACTACAGCCAGACGCACCCAGCTTGCTTCTCATCAATGACCACACAAAGTGAAAGAAAATCTGAATATAATTAGACATAACGATTACAAACGCAAACAGTAAACAGCATAAAGTCAGAAACATGACTAAGTTGATTTAGTTTAAATAACAAACACATTAATGTAGTACAGGTCAGAAAGCAGACATACAATGGTGAAAAGGAGGAGAAATCCTAAACAAGTCATGAGCAAGGACAAAAGGTTGCATCACACTTGTTTATTGTTACATACAATGTTTAGTTATAGTGAAGCCAGCTGTATTTCAGAAGTGCCTAAGAATTCAAGAGGTTAATGCAGCCCTGACAAATGCAAGCTCTCTTTGCCACTAAGATCAATGCAATGCAGGATGCAGGTCTGAGGATGGTTTTCAAGGGAACACATTTCACATGCTGTCCAGCAATGACATCTTTGAAATTAGCCAAGCAAGCAGCTAGTGTCCTTGCTGATGCGCTGTTAGCCTCTCTCAGGGAGAATCTCTAAGCCTCAGCGTTCATTGCCATACAAAATTCTGGCTCAACCCAGAAACATTTCTGATCTGGTGACAGGTTTGATCAAAAGTAAAGTGTGTGGCCTTGACACACAGTTGATTGGATTTGTAATGACACTTCTCATTTCCTCCAAACAGCAGCAGCAAATCCTCTTCACATTTTGTCACGGCCTCGAGCTTTGCCATATGGTAAAATGTCTGCTTTTTTTCAGACAATAAATCTCCACTCTCAAGTCTTCTTCAAAAAAAATAACCAATTTCAATAAATATGGTAATTTGTGCTCAGACTGGTTATTTTTGTTTTTGAAACGTTTGGAAAAACTCAGTTGTTTCTCTTTCAGTAACTGGACATAGCTGGCCTCACTTGACTCTATCTTGCTGACTTTTAATTCAATAATTTATAATGACAAGCCCGGACTGGAAGATTCAGGACTGCTTTAGGGCAACGAAGTTTGGCGAGAAATTAACGCGCAGTTTCGCCAGTGTCAGCTGAATCCAAAGTGAACGAAAAAGAAAATAACCCGGTCGCAGTGACAACACAAGTCTGAGGGAAAAGGTTTGGTGGAGATACTTGGTTTTTATTCTTGCATGGGACACTTGGAAATAGACGGCAAGTCCTACAATTGCCAGACATCCCCAGACCCCCTTGATCCCTCTGAGTCAGTCCCCTGCCTTTTGGGTTTCACATGACTGCAGTCTAATTGGGAGCAGCGGAAAAGATTGATGATTAAGCAGTGCTCAGCACCCCTCCGCCCTGAAGGCATGCTTAACTTTTCAATTTTGCGCCAGCCATGCGCCAGTGGAGATCACACTGACACCTTTGGGCCAGAAGGCTGAGAGTTCAAATCCAACCTTGGACTCTTCTGTTCACAAAATCCAGGATGACACACTGGCACAAACCTTACGGGGGAGGGGCACCATATTTTAGATGAACAAGGACCCCTGTCTGCTGCCTTAAGTGGACACAAAATTAGAATTTCAGAATTAAATTTACATTCACGTGTACTCAAGTTAAGGGATACAGGAGTACAATGAGAAGTTTACAAAGCTGCCATTCCTGGCGCCATCTTAGGTACAAAAGGTACCTAGGTACAAAGTAGAAAAATAAAGAGATAAGGTAAAAGTTACACATTACAGTCCTTCTTTTAAAGCAAACAAAAAAAAAGTGTTACGGTGTATCAGAGATAGTAGGAACTGCAGATGCTGGAAAATCTGAGATAACAAGATGTAGAACTGGATGAACACAGCAGGCCAAGCAGC
>NC_063365.1:17817486-17818402 GCF_021869965.1 Rhincodon typus | reverse complement strand
TACACCTTGTTATCTCAAAAGTATTATGGTGCTTCTTTAGCCTTAGTCCTGCAGATGTTCCACACTCGGCTTCCCCACAAGAGCTCGCTCTCCCTCCTGCACTGGGCTTGATGTCTGGGCTCATAGATCCCATGTGGCTATTTCTCAGAAGAGCAGCGGAGTTCTGTCCAGTGCCCTGGCCAGTATTTACTCAACACACAACACCACAGATTGTTGAGGTTGGTTGGCTAGCCGAGCTGGTTTGCTGTTCCGCAGACGTTTCGTTACCGTGCTTGGTAACATCCTCAGTGCAGCCTCTGATGAAGCGTCGGTGTGTTTTCCTGCAGATTATCTAGTCATGATTATTCTGCTCTTTATGGGAGCTTTCTGTTTGCATGTTGGCTGTTGCACTTGCTATACCACATCACTGACTAAGCGCCAAAGACTTTTCATTTGAAAAAATGCTAGAAATTGTGAAACAGCTACACAAATTCTTAAAAATTCATTTGTGGGATGTAGGTGCCGCTGCCTGAGCCAGCATTTCTTGCCCATTCCCAATTGTCCTAGGGAAGCTGAGCCACCTTTTTGATCTGCTGCAGCCTTTGGGGTACAGCATGTGCTGGTCAGGAGGAAGTTCCAGGGTTTTGATCTAGAAACAGGGAAGGAGGAGCTGATATAATTCCAAACCAGGATGGTGTGAGGAGAGCTTGTAGGTGGCCGTGCTTCGAGGTGTGAGAGACAAGTGAGAGCGACAGCAACAGACTGAACTACAGACAGCAAGAGAGAGCAAAGGAGAGAGTGCAAGCTAGAGTGAGATAGAGTAACAGCATGAGGCAGAGCTTGAGCTAGTCCGAGCAACAGAGAGAGAGAGAGAGAGAGAGAGAGAGAGAGAGAGAGCGCAAGAGAGAGAGCGCGAGAGAGAGAGCGCAAGAGAGAG
>NC_063365.1:17771273-17817386 GCF_021869965.1 Rhincodon typus | reverse complement strand
AGAGAGAGAGTGCGAGAGAGAGAGTGCGAGAGAGAGAGTGCGAGAGAGAGAGTGCGAGAGAGAGAGTGCGAGAGAGAGAGCAAGTCACACAGACAACCCCCAGAATGTCACACTTAAAAGATGCGAAGGAAACTACAAGACTATAATCCTTCAATTGGAGATACAGCAAGTTGAAACAAACCAGACTGTGATCTCTCGTGATTACAAAGGCACTGATGATCTCCGGCTCGACAGCAAGTCACTCCCTGCTGATTATATCCCAAACCGCAGCTGCATTTCATGTTTTTCCCTTTGAAGAGTACAAAAGGACAGGAGTGAATAACTCAGTTTCAACTCTACTGAGTGTGATAGTAGGACTGAGGCTCATGTGGTCAGCTGAATGGCCTAATTCTGCTCCTTCACATTATGTTCATATGGACTTGCAGAGTCAAATTCAAGATACAGTACAGGCTTTAGATTATGTTCAGAGCAGGCACCAGATGACATTCCTCATTTTAACAACAGATTCTGTTCTTTCCCAATTAACTGTGTCTCAGTTGGTAGCACGCTCATCTCAGAATCAAATGAATCTGGATTCAGGTCCCACTCCAAAGTTTAGGCACAAAACTCAGGGTTGACAATCCAGTGCAGTACTGAGGAAGTGCTGGACAGTCAGAAGTGCAGAAGAGGTATTAAGCTGGGCCCCATGTGCCTGCTCAATTAGATGTGAAAGTTCCCACAGCACTATTTTAAAGTCCTGATATCCTGGCAGAAAGTTATCCCTTAGGTCAATATTACATAGATATCTGGTCATTATCCCATTGTTAATTGTGGGAGCTGGGTTCGTGCAAGTTAGCTGCTGTATTTCAGCAATACAACTGTAACTACACTTCAGTTTCTGTAAAATCAAAACGAGCCAGTTAATTTGAACAAACAGCAATGTGACCTTCATAATATTCCTGGTCTTCTTGTGCTGAAGAATATGTACAGAGTTTGCTAAGGGAAGGAAGACAATTGAAGAAACTTCTTACTGTATCTTCATCTCACCATCAGGCTGTAGGAGAGAGCAAGATCACTTTACATATTGCACTGCTTCCTGTTACAATGCATATTGTGTCTCATTAGTATATTACGCAGTCAGACTTAATGCCTTATAACTAGCTAGCTTGCACTCTCTCTCCACGGATACTGCCTGACCCACTGTGGTTTCCAGCTACTTCTTCAGCACAATCACTCCTGGTCTTCCACTGATTCCTTACCTGTAGATCCCTGTATTTGTAATGATGTCCCTAGACACCATCTTTGTTCCCTCATTGACTCATTCCGTCTGATCGCTGTATATAAGACAATCATAGCGTTATCTGTGAAAAGTCATGTCTCTATCCCTGGTAGATATTGAGGACTTGGTGTGGTGACCTATACTTCTGTGATGTTGATTCCAAATGATAAATATTTGGCCATTACAGTTTTTTCTGTTCTCCATCGAGATAGTTCCAGGGATTTATTTGTAAAATAAATGCGAGGTGCTGCATCTTGGTAAGACCGATCAGGGCAAGTCTTATACACTTAATGGTAAGGTTCTGGGCACTGTTGCTGAATAAACAGACCTTGGAGTGCAGGTTCATAGCTCATTGAAAGTGGAGTCGCAGGTAGATAGGATAGTGAAGAAGACATTTGGTACGCTTGCCTTTATTGGCATCGAGTATAGGAGTTGGGAAGTAATGTTGTGGCTGGACAGGACATTGGTTAGGCCACATTTGGAATACTGCATGCAATTCTGATCTCCCTGCTATTGGAAGGATGTTGTGAAACTTGAAAGGGTTCAGAAAAGATTTACAAGGTTGTTGCCAAGATTGGAGGGTTTGAGCTACAGGGAGAGGCTAAATAGGCTGGGGCTATTTTCCCTGGAGCATTGGAGGCTGAGGGGTGACCTTATAAAGGTTTATAAAATCATGAGGGGCGCAGATATGGTGGATAGACAAGGTCTTTTCCCGGATGTCCCGAACTAGACGGCATAGGTTTAAGGTGAGAGGGGAAAGGTTTAAAAGGGATCTAAGGGGCAACTTTTTCACGCAGAAGGTGGTGCATGTATGGAATGAACTGCCAGAGGAAGTGGTGGAGGCTGGTACAATTGCAACATTTAAAAGGCATCTGGATGGGTACATAAATAGGAAGGGTTTAGGAGGGATACAGGCCAAATGCTGGCAAATGGGACTAGTTTAATTTTGGGTACCTGGTTGGCAATGGATGCGCTGGAGTGATGAGTCTGTTTCTGTGCTGTACAACTCTATGACTCTATCTCCTCAAGCAATACAATGAGACTTTGGGTTATAATCTCATCAGAAAGCGTCGCCATCCCTGAGTGGTGCCCAGGAGTGTCAGCCTTGGCTTGTGAGCTCAAGCCCTGAAATGGGATTTGAACCTGTAAGGTCGTGAGTCAGAGGTAAGCATGATATCCAATGAAGCTGCTCATACCAGACAGAATATCCTTAAAGTGGACGGGGAGGAAAATTTTCTTTAAAACAGTAGCTACCATATTAGTGTGCAGAGAAAAAGGTATTAACTACACCCTCTGATACACACGCAATATGTCTGGAGTTGTTCCAGACAGTAGCTTGCTTGACAAGATGTTCAGCTGTATTTTTCCCTGCTGCAGTGTCTGCAGAATTACTTTAGGAAATGCTGGCGCATATCTCAGCCTCACTTGCATCGATTCCTCCTCACAATGAAACCCATCACTGCTGCATACCTGGAGCACTGGTTGGTGAGCAGATGCCTGTCGCACAATTGAGGTTTGTTTCTTCAGTGAACTACTTTGCCAAGATTATGGTAAATACATAGCGCATCTCGCCTCAAGTTCCCAGAGCAAAACAAGAAACACAGCAGCAACAGTGACTATTCTGCCAGGCAGCCACAGTGCATTTGCTTAAATTAGCAATACAGTGTTCTTGGAGTAAATCACTCCTGTAGCTTGCCAGACGCACTTAAACGGTAGAAACTTATTAGTTGTTAATCACGTTGAATGCGAGTTTAATAGGAAAGGAACCGCTGCTTTAAAGAAACGAGGCAGCCTTTCAGACAAGATCAATTATTTGTTATAGCTTGTACAAAAATCATAAAGGGCTGAGGTGTAGTTTTGGGTGCTATCCAACCGCAGAATTATAAAATAGCCATTTATACTGTCCTTTTCACATATTAAAAGGTACCTCAAAGTGCATTATAGTAGCATAAAGCAGCCAGAGAGTGACACAGAGCTTAAAGAGATATTCGGATGGGTCACTAAAGGCTTGGTCAAAGAGGCAGATTTTAAGGTGCACCCTAAAAAGGAGACCACAGGTGAAAATACTAAAGGGAGGAATTTCAAAACTTATTCCTGGATGGCTAAAGAGAGGACAATAATGGTGGTGTGAAAGAATTTGTGAGAAGCTAGGGTTGAGCAACACCAAGTTCTCAAAAGATTTTAGGGCTGCAGGAGGTTTCACAGACATGAAGGAATGAGACCATGGCACAAATTGACTGGAGGGTTAGAATTATAAATTACATTTTATATTATTCAATAAACATTAGGACTTACAGGCCCAGAAAGCTGCTCCCTCATTAGAGAGAGAGACAGCTGGTGGTGGTTAGCATAAGGGTCACCAAGCCTCAGACCAAGGGGTACAGGTGAGAAGGTAGGACCTTCATGATAACCTCAGCTAGTGCAGGATTTGAACACATGCTGTTAGTAACACTCTGCATCGCAAACCAGACAACTGAGCTAACTGAAGGATGTTGCCAGGGTTGGAGGGTTTGAGCTACAGGGAGACACTGAACAGGCTGGGGCTATTTCACCTGCAGCATCGGAGGCTGAGGGGCGATCTTATAGAGGTTTATAAATCATGACGGGCATGGATAGGGTGAATGGACAAGGTCTTTGCCCCAGGGTAGTGGAGTCCAAAACTAGAGGGCATAGGTTTAAGGTGAGAGGGGAAAGATTTAAAATCAACCTGGTGGGCAACTGAGACAACAAGGTGCAGGGCTGGAGGAACACAGCAGGCCAAGCAGCATCATAGGAGCAGAAAGGCTGACGTTTCGGGCCTAGACTGTTTGGGCTGTTCATCCAGCCCTGCACCTTGTTGTCTCGGATTCTCCAGCATCTGCAGTTCCTACTATCTCTGGTGGGCAACTTTTGTTTTTGCAGAGGATGGTGCGTGAATGGAATGAGCTGCCAGAGGGTGTGGTGGAGGCTGGTACAATTACAACATTTAAAAGGCATCTGGATGGGTACATGAATAGGAAAGGTTTACAGGGATATGGGCCAAATGCTGACAAATGGGACTAGATTAACTTAGAATATCTGGTCGGCATGGACGAGTCGGACTGAAGGGTCTGTTTCTGTGCCGTACACCTCTAGGACTCTCATAGGGAACTATATAGATAGGAACATAAAGTATCCAGCATACAATTTTGCACTGTAAGTCACCAAACTAAACAATGCCAGTGAAAACTGGGAAATATATTCGACATTAACTGCTGTATGTGTAAGAAAATGTGGCAAATTTAAGTTTCCAGAAGTCACAAAACATAACAGTGGAGAACTGGGAGCCGAGGTGGAGCAGCAAGCTATTTATGTGGAAGGAGCACAATTGTAATCGATGTTCCGAAGATTTAACCTCCATCGTAAAGTGAGAGCATCCACAATCAGTTAACGGTTGTGTTCCATTTGAGGGGCAACGTTTTCACATAGAGGATGGTGCATATATGGAATGAACTGCTAGAGGAAGTGGCAGGTGGAGGTACAGTCAACATTTAAAAGACATTTGGACGGCTTCATGAATAGGAAAGGTTTAGAGGGATGTGAGCCAAACACAGGCAGGTGGGACTAGTTTAGTTTGGGAAACCTGGTTGGGCACGGACAAGTTGGACTGAAGGGTCTGTTACTGTGCTGTATGAGTCTATTTGAGCAATGTCACAAAAGAAAAGGAACATCAGAGCAGGAGTAGGCCATTCAGTCCGTTGAGCCTGCTGTACTTTAAGGTTGATAAATTTACCTCAATGACATTTTCCCATGCCAAATTATCCTCCCTTGATGTCAACAGACTCCAGAAACCTATGGATTTCTGTCTTGAAAAAACTCACGGATTGAGCTTCCCAGGGTAGAGAATTCCAAAGATTCAACATGCTCTGAGTGAAGAAATTTCTCATCTCATATTCTCAAGATAAAAGGTAGCCTATGTCCTCTGGTTCTAGATTCACAAACTGGGGGAAACAGCTTATCCTTCTAAAAGCAAAACATTGAAGAAACTCAGCAGGTTATCATGAGTCCAATATGACAGGTCTTCCTCATTATTTCCGGAATCGTTAAAAATCAGGCAAATCCTCTGTAGTTCATTAAATCAACTGAAATGCAAATTACATAAAAGAGTCAAATGATAAAGAAAGAAAACACCTTGGGTTTACAATCACTTTCTGATTATCCCAATGTTCAGGATCATGTTCAGGTGATTCCAGATAAAAAACACCAGGATCGTTTTCCCTTATTTTTAGTGTAGGAGTTCAAAAGTGGAATACTGATCAAGGTGAAGAATCCCTACAGTATGGGTTTGATGGGCCGAATGGCCTGCTTCCACACTGTAGGGGTTCTACAATTCTAAGGATGCAATACCATGATTAACCAGCATCTGCCAGAATGGGGCAGCAGAAGGCAGAACAACAATTGGCTGAATGGCCTCTTCCTACACCATATCTTTCTCTAGATTTCCAAACTGTCACTCCCACCAAAAGAAGAAACATTTCACGTGTTGCAGCCAACTTCCTCTGCACTTTCTAAACACCATGACATTTCACATTAACTTTTACAAATGTAACATAGAAGAAGGCAGATTGCTCCTCCAGCTGTGCTGCAATACAAAGTGGTTTATCTGACCTTTCCAGATCAGTTGATAACCAGGATGAAAATGGGGAGTACTTCGCTTTGAAGTTTCCTTAACCAATTGCTAACTTCGCACTTTTACATTCCTCTTCACACTTAACCAGTTATTTTCATTTTGTCGACAAGCAATCATGGGAGCAGAATTAGACCATTCCGATCCTCAGTTGTTTTGTACCACTCCCTCAGGTTTGGGTTGGTACGTCCTGCTACCTGCATTTGCTCCATATCCCTCAATAAATTCATATCATAAGTAACCTCAATCTCAGATAATCAACCTCAGTCTTCAAAGATTCACTTCTACAGCCTTCAATCTGGGTAAGACCTTCAGGTGAATGTCCCTGCTCCTAATGTGCTTCCTGATTTCATTCTTAAATCTGCCTTTAGTATTCCCCCTAACTCTCGACTTGCCCAATGAGAGGAAAGATTTACTCTGTATCTACACTTTCAAATTCTTCTAATGCTTAGGCTGGTCCAGAAGATTAAGTCACATGGGATCCAGGGTGATTTCAGAAGTTGGATATAAAATTAGCTTAGTCTTAGAACACACGGGGTCATTGTGAAGGAGTGATTTTCTGCCTGGAAGTCTGTGACCAATCAGTGCTGACACCTCAATTGTTTTTAATAAATACATCAATGATCTGGATTAAAATGTAGGTGGTCTTATCAATAAGTTTGCAGACAACACAAAAAATTGGTGGAGTTGTGGATGGTGAGGAAGACTGTCAAAAGATACAGCAGGATATAGATCGCTTGGAAAGTTGGTTTGATAAGAGAGCTGATGCAATTGGGGAGGTCAAATGCAATTTAGGGAGGACAGTCTACAGTAAATGGCAGGACCCTTGGGACCATTGATAGACGGAGGGATCTTGGGGTGCAAATCCATAGCTCCCCAAAAGTGGCTACACAAGTGAATGTCATAAAGAGGCGTGGGGCATGCTTACCTTCATCAGTCGACGCATCGAGTATCAAAGTTGGGAAGTCATGTTGCAACTGTATAAAACTTGACTTAGGCCACACTTGGAGCATTACACGCAGTCCTGGTCCCCACACGAAAGGACATGGAGGCTTTGATGAGGGTGTAAACAAAGAGTTTTACGAGGATGTTGCCTGGATTAGTGTATTAGCTACAAGCAGAAGTTGAACAAACTTGGATTGTGTTTGCTCAAGGCTAAGGCATGGCCTGGTAGAAGTTTACAAAATTATGACAGTCGTGGATAGGGTGGGTAGACAGAGTCTTTCCCAGGGCAGAAATATCACATACTGGGGTGGGGGCATAGCTTTAAAGGTGAGAAGGGGAAAGTTTAAAGAAAAATGTGCGAGACAAGTATATACATATATAGTTTTGACACAGAGGGTGGTAGGTGCCTGGAATGCGCTGTGCAGATATGATAGCAACGTTTTACTGGCCTTTAGACAGACACATGAACAGGCAGGGAACAGAGGGATACAGAACATGTGCAGGCAGATGGGATTAGTTTAGAATAGCATTGTGGTCGGCACAGAGATGGCGTGCTAGAGGACCTGTTTCTGTGCTGTACTGTTCTATGTTCTTTACCACTTCCATCAGATCAACAGTCAATCACCTGCTTTAAAGCAAATTGGAAACATTGACACAATGTGTATTTGTCATACTGAGCCAATGTAAACTGAAGATACAGTGAAAACTAGGAGTCCACACATCACAGACTTAGACATAGAAACAAAGAAAAGTAGAAAATAGGAACAGAAGGAGACCATTCAGCCCATCAAGCCTACTCCATCATTCATCATGACTAGTTTTGATCATCTATTGCAATGCCACACTTCTGCTTTCTCTCCTTACCTCATGATACAATAAGCCTTTAGAAATCTATTTATTTCTGAAATACGTTCTGTGATCTTTCCTCCACAGCCTTCCGAGAACTCCAAAGGCTCAGCACCCTTCAAGTGGAGAAATTCCTTTTCATCTTAGCCTGAAATGGGCTACCACATATCCTGAAAGAGTGACCCTTTATTCTGGATCCTTCCTGAATCCCACAGCCAGAGGAAATATCACTGTCTCTCACTCTCACTCTTCTGAACTCTAGTGAATACAAACTCAGTTAACACAATCTCTCCTCAAATGACAAACATGCCATTCCAGACTGATGAACTCTCGCTGCACTCCCTCTATGATTGATAGGGAGGTAAGGAAACCAAAACTGCACACAATGCTCCATGTGTGGTCTCACCAAGGACCAGACAAATAGCAAGACTTCTTGCTCCTCTACTGAAACCTTCTTGCAATGAATGCCAACATACCATTTTCATTCGTAAAAGGAAAAACAAAAACTGAGTTTATCCTGAATGTCCAGCTTGACTAACGTTGGTGAAATATACGCTAAAACGCTTTAATTTTTTTTTAAACAGTATATAAATGAGTTGGAACAGTGACAAATCTGATTGAAGTTACGGAAGACTGGGAACCCATTTGAAGAGTTACCTGTTGCAAAGTAACACAACAGGTTGGGAAGGTGTGTTGGAGCCAGTCAAAGTGGCCTAACCTGAACGGTCTACAATCCTGCATTGCGAAATATCACCTGAAACGACATTTGGAGAAGACTTGTTACTGATTTCTATTTTACATAATATCTTAGTTTATTCATTTTCAAAATAGTTCTTTACGTTAAAAGGGAAAGCAGGAACAGGGTACAGACTTGGGTGATCAGTCATGATCATCCTGAACTGCAGAGAAGGGCCGAATGGCCTACTCCTGCTCCTATTTTCTACACTATGTGTCACCACATCACAAAGATCACAGCTCCCTGCTCAACCCAAAAATGATACAAAACACCATTACTGCACATTTCATATGGCCGACACGGTGGTCCAGTAGTTGGCACTGCTGCCTCACAGTGCCAGGGAACCAGGTTTGATCCCACCCTCGGGCAACTGTCTGAGTGGGTTTCCTCCGGGTGCCCCAGTTTCCGCCCACAGTCCAAAGATGTGCAGGTCAGGTGGATTGGCCATGCTAAAAATTGTCCATATAGTGTCCAGGGATGTGCAGGTTAGTCGGATTAGTCATGGGAAATGCAGGGTTACAAGGACAGGGTAGGGGGGTGATGGCACATAGAACATAGAACATAACAGCGCAGTACAGGCCCTTCGGCCCTCGATGTTGCGCCAACCTGTGAAACCAATCTGAAGCCCATCTAACCTAAACTATTCCATTATCATCCATATGTTTATCCAATGACCATTTAAATGCCCTTAAGGTTGGCGAGTCTACTATTTTTGGAGGCAGGGCATTCCACGCCCTTACTACTCTGAGTAAAGAACCTACCTCTGACATCTGTCCTATATCTATCACCCCTCAATTTAAAGCTATGTCCCCTCGTGCTAGCCATCACCATCCGAGGAAAAAGGCTCCCACTGTCCACCCTATCTAATCCTCTGATCATCTTGTATGTCTCTATCAAGTCACCTCTTAACCTTCTTCTCTCTAACGAAAACAGCCTCAAGACCCTCAGCCTTTCCTCATAAGACCTTCCCTCCATACCAGGCAACATCCTGGTAAATCTCCTCTGCACCCTTTCCAATGCTTCCACATCCTTCCTATAATGCGGTGACCAGAACTGTACGCAATACTCCAAGTGCGACCGCACCAGAGTTTTGTACAGCTGCAACATGACCTCATGGCTCCGAAACTCAATCCCTCTACCAATAAAACCTAACATACTGTACGCCTTCTTAACAATGCTATCAACCTGGGTGGCAACTTTCAGTGATCTATGCACATGGACACCGAGATCGTTCTGCTCATCCACACTACCAAGAATCTTACCATTAGCCCAGTACTCTGTATTCCTGTTACTCCTTCCAAAGTGAATCACCTCACACTTTTCCGCATTAAACTCCATTTGCCACCTCTCAGCCCAGCTCTGCAGCTTATCTATGTCCCTCTGTAACCTGCAACATCCTTCCGCACTATCCACAACTCCACCAACTTTGGTGTCATCCACAAATTTACTAACCCATCCTTCCACGCCCTCATCCAGGTCATTTATAAAAATGACAAACAGCAGTGGCCCCAAAACAGATCCTTGAGGTACACCACTAGTAACTGAGATCCTTGAGGTACACCACTAGTAACTGAGATCCTTGAGGTACACCACAGGTTGGGATGCCCTTCAGAGAGGCAGCATCGACTCGATGGGCTGAATGGACTGCTTCCACACTGTGGGGATCCTGTGATAAACTTGGATCTAAAACACCAACTTAATATTATCATTAATATCAATAATACAATACCATTGATATTATCATCAATAACATCTTGCCTAAAATGCCATTGTCAATCCACATTCTTAACCTGTTTGCTTAATTCCTGTTATATAATGTTCAGCATTTTAATAGGCCCTTGATACGAGCTTTACATGGATCAGCATCATTCTTACACAGCCCATTAACCTTTCTTGAGCTCTTATGAGTTTACATAGGAAGTACACTACATCGTACACTATAATTCTTCACCTGGTACTTGAAAACACACTCCTCTGCACAGGAAAAAGATCGAAGTTGGAATCTAAGTAACATCAATTTGTGCCACGTTCTCAGCTCATTTTTGGCACCCTGCCATTTACATACTTTTTTTTTTTTTTTTTTTAAAAGTCCCAACATAACACAAACTTGTTGAGGCATTCTTTCTCCACAGATTTATTGTCAAGGAAAGGAGGCAGCGTAGGCTTGAGATCATAATGACATTGTGTAATGCAGAAGAGATAGTCAGTTCCCTGTGAAGAATTTATATCTGCAAACAGGTTATATTATGCAAAATAAAAACCTAAAGAACTGCCAATGCTGTAAATTAGGAACAAAAACAGAAATTGCTGGAAAAGCTCAGCAGGTCCTCTGAGGAAGGGTCACTGGACTCGAAACGTTAACTCTTTTCTTCACAGATGCTGCCAGACCAGCTGAGCTTTGCCAGCAACTTCTGTTTTTGTTCCAGGTTATATTATGCCCTTGGATTGAAGCACTAATGAGGTTAGCCGAAGAATCACCATATGCAAGAAATGTAACAGATTTTTCCCACTGAGGCCTAATTGACATCAACAGGAGTCTGTCTTCTGAACAGAATTGCTGCCTGATGGTGTTATAAATACGGAATGCCCACAGCCGTTGCAGAATAGATGCACAATCCTACAAAAACAAAATTTGCAAGGTGTGAAGGCAATGTATAAGCGTTACTAGGTATCTTTGATCAGGGCAGTGTCATTTTAAGTGCATTGCCCAGCCATTTCTAAACTGTAATCCTGACAAAAATAAGGCTTTTTCAAAAATAAACTTATTCCTACGTTTCACAGGCAGAAACGTCAGCATTATTTTCGTCATCAGTCAAGCTGACCCTTGATCGAGCCTCAAATGTACCATCTCGTTGTGACCTCACTCACCCCTATCTATATTCGGGTTTGGATACCTGCAGCACTCTCCTGAGGTTAGAGGGGAGTGATGGAGTTCAGGTTGGATTCTTGAGGAGACACTGGTGCTATGGCCAGGAAGCAAAGGAAATCCAAAAGGTAGAAGATTGGTGAGGGGAGAGATGGTGGCATATGGGTAATACCACTGGCCGTGTAACTCAGAGACCCAGGTCCATGGGTTCAAGTCCCACCATGGCAGATTTGAACTCAACGTAAAATCTGGAATAACAATTAGTCTAGTGGAGACCCTGGGACACAGTCGATTGTCATAAAACCCCATCTGGTTCACTCACGCCCTTTAGGGAAGGAAATCTGCCATCCTTACCCAGTAGAGCCTATTTGCAATTCCAGTCTCAGAGCAACATGATTGGGTGTTATCTGCCCTGTGGGCAATTTGGGATGGGCAAAAAATATTGGCCTAGCCAGCGATGTTCACAAGTTACAACCAGTAACTGCATTAGCACAGTTACAGAAACAAACTCAAGGACACTGAATATGTGAACCTTTGCTTTACGTTCCTGTCTTGCGTTCATTTTGAGGATGTTCACCATGTGCCTTTGAATGTTCCGTTACATTCTGCAGAGCCGCATTGTGTCAGAGAGCCAGTTACCGAGCTCTGCTGGATTTACCCTTTATTAAAAGGGTGTCCTGCAAAGGTTCATTTTATTGCCTGGCTCCAGAGACCAGAAACATTGTGGAGCATTTTTATCAACACTCAAGTACAATATCATATCTCCCTGCAAGCACATACTGCTTCTCCTCACTCAGGAGGCTGACAGGTAAATCCAGGCTGCTTGGCAAGTGTTGCAGTTAGTCTGATACAATCACGCAAGCCTGACACTTTTCCGTACACTGTATGCATGAAATGGCAGATTTGACCCACACGATCTGAAAACCTCCACTCCTCATAGCAACCACCAACTAAAATACAGTGCTGCATAAGCTCACCGCATTGCTGTCAAAACAAACAGTACACAACTTCTTTGAGTGTGGTACAATTAAGAATAGTTGTTTTGTCTTGATTTTGCTGCTTACTGCAGTGAAAACCTCTTTGGTTAACATGAACATTTTAGCATAATCTTCAGTGTGGAGTTATACAAGCATCGTACACAGCGCTTATTCGTAGCAGATTAATAATATCCTCACCCACTAACGCTGGTTTGAACAGCAAATATTATTATGTAGCTTAAGCAAAAGCTAAATAGTGCAGAGGCTAGGAAACCAAAAGGGAATTACTACATGCTGGTAACATTGTAGATAGTAGCTGAGGACTGACATGAAACATCAACTGGGTTTTTCTCTCTTCACAGATGATTATACTGTATCTTAATTGGTTTACTTAACTATTGATCCAATTGCCACAATGAGAATGGGAGTAGTAAAACCATCACAAAAGCAATTTGAACTATTCCATCATTGTAGCCAACAACAATTTACATTTATGTATCACCTTCACTGTAATAAAGTATCGCAACGTGATTACAGGAGCATTACCACGTAGCATTTCACACTGAGTCACTGAGGAGGCATTAGGAAAAATCAGAAATCAATTTTAAGCAGTGTTGTAAAGAAAGACAGAAACGTAGAGAAGTAGAGAGGCAAAGGGAAGGAAAGCCAAAGCTTACAGCTCAGACAACTGAAGGCACAATCACCAATGGTGAAATGATAAAGGATGGGGAGGACTGCCAGACTACACAAGCTACTTGAGATGGGAAACAACACTTTCTGACATAACTTATTTTTGTAGCAAGGTATTGATGTGAAAGAATAAACAACCCTGCAGTTTCCGCTTTCAAAGCACTTCCAAAATAAAATTAACTTGGTTGTGAAGTGTTTCAGTGTTGTCATGTAGGAAAAGAGACACTCAATTTGAGGACAGCAAGATCCCAGAATCAGAAATTATAGCAATGGCCACACTGTCGGTTTTCGCTGTATTAACCCGGATTTGGGCAACACGGTGGTTCAGTGGTTAGCACTGCTGCCTCAGAGTAACCGGGGACCTGGGTTTGATTCCAGCCCTCGGGTGACTGTCTGCATGGAGTTTGCACATTCTCCCCATGTCTGTGTGGGTTTCCTGCAGGTGCTCCGGTTTCCTCTCAGTCCAGGTTAGGTGGGTTGGTCATGCTAAACTGACCGTAGTGTCTAGGGATGTGCAGGCTGGGTATATTAACCATGGGAAATATGGAATTATGGGGATAGGTGTTGGGGGGCTGTGTCTGGATGGGATGTTCTTTGGAGGGTCAGTGCAGACTCAATGGGCCAAATGGCTTTTTTCGTACTGTAGGAATTCTACGATTATATATTGATGAGGATGAGCTTTCTGGGATTGTGTTGTTGCATTTTTTTTTAAACTGAAACATTCATTGGACAGGGCCTTTGGTTAAAAGCAAAAGACGGTTCTCCCTCCATAACGTGTGTTTGCCAAACCTAGGCTGCGTGGTTGTATCTCTGGAGTGCAAGTGTAAAAAGACAACCTCTTGACTCAGTCTGGATTACTATTTCTGAGCCACAGCAGTTGCTACTGTCTAATGTGGGGCTTGCACAGGAACCTGTGAAAATTCATTGGGTTAAATGGGTCTGAACCACAGCATGATTCAATGTGCATACCACCTGACACCAAAAAATGGCAACAAGCTCTACATAAAAAGTGTTATCCAGTTACTTCTCTGTGAAAGCAAGTGAAGGATTTAAATGTTAACTTATTTCAAATGTTAAACTTATGTTAAACACACTGCCAGAACCGACAGTAACTTATTTTCACAGCTTGTTTCAACATCTCGGGACTCTCTGGTTTGGCAAATTGCTACCAGATCTGTACCAAAGCATGGTTCTTACTTGTCTCAGCAGTCATGTCTTGACCCTTGGCAATTTTCCAGCCTTTCACAGGATATATGCAGCCAGTGTACCCTCATGACAACATGCTGTTAGAGCTTTACATCTTGTGTTCCTCAGGACACATGCAAGAATGCAAATTTCAAAGGGATCAACAAGTTATACTGCATGGAAAGAAGAGTGCTGTTTGGTTAGCAAGAAATCTGATCTATTTGTCTAAACATCAGACCTTATTCAATTAAACAAAGACTTGTGCTCTTGTATCACAATGGCAATGTCCCTACCTCTGAGCTAGGAGACCTGGGTTCAAGTCCCACTTGCTCCAGAGGTGTATAATAACTTTACTGAACAGGTTTATTGGAAAATACCTCAAACAAAGGCTTGGGGAACAAGAATTCCCTGGATAACAGTGTGGAGCTAGAGGAACACAGCAGGCCAGGCAGCATCAGAGGAGCAGGAAATCTGATGTTTCAGGTCAGGACCATTCTTCAGAAGAATTCTCTGGACTTGTATTCTCCAAGCTTGTGCCTTAACTTGGCTCCACTTGCCAACTAATCAGCAACCTTTTTCCTATGCAGAATAAATTATTGTTCCATTTGAAATATAATATTCTAGCATCCCCGTCAGGGGAGGCATTGGCCTAATGGTATTATCACTGGACTGTTAATCCAGAGACCCAGAAAATGTTCTGAAGAACCGGGTTCAAATCCCGCCACGGCAGATGGTGGAATTTGAATTCAATAAATATCTGGAATTAAGAATCTAAAAATGGCCGTGAATCCATTGTCAATTGTCAATATCACAGTGGGGGAGGTGATGGCCTAGTGGTACTATCGCTGGACTGTTAACCCAGAGAACCAGATAACATTCAGGTTCAAATCCTACCATGACAGGTGGCGGAATGTGAATTCCGTAAGTATCTGGAATTAAGAATCTAAAAATGGCCGTGAATCCATTGTCAATTGTTGGAAAAACCCATCTGGTTCACTAATGTCCTTTAGGGAAGGAAACTGCCATCCTTACCTGGACTGGCCAACATGTGACTCCAGACCCACCGTAATGTGGTTGACTCTTAACTGCCCTCTGGGTAATGAGGGATGGGCAATAAATGCTGCCTAGCCAGTGATGTCCTCATCCCGTGAATGAATAAAGGAAAAAAAAAATCTGTCCTGATGAGACAAGTTGAAAAGCTCCACAGATAACAAGGTGTAGAGCTGGATGAACACAGCAGGCCAAGCAGCATCAGAGGAGCAGGAAAGCTGATGTTTCGGGTCATCAGCTTTCTTGCTCGGCCTGCCGTGTTCATCCAGCTCTACACCTTGTTATCTCAGATTCTCCAGCATCGGCAGTTCCTACTATCTCTGAAAAGCTCCACATCCCTTTTTTGCAGTCATACCCAAGCTCTATGCGCTAACAAGCAGCAGCAGTTAATTTAATACATTCCTCATCACTGGGAAGAAGAGAGAGGCATTGCCTTAGAGAAGGCTTCCTCTCGCATGATATAAGCTATTCCAAAGGCAACTGGTCCAGAGCCTGAACTCTTACAACCAAAGTCAGTCCCCACTCCCCTCTCAGTCTGATCAGTGGCTTACCAACGGTGAAGGTCAATCCCTCAGGGTTCTAAAGTTGGGTCTAATCTTGGAATTGTGAGAAAACACCATATTGTATGATATTATTTAATAAACCCAGAAAAGAACATGAAAGAAGTCAATTCCCAGGCTTAGCCCAAGTTGCTCATCAACGACAGTGTCCACTTCAGCAGCTTTGAAACAGACATGTCTGAATCTTGCACAAGTGTGCACCTTGGATAGTGACAGGGCTATGATGGACCATATAGAGCCACTTTATTAAGATAACTATTTTAAATTTCAAATTTCCATTGCCGATGAAAAGTTGCATTTTAATATCACAAATTTTTTTTAAAAATATTTCATACTACAAACCGTGTAAATTCAATCTAGTTCAGCCAACAAAGATAAATTATTGTATTTTTAGACTAATTTCACCAAATACATATAGGATACGTGAAAATATAAACACATGAATTATATGCGGAGATTCAATTAGTGATCGTCTTTAAAGAAATGCTACAAGTTCTATGACGAATGACATGCTCACATTTCCATTTAGTTCTTGCATCAGAATGCAGCACGACTTCTGTTCAGCCACCTCGTTACAGTCATTAGTTTCTAGAACATGCCGTGATAGGGTTAGGGCTAGGGTTTTATCCTTCAAGTGCTGTCAGCATCATTATGTTCGGATTAAGTACATGGCAAAAACTTGTTTGTACGTAGATCACAACTGAAGGTGGTTGTGATGGGCAGACTGTAGGGTTGCTAGGCTGCAAGATTGAAATCAGTGCATGGAAGGCATCTTCAGCTTAAACCAATTTGAGATTGACAAACATTCCCAATCAAAGTTGCAAAGAAGGTATTAGACATAGCAATCTTGGTCAACAGCAGCAAAACCTGATCCAACTGTGACACTGGGTTCACAATGCAAGATGGAGAAGGGTGGCTCCAATAGCGGTCAAACGCAATGCCATCCAGGATGAAGCGGCCCACTTTCTCAGCACCTGAAATACTATCTTGAAACATTTCACTCCCTCCAACGGCATTGCTCAGTGGTAACAGTGCATTCTATCTACAGAACTCACCACGGCACCGT
Organism: Rhincodon typus; assembly: GCF_021869965.1. Classification (NCBI taxonomy): domain Eukaryota; kingdom Metazoa; phylum Chordata; class Chondrichthyes; order Orectolobiformes; family Rhincodontidae; genus Rhincodon; species Rhincodon typus. The sequence goes on along the minus strand of NC_063365.1, from coordinate 17,800,562 downwards.
CAATGGCCCCCTCCAAACGTGGCACCCAGAAAGACAAGGGCAGCCTATGCATGACAGCATCATGACCCACCAGTTCTGACACAAGCCATTCACCATCGTGAGTTGGACATGGATCAATGTTCCTTCATCGTCGCTGGGTCAAAATCCTGGAGTAACCTTCCTAACATTGTGGGTATTCCTAAACTGCAGCGGTCCAAAACGGCAGCTCACCACCATAGACAGGGTTAACGGTGATTGTCCTTTCCCTAGGATGGGGGCTTTCAAGACTGGGAGCACATTTTTAAGGTGAGAGGATTGAGATTTAAAAAAGACATGGGGCAAATTCTTTACACGGAGGGTGATTTGAGTGTGGAATGAACTTCGAGGAAGTGGTGCATGTTGGCACAATTATAACATTTAAAGACATTTAGATAAGTGCATGAATAAGAAAGGTTTGGAGGGATATGGGCTAGGAGCAGGCAGGTGGGACTAGTTTAGTTTGGGATTATGTTCAGCATGGACTGGTGGGACCGAAGAGTCTGTTTCCGTGCTGTATGATTCTATCTTCTCAACATCACTTAGAGATGGGCAAAAAATATTGACTTCAGCAGTTGATGTCCCCATCCGTAAAACAAAAATTTCAACTATTACAATATGTAGAGTTACTTAAAATAACTGGATTGGCCTCCGTGAGTGCTCAATGCTGTATCTTTAATTGCTTGGCAGTAATTATTTATATCCACATTAGACAGAGCTCAAAATAGGCAAAGTGGTAAAGTTGCTAGCTGTTTTTAATCAACCTGTTCAGAAGTTTTATGACATACTGCTGGAGTACATGAGTTTGAGCTAGAGCCTTCCAGCTTGAGGTAGGGACATTGTTAATGCACCACAACAGCCCTTCCTTGTCGACCAGACTACACTTTGTTACTTGTTACTTAGTGGCCAGTATAGTTGCCATACACCGGATGTTGACTCCATAATAACTACTTACTTTCTCACAGACAGGGCTAAACAAAGTTCTTTCTCCTCCACAATACTCAAAAGGTATTCAACCAACAGCTTTCTGTTTAAACGTCAGATCTCAGGAAAATACACGTAAATTTGCATTGGAAATGGTTTTGAAAGACTGAGGCTTTTTTTTTCCCTCATCACAAAACAAGCTGTCATTGTCTTTCCACATTTCTTTCAATCCGTCAGTTGCTAAAACACTTTTTTCTGCCCAATCAATCAATTTACCCTGGATGTGTCAGGTCTGCACCATAGCACGGGAACTAAAAACTAGCAAAATCACAACAGCCCCTCTTAACAAAAGGGCACTTCCAGCATACAGTGTTTTTTTGTTGTGCAAGGTCATTAGGACCCTGGAGCAATGTTGTGATGAGATCTCATTAATTGCACATCAGTGAGCATAATTAGCACAGTGTGGGCAGAGTTAGAAAAGACTACACTACAGCCTAAAATGAGACAGTGTGTTCTTGTCCAAGTGCTCTTAAGACAAAGACAGATTACTCCTTAACTAATGTAACAAAAGTCCAAGCCCGGTGTATTTACCATGTACAGAAATATTTGGTACTGATGGATAACAAATAATTAATTTGAAGTCTAAACCCTGAATAGACAGTAGCTCAGTGGTTAGCTCTGCCGTCTCACAGCGTCAAGGACCTGGGTTCGATTCCAGCCTTGGTTGACTGTCTGTGTGGAGTTCGTACGTTCTTTCCACATCTGAACGTGCTTCTGCCGGGTGGTCCAGCTTCCTTCCACAGTCCGAAGATATGCAGGTGAGGCAGATTGACCATGCTAAATTGTCCATAATGTCCAGGGATGTGCAGGCCAGTGAGTTAGCAATGGTAAATGCAGGGTTACACGGATAGAGTAGGCAGGTGGATCTGGGTGGGATGCTCTTCAAAGGGTCAGTGCGGACTCATTGGGTCAAATGGCCTCTTTCCACACTGTAGGGATGCTCTGATAATGCTAGTCTTTGACTTCACCTCAACCAGTCTGTCTCAAAATCTAGCTTACAGTGTGGCATCAAACTATGTGATTAAAAATTTGTGTCAAAGTGTTTTCAAACTGCTATAAATGAAGAGTAGGCTAAGCTCCATGTCATGAAATATTTGAATCTGAGCTCCAGCAAACATTTCAATTCAGCTACCTTGGAGCTACCAAATGATTGGTCCTGGTCCCTCTTAGAGTTAAAGAGTCAATCTCACTATATACTACTGGGAGTGACATGCAAAAGGAGCATAAAAATATATGGTGCTCACGATTCATTTTCATTTGACACAGTTGCTTATTAATTGTTGGTTTATTACAGGTTGATGCAGGGGAGAAGAGGCCAAAAAAAGTAGTTGTTTAGAGGTTACAGTTGATGGAGGTGCGAGAAAACATTTGATTGGAAATGACTCCCCAACCTTAGAAGGCAGTTCTCCACAAGATTGCTGTATGAACCATTAAGTGGAGCAGAGACTCTCATTGCCAGAGAGGAAAAACCTGCACAAATGGAAATCTGGTTGCTCCCAAACACACTTTTAAAGGTAGCCAAAAACAAAACAAATCAATTGTCTAACTGGCTTAAAAAAAAAAAAGGTGCTGACTTGATGGCAAAATTATTGGGGACTCTTCTGAGAAGAGAAATTGGAAGTTAGTGCACTTGATATATGTAAGTGTAGGTGTTTGTTGTGGAACAGTTTCAGAGATACAAAAAGATAACTAAAAATTGCAAACCATTCCACAAATAAATATGAATTTAAGAGGGAGCATGATAAATTCAACTAGAGAAAGGAATAGAAAATTCTTAGGATTAGAAGATAAAGTATGGGACAAGGATCAGAAAGAGCATAAACAACAACTCAGGGCATTTAGGCTGATTGATTTGATTTGATTTGACGATTTATTGCTGTCACATGTACAAAGATACAATAAAAAGTATTGCCTTATGTGCTTTACAGGCAGATCATTCTATACAAGTGCATCAGGGTAACAGAACAGTGGGCAGGATACAGTGTTACAGCTGCTGAGAAGGTGCAGAGAGAGGTCAACATCAATATTAAAGAGGTCCATTTGAAAGTCTGATAGCAGCGGGGAAGAAGCTGTTCTTGAATCTGCTCGTACATAAATACAAACTTTTATATCTTCTGTCTGACAGAAGATGATGGAATAGATCAAAAAAAAACTCATTCCATTTTTTGGACCTTCATCAAATTGTCTCCACAGTCAGTTTAGAGATGTGCAGAACAAGGTCCCAATGGGCTTCCCTCATGAATTAGCCCACACTGCAGTGCGGGTCTTCCTACTGTGGACTGTCCCTATAACTATAACTAGAGTGGAAGGGGTCTTTGATTATGTTGGTTGCTTTCCCGATGCAGTGGAAGTAAAGATGAAGTCAATGGATAAGAGGCTGGTTTGTGTGATAGACTGGGCTGTGTTCACAACTCTCTATAGTTTCTCTCACTCTTGGGAAACAGCAGTTGCCATACCACGCTGTGATGCATCCAACTGGATGATTTCTTCGGAGCATCTATAAAATAGCCTGTTTCTGTGCTGTAGATTCTATGTGGCTCAATTGCTACAGCACAGAAAGAGAGACAGTGAAAGCAGCAGCAAGCCAAAACAGATTGAGACTAATGATCAAATACCTGCTTTATGCTGAGGTGATTAATTAGGCAGAAATCTCAGACGTAACTGAACTTTAAGAGGGGCTGCAGCAAGTTCTAAATACAAAACGTCACGAACAGTGAGCACCAAGGGTGCTTATGGCAGCACATCATCTCACTAAAGCTGTCCAATTTCATTCCCAGCAGTCAAACAGATGCCATGACTATCCAAGGTCTAACCCATCTCAAATTCCAACTGGCAGTAGGGAGATACTGCAGGAAGCAGAACAGACTGCTTTGGGCATCATGCCCACATGTCCAGAAGACTCTGTTTCAATGCCGGCATGTGCTGACTGATTACAAATTGCTGAGCCTGAAGATATCATTTTTGTAGGTCAGCAGCACCAAGTGTGGCATGGGAAGAATGGCGAAGGCAATGAATTCACTTGGAGCTGGACCCAGAAAGGTTGCAACTCATCTCTTCTTCCAAAACAAGAGGATAAAATGTTAGAACGGTACAGTAGATTTAAAAAAGAGACAGACTACATTTAATGCAGTGCCTTTCACGAGCTCATGAAGTCCACAGAGGCTTCACGGCCAACTGCTGTAATGCAAGATTCAAACACAGGACAGCACGATGGCTCAGTGGTTAGCACTGCTGCCACACAGTGCCAGGGTCCTGGGTTCAATTCCACCTCTCGGGTGACTGTGCAAACTCCCCACAAATATTCTCCTCGTGCCTGTGTGGGTTTCTTCTGGGTGCTCCAGTTTCCTCCCACAGTCCAAAGATGTGTAGATTAGATAGATTGGCCTTGCTAAATTGCCCATAGCGTCCAGGGATATGTAAGCTAGGTGGGTCAGCCACTGGAAATGCAGCAATACAGGGATAAGATAGGTGGGTAGGGGAGGGTGGGATGCTCTTCAGAGAGTCGGTGTGGACTTGATGGGCCAAATGGCCTGCTGCCACACTGCTGGGATTCTGTGAAGACATGCAGCAGCCAATTCAAAACTTTAGGTTCTCCTTAAAACTCACCTCTTTGGGAAAAAAAAAAACTTTCATTCACTCCTCTGATGGCTCAAAAAAGTCACTTTCCAAACACATTTTGAAACACTGGGATTTTTTTTTGGCATTAAAGGCACTTTGTAAATACGAACTCCTTCACTGCAGTGTTAAAAATGCTGTTGATATGATCAATATAAATGGATTGCAGAAACAACTTCAGAATGACCTTAGCTCTCAGCTCTTCAGAATGATAAACATAAAAAGCTGAGCAATGCTCCAAATAACCCCCATGTTTAAGCACATAGACAGCAATATTGCCGAGAGAGGTGTCACCAACATAATAGAAATGGTAATACAACGGGATAAAGTTTCAGCAGACCTGATCACACCAAATAGTATTTGGGTTACAGAAGCCGGGCTAAATTCTGAGGAAAATGCATTGTTTCAACAAGTTTTACTCTTTGCAGCATCATCTGTTCCGTATCATTGGGTTAACTAGGTCAATTGTAAGGCTTGTTACGATTCATTATCTCTCAAACTCAAGATCGTCTGTCTTGTGTTGAGGAATCATCACATGATCATAGGGTGATGTGAAAGTGCAAGAAGCCATCTGTGCTAGCTCTTTGAGAGTGCCTTCCTATTAATCCTTCTGTGCCATTTTTCTCCTGATCACCCACAACTTTGTCCCCTTCTCAAATGTATCCAATTCAATTTTGAGAGCTATTATGAACCTGCTTTCATCACCTTTTCAGGTGCACTTTAGTTCACAACTCAAATGTGCAAAAAATAACTCATCCCTCCTTTGGCCCTTTGCCAGTTACCCTAATATAATTAAGAAAGCATGAGAACAACTGACAACAGTTAATGAGTGCAATACCGAAAACATGGAACAACAAATATTTCACAGCATCTATACACATAGATTATGCAAAGGTAGTTAAAGTCAAAGAATATTGGGAGCAGACCAGAAACTGAGACCACAATCAGATCAGTCATGACCTTATCGATGGCAGAATGGGTTTGAGGGCCCAATGGCCTATTCTTGTTGCTGAACTGTATTTCTTGTTGTATCAGTGTGGGTGAGTAGCTCAGTGAGAATAGGGGCAGTGAAGTGGGAGGTGCGTCTCACCAGTGAGAAGACAATCTGAGATCATTGTGGAAGATTGGAGAGAAACTGAAACTTGTCCCGATCTATCAGAAAATGTAGGATTCCTGTTAAAATATTGGAGTGTTGTTGTACACTGTCTAGTTTCTGAATGAATACATAATACCACTAATTCTGACAATGGAATCTCTATCCTAATAATAGAAATTTCTGGAGAAACTCAGCAGGTCTGACAGCATTTGTGGAGAGGAAGCAGAGTTAATATTTCTCTCCACAGACGCTGCCAGACCGGAGTTTCTCCAACAATTTCAGTTCCAGATTTCCAGCATTTTTGCTGTATTTAAATGGAATGTCCATATTGCTTTGGATTATGTCTAATCCTTTGTTACAAATGCATCATGGGGTAGCCTTCCTTTTATCTAGTTGTTGCATCCTTTTTCATTTCCAATTCATTATAACCTGTAATATTTAACACTCAGTTACGACCAGCTTCTGGCGAGACTCTCTGTGATGTCAGTCACATCATCAAAGCTGCACTTAGAGCTTCAGCCCCAGTCCATTTGTGTATTTGACTCTGTCAGTCCATAAACCTTTTTCTCAGGCATGAGACCTTGTTCTTGTGTGCAGATGCTGCTTTTCTCATACTGTTTGAATTCTCACTTTTCTTATGTGTCCCTATCATCTAGATCCTGTACCTTCACTCTGGTGTGAAGATAGACTGACTGTGTGTTAGAAGGAGCGAACTGCACTTTTCCCATGCCGAGGAATCACCACATTCCTTTTGGTTCCCACAAGAATTGACTGTGCAAGAAAGAGAAAAGAACATCTCTAGTAACTTAAGGTCAGGTGAGGTGAGGTGAGGTGAAAGGTTTTCATATGTCCATTTCTCCATATATAATGGTCTATGAGAGAGAGTATAGGTATCTGCCAGATTTGCTGTTTCACTGGTCTTGAATATTTGATGCTCATCTAAATAAGTTTCCAAATTTTAAAGAATGTTTTTTGAATCATTCCGTGATAATAATTTCCCTTGCATTCTCAAAACATTTCTCTAACTTACCTGATCAAACCCACTGATCCCACCTTTTTTGTCCAACTACCTTCTCAGATGAGGTAAAATATGTTTCAACTCCATCCTTGTTCAATTTAGATATGAAGCATACATTCTTGTGTAAATCAATTCCCTCAATGGAATCATAATCATCCTTTAGGCTACTTCCAGTTTCTTCTTTCTCTATTCTAAGCTTTCCTTTGGGAAACTCACGGACTACAATTTCCTTATCTTTTTGTAGTTTACTTTAATTCAATCAATCTCATTTTGCACTTCTTTCTGCTTTCCTCTCTCTTCTCTCTCCATTATTCCCTGTTTTTATTTGTCTTCTCATACAATTACTTTGTTTTCACTTTCCTCAATTGCAAGTTTTACTTTTATTTCTCTTTCGCCATGTCCTGCCTTTTTTTTCCATTTATAGCTATATGTCAGCCAATTCCAATTCTGACATCCTGCTTAAGTTTCCTTTCCTCCAATTCTAAATGTTGTACAGCGACTTGAAATATCTCGTCCTCACAAGATCCTATTCTTTCTTCTTCCTTCTATTTATCTGCTAATTCTCAGTTTAACTTCCATCAAAGATTTGAAATAAGCCTCTGTTCTATTGTCCACTTCCAGAAAACTCTTAGCAATGGCAAAGCCACGGTTAAGTTATGTACAATAAATTTCCCCAGCTTCATGCCCCAGAACCCTTCTTTAGCTGTTACTTTAACAAGAAAGACACCGATCCCTTTTAAATCCAATGCACTTTAACATCTCATCAAGAGACCCCAGTAGCCATCCACCTGTTATGATCCCAGCCAGAGAGAAACCTGATATTAGAATAGGATAGAAAAGAAAAGTAGGGTGGCACGGTGGCTCAGTGGTCAGCACGGCTGCCTCACAGCGCCAGGAACCTGGGTTCGATTCCACCCTCGGGTGACTGTCTGTAGAGTTTTCACATTCTCCCCATTGTCTGCGTGGGATTCCTCCGGGTGCTCCGGTTTCCTCCCACAGTCCAAAGATGTGCAGATTAGGTGGATTGGCCGGGCTAAATTGTCCATATTGTTCAGGGATGTGTAGGTTAGGTGGGTTACAGGCAGATGGGTCTGGGTGGGATGCTCTGAGGGTTGGTGTGGACTTATTGGGCCAAAGGGCCTGTTTCCACACTGTAGGGATTCTATGAAAAAAAAGATTAAGCTCTGGAATAAGGAGTTAACCTGGACAACAAGAGAAGTTAGCACTTTCCTCAAATTTGCAAGTCAGTTCCTGTGTTAGTGGTTTCAAAGGACTATCCACATCTTTGGAATATCACTGTGGATGTTGATTATCAGGTAAATGCTTTATAGGTTCTAGTGCACTGTTAGTTAACAATATTACCTAATATTCCCAAGTGAATGATGCTAGATGTTTGAATTTTTGACTTTGCAACCTGGGACATATTTGCAGAATCAGGTACCTAGCCGCTCTTGGCTGGACTGTATGCTCTACAACCGTGAATTAGAAGGACTAGCAGCTTCCACGTTAGCACCTGAACTGAAGGGTGATGAGGAGATTGCTGTCAGCTTCCAGGAACAGCTTCCCCAGAGAAGGAAGCAAGTACTGAGAGTATTAAAAGGACATTGGTGGCAGCTGCTTCAAACACCGATTCTGACTTTCCCCCTCTGCAAAGTTTTTTTGCCGAAGGGGAATCTTACCTCATTTGAGGAAAACTATTGTGCTCTTCCACAAGATGACATTCAAGAGAACAAAGATGATTGTCATTACACCAAGTAACTGCAGGAGACTTTAATTGACATTTCATTATTATATGCCAGTTACTTCACTAAATCCTTGAAATGCACTTCTGGCGTGGATTGCAGATGTGGAATCTGCCTCTTAAATGCAAAGCCAAAACAGAAACAATCCACATTCCAATTTAATAATCTTCTTTCACAAGTTTAATTTAGGTAGAGATGGATTCCAATTTTTTTTTTCCAGCTCCAGGAGCACCAATATCAAAGGCAAGCACTTTTCTACAGGAACGAAGAGCAGGCTCAGGTGTAGTTCCAATGCAATTAATTTATCCAGTCATTAATATCAACTATTCAGTCCATTACAGGTGGCAATTTCCTAAGGCTCCTTTCCCCACGTTCTCAGTAATGAATGAAAGCACTGTCTGATAACAGCCAGATGTAAGCACAAAAAAGAAAATTGGAATGCATCTTACTCTGATGTGAGCACGTAATATATAAGGCAACTTGGAACCCTGCTACCAATTTATTTTTCCCCTTGGATTTTTTAAATCATTCTAGCCTGTATGGAGCTAGCTAGCCCCATGAAATAAGTAAAGAATGTCCAAAACGTATTTGAGAATGTACGTCTGACCACATTTGGTAAAAGCAAGATTACGACTAACTTTCAAAGCAGAACATGATCTGTACTCGAAGGGCAGCTATGGGGGAAGGATTGGAGTTGTGGATTTAATTGGGCAGTTTCTCCAGCAAACCAGAATGTGCCGGGTAGGCTGAACAGCCTCCATCTGCACTGCATGATTCTGGGATACATCTATTAAGTAACAAGTTCATAGATGATCAAAGGAGGTCACCATTGTTATTTTTAAATAACACAAGATAAATCTTTTATTACAAGTATGCAAACAGTGAGTTGACAGCGATTAATAAAGACAAGCAGTGCTTGTGGTCGACAGTGTAATGTAAGCAATGTCATATTAGGAGTGGGGCCTCGTCTCCCACACTTATGCTTTCTTTTCTTCTGTGCCTAATGTTTTCATAAGAATTACACTTGTTTGGCACAGAGTGAATGATTTGAGGAAGGTTATTTCAAATAAGAAAAGCTTCAGAGGCTAGATATTAATGCCAAGAATATTAGACACTCCTCCTTCGTCCATTGTGTTAACACTGGGACAGTCACCCGCAATAATAAATGCTTGAAGTGATAGTCAAGGATACATCACCCAAGTAATGACTGATTGCTTTTCTGATAAGACCACAACAGTAACATATAACCTTGCCCATGGTGTTGTATGGAGTATTACTTTGTAAATGACATGCGACATTTGCTTTTCATTTCTGGGAACGCTCACTACCTCACTCTCCTCCTTTAAGAGACGCCTGATATGTGGGTCGGTGTCATATATTGCATTATAATGCTCCCAAAGGTATCAGGATGTTTCACTGTGTTTAAAAAAAAAGTGCTCTATAATGTAAACTGAGTTCAGATATGCAAATCCAGTCCCACACCAGCGTGACTGACTTCCGACTGATGTAAAAGTAATATGTAAGAGCAGATAGGTCGTAGAGCCGGGCAATAAGTGCTGGCCATGCCAACGACGTCCATGTCCCACGAGTGAATTTAAGAGGTCAATCTGACCGTCAAGTCTGCTCCACCATTCAAAGAGATTGCGACTGATCTTATAATCCTTAAATTCTACTTTCCTGCTTTTTCCCCATATGTCTTTATTCATTTACTGATTGAACATCTGTCTATCTAAGCCTTTGGATATACTTAACAACCCAGCCTCGACAGCCCTCTCCTGTAAAAAAAATCCCACAGATTCGCAAGCCTCAAAGAAAAAAAAATCCTCCTCATCCGAGTCTTAAATGATTGATTCCTTACAGAAATTATACCTTCTGGTCATAGACTCATCTCTCAGCACTCCAGCCCCCATTCTAAGGAATACAGACTGCAATGGATCAAGTAGGCAGCCCATTAACATCTTCTCTGGGCAACCAGGGTTGGGCAATAGATACCAGTTTTGCGAACAACTCCCACAGGCTGCAAACAAATCGTAGAAATCACTTTTAGAAATGCTCTTCCACAGTACTTTGTGGTTGACCAAAGATTATTACTAGTTTGCTGGTTGTTTCACCGTAAAATAAAATGCTATTGTCGCTTTGAAACACAGCTAAAAATTTGCTGGGTTTTCCCAAACAACTTGCATGCAATCTTCATCACCATCAAATTAGTAATGCAGGGGTTGAGGAAGTACTATTTTTCTATCTCAAAGCTGTGAGCTTCCTCATTTACAACGGATGGACTAACTTCAGTTATGTTTTTTTCCAGTCACTTGTGGAATGTGGGCATTGCTGGCTGGGCCAGCATTTATTGTTTGTTCCTAGTTGCCCTTGAAAAGGTAGTGGTGAGCTGCCTTCTTGAACAGTTGCAGTCCATGTGCTGTTGGTAGACCCACAAGGATGTTTGGGAAGGAATTCCAAGGTTTTGACCCAATGACACTGAAGGAACGGTGGCTCAATGGTTAGCGCTGCTGCCTCACAGCACCAGGGACCCGGTTTAATTCCACCCTCGGGTGACTGTCTGTGTGGAGTTTGCACATTCGCCCCGTGTCTGCGTGGGTTTCCTCCGGGTGCTTCAGTTTCCTCCCACAGTCCAAAAATATGCAGACAAGGTGGATTGGCCATGGGAAATGCAGGGTTACAGGGATGGGGTGGGTCTGGGTGGATGCTCTTCAGAGGATCGGTGTGGACTTGATGGACTTAATGGCCGGTTTCCTCATTGTAGGGATTCTATCCTTTCAAGTCAGGAGGGCGAGTGGCTTGGAAGGGGATTTGCAGGCTGCGGTGTTCCCATGTATCTGCTGCTCTTGCCCTTCTAGATGGGAGTGGTCGTGGGTTTGCAAGGTGCTGTCTAAGGATCTTTGGTGAATTTCTGCAGTGCATCTTGTAGATCATACACACTGCTACTACTGAGCATTGGCGGACAAGTTACTGAAGTTTGAGAATTTGGTACCAATCAAGTGGGCTGCTTTGCCCTGGATGGTTTCGAGCTTCTCGAGTGTTGTTGGGAGCTACACCAATCCAGACAATGGGGAGTATTCCACCACACTCCTCACTCATGCCTTGTAGATGGTGGACAGGTTTTGGGGAGTCAGGAGGTGAGTTACTCACTGCAATATTCCTAGCTTCTAATGTGGCTTGCATTCACATTACAAATACCAATAATTGACTCCTTTTTCAAAATGCACAAGAAGTCAACACAATTTTAAGGGCATAGCATTACAAAAAAAAAAGTTTCTGCACAGTAAGCGCTGATAAATTGCTATCTTTGAAAACAATGCTTCGAAAAATTCTTCCTTCAGATTAAGTTGTTCATAAACAATCCCATTCTAAATCCCAGGTTTTCCCCATCAGCAGTCACATTAAAGTAGTGCCAAATTGGGAAAGCAGAGTCGAAGAATAATTTGAACTTTGAGAGATAAAACTGGAATGGCAGTAAATCTAAAATTAAGAGAGGGATACACTTGAAACGTTTTCTACTGAAATATTAATTCATCTTCTCATTTCAGATGCTGATGGAGGTGCAGGGTATTTTTGGCAACATCCCTAATGCTGGAAATGATAAATCTTCTAAAATATGCTATTTGCCTTTATATCACCAATGAAAAGTAAACACTATTCTTGGACACATCTTTTACATGAGACTGAGTGCACACACCATATTATCATGCAGTGATCAGCGTCTTACAAGAACCTCCCACTGTGAAGATTTCTAAACAAATTGGATGTTTGATCAGAAAGCTGCCACTTGTAAAAGTGATCAAAGTTAAACAAAGCTCTTACCCTTGTTGCCTGTGGACATGGTTTCCTATTCCCTAATGATAATCCTAATGGCAGAAGCTCGATGATCGTGCTTCACATTTTAAAATCATAAATCTGATTAGTTAGCATGAGGTATGTTCACCACTGCATGCTTGAAAACAGGTTTGCCAGCAGGGTCTGCTCTCAATGACACTCACTTTCAAGACAAAGAAAAACAGCCTTTCAACGAGGAAATAATCACATTTAGCGGGAAAGCAGTGGCAGTGTGGTCATCACTGGATTAGAAATCCCAGAACCCAGTTTAACGTTCTGAGGAAATGAATTTGAATCCGACCACAGCAGGTGTTGAAATTCAGTGAAATCATCTTTGTGTAGCCATTATCACTTGTTGTAAATACCCTTCTGGTTCTGTAATGTCTGTTACTGCAGTAGGGAAATCCAGCCCTATTACTCTCGCAGTCATCACAAAAATTAAGGTTTTTTTTAATAAAAGTATGCAAAATTCCCCAACTTACCTGCCTTTTTAGACCCAAGTTGACAGAAAGCAGGTTTCTGTATGCACCATTTGTTACTAATAAATAGATTCTAACTTCAAATAAACAAGTATGAGCCACTGACTTAGTAATCTACCAGCTGAAACACTAACCCCTTGCATAACTCCCCTCTAAACATGCACAGAAAAATGCAAAAGCATTGGTGTTCTGGTTGGAGGGGAAAACTGTGAAGGCAGTTCAACGGCACCTGTTCACAGGGTTTGCTGACATGATTCTTTAGACTTGCTGTTTGTCAATCTCTCTCTCTCTTCCCCAAGTGTTTTTTTTTTCCCCACTTTCTTGCAGGAGGCACAGAGTAATTAGTTCAAAATTATCAGATCTGACTTATTAGTCAAACGTTTACAGCAACTGACGAGGGAAAATAAACTGGCACGTTAGGTGATTTATTTTTAAGCTACAGAGAAAAGGATCACACCTTCCTTTCTGGAAGTCTGATGGCTTCTGACTATCTCAGTTATACCCCTAAGCTATTCAGCTACCTGGAAGCCAATCACGTAGCTATTGATAGGCAGAAGGATTTGCCAACATAAGCTGGTCATCACTCAACAGACCAATTGGCTAATTGTTGCCAGTCAAATCTCCCTGGTGCCAGTTCATCGGCAACTAAACTTCCCCCACTGGTTAAACAAACAATTTACAAACTTTGCTGGCAGCGTACTCTTAAAACATGTAGCAATCCCTTCCATAATCCTTGGTTTTTAAAGCAATCCTTTTCCAATTCCAGTCCGCAATCAAAAATACAGAAGAACAAAAAGATTTCCTTTAGAGAAGGAAATCTGTTGTCCTGACCTGGTCTTCACTACATGTGACTCCAGGCCCAAAGCAATGTGGTTGATTCTTAAGGATGAATAATAAATACTAAGCAAGCTAGCAAAATCCACATCCCAAGAACAAGTTTTAACATCTTGAGTAGAAAGTAATGAATGCATGTTTATGTAAATAACATCACACAAGTGTATCAGAAGCTGCAAAACAGGAAAATCAGGAAGACCAACCTTGTGATTACCCTGCATCTCTAACTGATAAAATAAGATCACTAAATTAGCACAGGCGGCATGGTGGCTCAGTGGTTAGCACTGCAGCCTCACGGCACCAGGGACCTGGGTTTGATTCCACCCTCAGGCGACTGTCTGTCTGGAGTCTGCACATTCTCCCCGTGTCTGCGTGGGTTTCCTCCCACAGTCCAACGATATGCAGGCTAGGTGGATTGGTTATGCTAAATTGCCCGTAGTGTTCAGGGATGTGTAGATTAGGTGGGTTATAGGGAGATGGGTCTGGGTGGGATGCTCGGAGGGTCAGTGTGGACTTGTTGGGCTGAAGGGCCTGTTTCCACACTGTAGGGATTCTATGATTTTGTTTTAAAAAGGAACTGGACAATGCTGTTAAAGCCCACATTTGTTGCTCATCCTCAAGTGCCTCATGAACCGAGTGGTTTGCACAGCCATTTCAGAGGATAATTAAAAGGAGATTGCCCTGGAGTCACATGTAGGCCAGACCAGGTAAGGACGGCAGATTTCCAGCCCCGAAGGAACTTAGCAAACCAGATGGGTTTTTGCAACAATCAGTGGCAGTTCCCTTGGCTCCATCACCAAGCCTAGCTCGATATTCCAGATTTATTAATGGACTTTAAATTCCTCCAGTTACTGCCGTGATATTTGAATTCATGTCTGCTGAGCATTAGAAAAAAAAATTGTGGAAGCTGGAAATCTGAAACAAAAACAGCAGCTGCTGGAGAAACTCAGTATCTGTGGAGAGAAAGCAAAGTTAACATTTCTGAAGGAGGGTCACTGGACGCAAAATGTTAACCGTGTTTTTCTCTCTTTACAGACGCTGCCAGATTTGCTGAGTTTCTCCAGCAATTTCTGTTTTTCTCCTGAACATTAGCCTAGTCTTCTGCATGATGAGTCCAGTGATATCACCACTGATACCTTATCTCATCTATTCAACCATTCAACCATTCAACCCTGCACTGCCATTCTGCAAGATCTTGAATGATCTTCTACCCACCCACATTAACCACAAATCCCTTAGCCTTCAAATTCCTGTTGATCTCGGACTTCAATACTGTCACCAACTGAGAAAGGCCACTCCAGCTCAGATAATTTAGGCCAATGAAGCTGCCAGATGCTCGTAAAATCCCACCTGGTTCACTAATGCTTCTGAAGGAAGGGAACTTGTGCACCCAGGCCACCCAACATGCCCCTTCACGACCACGCAACACTGTTTGCTCCTAGTTCCCTTCAGGAAAACTGCGGATGGACAATAATTGCAGCCTTGTCAGTTTTTCCAACATCCCTGGAGAAAGATTGAAGTGTTATGAGTGCGGCCCTGGGCAACTGCAGCACTGTACCCTAGATCTGCTGGCCTCTATGGCCGTACAACCAGATCAGTGTGTGCCAACTGACTGCACACAGCAACCATTAGAGAGCTATGGGAGAGCCATACCAATGGAGGAAGTGCAATGTTACAGAGTACAAAACAGCTCTGTGTTGGTCTGAAGTGACTTAATTCCTGTGTGGTGCGATAAAGACCACAAGTAATGACTGTGGGATTTCAGGTTGTTGTCACTGCACTAAAGTATATAGCTTCAACTCACCCAAGTTTGCAGAGGCTTCAGTAATAAGGACTGGGTTTAAAAAAAAACCAAAATACAGTCACTCGTTAAGGAGGCATTGTACAGCAAGATGGAGCCTGGTGAGGGGCTGTGAAAAGGTGGATTGTCACACAAATCACACAGCTCCCGTTTTGAAATCATACATTGTTCCTTGTTTTGAAATTTGCTTCATAATTTCCTACTTATAGATTTCTCTTAGGAAAAATGTTACTTTCTAATTGCATCCTTCCACCATCAGTGCAGGGCACCAACTGCTGACGCAAAATACGTTCGGCCATTTTGTAAATGGTTGTCAATTCGGACTCTATCAATAGAATCACGTGACTAGCCTCAGAGTCATCCAGCACGGAAACAGACCCTTCGGTCCATGTCGAACACAATCCCAAACTAAATTGATCCCACCTGCCTGCAAGTGGCCCATATGCCTCCAAACCTTTTTGATTCATGAACTTATCCAAATGTCTTTTAAATGTTATAACTGTATTTACATCCACCACTTCCTCTGGCAGTTCATTCCACACATGAACCAATCTCTGAAAAAGGTTGGCCCCATATCCTTTTTAAAACTTTCTCCTCTCACCTTAAAAATATGTTGCCTAGTTTCCCTATCCTAGGGAAAAGGCCTTTGTCATTCACCTTATCTATGCCCCTCATGATTTTATAAACTTCAATAAGATCATCCCTCAACCTCCTACGCTCCACTGAAGAAAGTCCCAGGCTTTCCAGTCTATTTTATATCTGAAACCCTCCATTCCTGGCAACAAATTCCATGTTAAATCTTTTCTGAACCCTCTCCAGTTTCATAAATCCTTCCTACAACAGGGTGGTCAGATACACCTATTGACTTTTATCCCCAGCTAAAATTAAATCTGATTAGCACAGCTTCTCCAGAAATTATTTTTTTTTTTTTAAAATAGTTCACAGAAGTCTTATCGAATGAAAATTAGTCATTCGGACACAACTGCTTCAATTAGTCTCTTATCATTCCCCATAAAATCTGGAACAAAATGGCAGCCAGATTTTGCCTTTCATTTTATTTCAATTTCAAACCAGATTTGACAGCTGTAAACCATTCATTAGTCCAATACTTGCTCAAGAGCAGCATACAACATAATTCAACAATTTAGATTTTAAATTTGTTTCAGCGACTCAGTAACAGTGTATAAGTTATAGCATCACAAATTGATTTGTTACAAACCAGAATTGGAAAGCAAAAGTCAGAGTTTAGAAGCCAAAAGGGTGATCAACGTTTTCATGATATCAAGGGAAAGAGATAGGTATAGTCTCTCTCGATCTATCCTGTGTTGGAGGTCATTGACAGGTTTCCTAGATTAAAACCTGGAATAAGTAGGAACAAAAACAAAGTTGCTGGAAAAGCTCAGCAGGTCTGGCAGCATCTGTGGAGAAAAAAACAGAGTTAACATTTTGGGTCCGATGACCATTCCTCAGAACTGCTCCGAGGAAGGGTCACCGAACCCGAAACGTTAACTCTGTTTTTTCTTTCACAGATGCTGCCAGACCTGCTGAGCTTTTCCAGCAACTTTGTTTTTGTTCCTGATTTACAGCATCCGCAGTTCTTTCAGTTTTTACCTGGAATAAGTAGATTGCCTTTGTAGGATATCAGCTAGAGTTTGGAAGAGTGAAGGGTGACATGATTAAAGTTTATAAGATCCTGAGCAATCTTCACAAGATGGACATGGACAAGATCTTCCTCTTGTGGGCGAATCCAGAACCAGGGGGCACTGGTTTAAAACTGGGAGTCACCATTTTAGGATCAAGACAAGAATTGTTTTTCTGAAGTTTGTGCAACTTTGGAACACACAGAAGATTGTGGAATAGAGTCATTTAAAGGTGGTGGAAGATGGATTTTTATTAATAAAAGTTGTTGGGGTGGGTAAATGGGAACATGGAATTCGAATAGGAAACAAACTAATCATAGTCTTACTGAATAGCAGAGCAGGTTCAAGGGGCTGAATGACCTACCACTGCTCCTAATTCTTGTACTACCTGTCGAGTCTTAGACTAGGGAGATTAGTTTAAAAGATTAGAGCCAAACTTTTCAGAAGTTAAGGTGGTATCATAGCAAGTACTACTGCCTCAGCGCCAGGGACTTGGATTCAATTCCAGCCTTGGGTGACCGTGTGGAGTTTGCACATTCTTCCCGTGTCTGCGTGGGTTTCCTCCAGGTGCTCCAGTTTCCTCCCACAGTCCAAAGATGTGCAGTTCAGGTGGACTGGCCATGCTAAACTGCCCCGTTGTGTCCAAGGATGTGTAGGCTAGGTGGATTAGCCAGGGTGAATATAGGGTTATGGGGTATAGAGAGTCAGGAGCTAGGTGTGAGTGGGATTCTCTTTGGAGGGTCAGTACAGACTCAATGGGCCTGAATAGCCTCTTTCCGTGTTGTCGGGATTCTATGAAACTAACAAACACTGTAAACATAAAATAACAGCTGAAGTTTGGAATGCTCTACTGTAAATGGATAAATTAAATGTTAAATGTTAAATCTAGAACTGATCATATCCTTTGATTAAGAAAAAGCTAAAAGGACTTGGTACAAAAGCAAAAAAATTAACTTAAGTGACAGATCACTCACGACCTCACTGAGGGGACTTAAGGAAACCAGCTGGCTTTTTACAACAATTGTTAGTTTCACAGTCAACTTTATGGAGATGAGTTCACGATTCCAAAACTGTTAACAGAATTAAGGTCCCAGCTGCTTTGGTAGGATTTAGAGTCATGGTGGTATACAGCACGGAAACAGGCCCAATCGGCCCAATTCATCCATGCCAACCATTTTCCTGTGTTTGGCCTATATCCTTCTAAGCCTTTCCCATCCATGTAACTGTCTAAAATATCTTTTAAATGTATTAATTTTACTCACCTCCACCAGTTCCTCTGGCAACTGACTCCATAAATGCACTACCCTCTGCGTGAAAAAGTTACCCCACAGGTCCTTCTTAAATCTTTCCCCTCTCACCTTAAATCTGCATCCTCTAGTTTTGGACTCCCCTACAATGGGGAAAAAGACTTTGCCTATTCACCCTATCCATGTCCCTCATGATTTTGCAAACCTGTAGAAGATCACCCCTCAGTCTCCTACACTCCAGAGAAAAAAAGTCCCAGAACCCCTTGGGAGGTTCCTGGTCCAATAAGATTACCACGTGGCAATTGTCAAGATGGATTTCTATTGGCCAGGATTCAGGATATTGGACCATAGAATCCATCAGTCAATTAGAGGCCAAGACCATTTTATAGATAATGCAACCTAACCAGCCCATACAACTCAAATATAACACTGTTTCAGACTCATCTCCAAATTTAAGTCAGGGAATTCTTACAAGTTAGAAAACCATCCTGCAGGAAGACTTGGCTCAAGTGTTAGAATGTTTACAGTGTTCGAGCACAGCTACCAGTCCTGACTTTCTTTTTCCTTTAGGATATGTAGTAAGGCGAGGATACACAGTGCAAGGAAAGGGGTGATGGCAATTTTTCCACATTCTTGCTGCTGTATATGAACAGGAATTAGCAGCAAAGAGCTTTGATACGAAAGTGAATGTATCAATATCTCCATTGCACAGAGGGGTTAGACAGAAAATGTTCCAAACAAAGGCTAAGTGATGGATCCTTGGAAAACATAACCTTATTCAGAAAGAGAAATTGAACTATTACGTGCTGAATGAGTCAACCGCGCTTACTTCCTCTGACTAATGTTCGTAGAA
This sequence comes from Rhincodon typus, assembly GCF_021869965.1. NCBI lineage: Eukaryota > Metazoa > Chordata > Chondrichthyes > Orectolobiformes > Rhincodontidae > Rhincodon > Rhincodon typus. The sequence goes on along the minus strand of NC_063365.1, from coordinate 17,781,407 downwards.
AGATCCAGTCATTATTTTCCAGAGTTATGCCAGATTTGAAACATTAACTTGAGTTTCTCTGTCCGCTGCCAGATCTGCTGGGTTTCTCCAGTACTTTGTCTTTATTTCAGTTTTTTGCTTCTGCCACATTTTGCTTTTATCATTTTTTGATATTTGCCACCATTGCAGATCAGAAAAACTAGACGAAAGCACAGGTCTGATAGAATCCCAACTGTGGGGGGTGTTGTCGAACAGAGAGACCTAGGGGTTTAGGTGCATTGTTCATTGAAAATTGCATCATAGGTAGACATAGAGTGGTAAAGGTGGTGTTTGGCATGTCTGCCTTCATTGCTCAGACCACTGAGTTTAGAAGTTGGGACACCATGTTGCAATTATACAGGACGTTGGGGAGGCCACTTTTGAAGCACTGTGTACAGTTCTAGTTGTCCTGCTTTATGAAAGATATTATTAAACTGGAGAGGGTGCAGAAAAGATGTACAAGGATGTTACCAGGGCTGGAAGATTTCAGTTATAAGCTGCGGCTAGATAGGCTGGAACTAAAACAGAAGTTGCTGGAAAAGCTCAGCAGGTCTGGCAGCATCCTTGAAGAAAAAAAAAAATCAGAGTTAATGTTTTGTGTACGGTAACCCTTTCTCAGAACTGAACTCAATAGGCTGGGCCTTTTTTCACTGGAGTGTAGGAGGTTGAGGGGTGACCTTACAGAGGTCTATAAAATCACGATTGGCACAGATAAGGTGAATAGCAAAGGTCTTTTCCCTGGGGTTAAGGAGTTCAAGACTAGAGGTCATAATTTTAAGGTGAGAGGAGAAAGATTAAAAGGGACTTGAGGGGGCAACTTTTTCCACACAGAGGGTGGTTCGTGTGTGGAATGAACTACCAGAGGAAGTGGTAGAGGCAGGTACAGTTATAACATTTAAAAGACATTTCGACAGATACACGAATGGGAAAGGTTTTGAAAAATATGCGCCAAACGCAGGCAAATGGGACTAGTTTAGTTTGGGAAACTTAGTTGGCATGGACAAGTTGGACCGAAGGGGCTGTTTCTGTGCTGTGTGACTCTTGAAAGGGAACAAGGTACAGAAACATCCGGAACAATTTGATAGTGCTGCAACCTTTACTGATACCCATGTTGGCTCCAGCACAATGTGGTGCACCAAATCGAGTCAATGGGTGCGATTCCAAGATCACAAAGACGAATTCCTTTCAAGCAGGATAATGATGTACAGACAACACGCAACAGGACCATTGCATGAAATAACACAACAAAGAGACTCAGTATGCAGGAAATCCGAACTGCTTGCAAACAATGCTGATAGCAAAGACTTCAACATTTAGGGAATGTCAAACCTCCAGAAAACCAGATTACTACCACCATTTCAGAGAAACTTCACTGTAAAAATCATGTTCTTTCTCTCTTAGCAGATTTGCATTTGGCGTAATCAGGTTTGGTAATCTCTCTAGACTAGTAACTAGAGGCCCATCTAATGCACTGGAAACATGGGTTCAAATCCAACCATGGCAGCTAGTGGAATTTAAAATCAGATAATAAAATCTAGAATATAAAACTAGCTTTTGTAATGGTGATCATCAATTGTCATAAATACCCATCTAGTTCACTAATGTCCCAAGTAACTCAGTTCAAGGGCAATTAGGGATGGGCAACAAATGGTAGCCTTGCTAGTGATGCCAACAGCCATAAAGGAATACATTTAAAAAATACCATATAGGATGACACTAGGCCACAGTGGGTCAGTGGTTAGCACTACTGCTTCACGGCGTCAGGGACCTGGGTTCAATTCCACCCTCGGGCGACTGCCTGTTTGGAGTTTACACATTCTCCCAGTGTTTGCGTGGGTTTCTTCTGGGTGTTTCAGTTTCCTTCCATAGTCCAAAGATATCCAGGGTTGTGCAGGCTAGGTGGGTTAGCCATAGGAAATGCAGGGTTACAGGGATGGGGTGTGTTGGGGTGTGATGCTCTTCAGAGGGGCAGTGCGGACTTGATGGACCAAATGGCCTGCTTCCGGACTGTAGGGATTCTATGAAAAAATTCCATGAAATCACATTCAATGGGGTGTGATACATGGATAGCTTTGCATCTTGAAGACCGGTGCTAACGATTAAACAATGAGCTACAGTACAATTTACGGGACTGACATGAGGCCACAAACCACTGCTGTACATTAGTATCCATTCATACCGGAGACAAAAATGTTTCTTCCATCAAATAATAGAACCAATTTCCCACCTCCCCCAAAAAGGATAGGCAGTGGCGTAGTGAAAATGCCACTGGATGAGTAATTCAGAACCCCAGACCAATGTTCTAGGAACATTGATTTGATCCACACATGGCAAATGGTGAAATTTGAAATCAATAAAAAGGCAGGAACAAAAAGCTAATCTCAATGACCATTACCGTGGAACCACTGTTGATCATCTTGAACACCCATCTTTCTCAATAATGTCCTTCCAAGAAGGAAATCTACTGTCCTTAGCTGGGACCTGCATACAAGGCACAGATATATGACCCCACAGCCGCATGGTTGACTCTCTACTGTGAGGATGTGCAGTAAATACTGTCAGGGTTAGCATCTAGCCAGTGAATTAAAAAGAGAATCAGATGAGGGAATGAGCAATTCCAGCACAAAACACATTTTACAAGACACAGCCCTCTGCAGTTAGTGCTGAATAGAACCATTTTGTGTTTTCTCCCCCCGCTAGCATTACTGTCCCTGCAGCCAATGTCTCCTAGCACTGTGAGTCAAGCTTCCCAGAAGAACTGAACCATTCTTCACATTTGGACAACTGAGCAGTGTAGACTCCAAAATGAGGCTTTTTTTTTCAATTTGTCTTTGGAGTTCAATAATCCTACTTCCTCAAATACGTCAAAGAGTTGAGATGAGGCCAGTTCAGCTGGTGGAATTATTATATCCTCTCCACCTTTCAGACACCACTGTTTCCCAAGACTCGGGGAGCTCCAGGGGCTTTCTGCTGTAACCATGAGGAATACCATGGCAACCGTGATTAATTGTGCAATGGATTAGAGAGACAGGAGGAGGAGGAGGAGGAGGAGCAGGAGGAGGAGGCAACAGATCACCTTCCCACACTCTCAGTCGGAAATGATGCACAGCAACAGTGGAGGTGGAAAAAGCTACAAAAAAAAAGCACGAGGGAAATTATAACTAACGAATTTGAGCGAAATGTTTAAATTAATATCCACGTAAATTAAACTGTCTTCTTTATATGAGAAAATTCCTCAGGAACAGAATACAAAACAATGTTCAATAGCTCTACCTCTGTTGCAGTAATTTCCTCCAAGCAGAAAGAGTAGCACATAAAGAAACTCCCTCTCCTCATGTCCTCACCCTACTGTAACTCCACAACCTGCTCCAGCTGAAAGTTCACAGAACGGAGGTCTAACATTCAGTCCATCATTGTTTTCATTTTCCAATTCATTCACAGGCTGAGGGCAACGCTCCCCATCCCTAATTGCCCAGTGGACAGTTAAGAGTCAACCGCATTGCTGTGGGTCCTGTGTCACAGTAGGCCAGACCAGGCAAGGATGGCACTTTCCTTCCTAAAGGTCATGGGTGAGCCAGATGGATTTTTCCTGACAATCGACAACATCATTAGACTCCTAATTCCAGATTTTTTTTTTTATTGAATTCAAGTTCCACTATCTGCCGTGGTGGCATTCGAACCTGGGCCTCTGGATTAACAGTCCAGTGAAATCCGTAGGTTCTTACGAAACGTTACAGACGCTATGCTGTGCAAATTTTGCTAGTTCTATCAGATACATCCAGTCCAGAGGGAGAACAGATGAAGAAATAGGAGAACACTGTGGGGAGGGAAAGGGATGAGCAATATTGGGGCTGCATTGCGGCTGAGTGGTTAGCACTGCTGCCTCACGGCACCAGGGACCCAGGTTCGATTCCACCCTCCGGCAACTGTCTTGGTGGAGTTTGCACATTCTCCCCATGTCTGCGTGGGTTTCCTCTGGGTGCTCCGGTTTCCTCCCACAGTCCAAAGATGTGTGGGTTAGGGTGGATTGGCCATGCTAAATTGCCCATAGTGTCCAGGGATATGCAGGCTGGGTGGATTAGCTATGGGAAATGTAGGGTTATGGGAATAGGTTGAGGGGCTGGGACTGGGTGGGATGCTCTTTGGAGGGTCGGTGCAGACTCAATGGGCTGAATGGCCTCTTTCCCTATGGCAGGGATCCTATGATAAGAAGGGCCACTGGACATGAAATGATAACTCTGCTTTCTTTCCACAGATGCTGTCAGACCTGCTCAGTTTCTCCAGCAGTTTTTGTTTTTATTTATCCCCTCTATGTTGCTCACAAAACCTAATATAACATGCTCTTTAATAACAACTTACTACTCTGGTTTTCCTGTCCACTGACAATGTTTTCTTTTGGCCTTTTCTGCTGTAATAAAACCTGAAAACAGGAAAATATCACCACATATCTCAGGGCGAGGCACAATCAATTCATGATAATGTCTGCCTTTATCAACCTGACAATTCTGTGTGTTTAACAAGACCGTGTTTATTTTGGACATCTCATTCCCCTGCAGCAACAAGCACAGACTCCCAGGAATAGCGTATCATGGCAGGCTGACATCCCCAGACCCATTTGCGCATGTGCCAATGGCCATTTTATTAGCTACTTCAGTGTCTGCTTGAGATGGAGGCACTAGATGAAAAGGTAAAACGGGGTAATGAATAGCAATGGAGAGGGCAAGCTGTGGGGGTGGTAGAGAGGCCAGGATGGAAACAGTCCTCGCCCCTCCTTGGGTAAAGGCGCCAGGTTCCCCTGGATGGGTCCTTCCCCAGATAGCACAGCAGCTGGAAAGGGCCCTTTCCAGCCTGGCTGATGGCCACAGAGTCAATGGCCTGAAGGGCTTTCTTCTGTGCTAAAGACCTCTGTAACTATGACGACAGCAGCACAGGAGACAGGCTGTCTCTGCCTACGCACAGGGACCATTCTGGTGTTAGAGATAATCACTCCAATTTACCACCTCAATTCTACCCATCCTAACAGCCAATCACAGGGACATTAGATGTTATGCTGCTGCTGTTTTGACTGCTTTATGTTGTTTCCTAAAGAGTAAAATAAGTTGTCAGCACACGGTGTATTATGCTTTCCTTTTGTAGCTCACAATTGTTTTTGCACCTAATTTGCAGACCAAAATCTCCAATTTTTCACAAGTCTTTTCTCAACTGGTAGTCATTGAACATTTCAATGAGTTAATCAGAGCACGGAGGAGCTTCGATGTTGGTGGAACACTGTGATCAGCAAAACGTCCCTATTGCACATGTGTGTCTGTGCGAGAGCGCAATTGCACGAGCAAGAGTGCAAGTGCGTGAGCAAGACAGCATGAGTGAGCTTGAGTGCGAGTGTGAGAGAGAGATTGTTAGAGATGTGGAGGAGGACAGGGAGAAGGAGGAGGAGGTGGTAGAAAGGAATCAACCAAACTAATTGGGTTTGTAAATTCTCTCTCTCTTGCTTGCCATTGTTGCCACTACTGAAGCAGACATTAGTTAGATTCAGTTTCTACCTGGTCCGAAGCAGTCTAAGACAGCCCAGGGAATCTTCTTACCAACGCAATGAATGGCAGATTTTCAAATCAAATGTAAACATGTAAATCAGCAACAAAAACAGAAATTGCTGGAAAAGCTTAGCAGATCTGGCATCATCTGTGAAGAAACGTTTCGGGTCCGGTGACTCTTCCTGTTTTAACGAAAGGTCACCAGACCCAAAATGTTAACTTTGATTTTTCCTTCACAGATGCTGTCAGACCTGCTGAGCTTTTCCAACAACTTCTGTTTTGTTCCGGATTTACAGCATCCGCAGTTCTTTCGGTCTTTTTTTGGTAAAAATGTAATCAGTTGGCTGAACAATCCAATATGTTGTACACACACGGGGCGTGTAGCAGTAGTAGGATGGCAAGCCATTTGTGCTCGGGAATAATAATCCAAAAGCAATATTTCTGGATGTAGCAAACACACACACACACACACACACACACACAGAGGCAAATGCATGAACATCCATCAACAATGTATGAATTCTCCATAGCTCATGCCACAATAACAATTTTCAAACAGCTTAGGTATCATACAATAACTTCACAGATGCTCAAATACAGTCCATACTGCATTTGTACCTATGAATTAGAAGTATGAGTAGACCATTTGTCCTTTCAATACTGATCAACAAAAATCATGGCTGACCGGATCTCCCTCCCTAACAGCAGTGTGGGTCTACCTATACCACACAGACTGCAGTAGTTCAAGAAGAGAGCTCACCAACACCTTCTCAAAGGTCCAGCCAACAACACTCATGGCCCACGAGTGGATTAAAAAGAAAATTAGAGTCATAGAGAGGTACAACACGGAAACAGACCCTTTGGTCCAACTCGTCCATGCCGACCCCCAGATTTCCTAAATTAATCTAGTCCCATTTGCCAGCATTTGGCGCATATCCCTCTAAACCCTTCCTATTCATATACCCATCCAGATGCCTTTTAAATGTTAAGTGGCCTCCACCACTTCCTCTGGCAGCTCATTCCATATGTGCACCACCCTCTGTGTGAAAAAGTTGCCCCTTAGGTCCCTTTTATATCTTTCCCCTCTCACCTTAAACCCATGCCCCTCTAGTTTTGGGCTCCCCTACCCTGGGGAAATGACCTTGTCTATTCACCTTATCCATGCCCCTCATGATTTTATAAACCTCTATAAGGTCACCCCTCAGCTTCCGACGCTCCGGGGAAAGTAGCCCCAGTCTATTCAGCCCCTCCCTATAGCTCAAACTGTCCAACCCTGACATTTCCTTGTAAACCCTTTCTGAACGCTTTCAAGTTTCATAACATCCTTCTTATAGCAGGGAGATCAGAACACAACAACAACGTTTTGTCTGCTCCGATACCCTGGATCGGCTACTTTTAAAATGTGCTGAAGGGGACACCTAGGCCAAAAACAAAAGGTTGCTATTTCCAACACAAACGCCAATGGATATGTCTTCATGCTTTAACAATTTCAGAACTTAAGGGAGGTGACAGCTTAGCAGCATTATCACTAGACTATTAATCCAGACACCATGGTAATGTTTTGGGGACCCGGATTGCAATCCTGCCATGACAGACTAGGGAGTCTGATTCCAATAAATGTCTAGAGTTATGACCACTGTCAATTGTTGAAAAAATCCACTTGATTCACTAATGTTATTTAGGAAAGGAAACTGCCATCATGTGACTCCAGATACATAGCAATGTGTTTGGCTCTTAACTACCCTCTGGACAACTGGGATGGACAATCAATGCTGGTTCTAGTCAGAGGCACTGCATCCTGCGAATGAATAAAAAAAAAAAAATCTGAACCATTGACTTCTCCCAATCCAGTCACCCATGCTGGTGAAAAGCTGACCAGTCAGTTGATACAGTGCATGATGTTGGGAAAATTGAAGCTGTACAATGAAAATAGGACTAAAAGTCACCATAGTCCTCCCAGACCATAGGTCTGCTCTCTCAACAGAGACTGGAAGTGGTTTAACCCAAAGGTCACCATGCCTGAGGAAAAGAAAGAGGTTGAGAAGAGTAGCCCACTGCGAGAACTGAACACATGCTGTAAGCATTATAATGTCCAGCCAAATGAGCTAACCAACCCCTTAAAAAAAAATGAGGAGTGTATTCCATTATCACATTCCTGTGTCTACACGTAAGCGGAAAACTTTCTCTATAAACTTGTGACACTGTGATGACATCGTGCTCTAGAATTTTAAACATTGGTGAAAGAACATACATAAGGATCACAAGTTGTGCGGTTCAAGGGGAGTCTAAACTGCATCGTGTACCTGAGCCATTTTAGCTGCTGTTTTATCACTTTGTATGATCTGAAGACCACATGCTAGCAACACTCTGTAAAAAGCAGTTTTATCAATTAAGAAAGTTCACAAAGCTCGCACAAGAGATTAAGAGGAACTCTCCCCCTCCAATCAGCACAAGACACTATGCAGATTGCCCAAGAAGATATAGGATTCAAGACTTTTAAAAAGATTCTGGATCTATGTCTGTTAAGAAGTTTCAATCCTCCTTCGAGGTATTAACGTGCATGTGTTTATGCGTGCGTATGTGTGCGCGTACGTGTCTGGGTGTGTGCATGCATACGTGTGTGCGTGTATGTGGGTGTGTCTGGGTGCATGCACGTGTGTGTTTGGAGCTGACAAAAACTAGCCCTAACGCTAAGGAGTGCTCTTTCTTTGCAAGGATAATTAGAGGAGGATGGAGTGATAGAGGGAGGAGAGTAGTGGATTGAGCATTCCTGTGAAAGGAGGAAACCTTCAAAATCTCTGTAGTCCTTCGATTCTGGCCTCTTGCACCTACATTATTTCCATCACTCCACCAAGGATAACGTTCCTTCAACTGCCTGGGCCCCCAAACTCAGAAAAGCCCCCTTTACACATCTCTCTCCTTGCAGATGCTGCCTTAACACCAGACCACTGACATCCAGAAATTTTCCAAAAACGTGTTCAGTGATGTTATTACACACTTCTGGAGCAGGTGGGACTTGAACCTGGGCCTCCTGATTCAGTGGCAGGGACATTACCACTGCATTGTTACCTATCTTCCAAGTAGCTTGTAATAAAATATCATGTTTCTTGGAACACATACTGAGTTAAATCACTTCAGGAAAATACTAGTTGATGTTGAGATAAATTAGATACGTTGTGTCCCCCACTGTTGTGTAGGATACGGACTTTGATTTCAAGAAGGAAAGTGAACGTTCTTTCTTGGTCGATGTATCATGTCATTCCATGTTAGGCTTACAGTCATTGGCTTGCACTGGACAATAACAGGTTGATGCAGCCACTCCCTCCCGTTCGAACACCAATAAAAAGAATCCAGCACAATAACAGCAAACCTACGCTTACTCAACCATTGTCAACAAGCAGGTCCCCAGATCACAAACAGGTTACTGCAGTCTGCATTGTACTAATAAAGGAAACCTCAGAATTAGAAGACCAACATTTAACACATTGCAATGGTGCTACTCTGTCTGCTACCTTAACACCAGTTTTTCATAGAACCATAAAGGACAGCGCAGCAGGCAGCTATTTGCTCCTTTGTGCATGTACTGGCTGACAAGCAACCATCCAACCTTATCCCACTTTCCAACTCTTGGTCCTCTAAACCAATACAGACCAAAGGACAACTTGATTAAAACATACAATATGATGAAGGGTCTTAACACAGTGACATGGACAGGACATTTACCCTCTTGGGAGAATCTAGAACTAGGGATCGCTGTTTAAAAAATGAATGACTTACTTATTTAAAATGGATTGAGGAGAACATCTTTCTCCCAGAGGATTGTCTCCCTTTGGAACTCTTGCCCTCAAAAGGTGGTGGAGGCAGCTTTCGGATATTTTTAAAGGCAGACAGATTCTTGTAAAGCAAGGGGGCAAAAGGTTATCTGGAGCAAGTGGGAATATGGAGTATTCCAATCAACCTCAATCTTTAAGCGGGCTGGAGAAGCTCAGAGGCTAATTCTTGCTTCTACTTTGTATGTTCATGTGTTTGTAACCTTGTAGGCATCTTTATGATGCATGTTCACGATTTTATGTGGCAAGGTTCCAAAGAATTTGAGCGACATATGAAAAATAAAAAAACAAAAAGGAGACTTTGAGATTGGAAGTCAGGATTCTGGGACCTTTAAACAAAAGGGGTTAGAGTTTAAGCAGAAGTAGTCAGGAGTGACATTGAATCAACAATTTTACTTGGATAAATTAACAATTGCATCCTAATGTATTGGGCTTGATCTTCACAGAAAGATAATTTGCATCCGAGGAAGAAACCAATCAGTTAAGCTGGAGGAACACAGCAGGCCAGGCAGCATCAGAGGAGCAGGAAAGTTGATGTTTCGGGTCATTTTCCGAAGAAGGGTCCCTTTGTCAACTTTCCTGCTCCTCGGATGCTGCCTGGCCTGCTGTGTTCCTCCAGCCCCATACTGTGTTATCTCTGACTCCAGCATCGGCAGTCCTTGCTATCTCTAATCAATTAAGTTTGATTTTACCGTTTGATAATACAGATTGCACTGTCATACCAGTTATCATGCATTGCAATGGAGTACCATAAC
>NC_063365.1:17759978-17770773 GCF_021869965.1 Rhincodon typus | reverse complement strand
GAGAGCCCTACGGAAGAGGCAGTGCATAGTAGGTTAATGGACAACATTAGATCTGTGCTCACTTCTTCCCCTTGCCTTTTCCCTGAATTTCAGTGGTGTTTAGGGAGAGGTACTTGAATAAATACTAAGCATTTCCACATGTGGAATATTAAATCAGCAAGGCAGTCTTGAACCATTTAGCAGCCAGTCCCAGAACGGCAAAGAAAAAGAGCAAAACCAGATACCAACTTAGCTGAAATATGCATTTGCTTCACGGGGAAGGAGGGGCACTCAAAAAGTGAAAAACAACAAAAGTTTAATTTTGAAGTGGCAGACAAGTAACATTTAAAATTTTGAACTCCAAAGATAAGTTAAATTCTGAAGGCGCTTAGTGTTCAGTGATTAAGGATTGAAAAGTCCTTGCGGCAATTCACAGTATTACATTTTGTCACTGCAGTCATTTGATGTGGATGTCTAGGGAGGTATGTCCAGTTGTGATAATGTGCTGTGTACTGTTCAAAAATATTATTCAGTACCCCAAGAGTTAATCATGCCTCTTTCCCTTTTCAAACTACTCTTGTATCTCTACAATACCAGACACATATTTGTCAGTCTTCATTGTAATCACTTGCCAATAACCATATTTTTGTTACTACTCTAATACTGATGCTTGCCAGCTTTTTTTTTGACACAAAGAGCTCGGGGATCAAAGTTCTCAATCCATGTGACAATTCACAGCAAGTGGACTTGTAATATCAGTTTATGGGTTAGTAATGGCACAGAAGAGGCTTGGTTTAAAATTTCAGCTATTCAGCTCATTATGTTCTCCCCCTTGCACTGGCTCCTGGTACAAGGTACAAGGTTTACTCTGTAAACAAAGAGTAGGTAAGACACCCCATGTGAGGTGCCACATTAAACTGCTATTGGTAATACTGTTTCTGGTAGTTAATACTATAAATACAACCCAAAAATATGCACATACAGAGGAAAGAGTCACATTCTACCAATTTAAGGCCCCTTAATTCTTTTCTGTCATGAGCAAGATTTTGATAAATTCATCTTTCGACTGGACGTGTGATCTGAGCAGTGTTGGGAGAGGGAAGCTGATAGGTTTGGGGGGGATGGAGAGGAGGATTCGGGGATGGAGGGGGTGACAATGCTGGTGGCTGCAAGGTCTGGTGAGCCACTCACTGCACCCGACGACAATAATAGCCCAGAACTTTGCACTTCTCGCACAGATGTTGAGGATGTTCTTTGCTCTGATCTGACACATCCAGGCCATCAGGTTTCTCCAAGGGTCTCTGGAAGAGAATTGGAAGATTAACACACAAATTATAAAGAAATTAGGTAAAACTAAACGAGTGGCAATTACAACAATGTGTCATCAAGTCACGTTTTTTGTTTATTTATGTGAAAACATTTCTATTGTGCCTTCCCATAAAGAACTTTAGCCTTTAAGATACAGCACTTTTTTAAATTTAAAATTTAGATTTCTTCTAGTGCCGGTAGCAGTTTTTTTCTTAACTCCAAGATTTTGTTTCCGAAATAACAGCACAGAGACCAGTGTCCCCATCACCAAGTCACCTTTTATTTACTAGCACACAGTACCAGCCAGCTCAGAGTCAGTCCTCAACCAAGGAGATACTAATCTTCCGGCTATAATCTTTTTCCTGGTTATACTTTTTTTATTAAACTGTACAAAAATGCAAAACAAATCAAGGCTACAGTCAACAAAGCAAACAACAGTTTACAGGGAAATGGGAACAGTAACCAAACCCCAAATCCCACTGTAACTCACCATAAGAGAAAACTGTAGACAGAAGCACATACAAGATAAACCCATGCAAACAAACAATAAAAAAGTAATACATGCAACACTGACACTCCTGGCAAACCAGCAATCAGCCCACCCTCACTCGCCTTCCGACTACCTCTAGGACAGACTGCCCTCAGCATGTTCCAGTTCTTGGCCCGCTCCTATACACTTTCCAGCTCCTAGCCCGTCCCTACTCGCCTTCCGACCACCTCTAGGACAGCCTGTCCCTATACCTTCTCAGGACAACAGTTTTCGGGGCAACCTACTCACCTTCTGGCTCTCAGTAAGGCCTACTAGACCCAGGGATGCACACAACACAGTACGTACGAAAAAATCCAAACATAAAGACTGAGTCCACGCCTGAAGGCAGCAAGAACATACCTCGCAGCATACATACAGATACTCAGTCCATCCTTGAGGCCTAGTCCACTTACAGAAACACAGCAGGCTCCCGGAGGCCGGGCCTACACTCAAGGATATGGCCCACCTATTGAGGCCTGGTCCACCCACAGAGGGCCTAGTCCACTCACAGAAACACAGTCCACTTGCTAATGCATAGCTGACTCATGGAGGCTCAGTCCAGACACAAAAAGGTGAAAACACTTGCAAAAGAAAAGTGCAAATGCTTAAAACTGTGGTGCAAGTAGCAAGCCTTGCTACCAAGTCATCTTTGTTTTGATTCCAAAAATAACAATACACTGGCTGTAACCAGCCAGTTTAAAAAAGCAGTTCCCTACTGACAAGTAAAATCCAGCAGTAACACTGGCTGTGACTCAGCCAGCCTGGAAATCAGTTTTCAAAACGTGAAAAAGAATCCACAGTACCACTGGCTGTATCTAGCCAGCTCAGCGTCAGCCCTCAACCAAGGGAATTCTAATCTGGTTATATTGGTTAGCCAAAGCTTTCCTGATTGTCCCAGGTTAACAATGCCAATCAAGAGAAGTTAACAAGGTCCACCTGGTTCCAATCACTACAGTTTCCCATTGTAAAGACTATGGTTTTTAATGTTTTACTTGTTAAAATTGTGGATATAAATGGGAATGAACTGTTTTAAAACCACTGTCCTGCAAGGATTGCTGCATGTTTTGAAATGCATTTCATTTGTCCTTCATGGCAAGCATTAATTAAACAACTGCTTGAACAAGCAGTAATTGATGTTTAGTTTGCAGGGAAAAAGCAACAGAGAGATAATATACAAATGCATCTTTGGTTGGCAACAAGAAGTTGATTGATAACTGGTCACTAGTCCACAGACCAATGAACAAGGCCTTTATCCCATCAACAACTAGGTAACTGAACAGCTTGGGGCTGAGAACAAGATACGGAGGAAAATCATTAGATCTCTAACTAGTCAGGAGCTCTCTCTCCATTCTCTGTGGTAAACGAATGCAGAACTGAAGAAACTAGTTTAACAGAATGAGATGTGACATTATAGCAATTGCTGTAAACTGTGACTTTCAATTGATATGATCAGAAACCTTCTAAAAGTAAACCAGTGGAAGCATTCAAACAAGGAAGGCTGGGAAGAAACCTCCTCATCAGCAAGAACCAACTCAACAGATCTTGCAAACAAGAGACTTACTGAACCATTTCTCTCCCTCCCTTTGTTTATTTCCTGTTAATACCTGTGTGTGTGTGAGTGTGTGAATGTGTGAGCGTGTGAGCGCATGAGTGTGAGAGTGCAAGAGAGTGTGTGAGTGTGTATACTCATGTATAAAGGGAACTTTATGAAGTGAATAAAATTCTAAGTAACAGTGTCATAGATATTTGTTTAATTAACCGGCTCAGACAGGTTCTGAAGCACACCTGGAGCAGGTGGCACTGGGCCTTCTAACCCAGAGATACTGGCCCTAGCACTGCACCACAGGATCCCAAACGGTGGTGTTCTATGTTAACGGTTTACAATTTTTTACCTGCAATTACAAAGTCTGATTATGAGCAATAACGTTAGGTACAGTAACTTGGTTCACACTTTCTATCAACCTGGATTTAGAATAGATTTCAGGAACTTTGCATACTTGTTGCAATCTGTAACTTTTCTGACACCTCTGGCAATAGTAGATTTGATTTCTGGCAGGCCACCCCAGTAAGCTGTGACATCGTAAAAGAAAGTCTAGTAATTAACCACACTGTTGCTGAATAATGCTTCATGGGGCAATATTCTCAATACAGACTGAGTCTCAATCACAAGCTAGATTGCTCACACCGATGGAAATGAGGAAGAGCAAGCAAAAGGCCCATTCTGTCAATCTAACATTCCCTACTGTTGAGCTCCATGTGCAGAGATTAAGTTTTATCTTGTTACGAAGCTGCTGTTTGTGTAGCTTCTCTTAGCAGGGTGGCTCAGTGGTTAGCACTGCCATCTCAAAGAATCTGGGACCCAGGTTTGAATCTAACCTGGGGTGACTGTCTGTGTGGAGTTTGCACATTCTCCCCGTGTCTGCGTGGGTTTCCTCCCATAGTCCAAAGATTAGGTGGATTGGCTATGCTAAGTTGTCCATAGTGTCCGGGGATGTGCAGGCTAGGTGGGTTAGCCATGGGAAATGTAGGGTTACAGGGATAGGGTAGGATGGATGGTACAGGGATAGGGTAAGATGGTTGGTCTGGGAGGGATGATCTTTGAATGGTTTGTGTGGACTCGATGGGCCAAATGGGCTGCTTCCACACTGTAGGGATTCTATGATTCTAGATACATCAAGATCAAAATTGTGCGTATTGGAGTTTAGAAGAATGAAATGCGACCTTATTGAAGCCTATAAGATTCTTAGGGGGCTGGCAGGGCAGAGTCTCAGAGTAAGGAGGCGCTCAGTTATGGTGAGGAAGGGTTGCTGTTCCTAGAAGTTAGTGAATTTGTGGAACTCTTTACTCCAGAGAGCTGGAGCGGCTATGTCGTTATGTATATTTCCAAATATATCACTGTTCCTTCACTGCCGCTGGGTCAAAATCCTGGAATGTCTTCCCCAATGGCAGTCTCTAAGGTTTTGGGGAAGATTTGTAGCTCGGGTTGTGGGTGTTGAGGTTGTTTGGCTCGCTAAGCTGGTTTGTTGCTTCACAGACAATTCGTTACCATGCTGGGTAACATCCTCAGCGCAGCCTCTGATGAAGCGGTGTGTTTTCCCGCCTGGTTTTTAAACTCTGGAGTCCTTTGAGCTGGATTACCTCACTTCCGGTTTTCCTTCGTAGTGAAATGTATATGGGGTCGAGTTCAATGTGTTTATTAATAGCATGCTTCGTAGAGTGCCAGGCTTCTAGGAATTCTCGTGCCTGTCTCTGCCTAGCTTGTCCCAGGATGTTGGTGTTGTCCCAGTCGAAGTGGTGGTTCTCCTTGTCCATGTGGATTGAGATGAGTGAGTATTGGTCGTGTCTTTTTGTAGCCAGTTGGTGTTCATGTACTCTTGTTGTTAGCTTCCTTCCTGTTTGTCCGATGTAGTGTTTCTCACAGCCTCTGCAGGGGATCTTGTAGATGACATTGGTCCTGTCCATGGCGGGGAGTGGGTCTTTAGTTCGGTTGAGTGGTTGTCGTAGGGGTGACGTGGGTTTGTGTGCCACTCTGATGCCGAGCAGTCATAGGAATCTTGTGGTGAATTCCGATGTGTTCCTGATGTAGGGTAGTGTGATGAGTGTGTCGGGACGTGTAGTATCTTCCTGATGTGTTGAAGCCTGGCACTCCACGAAGCATGCTATTAATAAACACATAGAACTCGACCCCATATACACTCCACTACGAAGGAAAACTGGAAGTGAGGTAATCCAGCTCAACGGACTCCAGAGTTTAAAAACCAGGCGGGAAAACACACCGACGCTTCATCGGAGGCTGCGCTGAGGATGTTACCCAGCACGGTAACGAAACATTTGCGAAACAAGAAACCAGCTCGGTGAGCCAACCAACCTCAGCACTGTCAGTCTACTAGCACTTGGGATGCAATTGTTCAAGAAGGCACCTCACCACCACCTTCTCAAGGGCAACTAGGGATGGTCAATTAATGCTAGTGCAGCCTGCAACACCCACGTCCCATGAGTGAATAAAAAAAGGAAATTTAAGGCCGAGATATTTTTAATCAATAATATAAGCAAGGGGATGGGGAAAAGGCAGGAAAGTGTAATTCGGGATTGTCAGATCAACCACAATCTCATTGAATGAGACTCAGTGTGTCAAATAGCCTTCTTCTTCTACATCTTATGGTCCATGATCTCCTTTGAAACTAGCTACAGCAGGAAAAAAATATAGTTTTTGGAAACATATCTACACTGGGACAGTAACTGTTTAAAAACACAACTAGTTTTTCTCTCCATGATGGTAGTAAGAAATTCAACCACAACTTTCACGGAACAACTCAAACTTCCAATTACAACAGATGTGTGGTAAAGGCCTGAGATGAATCATCTGTTGCTGTTCAGTGCAACAGTATTCCCAGAATAAGATTTTGTTTTGTGCAGAAGAACAGATGTTTTAGTGTTTTCCAGCACAACAGACGATTTTCTCGTCAAGTTTGTGGATAGTCGGATCTGCCTAGTGTTGATTTTCATTTTGTATTGCACTCAAATGGTGTAAACAGAATGGTGCCCTGGCCAAGTAACATGCAGGATGTCTTATGGGCTGTTGAAATAAGTTGTGCAGCATAATATTATGTAACTGCATCTCGTTCTTTTCTTGTTTTATTCATTCACGGAATGGGGGCATTGCTGGCCAGGCGAGCATCTATTGCCCATCCCTAATTGTTAAGAGTCTACCACATTGCTGTGGGTCTGAAGTCACATGTAGGCCAGACCAGGTAAGGATGGCAGTTTCCTTCGCTAAAGGACATTAGTGAACCAGACGAGTTTTTCCTGACAATTGACAATGGATTCACGGTCATCATTAGACTCTTAATTTTGATTTGTTTTATTGTAGCCATGTGTACTTTAAGTACAGTGAAAAGCTTTGTTTGCAAGCAGTACAGGTAGATCGTAGTAAGAAAGGACGTAGAGATCATAGGGTGCTTAGACAAAGTGAGGCATATAGGTTACACTGTCCAGGAAGTGCATGAAGCAAGATCAACATTATTTGAAGTCAGACAGTCCATTCATCAGTCTAATAACGGCAGGGAAGAAGCTGTTCTTGAACCTGTTGGTGCGTGTGTTCAAGCTTCTTTATCTTCTGCCTGATGGAAGAGGTTGTAGGAGAGCATTACTGAGGTGGGAGGGGTCTTTGATGTTGTTGGCAGCCTTTCTACAGCAACAAGAATTGTTTATCGAGTCCATGGATGGGAGGGTGGCTTCCGTGATGGTCTGGGCTGTGCATATAACTTTCTGTAGTTTCTTATGGTGCTGGGCAGAGCAGTTGCCATACCAGGCTGTTATGCACATGAATAGAATGCTTTCTATGGTGTATTTGTAAAAGTTGGTGAGGGTCCTTGTGGTCATGCAAAATTTCCTGAGCCACCTGAGGAAGAACAGGCATTGTTGTGTCTTCTTGACCGTCACACCTACATGGGAAGTCCAGGACAGGTTCCAGATATTACAGATATTTTTTTGAATTCAAATTCTACCATCGACCATGGCGGGATTAAAACTCGGCTTCCCAGAACATTACCTGAATCTCCAGATCAACAGTCCAGCAATAATACCTCTAGGCCATTGCCTCCCCCTAAGACATCTTAATAAACTATAAACTGCATCCAATGCTTATCGGTTACGCTGTAGATGCCACATTCCAATATCCCATTTTGCTCCAGACGCAAAACAATGTTAAGATGTTATTAATTATCCTGTGTTATTACACACGTCTGGAACAGGTGGGACTTGAATCCAGGTCACCTGGCTCAGAGGTAGTGACACTACTATTACACCGCAAGAACCCAATTCCTGTTAACAATGTTAAGGCAAAATGACTAATTTGCAAAGAAATTCAAAATGTTGGTTCACCAGTCCAGAAATTTAATTTCCTAGCATTTCTCATCTTTGCCTTTCAGCTCCATCAAAAATTCAGGGTGCCGAGTAACAATGTGATCCGATTTGATTTGATTTGCTTTATTGTGGTCACATGTACCTAAGTACAGTGAAAAGTTTTGTTTTGTGAGCGGTATTGTCCCCATGGATCACATAATGATGACACACACGGTATTGTTGCTTTAAGATAAATCACAAGAGTAGGGTAAAGGAGCATAAATTCAAATGAACCAAAGGTAAACCTAGAATTGATATCAGGGTGTTATGTATGTTTTTGTACACACAAAGTGAACATATGGAATGGACTTCTTGGAAGAGTAGTGGAAACCTCTATGGAACAATTAGACACCAAAATGAAGAACTTTCAGATTTTTTGAACTAAAAAGGGACAAATACCCATTGTAGCTCCTGGGGTAGCTAATTAGGCAGGTTAACAAATTTTAACACAGTATAGCGGTGAACATTTCATCTTGATGTTGTTGTGTGGAACTGTACTTAGATCCATCAGAATTGTCCCATCAACCATGATTACCAAGCAGCAATTAAGCTCTGACTGACCTCACACAGAGTTTACTTGACAGAAATTTTTACCTTAAAGAGACAGTAGCCTCATCAGGACAATAATACATTGCACATTTCATAATCTATGAGTCTGGTTCTCATTAAGAAGCATTTTGTTACACGTTTGCAACTGGGCAATGTGGTATTTATCAGTGTTATTGTCAATGGCATTACCATCATACAAAATAGCAAGGCTCATTATTTCCACTAACTCAACAAGCAGTAGCTGAAACTATACACCAGGAAGATCGTCAATCCAATAGCCTCATCTGTACTGAGCTAGTTAGGGAGTAGTAGGGGCACTCAAGGTGGGTTAGACAGGACCATCTCGGTGGGGGCATTCTCAACCTATTGAACTTAGCTCACACTTGAAAAATAAACTCAACAGCAGCGAGCTACCGGAGGGTGAACTGTGCAGTTGGAATGGTGGCCCAAACAGAAGGTAATTCCTTCAGGACAACAGGAGAGAAAAACTGTCAGGAAGCGAAGATGAAACACTCCCATCACATCACAACACTGCCAGCTACCGTCATGTGAGCATAGAAAAGGGACAAACTTTCAACTTCTCAGAAGTAACACAAATCAAGGCCACTTAACTATGGTGAGAATCAGTGGAACCTATTTACCACGGAGTATTTTAACTGGAACAGTGCCTTGAATGTAAGTCCCAAAGTAGACTGGATTGTACTGAATATAAACATAATGCCAATTCAGCCTTGCGTGACCCATTTCAAACCTAGTAATCCACTTTATCAGTGTCCTAAAACCTATATCCCCTTAACAAATTGGACTAACATCAGGGTCAAGGGCAATCCCAGGTCTGTTAATGTCGTTTAGATGCACGCTGTCTCTTAGACACTTAGACAAATGTATGAGAGGAAATGAGCTACTTCCATCTGACTGGTGATTCCCTACTCAGTTCCTTGTTCATTTTATTTAATCACAGGTGCTGAATGTAAACCACCTGCTTGTACATAATTAACATCCGAATAGGTTACCTCAGTGTCTGACATTACCGAGACATCGTAACCACAGATGATCCCTCTGCTATTTCTAAATGAATTTAATGTGACTCTACATACTAAATATGAGAAAACTAGGAACATCAGTATCACCCTTGCATTCCACATTCAATTCACTGAATTCTGTCTTACCAGAAAAAATCTCTTTAATTAATGCACAGAACTGCTGGTGTGACATCAGCTCTCTGAGCTTCTTGGCTCCTCTCTCTCACACTAACCTGCCACTTCTGAAAGTACCACATTCTGTTCTTTTGAGTTCCTGCCCAACATCAAAGTTGCTGACAAGAGGGTTGCTGTCGTTGCCTGGGGTACTGACCCCCTACTCTAGCAGAGGCCAAACAACAACTGTCCAACCATTTCTCCTACCTCTCCCTGGTCTGTGGCTATCAAACTTCATTATCCACTTTTGTGTTCTGGACTGTGACTGACTCATATGCTCTGAACATCTTCATAGAATCAGTGGGTTTCCTCCAGGTGCTTGAGTTTCATCCCACAGTCCAAAGACGTGCAGGTTAGGTGGATTGGCCATGCTAAGTTGCCCATAGTGTTCAGGGATGTGCAGGCTAAGTGGATTAGCCATGGAGAAATGTAGAGTTGTGAAGATACGATAAGTGGTAGAGGGGTTGGGTCTGGGTGGAATGCTTTTCAGAGGGTTGATGCGGACTCGATGGGCCAAATGTCCTGCTTCCACACTGATTCTATAATAATCTTCCCTCCACAGTCTCTGATCTTAAAGACCCACCACCCCAAACAGCCCACTTCCACCTCCTTCCAAAACTCCATAAACAAGACAGCTCTAGTTAACCTATTGTTTCAGCTTGCTCCGGCCCCACTGAACTTATTTGTTCCTATCACAATATTTATCCCTTGTAGAGCCTCTTCCGAACTAGAGCCCTCTTCTGACGAAGGACCATTAACCTGAAACATTAACTTTCATTGTCTTTAATTGTTAACTTTCACAAATGCTGCTGAGTATTTCCAGCAACTTTTGTTTTTTGTATCTTCAACACGTGTTATTCAGCGTTGTCACGCACTTGCTGATATCCAGCAGCTTCTCGATG
Organism: Rhincodon typus; assembly: GCF_021869965.1. NCBI lineage: Eukaryota > Metazoa > Chordata > Chondrichthyes > Orectolobiformes > Rhincodontidae > Rhincodon > Rhincodon typus. The sequence continues at coordinate 17,760,406 of NC_063365.1, read as the reverse complement.
AGTCTTTTTTAGGCCTGAGTGAAATATGTATACTTGCAGCTCACGTTTGGAGTTGAGTAATTACCGCTGACAAATACAAGCTTTCTATCAAGAGACAACAAGGTGCAGGGCTGGATGAACACAGCAGGCCAAGCAGCATCATAGGAGCAGAGAGGCTGACGTTTCGGGCCTAGACCCTTCATCAGAAAAGGGGGAGGGGAAGGGGGTTTTGAAATAAATAGGGAGAGAGTGGGAGGCGGATAGAAGAGAGGATAGGTGGAGAGGAAACAAACAGGTCGAAGAGGCGGGGATGGAGCCAGGAAAGGTGAGTGTAGGTAGGGAGTTAGGAAGGGGATAGGTCAGTCCAGGGAGGACGGACAGGTCAAGGGGGCGGGATGAGGTTGGTCGGTAGGAGATGGAGGTGCGGCTTGAGGTGGGAGGAGGGGATA
>NC_063365.1:17755900-17759478 GCF_021869965.1 Rhincodon typus | reverse complement strand
AGGCCACTTTTGGAATACTGCATTCAGTTCGGGTCTCCCTGCTACAGGAAAGAAGTTGTGAAACCTGAAAAGGTTCAGAAAAGATTTACCAGGATGTTGCTAGGGTTGGAGGGTTTGAGATATAGGGAGAAGCTGAATAGGCTGGGGCCATGTTCACTGGAGCATCAGAGGCTGAGATTTATGGACCTTATAAAGGCTTATTAAATCATGAGGGGCATGATAGGGTGAATGGCCAAGGTCTTTTCCCAGGCTGGGGGAGTTCAAACTAGAGGGCATTGGTTTAAGACGAGGGAAAAGATTTAAAAGGGACCTGAGGGGCAACCTTTCACGCAGAGGGTGCATGTATGGAATGAGCTGCCAGAAGAAGTGATGGAGGCTGGTACAAATACAACATTGAAAAGGCATCTGGATGGGTATATGAATAGGAAGGGTTTAGATGGATATGGGCCAAATGCTGGCAAATAGGACTAAAATAATTTAGGGTATCTGGTCAGCATGGACGAGTTGGACCAACCGAAGGCTGTGTTTCCATGGGGCACAATTCAATGATTCTGTAAGAGTGACATATAAATGGAAAGAATAAGATTGAAAAGAAACAGAAAGAATACAAGATATAGTGGAGGAAAGTATGAAAGATGATCATTGGTAAATAAATAAAACAAAACCAGCTCATTATTCAGCATTAATTTTAACAGCTGAAAAGAATATCCCCGAGCATCTCATATTTAATGTGGTAAATTCAATCTGATTAAAGGACAAAACCTGGATTGTCGATTTAACCTCAACATTTGGGTAGAAATATTGAATTTCTGTATATCTTCATGCCATTGTATTATTATCTATATCAAAAGCTTTAGTGGCAATGAATATTATTTTTACATACTTTATATTGTGAGGTATTTTACAGGCTTAAAAATTGCCTGATTTTAGCAGCAATATCAAATTTCAATTTATGTTTATTTATGGGGCCTGATATGTCATGCCAAGCAGTGCCAGCACAAAATAAAGCAGAATTTAATTTTGTTCCATATTCATTTTCTCTTTCCAGTCTCTCCCTTTCTTCATTTGTCAATCTTCATTCCAGTTGTCCTTTTACTCTTTATTCAAACAAAGAACTGTGGATGTTGAAGATCTGAGAAAAGGAAAACAGAAATTGCTGGAGAAGCTCAGCAGGTCTGCCAGCAACTGTGGAAGGAGAAACAGAATTAATTTCTCAGTCCAGTGAAAGACCTGCTAAGTTTTTCCAGCAATTCAGAATTTTGAAATGTTGAAAAGGTACAATTTCATTAATAAGGTATAAAACAAATAGACAATAAGGCAGTCCAAACCCCAATTTTATATAACTCACAAATAGTATGCAAAATAATTGAGAATTTAATGAACTCAGTCTGACAACACTTGAACTATGGGTTTTAATGCTAAATGCACAGAGCAGTAGACCTTTCACTAAATGAAGAACACCTGTATTTTGCAACATATCACTATCTGTATTCTCAAATTATCATAATTGTACAATCCTTTAATACTTTGTTTTATTGTAGTGATTTTTGCTAACTATGTGATGAATTATGATTACTGGTGTTATTTGTATAGTCATCATGATTTGTAATTTACTGCCATGATGAGTTTTAAATGAATCAATTATTTAGCTTTCTGTCTATCTATCACTGTTCTATCCATCCATCCATACATACATTATCCACTTCAGAAACAGGCCATTCGACCCAGCCGCACTATCCTGATCTTTTCACTCTCCACGAGTCTCCTCCCATTCCATTGTCCTCCTCACAGCCTTTCAGTCTAACTTTCTATACTCTTTTCCCAGTTAGGAGTGTATTGCTAGGGTTAAGAATAAGCATTATGGATATGCTGCTGGGGTCACACGCGGCTGGATTTTACATAGTGTTGTGATCCCTCTCCTCATGAGATTGGCCTCTAACCTGGGGCAATGTAAGGCTGAGAGCGGCATTTATTCCTTCGAAGACAGACCTCTGCCCCGTCTACTTCTAAGAAGATCCGCCATTGAGGACTGATGGCCCAATAGTTGGTGGGCAGCTTTGTAGCTTCAGAAATACCATCAAGAGTGGTGTCTGCTGCTGGGACCCCACTCAGCCCGATGACACCAAGGAACCCAAGTAAACCAGGGGGTCAGGGACCTGGCCAAGACCTTGCCAATATTGGAGTGGGTTTAGTAGACCAGAGATGAGGATTAAAGGGGATGGATGACTTTGGGTGGAAGTTGGATCCAAAGAGCCTCATGGAGTGGTAAAGGAAATCGCCTTACCCCACTCTGACACTAGCCCATGAAGCCCTTAAAGCTACTAGATTTCCTGAATACAATGGGTCTCCCCCCGGGTGTGGGTAAACTGGTAGTGGCCCCTAAATGTCCAATTAATACCCCATGGGCACACAAGCCACCTGGTGTCTTCACCACCTCAATAAATCTTTGCACAAGTTGAGATGGGCAGACAGGCATCAGGAAAACCCATTGGCACAGGATCGGAAATGGAGCGAATGAAGATCCCTCACATGGAGTACTTAGACCAAACAGCGTCCTTCTGCGCTATGAATACAAACATATAAAACAGAAGTAGGAATAGACCAGAGATAGTAGGAACTGCAGATGCTGGAGAATCCGAGACAACAAGGTGCAGGGCTGGATGAACACAGCAGGCCAAGCAGCATCATAGGAGCAGAGAGGCAGATGTTTCGGGCCTCGACCCTTCATCAGAAAAGGGGGAGGGCAAGGGGCTTTTGAAATAAATAGGGAGAGAGTGGGAGGCGGATAGAAGAGGGATAGAGGAGAGGATAGGTGGAGATGAAACAAACAGGTCGAAGAGGCGGGGATGGAGCCAGTAAAGGTGAGTGTAGGTAGGGAGTTAGGAAGGGGATAGGTCAGTCCAGGGAGGACGGACAGGTCAAGGGGGCGGGATGAGGTTGGTCGGTAGGAGATGGAGGTGCGGCTTGAGGTGGGAGGAGGGGATAGGTGGGAGGAAGAACAGGTTAGGGAGGCAGGGACGAGCTGGACTGGTTTTGGGATGCGGTAGGGGGAGGGGAGATTTTGAAACTTGTGAAATCCACATTGATACCATTGGGCTGCAGGGTTCCCAAGCGGAATATGAGTTGCTGTTCCTGCAACCTTTGGGTGGCATCGTTGTGGCACTGCAGGAGGCCCAGGATGGACATGTCGTCTGAGGAATGGGAGGGGGAGTTGAAATGGTTCGTGACTGGGAGGTGCAGTTGTTTATTGCGAACCGAGCGTAGGTGTTCTGCAAAGTGGTCCCCGAGTCTCCGCTTGGTTTCCCCGATGTAGAGGAAGCCACACCGGGTACAGCGGATGCAGTATACCACATTGGCAGATGTGCAGGTGAACATCTGCTTGATGTGGAAAGTCTTCTTGGGGCCTGGGATGGGGGTGAGGGAGGAGGTATGGGGGCAGGTGTAGCACTTCCTGCGGTTGCAGGGAAAAGTGCCGGGTGTGGTGGAGCTGGAGGGGAGTGCGGAGTGGACAAGGGAGTCACGGAGAGAGTTGTCCCTCCGAAAAGCAGATAAGGGTGGGGAGGGAAAGATGTCTTTGG
>NC_063365.1:17721080-17755800 GCF_021869965.1 Rhincodon typus | reverse complement strand
TTCTTTTTTGGTTCTTATTGCATGGACAGGGTGTGAGGGATGAGGTGTGGGAGATGTGGGAGACACGGTTGAGGGCGTTCTCGACCACCGAGGAGGGGAAATTACGGTCCTTGAAAAACGAGGACAACTGAGATGTACGGGAGTGGAATGCCTCATCCTGGGAGCAGATGCGGCGGAGGCGAAGGAATTGGGAATAGGGGATAGCATTTTTGCAGGAAGGTGGGTGGGAGGAGGAGTATTCTAGGTAGCTGTGGGAGTCGGTGGGCTTGAAATGAATATCGGTTTCTAGGTGGTTGCCCGACATGGAGACAGAGAGGTCCAGGAAGGGGAGAGAGGTGTTAGAGACGGTCCAGGTAAACTTAAGGTTGGGGTGGAAGGTGTTAGTGAAGTGTATGAACTGTTCGAGCTCCTCGTGGGAGCACGAGGCGGCGCCGATACAGTCATCAATGTAACGGAGGAAGAGGTGGGGTTTAGGGCCGGTGTAGGTACGGAAGAGGGATTGTTCCACGTAACCTTCAAAGAGTTAGGCGTAGCTTGGGCCCATGCGGGTACCCATGGCTACCCCCTTTGTCTGTAGGAAGTGGGAGGAATTGAAAGAGAAGTTGTTGAGTGTGAGGATTTCACAAGTTTCAAAATCTCCCCTCCCCCTACCGCATCCCAAAACCAGTCCAGCTCGTCCCTGCCTCCCTAACCTGTTCTTCCTCCCACCTATCCCCTCCTCCCACCTCAAGCCGCACCTCCATCTCCTACCGACCAACCTCATCCCGCCCCCTTGACCTGTCCGTCCTCCCTGGACTGACCTATCCCCTTCCTAACTCCCTACCTACACTCACCTTTACTGGCTCCATCCCCGCCTCTTCGACCTGTTTGTTTCGTCTCCACCTATCCTCCCCTCTATCCCTCTTCTATCCGCCTCCCACTCTCTCCCTATTTATTTCAAAACCCCCTTCCCCTCCCCCTTTTCTGATGAAGGGTCTAGGCCTGAAACGTCAGCCTCTCTGCTCCTATGATGCTGCTTGGCCTGCTGTGTTCATCCAGCCCTGCACCTTGTTGGCAGGAATAGACCAGTTGACCCCCTCGAACCTGCTCTGCCATTCAATAAGATCATCTTGTGGTGTGCCATTGTTTTCATGAGGATAAGTTTCTTTTCTTAGAGATTAGTGAGCGCATGGAATCCTCTGCATCAGTAAATGGTTGAGGCCAAAACATTGAAATGTTTTCAAGAAGGAGTTCAATGTAAATTTGAGAGTCTTGAGGTGAAGCCCGGTGCGGTCTGGAGTCAAGGCCCAGCCTGGACTGGGGAAAAGGTGCCAGCATGAACTGTGTTGGAAGGACTGTTGTTCTGAACTTGTTATTTCTTTATTTTATAATTTATTCCAATGATCTGTAATGCTGGACCTCTTATATCTTTATTTTTAAAATTTTGTTTCCTAAGAACTTGTGCTGAAGTTTGCGACTTGCAAACTTTTCACCGTGCTCATGTGAGTACATGTGACAATAAAGCTAATTCAATTCAATTCAAGAAAATGGGAACAGGGCGCTGAGTTGGATGGTCATCCATCATGTTGATCATGTTGAACGTTGGAGCCAAAAGGCCTTCTCCAGCTCCTATTTTCTATGTTTCTATTTAGATGAACTGTTGGTTTTTTGAATTCCACATTTCCATCAAGCCCCGATAACCTTTTGCAATTACTTGTGATTACTTTGTACTTGCCGGTAATTCTCGATTTGTTGGTTGAAGCTATTACATCAGAAGAGGTTGTTGCTTGTAATGTGGTTGTATATCCTTGCACGCTAGGTCCAGGCTGAAGGGGAAGATAGGGCTGGCTAGAGGAGATAAAAAAAGGCGAGCTGTACGTTTACATGAAGGTCTGTGACAGTTTAGTGATATCTGTGTTTGGATGTGTCCAGATGGACAGGTAGGCAGTAAGATTGAATTCTTTTGAAGTGTATTCATGTAGCAGTGTAAGAAACAAGGCAGCTAATTTAGCCCACCACATTATGCCATAAAAATTAACATGAAAATCACTAGTTAATGCATGAAAACATAAGATGTAGAAGCTGCAGGCCATTCAGCCCATCGAGTCTGCCTCACTGTTCAATGAGATCATGGCTGATAATCCTCAACTTCCTGCCTTCTCCTCATAGCCCTTGATTCCTTTACAGATTTAAAAAACTATTCTCCCAGACTTGAATATACTTAACAACCCAACCTTGACAGCCATACATTCATACAACATGGAAACAGACACTTGAGCACAACTTGTCCATGCCAACCAGGTTTTCTAAAGTGAACTAGTCCCATTTGTCTGCATTTGGCCCATATCCCTCTAAACCTTTCCTATCCATGTACCTGTCCAAGTGTCTCTTAAATGTAATTCTAGTCGCCTCTACCACTTCCTCTGGCAGCTCGTTCCATACATGCACCAGCCTCTGTGTGAAAAAGTTGCCCCTCAGGTCCCGTTTAAATGTTTCCCCTCTCACCTTAAACCTATGCCTGCTAGTTTTGGACTTCCTTCCCCTAGAGAAAAGACCTTTGCTAATCACCCTATCCACACCCTTCGTGATTTTATAAATCTCTATAAGGTAACCCCTTGGCCTCCAACACTCCAGGGAAAGTAGTCCCAGCCTATCCAGCCTCTCCTCAAAACTCAAACTCTTCAGCCTTGGTAACATCATTGTAAATCTTTTTTGCACTTTCCAGTTTAATAACATCCTTCCTAAAGCAGGGCAACCAGAATTGTATGCAATACCTCAAATGTGGCCTTATTAATGGCTTGTATAGCCGTAACATGACATCCCAACTCCTGTTCTCAAAGCTCTGACTGATGAAGACAAGCGTGCCAAACACCTTCCTAACCACACCGTCTACCTGTGACGTCGCTTTCAAGGAACTATATACCAGCATCCTGGGTCTCTCTGTTTGACAACATCCCCCAGTGCCCTACCATTAGCTGTGTAAGTCCTGCCCTGGTTTGCCTTACCAGCTGTGGTAAATAGTTTCACAGATTCACTACCTTCAGAGAAAGAAATTCTTCCTAATTTCCTTCTAAAATTGGCAATCCCTTACTCTGAGATTATACTGTTTAGTCCTAGACTCTCCCACAAGGGAAACCATCTCTCAGTATTTACCACGTCAAGTTCCCTAAGAATCATATATGTTTCAAGAAGGTCATTTCTCAATCTTCTAATCTTTAATGGGCACAGACTGAACCTACTCAACCTCTCCGCATAAGAAAACCCTCCATGCCCAGGATAAATCGAGCAAATCTGGAATGCCTCCAATGCCCGTATATCTTTCCTAAGATGGCAGGACCAAGAGACCAAAATTGGAGGAGTCCAAATATTTCAGGGAGTTCTAGACTGGAAAGAAGGGGCAAAGAACAGTGTCCCTGCCTCTGAACTAAAACTCTGGGACTTTATAGCCATGGAAAATGTATTCATAAACTGGCAGGACAGATTAGTTATGAACTTGCAAATCCTTTCAACACGCCTATGTCAAGTAACGTTACCTCTAATTATTTTTCTGCTGCTCAGACTTCTGAGGTCCATGCACAGCAGCAGCTTCTGGAAATGGAAGCCAATATGTTGGCTCCCAGTGGCTTGATGACAGACAGTAAGAGTGGCGGATACTCCTGGTCAGCCATGCTTGATGCAGAGTGGCACCCCTTGAGCTACAACCGCCGGATTCAGGTTTGTTTCGGGAAAACCAAATATTGGAAAACGATCGGAAACATGTGCTTTGTCTCATGTGGCTTTGGATGTGATAAGCCTAGAGTGGAGGCAGATGCAGAGACTGAGAGAGACAAGGACATGAATAAATTTGAAAAGAAGGGCAACAATTTTAAACTTGAGGTGTTGCTGAACCAAAAGCCAATATCACTCAATGAGCTATGATGGGTGAACAGTACTTGGTGCAAATTAGGATGAACATAAAAGAGCTTTGCAAGCAAGGATCAAAAGTGGGAGGCCAGCCTGAAATACATTGGGATATTCAGCCTTGAGTTAACAAGGCATGGATAAGGGTTTCAGTAAAAGCTGAGCTGAATCTATGAAAAATGTTGCCATTTGAACATGAATCATAATTATCCATGAGTGATGAAGGTAGCTTTAATATGACAAAGGTTAGGAATAATGCCTGTAAAATTGAACCAAAGAAATAGATAGCTATTAACAGCTCAACCTGTGAAAAGCCCAGCCCACTGTATGACTCATAAAGAACAAAGGGTGAGCCATGCTTATTATTCATGTCCCACACAATCTCACCGAACAGATGTTCTCAAACCTTTCACTGAAAATCCTTACTGTATCCTTCAAACCAGGAGATTAAATAACTAGCATCAAGCCTCAACCTGTACAGAGTGTTCACACTCAGACCTTCCTGCATAAAGGAAATCAGCATTTGCCCATGTTTAATCATTCTGCATCACCACCAGCATAGAGAAGTCACAATCTGCCATTATAGCAGGATTGACTTTATAACAGACTGCTTTAAGCACATTGACTGTCAAGTCAAAGCAACTCACCACCCCCTTCTCAGGGGCAACTAGGGATGTGCAATATGCATCCTATTAATGAATTTTTAAAAATATGGCTCCCACATCCATTGCTGTCCACTTTGCTGGATGTTGATGGTGGTTTGTGGTCTATTTCTACTTTGAATGACATTGGCATGTCTCCTTATCCTAACCCTAACTCATCAAAATGCACACTATCATAAACTAGGTAAAGTTCTTTTTTGTCTTGCCATTCAAATGTATGACCATAGACCGGAAAGTACAGAAAATAATAAACCTTTGAGATATGCGACTCAGGAGAGGACTATCAGCCCATCAATTCATGATGGGTCATTGCTAGAACAAAAACAGCAACTAGTCTTGCTGCTCTCCATTTCTCTGAATAGCTGAGCTCAGTGTTCTTGCTGTGGAATGACACTGGACACCATGAAACCCAACAGCAAAGGAATTATCATATTGCATAGCCATGATCCCATTGTAGAGCAATGAGTTTGCAGTGCGAATGACGATATAACATTGGCAATCAGGTACAAGACTTTGGGTAGAGAGATTGGAACAGTCTGTACCAGGGACAGATAACCTATAAGTATAGAATGTACAATAGCCTAAATAAAGGAGCTTTGAAGAACCCTAGGATGGTCTGACCTGAGTCATTCAAAGGTAGAGTGAATTACCTCAAGTTGCCTGAAGAGATATCCAAACGTTATTCAAATTGGAAGTAGACCACAAACCACCAACAATATCCAGCAAGTGGACAGCAATGGATATGAGAGACACATTCTGAAAAAATCATTAATGGAATACAACCATCCCTTGTTGGCCTTGAGAAGGCAGTGGTGAGCTGCTTTGACTTGACAGTCAGTATGCTTAGAGTATTCTGTTATAAAGCCAATCCTGCTACAATGGCTGACTGTGACTTCCCTATGCTGGTGGTGATGCAGAATGCTTAAACCTGGGGAGGGAAAAACCAACCAGTCCATCCAATGTACCTGCCCCATACTCATGATGCCTGGAACACCACAACCAGACAATTCCTACCATTGTTTCCCACCACCCCCCTACACCATTACTGCTCCCACTCCAATCCTACAACAGATATGTAATACTCCTCAACTTGCAAAAGATAGGGAAATATTACGGAGCTAATAATGGAAAGAAGAATTTGTCTCTAATCTTCTTTGGTTACACCCAACTCCTTCTAACCTAAGCAATTGCAAGCTGAAATTAGCAGCCCCAGCAGCAACTATGTCCTTTGTTTCAAAGTAAATCATTAGTTATAAGTTTTATCATTATTATTAATTTGCATGGGGAATGTGGTGCAAAGCTTTTGTAAGATTTCGTTGACATTTTCCTTATTTGTCAATTGAACATGACAATTATTTTATTACACTCATATTGAAAATTACTGCTACAACACTTCGAAATCATTGCATGCCAGGACATGCAGTGTGACAAGCAAAAGGGCTGGTTCTTTCTGCCAAATAATAACGATGTGGAGTTGCCGGTGTTGGACAGGGTTAGACAAGGTCAAAAATCACATGACACCAGGTTATAGGTTTATTTGAAAGCACAAGCTTTCATAGCGTTGCTCCTTCATCAGGTATAGTAAGAGAGATGTCATGACACAGAATTTATTTTGATCTTTTACTTATAAACTCTATGTCTTGATGCCTCTCTCACTACACCTGATGAAGGAGCAATGCTCCGAAAGCTAGTGTTTTCAAATAAACCTGTGGGACTGTAAGCTGATGTTGTGTGTGTTTTTTGACATTGCCAGATAATTAGCATACCACATTGGGAGAGGCAAGAACAGTTGGTCAGTCTTTCTGCATTGCACATTGCCAATGATTAATTCAAATGTCTTGCGCATATCGGCATGGGTTTAGCTTGAAGAAAGTAGCATGAAGGGAATATAGCCACAATTTTCTTTTACAATTCTGACGTGACTGCATGAAGTATCCAACACCCCTTTGCTCACTGAGCCACATTGATTTACTGTCCAGCAGCTCCTCAGTTTCAAAATTCTCATCCTTGTATTCAAATCCCTCAATGGCGTCACCTCTCCCTATCTCTGTAACTGGCTCCAGCAATTATGACCCTCTAAAATCATAGAATCCCTACAGGTTGGAACTAGACCATTCAGCCCATGTCCACACCAACCCTCTGAAGGGTATCCTACCCAAACAAACTCTATCCCTGTAACCTTACATTTCCCATGGCCAATCCACCTAACCTGCACATTTTTGAACTGTGGGAGAAACCTAGAACTCACACAGACATGGGGAGAATGTGCAAACTCCATACAGACCATCACCCAAGGGTGGGATTGAACCCAGGTCCCTAGCACTGTGAGGCAGTAGTGCTAACCACTGAGCCACCATGCCACACTCTTACTCTCCATTAATTCTGGCATTTTGTGCATCCTTGATTTTAATTGCTCCTACATGAGCAGCCAAGTCTTCAGCTGCCAAGGGCCCAGTTCTGAAATCCCCTCCCTAAACCTCTCTACCTCTCTATGTCCTCCTTTAAGATGCTCCCTAAAACTGACCTCTTTCACCAAGTTTTTAGTCACCCGTTCCTAATACAGTATACCTTTAATTCACTGGATTCAAGTTTTATATTCCACTGAAAAACTTTAGGGAATTGTTAATACATTGAAGGCACTACATAAATGCGAGCTGTTGAAATGGTAATGAAGTAGATATATTCCTTGCACAGTTTTACTTGTGTGAAAATGATGAAATAAATTACTACATTTGTTTTATGGTGAAGTGCATTGGTTTAATGAAAACGCCATGTTTAAAAACAGAAACCAAGTCTGGATGTAAACTAGTGGTGCATTAAAATTCCTGCCCTTGCAAATTTTAGTTAAAGAGTTGACACAAGTTCTTTTTAAAGTTTCACATCAACAGAAATCCATTAGTGCTCCATGTTCAATATTTAGCACTCATCAGAGAATTGAAAACTCTCCCACAATGGAGTAAAGTGCACATCAGGTTTGGCTTTGACACTAAAAGTTGCTGAGATATAAATCTGATTGCCAATTTGCAATTATTCAGTTTATAATCTGGTGTTAAGTCAAAATTCATATAAAATCTGAGATTCCTTACACAAAATAAAAACCAAAAGAACTGCGGATGCTGTAAATCAGGAACAAAAACAGAAGTATTTTCTTCACAGATGCTGCCAGACCTGTTGAGCTTTTCCAGCAACTTCTGTTTTTGTTCCTTACGCAAACACCATTTAGCTCATTTGCCAATACTGGTTCTCTGAGAAAGCCATCCACTTCTTATGGACCAGACCAAACCCCCTCAAAATATTCAGAAGATAGTATGGACACTAACTTTTTCTTATTTTAAAGGTAAATGTAAAGAGTTGCATTCCAGATGCAATTCGATTGGTCAAACTGCTGGGATTCAAAGCAAAACACACTTCATTTCTGAAGAAGGGTCCTGACCCGAAACGCCAGCTTTCCTGCTCCTCTGATGCTGCCTGACCTGCTGTGTTCCTCCAGCTCCACACTGTGTTATCTCTGACTCCAGCATCAGCAGTTCTTACTATCTCCTTTATTTATCCACTGTAGTTAAAATACAACAAAATAAAGAACAAATTGGAATAACTTAACTCTGTTGTAAAGCTTAACAAAATAATAGATACAGTAACTATTAATAATTCACTGTTCCAATATAGTAACAGCCCAGAAACACACCCTTGGCAAAAGGCAAATTCAGAAAACGGATTGTCTCACATGCAACTCCTGTAGGAGGTAGAGAAACCCCAGTTTTTGGTTGTAATTGAGAGAGGAAAAAAATAGATTTCACTCATTCAAGACCCCAATAGCTACTGCTGAAAGCTAAACTAAAAATCCTGGTTCTGTGGGTGGGAGCTTAATCACACCCACTCAGGCTGCTTCTATTGTTCCAACTTTAAAAAAAACACCCAAGGCTTCACAAGTTGCTTATCTTCTCATACAGTGTTCAGACCTGTCCCCCAATCTCTCTCTAAAAGAAACCAGGACAAAACACTCCTCATAAAGCCACAGCATCATCACACACTTCATTTAATTTACTTGCCCTCTGCTCAAATTCTATTTTGGCTTTTTTCAAATATGTCGGACAAAAAAAAAATTGTATTTACTGTACTTTGTGGTGTTCACAGCCGTCAGACCCTCTCAAAGTGTTTTACAGTCATTGAAGTAACTTTGAAATGTAGCCACTATTATAATGTAAGAAATACAGAGCCAATTTGTTCACAGCAAGCTCCCACAAACAGCAATATGATCTCATAAGACACTCTAGACTTTTCCTTACACTTTTTTGGCCAAGTATCAAATTTGTCAAGTTTCAAGGAGGGTTTGTCCTCAAGAAGCCTATCAAGTTTTCCTACATGATCATCCCAAACTCCTTCATTAATTACCTATCCTTCCCTAATGGCGCCCCTCAGTCTGTTGTTAGTCCAATTCTACCAATTCACTAAACAACATGCCACTGCCAGGATATCAAGGAATAGATTTTCATCCTTGGAACCTATGCCATTTTCAAAGTTGTACACTTAGATAAGTGCTGCCAATCCAGAGTTACGTTGCACAGTTCAGTATATTAGCCCCAGACATCGCGGATAAGGGGAAATTGGCACCATGCTTCGCGGACAGGCACCTACAAGTCCTGGTGGACAGGGTACCACAGAGGAGGGACATTCTGTTCCTCAGGTCTGGAAGAGGAGTTCACATCAGTAGACCCTCCCAACCTGGTTTAAGTTTGCCACTGGGGTCAGTGCAGTCTCAGTCATGTGGAGGAACTCCCAGCAAGTGGTAGGATAAAAGTCGACAGCTTGGCTAGAGTAAGTGCCACTATCTTCTTTCTGCTACCTCTATCTCTGTTACCACGCCCAGCTCCCACCAAGGTTCATGCTCTACCATTCTCACAGTTACATGCAACATCATCCCTCACTTGCTGTCACCCAACCCAAACCCACATTTTCTAAAGCCTGGGATGACCTTTGCTCCACTTCCTCACTTGCACGGAACACCTCACCACCTTTCACCTACCAACACCAGCACAACAGCTGCGCCAGCCAGTTTCATCTCCCTTAGTATATCGCTTTCTCTCAATCCCGGGGCAAACAGACCACAGTAGGGCAGAAAGACATGATGCTGTGCACGACGTTTGGCTCCTCAGTCCCTGAGGAGGTGATTTTGACCCTGACCACCCCAAGTGGCCAACTATTATCAGAGGCATCCATTGGTCTTACTATGCTCACACCCCGTGTCTCTCCTTCATGTGGTCGTATTAAACAGCAGGGTTAAAGAGAAGGGCCAAGCATCTGATAGCTCTGGCTGAGGGAGCAAAGTTCAAAAAGGCAAGGCAAGGGAGAATCGATAGTGTGGAGCTGGAGGAACACAGCAGGTCAGGCAGCATCAGAGGAGCAGGAAAGTCGACGTTTTGGGTCAGGACTCTTGATGAGGACTGAGGAGGGGGAAGGGAGCTCAGAAATAAATAAAGGGAGGGGTGTGGGGTTGAGGGAAGGTAGGTGGGATGGTGATGGGTGGATGCAGGTAGGAGGTTGTGGAGATAGATCATGGGAAGAGTGGGGCGGATAGGTGGGAAAGAAGATGGACAGGTTGTGTCAGGTCAAGGAGGCAGGGATGAGGCCATGGGTGGGGAGATTTTGAAACTGGTGATGTTGAAGTCATTAGGCTGTAAGCTCCTGAGGCGGAATATAAGGTGTTGTTCCTCCAGCCTACGTGTGGCTTCATTGTGCCACTGGAGGAGGCCCAGGATGGACATGTCGCCCCGGGAGTGGGAAGGGGAGTTGAAATGGCTGGCAACCGAAAGGTAGTGTTGATTGGAGCATACAGAGCGTAGATGATCCGCAAATTGGTCACCGAGTCTGCGCTTGGTCTCTCCAATGAAGAGGAACCCACATCGGGAGCAACAAATTCAATAGACCAGGTTAGAAGACGTACAGGTGAGTCTTTGTCAGATTTGGAATGATTGTTTGGGGCCTCGGATGGAGGTGAGAGGGGAGGTGTAGGGGAAGGTTTAGCACTTCCTGCGGTTGCAGGGAAAGGTGCCAGGTGTGATGGGGTTGTTGGGGAGTGTGAAGTGGACAAGGGAGTCGCAGAGTGAGCGGTCCCTAAGGAAAGCAGATAGGGGTAGAGAGGGAAATATCTCTTTGGTAGTGGGGTCTGATTGCAGGTGGCGAAAGTGGCAGAGGATGATATATTGGATTTGGAGGTTGGTGGGGTGATATGTTTGAAGGCCAGAGGGACTCTATCCTTATTGTTATGGGGGGAGGGGGTTTGGGGACAGAAGTGCGGGAAATGCAGGAGATGTGGTTGAGGGCATTATGAATCACAGGAGAAGGGAAGGTATGGTCCTTAAGGTAGGAGGACACCTGGGATGTTCGGGAGTGGAATGCTTCATCCTGGGAGCAGATGTGGTGGAGATGGAGGAATTGGGAGTATGGGATCGCATTCTTGCAGGAGGGTAAGTGAGAGGAGGTGTAGTCAAGGTAACTATGGGAGTCGGTGGATTTGAAATAGATATCGGTGCTAAGTCGGTTGCTGGAGATGGAAACTGAGAGATCCAGGAAGAGGAGGGAGTTGTCGGACATCGTGCAGGTGAATCTGGGGTTAAGGGTGTTGGTGAAGTGGATGAACTGTTCGAGCTCCTCATGGGAGCACAAGGCAGCACTGATACAGTCATCAATGTAGTGGAGGAAGAGGTGAGGGATGGTGCCAGTGTAACTGCGGATGAGGGACTGTTCCACGTATCCTACGAAGAGGTAAGCATGGCTTGGACATGTGTGGGTGCCCATAGCCACCCTTTTAGTTTGTAGGAAGTGGGAGGAGTTAAACGAAAAGTTATTGAGTGTGAGGACAAATTCCATCAAGTGGATGAGTGTGTTGGTGGAGGGGAACTGAGAGGGCCTGGGAAAATGCCCTGATAATCCTGAGGGCAAAGCCAGGGTCTGTGGACCAGGAGGGAGGAGATGTGTTGGGGGTCGGTGGAGGGAGGGAAGGAGGCATAGGTTGAGTACAGTCGGTGCCCTGAAGGATGTGGCGCGATGTTGTTGCCCTATGTCCGAAATGGCAGCTCGATGAAGCAAGTTGGTACCACTCTGACTTTCATGTCAGGAACTCTCAACATCTAATTTCCTTACGGCGGATATTACGATAGAAAGCTGCATATTAATGATGTGAGGTGTGCAATTAATGAGGCTGATAACAAGCCATAGACATCTTGCTGCTGCCTAGCGATAATCTTGCCTGGAATCTCATTGAAAGATACAAGTAGTTGCTCTAGACGTTGAAAAAAACCTTGTTGTCTTCTTATCTGATCCTCCCAGATTTCTCACCGTAGCCAATGACGTTCAGGACCCTATTTCGTTCCACCAGCTGTTTTTAGTGTTATTGATTGAGGGATAACTGTTAGCAAGAACACAGGCCCTGTTCCTATTTAGTGATATGGGATCACTTATCTCCGCCTGAGAGAGCAGACAGTTTAACATCACATCTGAAAGACAGCACGTCTGACTGTGCAGCACTTGACTCTCGGTCTGGATTGTTGCACTCAAGTCTTGAAGGGACACTTGAACCCACAATTTCCTCACTCAGATGCAAAACTGACATTCTTGCCCACTTCCCCATGAAAGGTTTTATAGACTGTGATTCCACTAGTCTCACTGGGGAAGTCTCACTTGTTGTAACAATGCTCTTTGTCAAAAGCCTCTCCCTTCCATTTAATTGGAAATTTAAATTTATGCCCACTAATCATCTAATTTACCAGCTGAATTAACGATTCTGGCTGTATTAAAATCGCTTATCGTTTTGACCAGCTCTATTCAATTTCACTCTTAGTTAGTGAAAACTATTTAAAAAAAGGATGCTTTTGCTTGTTAAAATAACTGATGAGCAAAACCAAAAGTAAGTACTTCATACAAGGTCAGGTCTGATGTTAGTGTGCGTAACAAGTGGAAACATTTCAAAGCAAGTGCTGCTGGCATTGGTGTTAAGTCAAACTGGAACATAAGGCCTAGAGCAAAGTGGGTGGTGGTGAAACATGGTTTCCAGTTGGTACTACCGCCAGCAGTACCAAATAAGGCAAACAAGGCAAGAGAAACTCGTCCATGTCGACCACGTATCCAAAATTAATCTAGTCCCATTTGCCAGCATTTGGCCTATATCCCTCTAAACCCTTCCTATCCATGTACCCATCCAGATGCCTTTTAAATGTTGTAATTGTACCAGCCTCCACCACTTCCTCTGGCAGCTCGGTCCATACACACACCACCCTCTGCATGAAAATGTTGCCCCTTAGGTCCTTTTTAAATCTTTCCCCTCTCGCCTTAAACCTATGTCTTCTAATTTTGAGCTCCCCTACCCTGGGGAAAAGACCTTGGCAATTCACCCTATCTATGCCCCTCATGATTTTATAAATCTCTATAATGTCGCCACTCAGCCGCCGAAGCTCCAGGGAAAATAGCCCCATCCTATTCAGCGTTTCCCATAGCTCAAACCCTGCAATCCTGACAACATCCTGGTAAATCTTTTCTGAACCCTTTCAAGGTTAACAACATCCTTCCTGTAGCAAGGAGGCCAGAACTGAACATTCTTGTGCTTGTTCACATATATTGGCTCCTTTTGAGGCAATTCTTTAATTTTACATTATTCATTTATTCATTATTCATGGGATGAGGGCATCGCTGGCCAGGCAGCATTTGTTGCACATCCCTAATTGCCCAGAGGGCAGTTAAGACTCAACAACATTGCTGTGAGCCTGGAGTCACGTAGACCAGTTCAGGTAAGGACAGCAGATTTCCTTCCCTGAAGGACATTAGTGAACCAGCTGGGTTTTTCTGACAATAGTTTCATGGTCATCGTTAGACTCATAATTCCAGATTTTTTTTATTTGATTCTAATTTCACCATCTGCCATGTGGGATTTGACCGAGGTCCCCAGAACATTATCTGAGTCTCTGGATTAATAGCCCAGCAATACCACGAGTCTATTGCCTCCCCCGATTTTACATTGCTGTGCACCTGGAGTGACACGTAAGCATAGTGGATATCTTTCTATAATGGACATTAGTGAAACAGATGGGTTTTTGGGACAATCAAGGATAGTTCTACAGTCACCATTCCTGAGACTAGCTTTCAATTTGAGATTTTATTCACTTAATTCAAAATTCCCAATGGATGCTGTGGTGGGATTTGAACTCCTAGCCCAAAATTATGAGCCTCAGGATTGCTAGCCCAGTGACTTATCAGTACACCAGCACCTCCCTAGTCTACCATCCTCTTAGTCAGAATAATAGAAGTATAATAGAGCTGCTATTGATCATAGCAATCATTCCCTATCAATTAGTCTACGGCAGACCCGGAAATGCTGGAAACTCCCAGCTGTCGGAGGGCAATGTGGCACATATCTACTGTCTGGTGATAAATGAGAAGTTTTTGTATGATACAGTAGAACTGGAACCAGTTAACTTGGAGGAGAGGAAAGCTATTGCTATACCATAAATCACATTAGCCAACTTGACAACTAAATCCCAGAAGGCAGTTTTCATGGTTTTTAAAAATTTTGCTTCAGTTTTTGTAACACTGTTTCTCAGATCAATATGCATTTTCACAGTGATATTTAATGATAATCGTACTCAAGGGTTAACAGTTCTGAGATGATAGTCTGCAAGTTTGTCGATGAGTGATGGGGTCAGCATATTAAAAGGCAGCCTTTTCTACAGGAAAATTAACATGAATCAATATTTCATGACAAGCTAAGAGCCTAAACCACAAACCATCCCAGCCTCGGAAGTAGAAAGCAGCTGAGAAATGGAGCTAAAGAGTGAGCGGTGTCCTGTTTCAACTTCAAAATAAGCAATTACCAGCAAATGTAACATTATCTGCACATCTATTCATCTAATTAATTCTTGAGGTTGTGGCAAAGACTAAATGTAGCAGTGGCCAGTTCCCGCTTTCTTTTCTGTCAGGGTTGACATTAACCATACGGTTAACAGGGACCAATCAAAACCTGCCAAGAAATAACAGAGGCCAACTAATACAACAGGGTACCATAGAAAAATCTGTTGTGTTGAAATAACTCTTAACAATTTGGGAACCTTTTTCCTGAGGCAGAACCTGTTTGATTTCTGCCTTTCCTCCCTCAACTCAAGAAGGGAGGAGCAGATCCCATATCTCTTAGCTTCACAACAGGAGTTGGGCTGAGTTAATAAGATTGTTACAAATATATAGATAAAGGTACTGTTAAATTGAGTGCAGAGGAAAAGGCTAATAGCTACAATAACATCCAATTTAAGATAATGAGTGGAGCTTGTAATGTGGCTCAATTACACTTAAAATAAGCAATAAACAATGATATGCAAGGACCTGTTCTCCGCTAAACAACATAAGGAATATGTTAAAAATTTGCACCTCTCCTCAATTATGAGTGGTGGAATCCTGTCTGTGTGTACCCCTGCTCAGACAGAATTTCACATCAGCCCTAGAGTCCTCAACCTCCCTCAGGAGACCACACCCCACAACCTGATCTGCCTTTTGGGAATGCCCTCCATATCCTTCCACCTAGCAAAGAAGTGTACTTTGTACAGGCTGCTGTTGTACCCAATCGACCTCAACTACTTCACCGAGGCACCTAAGCACACCAAGGCCCGTCTGGGTGACTAGGATCCCCAGGGGAGGGCCCTCTACATGGGAGTCCTCCCTTTATGCATCAGGGGCCTGGGGTGAAGGATGTTGCACGCAGTAGTCCCTTATAACTGCAGCCCGTGACGGTTCACAGACTCTCAGCCCAACTGTTTATTTTGCAGAGCTGTGGAGTCCATGGATTTTGGTGGTGTGCGATTTCACCCCCCTTTTAGTCATTTGAAAAATCTTTTGTTGTTTTTGGTTGCACTTCAGCCCCGCACTCCTGATCTTTGGGCATCCAGTGTGGAGGGGTATGAGCAGATTGGAGGGCATCCTCGTGGTTCTGCTCTTGGGCCTGGCCAGGCTGGCTATAAACAGGTCCAGGCAGCAGGTCGTGGAGAGGTGTCATCTCTGCCGACTGTCTGCTCCTCTTCTGTAGTTATGTTTGTGAATGAGTGCCATTGGAGATGGAGCATGTAGAGTCCACAACGCTCTTGATGCTTTTATGT
Organism: Rhincodon typus; assembly: GCF_021869965.1. NCBI lineage: Eukaryota > Metazoa > Chordata > Chondrichthyes > Orectolobiformes > Rhincodontidae > Rhincodon > Rhincodon typus. The sequence continues at coordinate 17,740,130 of NC_063365.1, read as the reverse complement.
GGAGGTGCTGGTATCAGACTGGGGTGGACAAGATCAAAAATCACACGACACCAAGTGATAGTCCAACAAGTTTATTTGAAATCACAAACTTTTGGAATCTCATTCCTTCTTCAAGTGTCAGTGAGAGAGGTGGCATCACACTGAGGGAACTCATTACACCTTTAGTTATCTCGGGGCAGTGACTTGAAAGAAATTTGGGAATTTGTACATGAATCCTTTGTAACTGATTAAAGATGTAACAGCCATCTTAGGTTTGTTCAACACCACATCAGTTCTATGACTCTTTGATCTTCTGCTTATAAATTCTGTGTTTGATACTTCATCTCTCACTGACACCTGAAGAAAGAGCGAGACTCTGAAAGCTTGTGTCTTCAAATAAACCTGATGGACTATAAAAACCAAAAGAACTGCGGATGCTGTAAATCAGAAACAAAAACAAAGTTACTGGAAAAGCTCAGCAGGTCTGGCAGCATCTGGCACCCTGAGGCTCTGAGGAAGGGTCACCGGACTCGAAACATTAACTCTGTTTTCTCCTTCACAAATCCTGCCAGACCTGCTGAGCTTTTCCAGCAACTTTGTTTTTGTTCCTGATGGACTATAACCTGGTGTAGTGTGATGTTTGAGTTTGATGCCTTTAGAGAGAGATGGGGACTGTGGGGATATAGTGCTTTATTTCCCCCTGCAACTCCAACTTGATTTAGCCCCTTCCTGTTCTCCCTACCCCCCTTCCCTTCACTTTTTATAGTTTACCTTCTGTAACAAGCTTTGCATTGGCTTTTGGTATCACTGACCAGGCCAGTAGTTATTTACATGCTGAGGATAGGGTATGATTTGGCGGGAACTTGCAGATAGTGATATTCCTGTGCTGCTGTTGCTGCTGCCTTTTTCTTTCTGGAAGGTAAAAGTGGAGGCTCCTTGGTGAGTTGTTGCAGTGCACCAAGTAGATAGTTCATGCTGCAAATGGCAGAGGAGTTGTTATTTACTGCATGGAGTTCTATTCAAGTAGAGCCGGTTTTGTTCTGAATGATGTCGAGTTTCCTGCGTGGCACTGGAGCTGTACGCATCCAAATAAGTGTGGAGTATTCCATCAGTATTCTGACTTCAACCTTGCAGAAACTCGACAGAAATTAGGAAGTCAGGAGGTGAGTTACTAGCCAAAGATTAGCTGCACATGTGTTTTACTAGTGGCAGTTGATAGTTAAAAACAAAAAAAGAAAGTCACGGTGATTTGGTGGTGGGAAAGTCGTTTGGTTGTATGTGATAACACTTCCAGATAGACAACAACTAAAAATTTCTGCATTCTTATGTTTGTCCCGATGAGTGCAATACAAACAGCTTTGGCAATTCGTCCCTGTTTTCAGCAAAATGTATTACCAAGTGACAGCATGTTGAAAACTGTCATGTTTTTCCCTGATATTTGAAAAAGAAGTTAACTTTTAAAAACCGGAAGCAGTAGCTGAACATCCAACCATTTCGAAACCAGAAATAACTGAACGTTCAGAAAAGGTGCTACTACAGTTAGGTCAGGTACAGTTAGTGAGGTACATTTCTTATCCTTTTAACAAATATTGCCTCTCAAAAGTTTGAGATTTCGCATTATTTTGCGAAGAAATCTGTCCTGTCTATATAGAATAAATCAATTTGATTTCGTTCAGTTCTAACATTTTTGTGCAACTTGTTATGGACCACACCAAACCCCCTCAAAAGATAGCCTAGACCCCAACTTTTTCTTACCTTAAATGTAAGCGCATGGCATTGTGTTCTCGATGCAATTCGATTAGTCAAACTACTCATCTTTAAAAGCAAAACGCACTTTATTTTTACACTACAGTTAAAATACAGACAAAGTAAAAAGAAAAGAAAAAAATTCGCTTAACTATAACTCTATCAAAATGTTTAACAAAATAACATATATCTATTAACTGCTACTAATTAATTGTTCCAATATAGTAACGTCCCATAAACACACCCTTGGCAAAGGCAAATTTAATAAGATAGATTGTCACACATGCAATTCTAGCAGCAGGACGAGAACCCCAGCTTTTAGCTGCAACAGAGAGAGGAATAAGAGCTTCCACATCCAGCTTCTAGATCCCAGCAACTGCTGAAAGCTAAAATTAAAAATCTTGGTTCTGTGGGAGCTTGGCCACACCTGTTCAGGCTGCATCATTTGTTCCAACTTTTAAAAAAAAACAAGGCCTCACAAGCAAGGCCTAGGGGTATTATTGATGGACTGTTAACCCAGAGACACAGGCAATGTTCTGGGGACCTGGGTTCAAATCCCCCCACGGCAGATGGTGGAATTTCAATTCAATAAATATTTGGAATTAAGAGTCTAATGATGATCATAAATCCATTGTCAATTGTTGGAAAAACCCATCTAGTTCATTTATGCCCTTTAGGGAAGGAAACTGCCATCCTTACCTGGTCTGGCCTACATGTGACTCCAGACCCACAGTAACGTGATTGACTCTTAACTGCCCTCTGGGCAATTAGGGATGAGTAATAAATGCTGCCTAGCTAGCGACACTCTCATTCCACAAATGAATTTTTAAAAAGCTGTTTATTGGCTTTAGCAGACCGCTCTGTACCTCTGTCTCAACCTTTCTTCTTAAAACCAGGACAAAATACACCTCTTAAAGCCACAGTATTGTCACAAACTGTAAACTCTTTCAGTCAATGAATACTAATTCAATGCAAATATGTACAAAAGCTGCTTTACCACCACCAGGCCAAACACGAAGGCAATATTTGTTTTGTTGCTTTATGTAGATATTATGAATAAAGGAGAGGTATACACAAAATGGAGGCCAAGGCACAGCTGTTAAGTGGATAACTAATTTCCAACACATTTGTCCACACTCCTATGTATGATGAGAGAAACTGGTGTGCTTCATTCCCAAAGAAGTTGAGAAATGCTTGCAAATGCCTACAATGACAACTGCAACTAGATTTTTGTGTACTATAGAACTAAGCAAGTGATAGTGATTCAGCTGTCTATTTTACAGTTCACACATTGAAGTCAATGGGAATAAAACTCCAGAAGGTGTAGGTGGAACTGCCGTACTCACTATTATTATACAAACTCAAGAGAGAGCTAATGCTCTACGACCACTTTTCACTGGGATCAGTTTCTTTGCACCCCACCCCATTAACTTTGCAGAAATCGCTGCTTTGACACATTCAGAGTCACTACGTGGAATATCATCCCTTGTGTCTTCTGTATATATTTCTGATTTCACACAAAAAAAATGCAGAAAATCTACACTTACAAAAAAGGATGTCAACGATCTGAACATCAAGAGCAGCAACCATAAGAAACCATAATATATCCTCGTCCTTTTGAACATACATTTGTTAAAAATTCAATTTGTGGATTATCATTGGCATGAGTTACAATTATGATTGAGGAACTCTGACCAAAACATTAATGAAATTTGACAGATATTAATATAGGATGAAAGATCAAGGATTTTGTCCTGAAATTTTAACCAAGTTTGATCTTTCATTGGGGCAAACTTCTTCGGCACAACAAGCAAAGATTTCCTCTGTGATTAAAGCCTGTATAATTTTAAAATCTGTGTGACTGATTTTTTTGAAGATAATACTTTTAAGCCACACAAATGACAGCATTTCAATTTCTTCCTCCTTTTAGTTGGCAGTTTTTGTTAATCATTGAAACCCAAAGGAGTCCTCAAATCTCCATGGACCATCAGTTTGGACTAATTTCCTGGCAAGGCTGTCAAGTAAAGTTGCCATAGTCCTACCAGACTGTAGGACTGCTCTCTTGTTAGAGAAAGGTGATGGGTGGTGGTTTAACCTGAGGGTCACCATGCCTAAGGTTAAGTTGAGATGGTGGGACCTTCATGATAACTTCAGCCAGTGTGGGAATTGGACCCATGCTGTTGACATTGCTCTTTACCACAAACCAGCTATCCAGCCAACTGAGCTAAACAACACTCCCCATCACTTCCCCTCTCAGGCTGTATATAGTTTAAGAGACAATACCTCAGATAGTACTAAGCCAGAGCTTCCCAAACTCATGACCATTACCATTTAGATGCACAATGGCAGCAACTACGTGGGGACACCACTACCTACAGCTTCCCCCTCAAGCTACTCATCCTCCTGACTTGGAAAATTATCACTGTTCCTTCAGTGTTACTGGGTCAAAATCCTGGAATTCCCTCCCTAACAGCTCTGTGAGTGCACATACCCCAAATAGATTTCAACAACTCAAGAAGGCGGCTCACCGCCACTTTGAAGTTCAAGCAGGATGGGCAATAAGTGTTGACCCAGCCGGTGACACCCAAATCTGTGATTGAATTTAAAAAGTGTTTTTTTTTGGGGGGTAGTCTTTTGCTTAATGACTGGAAATATCATGGGGGGAGCTGATGCAGGAATGGGTTAAGTTCTTAAAATGTGAACTCTGATTCCAATCTGCCATTTGTCCAGGTGCTCCTGGTTTCACGAGAGTGTATGGAGTCCATCAAGAAACATGCTCTGAAGAGATGGGAGAGTAATTACGATAGTCCAATGAGGCGGCTGTAGTGACTGTAATGAGTCAAGTGGACCTCATAGAATGTGAGGTCCCTGATTGGGGCCGTTAACATGGTCCAATCAAGGAGTCTTGGCTGACAGTTATAAACAGGAGTGTCAGAGGCTCTTTTCACTCTAGGGGCTGGCTTTAAGGGAGCTGGATCAGGGTCAAAGACTCTCTATGTGTAAATAAAGGGTGACGGGAGACTGGCTTCTGTCGAGTTATTTCAGCAACATAGCTCAAATTTTAGCAAGTATGTGAATTGAAGGAATCTGGGAGTGCAGCCAGCTGAAGGGAGGTGGAAGATGCTGGATTCAGCAGGCTCAGTGAATGTTAAGCATTGCTTGTGAGGTAAGAGGCACCAGGAGAAATGCTCCCTGCCATCCCCCTGTGGACTAGTTTGATTCCCTCCCCACAATCAGTTAAAACTCCCAACAATACAATGTCTTCACATCCTACCCAAATGAGATAGATGTTACAGTTCACTAATGGAGTCCAGATTGCTGTGGCTACATGCACATTTACGTGCATGCTGTGGTCTGGAACTATGGATAGTAACGGTCGTAGCTCCAATTTCTTTCTATTGGTTTCATGTGGCCAAATCTCTATTGATCTTACTGCCTGCTACTGGCACATGCTGGAAGGATTTTGTGTTCTTTGTTCACATGATGTGGACTTTGCTATCTAGGCCAATACTTAATGCTCATCTCTAATTCCCCTTGGTGGTGGTAAGCTGCCTTCTTGAACCACTACATCCTTAGAGTGTAGGAACAAGCACAGTGCCATTAGAGAGGGAGTTCCAGGATTTTGATCCTGTGACACTGAAGGAATGGTAAGAAATTTCCAAATCAGGACGGAATGTGCACCATTTGCAGGTTGATACCTTTAAGAACATACCTTCCTTGGTTATCGAGGCCTGAGGTGGGATTCAAACTTCATGGCTCAGAGGCTGGGATTCTACCGACATGACCTCCCTATGTGATTGGCTGGTGCCCTCCTTATTGTAGCCAACTGGCTGGATAGACTTCCAAAAGGACTATCAATGGCATTGAGGCTGAGTACCATTAGAGATGGGGCTTGTAGATCTAACTTTGTTCTGATCATAGTCTTTGGACATATGTTGCTGTTTCTTTGGTGGGTCACTGAGTCACAATCCTGGAAATCATTCCTTAACCTCATTAACCTTAACTGTGTTCCGCTCTCCATGGATGAGGCCAGCATTTCCAGCCTTTTCTGATCTCATTATCAATGACCTCCCCTTGGAATTTCAGTGAAGCACTTTGGGAAGATCTCACTCACCTTCTCAAAATTTTCCCTTAACGACGATCATTACAGCCCTCTGCTTTCTTTGTGTTCTTTTGGGCCAGTTATTACCAGCATGAAAGAAATGTTCTCTATTCTCAGAAATAGATTTAGGGAGTATTACTGCAAAAAAAAAATTTGTCTTCCAAGTTGTAATTATATGCTTTAGGGCAACATCCAACCAGGTAACCATGGCTGCATGTTTCCTCCTGGTGATTTTGTTTAGTGAGTTATTTTACTGACATATTATTTAGGTGTTTAGAGTGGGGTGTGAACATCTAGTAAACCTGCTTGAAAGAATTAAATTTGTTTAGGATGTGGTTTGCTCTCAGGTTCACCTTCTTGAGACCTTCTTCTCACGGTGAGGATCAAATCCTGAATGTAGAAACATAGAAACTAGGAACATGATTAGGCTCTTCAGCCCCGTTCTGCCATTTAATATGGTCATGTCTAGTACATGTAGTCCTTACAGCAGAGGATAGCTAAAAGAGGTTTTATACAGTTGTTCAAAACAATGAATAATTCAGATAGAGAAAATATAGAAAAGCTGTTTTCAATAGAGTCATAGAATCATACAACACGAAAACAGACCCTTCAATCCAACCAGTCCATGCCAAATATTATCCCAAACTAAACTAGTCCCATCTGCCTGCTCCTGGCCCATATCCCTCCAAACCTTTCCTATACATGTAGTTATCTAAGTGTCTTTCCAACCATGAGAGGTCACTGATTTAAAGGGATTGGTCAGAAACAAAGGCAGTGCAAGGGAAAATCAGTTTTACACAAGAAGTGGTTTGGATTGGATTGGATTGCACTGTCTGATCGAGCAGTAGATAAGGATTCAATTGGAGCTGTCAAAATGAATCAGAATAAGAGGTTGAAGGTGAAAGGTTTGTTGGGATATAGGGATGAGATAAGGGAGTGGGACCTACTGGACTGCACTTCAAAACAGCAACTGCTGAATGGATAGGTCTAATGCCATCATTCAGTGCTGCATATAGGAATAGGAGTAGACCATTCAGCCCATTCAAGTTGGTCATGGCTGATCATCTACTTCAATGCCATTTTCACACTGTCTCAATATCCCATGATCTCGTTAGTCTCCAGAAATCTATCAATTTTGTCTTGAGCAAATTCGATGATTGACCTTCCACAGCCATCTGGTAGAGAATTCCAAAGATTCAGCACTCTCTGAGTAAAGGCATTTCTCTTCATCTCAGTCTTAAATGGCATACATCTGATTCTGAAACCAATCTCTATCCACCTTGTCACACCCTGCAAGAACTTTGTAAGCTTCAATAACTTTACCCTTCATTTTTCAAAACTCAAACTACAAGGCCAAGTCTCTAATCTGTCCTTATAAAACAATCCTGCCATTACAGGGATTAATGTGGTGAGTCTTTGTCACATTTCCTCTATGGCAAGTATATCCCACCTTAGATCAGCAGACCAAAACTCCTCACACTACTCCATGTGTGGACTCACTAAAGCTCTATTCAACTGCAGCGAGATATCTTTATTCCTGGACTCAAATCCCCTTGCGATGAAGGTCAACACACCAATTTCCTAACTGTTTGCTCCATTTGTCTGCTATGTTTTAGTGACTCATGGATAAAGACACCCAGATTCCTTTGTACACGCGCACTTACCAACCTTTTGAGGACTGATCTGCCTTTGCAGTTTTTTCTACCAAAGTGAACAACTTCTTACTTAACCACATTATATTTCATGTTATTTTCGTGCTATGTTCTTGCCCATTCATTTAGCCTGCCAAGTCCTCTTGAAACCTTCTTGTATCCACCTCACATCCTCCTCACATGTTCCCACCCAGTTTGGTGTCATCAACAAATCAGGAACTACTACAATTGGTCCCCTTGTTCATATCATTTATATAGATTGTGAACAGCTGTGGATTTAGCATTGACCTTTGCAGTTACTCACTTGTAACAGCCTGCCACCTTGAGAATGATTCATATTCCCACTCTCTGCCAATGTCAATCAATTCTCAGTCCATTTTAGTATGTTATCCCTGATCCCATGTGCTAAAATTTGATTTTGTTACCTCTTGTGCGGGACCTTTATGAAAGACATACTGAAAATCCAAATATACCATATTCACTGCTTCTCCTTTATGAATGCTACAATGACATCCTGAAAAAAACTCCAACAAGTTTGCCGGATACGATCTCTCTTTCTTAAGTCCATGTTGACTCTGCTCAATTTTACAATTCTTTTCTCAATGTCCAGTTATCACATTCTTGATAACGGATTGTGAAATTTTACTTGCTACTCAATCAAACTAACAGGTCTGTAGTCCTCCATTATCTCACTTCATGATATCATTAAATAAAGAGGTTTATTTACACAGGATCCTTTTCAGAATCTATTGAATTTTGGATGATAACCATCAACGAATGCATTGTTTCTATAGCCACTTCCTTCAACACTCTTGGTAAAGCTTATCTGATCCAGGGCATTCATCCACTTTCAATCCAGTTTTTTTTTAAGTGTTACCTCTTCACTAATAGTAACTTATCTTAGTTCCTACAAGTCCCTTGGCTGCCTATTATTTCTGGTGGAGTTTCTGTATCTTCTTCCATGAAGACAGATGCAAAGTAACTGTTTAGTTTATCTGCTATTTCCCTGTTCTCCATGATAAACTCTCCTGTCCCCACTCGTAATGCCCTACATTTGTGCTTTTCTTAATTCATTTGTGGGATGTGGGTGTCACTGGCTGGGCCAGAATTCATTGCCCGTCCCTAGATGCCCTTGAGAAGGTGGTGACGAGCTGCCTTCTTGAACCGCTGCAGTCCTCCTGCTGTGGGTTGACCCACAATGCTATTAGGGAGGGAATTCCAGGATTTTGACCCAGCGACAGTGAAAGAACGGTGATATATTTCCAAGTCAGGATGGTGAGTGACTTGGAGGAGAACTTGATGTGGTGGTGTTCCCATATGTCTGCTTCCCTTGTCCTTGGAAGTGGTCGTGGGTTGGAAGGTGCTGTCTGAGGATCTTTGGTGAATTTCTGCAGTGCATCTTGAAGATAGTACACACTGCTGCTACTGAGCGTCAGTGGTGAAGGGAGTGAATGCTTGTGGATGTAGTGCCAATCAGGCGGGCTGCTTTGTCATGGATGATGTCAAGCTTCTTGAGTGTTGTTGGGGCTGCACCCATCCAGGCGAGTAGGGAGTATTCTATCACACTCCTAACTTGTGCCTTGAGGATGGTGGACAGGCTTTGAGGAGTCAGGAGGTGAGTTACTCGCCCCAGTATTCCTAGCTTCTGGCCTGCACTTGTAGCCACTGTGTTAATGTGGTGAGTCCAGTTGAGTTTCTGGTCAATGGTAACCCCTCGGATGTTGATAGTGGGGGATTCAGTGATGGTAACACCATTGAATGTCAAGGGGCAGTGGATAGATTGTCTCTTATTGGTGATTGTCATAGCCTGGCATTTGTGTGCACGAATGTCACTTGCCACTTGTCAGCCTATGCCTGGATATTGTCCACATCTTGTTGCATTTGAACATGGACTGCTTCAGTATCTGAGGAGTCACGAATGGTGCTGAACATTGTGCAATCATTGGCGAACATCCCCACTTCTGACCTTATGATGGAGGGAAGGTCATTGATGAAGCAGCTGAAGATGGTTGGGCCTAGGACACTACCCTGAGGAACTCCTGCAGAGATGTCCTAAGTAAGCCTTTCCTTTTCACGTATCTAAAGAAGCTTTTACAGTCAACCTTTACATTCCTTGCTAGTTTACTTTCAAATTCTGATATTTCTTGGTCTTCCTTTGTAACTTCAACAATCATGAACTGGTGGATACTTTTCACTCTGCATTCATCAGGACAATTAGGTACTTTGGTAGGGCAGGAAGAGTAGAGGAACAATATAATTTAAATGGAGAAAGATTGCAGAAAGCTGTAGCACAGAGGGATTTTAGGGTCCTTGTGCATTAATTACAAGAAGCTAGCATCCAAGTTCAGCAGGCAACAGGGAAGGCAAAAGGACTGTTAATCTCTATTTCAAAGGGAACGGAGTATAAGAATGGAGACAATTTGCTAAAACTATATAATGAACTAGTTCGACCCCACCTGGAATACCAGAAAAAAACAAAGAACTGCAGATATTGGAAATAAAAACAGAAATTGCTAGAGAAATTCAATAGGTCTGGCACCATTTATAAAGAGAAAGGAGGGTCAATGTTTTGAGTCCTGTGACCCTTCTTCAGAAATGATAGCATCTAGGCAAAGGTGCAATTTAACTTGATGGCCGGGGGTTGTGGATGAGAAAAGAAATAAGTGGGTAGGTAGTGTCAGAGCCCAGAGAGAGAGAGAGGAAGGAAATAAAGTTAGGTGGACAAAGGGCTTGTTTTAGTAAGCCAAAGAAGAAGAAAAGCTAGCTATGTGATAATGGGTCTATGAGTGGGTAAAAATGGGTTGACTGTGCTGAAAGCAGCCCATGTCATGACAAAGCCTGGGGTGTGAAGGTGGGTCAAAGAACATGAAAGGAGGTGTTCAGACCATAAAATTATTGAACACAACAATGGTTCTGGAAGGCTACAAGGTGCCAGTGGAAAATGAGATGCTGTTGTTCCAGCTTGCTGCTTGAGCCTCACTGGCACACTACAGCAAGCCCAAGACAGAATACATGAGACAGCCTAGAATATTGTGATCTGTTTTGATCCCATTATCTAAGGAAACATATACTGTCATTGGTGGCAGTCGGGAGAAGGTTCACTAGGTTGGTCGTGGGTATGAAGGGATAGTCATAGGAGGAGAGATTGAGTAGATTGGGCCTGTATTCATTGAAGTTTAGAAGACTGAGAGAAGACCTTACTGAAATATGTAAGGTTCTTATGGGGCTTGACAGGGTAAAACACTGAGAGGTTGTTTCCCCTTGTGGGAGAGTTTAGGACTAGAGGGCCTAATCTCAGAATAAGATGCTGCACATTTGAGACAGGGATGAGGAGGAATTTCTTCTCTAGAGGATTTTGAAGCTGTAGAACTCTTTACCACAGCAAGCTGTTGAGCTTGGATCATTAAGTACACTCAAGGCTGAGATAGACAGATTTTTGTAATCAGGAAGGGAATTAAGGGTTATGGGGAAAAGGCAGGAAAGTGGATTGGAGGATTATCATATCAGCCATGATCCTACTGCATGGTGGAGTGGACTTGATGCGCTAAATGGCTGGGCAACTGGCCAGCGGGATGTTAACTGGGTCCTTTGATTAAAATGAACTTGTCCTCCCACTATAGGTCCTGCAACGTTTACAGTTTCCCATCTAAGAGTTAAATTTCCTCCTTTCACACTAAATGAATTTAAAGCAGAAGAGTTTCATTTTTACAGTAATTCTTTGTTGAAGACTGTACAATGTCACATATATCTATCGAGCCAGGTAGGGCATAAACAGTATGAGGTGATATCCAGACATATTTCAGAGTACCCCTAGAGACTCATTGTGAGTAGTCGAAAGGCCTTATTGCAGTCTGGCTGTTGAGTCAATGTCTGAAGGTTTGTAGTTGACCCACAATGGCCTTGTGGGTTACCATATTTGGGTAGGCTAATGCACAATGCCTTGCATGGCACTGTGTAGAAAATGCTGGCAGAAACATAGCTATTAAGTAATGGATTCATTAAGAAATGGGAACTCTGCTTTCATGGCCAGAAACTCACAGTTGAAATAAAACTTGATTTTGCATTTTAATGCTCCTATATCTTGCATCTTCAAAGTGAGGCGAAATCATGCTGTAAATGAGTAGTGTAGGCTGTTGTCACAATGAATATCATTCTCTTTCCGAGGGAAGAAGATAAGTCAAAGCCATGATACTGTAGAGCTTAAAAACCCAAAAAAGCAACGACAAGAAATCAAATTGATGAGTGTATAGTTTCGCTGTGGGTGTGTCTGTGCAATATGAACATACCCTGTGGAAATGAAAGAAATTAAAGCGATCTTCAATAATGCTAAAGCAGCTAAACTTTGAGACTTGGCTGGTGAAAACAATACTGATGGCATTCATGCAGCTGTGAATGTTTCCAATTTAGTTCAAGAAAAATTTAGGAAGCGCAAACAGAAATTGCTGGAAAAAGTTGGCAGGTCTGGCAGCATCTGTGGAGAGAAACCAAAGTTAATGTTTCAGGTCCAGTGACCCTTCTTCAGTTCCTTCTAAAGAAGGGTCCAAAGATGTGCAGGTTAGGGTGGATTGGACATGCTGAATTGCTCATAGTGCAGGGGTGTGCAGCCTTGGTAGGTTAGCAATGGGAAATGCAGGGTTACAGGGATGGATAAGTGGGGAGGGTCTGGGTGAATGTTCTTCAGAGAGTCGATATGGACTTAATGGGCTGAATGGCTTACTTCCACACTGTATGGACTCTATGATTCTGTGCTGCCAGACCTGTTAACTTTTTCCAGCAATTTCTGATTTCCAATATCCACAGTTCTTTCAGTTTTTTAAAAAATTTAGGAAAGTTTGTTTCCCTGACTGGGACACGGAAGTCCTGATGGACATTGCTCCAATGGAAGAGATAATGGCTGTAAGTCGAGAGGCAACAGCTAACTTTCACTGAAACTAGAATGTGTCAGCACGTCTTTGATTACATTACAACGGCTACAGCTGGACATTTCCAGAACTGAGAGAGTCTGGGTAAAATGCCAGAGTAAAGCAACAACATCGACCTCCGTTAATTATGGAAATAAAGGCAATCAATCAATATCTATGAAAGGTAGTTAATATAAAATATAATTTAAAAAGCTGTATGTCTTGCATGGCACAATGATGGGATTTGATGAATGTACAATGAAGTATATAAAGATATAAATTATCTTAAAATGTACCTAAGTGTATATGTACTGACATAAGCGAAACAAGCCATTACTACAGCCCAGGAACTGCAGCTATTCAAAGCTACAGTTCACCTCCATCTTCTCCAAGACTATTAGGGTTGGGCCAGTTGCCCAGCCATTTAGACCAGCCAACAAAGCTGGTCTAGCCAGTGATGCCGATATTCCCTTAAGTGAATTAAGATAAAGCCCAACTACTCCATGCTGGTCTTTCTTTGATCCACAAAAGATCATCAAACCCATCAGCATATCATTGCTTTGTTCCTCATCCCTACTCAACTTTCCCCTTAAATGCATCTATGTTCGTCGCTTCAACTGTTCCATGTGATTCCAAATTTGACCTTCTCTCTCGGTAAAGAAGTTTTTCCTGAATTCTTTATCAGTTTTATTCATGACTATCCTATACATTTTGGGTCAGAGCGCCGACATCGGGTCCCAACCACACACTGTGTCCACAGTAGTAACCAGACATTGATTTTATCTGGACTGGCCAGTTAGCCAGCGGGTGCACTCACCATGCAATTAAGGATATTGGGTTGCTTAATCTTGATTCTTGAGAGTCGGTTCTCAAAGAAGCTTCTGCTATTGGTTAGAGAGTAAGAGGTTATCTCCATTTTCAGTTGTCCTCTCAGCATTTGTAAAGCTTTGGATGTAAAGCATAGCCACAGTTGTCTCCACAGGACAGCCATTGGCAGCAGTCATAGGCAGGGTGGAGCCTACAGTGCCTTCCTGGAATGTTGGCCCTCTGCACAAACCATCTTGCTTCCTTTGCCCAGTGTGACCTACCAGGCAATTGTAAAATTCCACATGCCTTCTGATCAATGGCTTTAGATAGCCTCTGAATGACACTACCTCCCAACCACTGCCTGCATTTGGATACCAGTTCCAGTCCTGATCCGGCCTCCAGCAAACTGACTGGGAAGCAGGATGGAGCTGGGCAATTGGTTTGCTGATGTGCAGTACAAAATTATGCACCTGCTCATCTGTCTTTCATCCCCATTTCCGGGAAACAATCCTGTCCTTCTTCCCCATGCTTACCGTAACAAACTGCTTCATCTTCTTAAAGTCTTTTATTATGTAACCCCTCAGCTTTCATCAGTCTAGAGAAAATGTTCAGTATTTCCTGATAATTATAACCTTGCAGTTCTAGTATCATCCTCAGTATCTCTTTTTTCCACCTTCACTAATGGTGTCTTTTTATTGGTAATGCAGAGGCCAGAATTGAGCACGGCACTTTAAATGTGGTGTGAACAATATTTAATACAAGTTTAACGCATTATAAAAATTGTATATCTGTAAGACAGGGGATGCTGTACCCACACAGAAAATATTAAGAAGGGTACAACAAGGAAAACAGTATAAATTTTAAAAAAAACAGCTTGGCACAGCTGTTAGTACTGGTGCAGGTGGGGCAAAGGTGGTGAGTTGTCCTGTGTAAGTGTGTAGGCAGTGCAAAGGGCATGCGGGGTTCGTGGTGGGGGAGTGCGGCTGGATGACAGCTAGTTAACATTGCTTGCGATTGTGGTTGTGGTAGAGCAGGAGCCTTGGTGGGAGGTGGGTACAGTAGCTGACAGCAAGTGATTACAGGTAGCAAAGAGAAAATGGTGGCACTTACCCCAGTAGATCCAAGAAAGTCATTGACCTTCCTACAGCACCACACTTTCTTCCAGATGGCTAGATTGCACTGATCCAGTTGGCAACCTCGGACAATGCTGGTAGAGTCTGGTGTCATGCCCTCCTCTGGCAGTCCCTGGGGCAAGAGGACGGCACTCACCTGCAGTACCCCATGCACATGGACCTCAGGGTGCCTGTGCACCAAATTCCCCTTCTCAACCGAGCCCAGGGCAAATGTCACAAACAGTGTAGGCCAGGTCCCAACTGAGATTGCTTGTTCGGGTGCATAAGGCCCTTTTAAAGATAAGACGATCAATAGAGATGCAAGTCCACTCTATGATATCTCATCAGTGGTGAGATCTTCTGGCGATAGTGAGGAGTAAAATTAGGCCAGGATCAGACAAGAGGGGTACCGTATAGGTGCGGTAGGTAGTTAATGAGGCATGTTTGAGATGATACTTGCTAGACCTCACAGAAAGAAGCCCTTAACAAAATTGACAAACAAAAAAGTGTAAGATTCAGCATTGTGAGACTAGCCAAAGAAGAGCAGGGAGGCCTGGCCAAGGTGCTGTGAGCAAGATCATTCAAACCAGTTGGTCATGATTGGATTCTCAAGGCAATTAAGGTTGAGTAATAAGCCCTGATCCAGCCAGCAATACCCACATCTGGTGAAGAAACAAATAAATAACATTGCTGTTCACGGGAGCATACTGTGCATTGCTTGGCTGCCACGTTTCCTACTTTAAATAGTGACTGAACCTTGGAAGATGTGAAACAATATTCAATGTCCTGAGTTTGAAAAGGGTGCTGTATGAATACATCCCTCCTACCTCTCTTTCATATACATTGGACTGATGTACAATGACTGAATGCAAAATTGCCTGCCGTGAAGTTTATTATTGACTGAGAAGGAATGATATGCACAGCTGTAGGGGTGCTTTCAGTAACACAGAGCAGAGGTAAAGCATTTGGAGTGGTGCAGATGCTAACTATTCTTCCCTCTGCAGGTTAGGCCATGTCAAAAGGAGATGGACAAAAAACAGCATATATGAAGTAATAGAGCATCACTGAGTTTCATTCAAGTCAGTGATATTTCTGAACCACCACTTACCCTGGCATGAATCGCTACAGGTCCAATTTCTAAAAGCAATCAGAAGGGAAGAGCCATACACAGCATGCTGTAGACTGTACATGCTGCAACCACAGTATACTGGATAGTGGAAGAAACAGTTATTGGCTTTGGATTTGGCAGGGGGTCATTGATCCAGCTATTTCTTGCATGGTGTGGAGATGAAAACTTTAATCTGCCACCATGCTCATTTCAGTCAGTAGTGCGTTGAAACTTTGAAATCTTCCTCACAGCTCAGGGTTCTTTTTAAAATTTTGTCCTGTGTAACTGCATTATTTTCCCATTGAGCTCTTTCTAGCCAATTCATTTCAGGGTTAGATGCAGAGGAGAAATGCCACAAACTAGGATTGTACTCCTTGAAGTGTAGAAGATTTAGGAGAGGATTTTAGAAGGCACTGATAGGGAAATCACGGAATCCCTACTTTGGAGGAAGAGGCCATTTGGCCCATCAAATGTGTAACAAGCCTCTGAAGAACACCCAGCTCCAGCCACAGCCCCAACCCCACACCCTATCACTGTAACCCCAAGTTTACCATGGCCAATCCACCTCCTGGACACTACGTGGCAGTTTACCATGGCCAATCCACCTCCTGGACACTACGGGGCAGTTTACCACGGCCAATCCACCTCCTGGACACTACGGGGCAGTTTACCACGGCCAATCCACCTCCTGGACACTATGGGGCAGTTTACCACGGCCAATCCACCTCCTGGACACTACAGACAATTTAGCATGGCCAATCCACCTACTCTGCATATCTTTGGACTGTGGTTGGAAACTCACGCAGACACAGGAAGAATGTGCAAACTCCACACAGATAGTCGCCTGAGGGTGGAATCGAACTTGGGACCCTGGTGCTGTGAGGCAGCAATGCTAACCACTGAGCCACCACACCGTGTGAAAGAGGCTGATCCTGGGCCACTCAGGAGAGAATTTAGGAAACACTTCTTCATGCCAAGTGTAAGAGAAATGTGGAACTCTCTCCAACACAAAAAAAAGTGGATGCTGCAAAATTAATAACTTGAAATCTCAGATTGAAAGATTTTTGCTCGGCATTGATGATAAGGGAAATGAAGCCAAGATAAGTGAAGTTGAGAAACAGAAGAGCCAAGATCCTGTTGAACGGTGGAACACTTCCTGTGACTATAAATGTAACTTATCACCAGGAGCATTGGGGTTGCCAAACTTCCATTTGCACATTTTGCATTGTAAAATAAAATACAAAATTTTTAATTTCTTTACTTTCTTACCTTGTTTTTAAAAAATCTTCATTTCATCAGCAGCTGAAGTCCTCATTGAAGCTTCCATTACCTCTGCCCTCGATCATTCTAACACACGCCCACCTGCCACCCCCATTCTACATTCTGCAAAGCTGTAGTCATTCAATAAATAAATCACATCCATTACCTCTGTGACAATACAATGGCTTTAAGAGTTATATTTTGTCCTTGTTTTCATTTGTGAAGAAAGATTGAGTCAGAGATATGGAGTGGTCTGCTCAAAGCCAATAAAGTAAACAGCTTGTGAGGCTTTGGATTTCTTTTTAACGTTGGAACAATAGAAGCAGCCCAAACGAGTGGTGTCAAGCTCCCACAGAACCAGGATTTTTAAGTTTAGAAGCAAAAACAAAGTTGCTGGAAAAGCTCAGCAAGTCTGGCAGGAGAAAACAGAGTTAACGTTTTGGGTCCAGTGACCTTTCCTCAGAACTGGACCAGGTCACCGGACCCGAAACATTAACTCTGTTTTCTCCTTCACAGATGCTGCCAGACCTGCTGAGCTTTTCCAGCAACTTTGTTTTTATTCCTGATTTACAGCATCCGCATTTCTTTTGGTTTTTAAGTTTAGCTTTCAGCAATTGCTGGGGTCTTGAAGCTGGATGTAGAAGCTCTTATTCCTCTCTCTATTACAGCTAAAAGCTTTGGTTCTTGTCCTGCTGCTAGAATTGCATGTGAGACAATCTATTTTACTGAATTTGCCTTTGCCAAGAGTGTGCTTATGGATGTTACAATGTTGTTTATTAGTAGTAGTTAATATATATTATTTTGTTAAGCATTTCAATAGAGTTACAGTTAAGCCAATTCTTTTCTTTAATTTTTATTTTGTCTGTATTTTAACGATAGTGTAAAAATAAAGTATGTTTTGCTTAAACATGAGCAGTTTCACCAATTGAATTGCATCTGGAACACAATGCCTTACACTTGCCTTTAGCGTAAGAAAATATATTTTGAGAGGGTTTTGTCTGGTCCATAATGCCCCTGTGCTCACTGATCTACACTGATGCTTAGATAAGCAATATCTCAATTTTAAAATTCTCATCTTCATTTTCAAATATCTGTATGATCTCTTGCCCATTTATATCTCCTCTCCAGCCTTACAGCCCCTACTGCTCTGAGTCAAATTTGGTATGATTGTTCTTGTGAAACACCTTGGGATGTGTCATTTCATTAATAACACAATAATGCAACATGTTATTGTTGTTTACTCATACTCTGAAATGTTGGCAGGTAAATCCAGCATTTGTTGCTCATTCCCAGTTGCCGTTGGAAAGGTGACGGTGGTATAATGTCCCTACTTGTAAAGAATGAAACAACTAAGCCTCTTGCATTAGAAGCTCCATTAAAATGTCTATGTCTAAGCCCTATTCACAGAGGAAGGCTTCTTAATGCTGAAGAATAAATATGTTGTTTTTGCATTAATACTCTTGGCTTCAAATTCATGATTCTGCCTCCACTAGAGAGCTCACAAGCTTTGTTACTAGCACAGGTGGCAACTTGATCCCAACTGGTAAATCACTCATGCCTCGATGGGTGAGAGAAAGTGGTCCAAAACGTTTGGTTTTTAATCCAACCATTATTTTATACAGCATTACCAAGGTATCCCCACTGTCCCCACACCAGCACTTTTAATATTTGGCTTGCCTTGACCCATCATTCTACTCAATGTAATATTAAGCCTCACCTAACACACTGCAGGTACACTGTCTCAAAACTGCCTGTCTCCAACCTAGAGTAATCCAGGAAACAGTAACTTTTAGAATGAGACATGCAGCTTTTCTTTATTTTACTCAATTAAAATGATCTTACTTGGACAATTTGGCTAGATGCTACATGGTGCCTGACCTGCTTTCTGTTTACCTCTCAGACATTTGTCCATTCTCCTTCTCCAAGTGGTCCATAACCCTACCCAACGGGACTGGCTGAACCTCCCACTGCTCAAAGCACTTGACCCGAAATCAGCAAAATCTAAAATCTGGCAAGGCCTCAATCCCTGGTGTGCTGGTTTAGAGAGAGTGTGCTTGTAAAATGTGCCAGTGATCAACTGAAACTTCATCCTTACAGCAATCACTTATAAGTCATAGCTGTTAATTTCCTTGTGTTATATCACACACCCAAAATTGGAACATACTGACAGGTAGAAAATCTGTTGACAGTTTCTGTAGACAAAAGGAAAAGGATTGAGATAAAGACTTGTTTTGTTTGTTAAAGTGGGATGGAATGCTTCAGAATTGTATTGCAATCCATAAGCAAAGGCACAAAGAAACAGAGATAGTGGGAACTGCCGATGCTGGAGAATCTGAGATAACAAGGTGTAAAGCTGGATGAACACAGCAGGCCAAGCAGCATC
>NC_063365.1:17681692-17706080 GCF_021869965.1 Rhincodon typus | reverse complement strand
ATTGTTCTGAGGAAGGGTCACCAGACCCAAAATGTTAACTCTGATTTTTTCTTCACAGGTGCTGCCAGACCTGCTGAGCTTCCAGCAACTTCTATTTTTGTTCCTGATTTACAGCATCCGCAGTTCTTTCGGTTTTTATTGAATAAGCCATATCCCTGGCAAACCCACTGTTAACTCAAGCCAGAGAAAAGGGTACACAAAAGTGCGTTGACTTGCCTTTGTAATTTTTCCTCTAAATACCCAGTAGTATTGAAGGATTTGCATATTGTTCAGTAGTACTGTGTGCCTGTCTGCTCCTTATTTAAATTGTTGCATGTTATTCATACATGTTCAATTAAACCATTGTATAATTGCTTAAGCTCATCTATTGATTTGTTAGCCTAGCTTATCTTTTGGGAACCAACAAATAACTTGTGAATATATTAGTTACATTCTCTGTGCAATATAATATTGTAGCCTTTCAAAAGCTGTATTTCAAATATCTGTCATCATGTATCCTATCTCTAGTAAATTACATTTTCAGTTTTGGTCAGATTCAATTATCACAGGTTGTGATGGAGCTAATTGGTTTGTTTTTTTATTGGTATTATTCTACAGACACGTTTAGCTTCTGGAGGATTTATGTTAATGAAGTCTCCATGCAATGTGCAGAAAAATAAAATGGCATTTTGAGCTGAAGATCGATTCTTTGAGATTATCTTGTTTCATTGAAAAGCTGCGTAAAATGTAAATGGTGCCATCTCGTGGACAATGTGATTCAGTAACACTTTTTGAAGTACAGTATACAAAATCTTTGTGACACAGTGGTGGTGTACCTATCTTTGAGCTAGAAAGCTGTGTCAAAGTCCTACCTGCTTCAGAGGTGAACACACCCCCATCTACATCAGTGGAACTGAAGTTGAGAGGGTGGAGAGCACCAAGTCCCTCGGAGTGACAATAACCATCAACCTGTCCTGGATGTCCCACGTAGATGCAATGGCCAAGAAGGCACAACAATACCTCTTCTTCCTCAGGCGGCTCAGGAAATTTGCCATGTCCATAAGGTCCCTTACCAACTTCTACAGATGCACCATTGAAAGCATACTGTCTGGGTGCATAACAGCCTGGTATGGCAACTGCTCTGCCCAGGACTGTAAGAAAGTACAGAATGTGGTGTGCACAGCCCTGACCAACATGGAAGCCAACCTTTCATCCATGGAGTCCATTTACACAGCTTGTTGCTGCGGAAAGTCTGCCAACATCATCAAAGACCCATTACACCCTGGTAATGATCTCCTACAACCTCCTCCTTCAGGCAGAAGATACAGAAGTTTGAACATGCACACCAGCAAGTTCAGGAACAGCTTCTTTCCCAGCCGTTAATAGACTGATGAATGGACTCTCTAGCCTCAAATAATGCTGATCTTGCTAACATTGATCTCACCTAGCGCACGCCCTATGCAATGTAACCTGTATGCCTCGGTCTACGTGTTTTTTACAACCTTTGATCTGTACATCCTTGCTTTCTATGATCTGCCTTGACTGCTCGTAAACAAAGCTTTTCACTATTCTTCGGTACACATGACAATAAATCAATCAATCAATCTACATAACTATAATTAGGCTTTTATTTTGCTTCTCCTGTAGGACTGAGATTATACAAACTAATTGCATAGAAGGAAAATCATTCTGCCTTTCAATTGGACCTCTTCAAAGCCAAGAATATTTACTCATTTCACTGTTATATTTCTTGTATAAATTCCCTACAGTTTTCTTTTTAATGATGTACTAGTAACTAGGACTGTGACATAGTGTGTAGTGTCCCTGTCTCTGAGCCAGAAGCTCCACGTTCTACCCTGGTGCATTCATAGCTCAGCCTAACAGGTCGATTTACCAGGCTGCAAATCCTTTTAACACACGCCAATGAGGTGTGAGAGGAGCAGGTGAGTCCTAATCAACTATGAGATGAAGAGAATGTTGGAACCTCTACCATCATTATTGATAGCTCCAGAATATAATATGCATGTTGCCAGAGCAACTTAGGCTCCCGAATTATCTGTAACACACCACCACTAATCTCTACCTCACTCAACAAATGTAGTAATGAATTTCATGTCCCAATGATATGAATGAAAAAACTTCCTCTCAACTTTGTTCTTACTGTACTGACCAAACTGTTCTTTTTGAGGTTATGACTCCTCATGACTCATTATGAGAAGGAACTACTAAATCTGGTAAAACAGAAACAGGTAGCTCATCAGAGAATGTCAAAAGATGAACTCTATGCAGTAAAATCTTGCATTATATTCAGTGTTTCAAGATGACAACACAGCGTGGCGATACTTTGCATTTAACACACGAGAAATACTTTTCACTGTGTTTTTAGAAACATGTGACAATAAATCTAAATCTACATCTAATATAAATCTAAATTGAAACTAAGTGAACCCCCCCATTGAGTAGTGGTTTTAATTCAGATGTGGCCAACATTGGAAAAGTCATGTTAATGCCCATCCCCGCTGCTCCTTTAAAGATGCTAGCATGCCTTAACCATCACCAATTTGTTTTATAACAGGGAGTCCCGCAAAGGAAAGTAACAATCAGCTGTGGGATTGGAATTCCTTGCAAGTCAGGCCAAATAAGGATAACCAGTCCCTTTCCCTGGATGCTGGAAAATCAGTGAGATTTAAATGGAAATCAGTCTATTAATAGCTTTCTTGACCATTTTTCCCTGATGCGAGATCACTCCTTATCAGATATTTTGAATTCAACTTCGCAACTTGCTGTGGTGTGATGATGTACACATGATCTCCAATTAGGTCCAATATCATAACCAAATGTACCTGCTATTTAAGTGTGAGATTCTATTTGTACTCAGGCCTTTATCTGATATTAGTGTAAAATTGAGTTTCTTTCTTGCAAGGTTTATCAAACCTTTGTGTTGCATAGATGTTTGTATAAGTATTTATCAAATTTGTGAACACTTGCAAATGGTTTTGAAAGGCATTGAATATGGTTCAGGTAATTATTTTGGAGAAATCATTGCCCTGTTAACTACATGGATGTGTCAAGATTCAGTATAGTGCTCATCAGACTAGTAACATCACATCATTGAACCATATTGATAAAGCTGCAGGCATGCTTAATTAAATAATCCCTGTCTATACCAAATCGTTTTCTTACTAGTGAAGAGAAGAATTTTCTTCTGCCTATGCAGAGGAGCAGATGCTCCAATTAAGACTGCAATGTGCCATAAATGTCACATTTTACAACACTAATGTGTCAAAAGTGCTCACATATTTTGAGTTGTATTGCGACAGCCGGTGTTTTTCTGTAATGAAGATGCAGATACTTCCAACAATTTTTCTCTTTGTGGTCCACTCTCAAGTGTTTTGTGAATAAAAGGTTCCTTCTGCCAATATTACCAATCACAGTGACATTCATGTGCCTGAAAGGTTCACATCAATTCAGGTGTCATTGTTGTGAGTGTCAGTTCCATCATCAGAGAGAAATGCCCAGCTAAGTTGAAAAGGCAAGTTTCGGAGGACTTGACTCATTTGTATAGAAATGCATTAATGGCTCCTTGCCGTTTATAAAATCTTTAAAGATCTGCTCAGGCAATTCTGATCTGATTTTATAATAATCTGATTACAATTGTTGAAAGTTTTGGTTTTTCAATTCTTCTCTGGAAAGGATACTTGTTTATTTGACTATTGCTCACATTTCCAACTTTGGAGGGTGGTATTCCAGTATGACCAAACCGTAGATGATTTCATTATCTTCCATGGGTCCTCTGGTGATGGAAGAGTCCAATGCAGAATTGAATGGACATCCACCAATCTGGCAGCTTACGTCATTGTTGGGACTATTGCAGCTTCACAACCTCTAGTCTTTCCTTGGGTACAACAGATGTGGTGGGTTTGGTGTAATTGAAACTTTGAAAAATGCTGAATCACGTCTCAGTGTTTACCTCCACATTGAAACACAGAAACGTAGAAAACAGAAGGAATAGTCCTTCAAGCCTGTTCCGCCATTCAACATAATCATGGCTGATTATCCAACTCAATACTCTGTTTTTGCATTCTCCCCATATCCTTTGATGTCTTTAGCCCTAAGAACTATGTCTAACTCCTTTCGGAAACCTTCATTGTTAGAACTCAATTGCTTTCTGTGGCAGAGAATTTCACAAGTTCACACTCTTGGGGTGAAGAAATTTCTCATCATCTCAGTCCCAAATGGCCTAGCCCATATCTTTAGACTATGACGCCTGGTTCTCGACTGTAATCAGTAACATTTTTACCATATTTGGCAATTCTACTCTAGTTATAATTTTAGAGGTTTCTTTTAGATGCCGCCTAATTCTTCTAAGCTTTAGCGAATATAGTCCTAACTATTTCAGCGTCTCGTCAAATGTCAGTCCTGCCATCCCAGTTGAATAAGTTGAGTAAATTTTGCACTCCTTCCACAGCCAGAACATTCTTCCTCAAATAAGGAGACTAAAACTTCACACAATACTTCAGGTGTGGTCTCACCACAGACCTGTATAACTGCAGCAAGACATCCTCCTTCTGTACTCGAATCTTCTTGCTATGAAGGCCAACATACCATTCACCTTGTCTGGCAGCAACTGTGAAGGAAAAAACAGAGTTTTAATGTTTTGGGTCTGGACCCAAAACGTTACTCTGTTTTTCCCTTAACAGATGCTGCTAGACCTGCTGAGCTGTTCCAGCAATTTCTGTTTTGTTTCCTGATTTACAGCATCTGCAGTTCTTTCATTTTTTATACCATTCACCTTCTTCCCTGCCTGCTGCACCTACATGCTTATTTTCAGTAACTGGTGTACGACAACGCCCAGGTCTTGTTGCACCTCCCATTTCCCAATTTGTCACAATTCGGATAATAGTCTGCCTTCCTGTATTTGCCACCAAAGTGGATAACCTCATATTTATTTACATTATAATTAATTTGCCATGTATTTGCCCACTCACTCAATTTTAAAATTTGTTAATTACCCAGAAGAATCTCTACATCCTCCTCACAGTTCACCCTTGCACCCAGCTTTGTGTTGGCTAAACATGGATCGATTGGCTTTAACATTTTCCCTGGAGAGGTGATCAACAATTCAGAAGTTTGGAAGTTCTTTGTTAGGGTACCTTAATAACATTTTTATTGAGCACTTTGATGCCATTTATCCTGAAACAGTTCCCCTACAAGATCTGCTTGGACATTCTGTAGCCACCTATGTGGAAGCAATGATCTCCTCATCTGAGGTGATGGAGGCCGGGCTCTGAGCCCAGGGCTTGTCCACTCCATTCATTTTTTTTTCCTTCTTTTGTCATTTTTTTCTCTTTCTTTAGTCTTTTAGTTTTTATTTACTTACCTTCTGGAGTGAGCTCAGTTGTAAACACAATGGCATTGGGGTCTGGAGTACAGCAGTGGCTGAGGGCCCAGAGTGGGGGCTTTGTTCTCGGCGACAAGGTGGCTGGTGAGCCAGGTGGAACTCTAGCAGTCAGCAGCATTGTCAAGGTCTGGAGTGTTCGGTGGCGAGGTGGCTGGTGAGCCTAGGCAGGACTCCGGTGAGATGACAGCACCGAGGAGATCAAGCCCAGCGCGGGGAAGAGAATGAGTCCAGTGCAGGAAAGAGGCTGAACCCAGTGCAGGGGAGAAAATGAGCCCAGCACAGTGGAGAGATTGAGGTCGGCGTGGGGGAGAGATTGAGATCAGCGTGGAGGAGAGATTAAGCCCTCATGGAGAATGCAAGCCTTCATGAGGAAAACCCAGTGTGGAACGTCTGCAGGCCCATGGCTAAAGAAGGAGTGGAATATTGAACTTTTAACTTTATTTCTGTATTTTTCTATTTTATACAAAAAACTGGAATGTTGAACTCTTAACTTGTTTCTTTATTTTTCTACATTGTACCTAAGATTTTTTACCCAGGTATATTTGTACCCAAGATGGTTCCAGGAATCATGACTTTGTACACTTCTCACTGTACTCCTGTTTCCCTGTACTCGAGTACACATGGCAAAATTTAATTATAATTCTAATGCTGCTGAGCACAGTGCAATGAAGGATGTCACTGATTGAATTTTTGTCCTCCCATCGAATTCTTATGACAAGTGTCAGGTATCTTCGGTGAAGGTGTTTGAGAGCTTTGATGTGGTGTCCATCACAGACCCAGGATTCTGTTACATGGTAGAATCTGATCTGAGTCTTTAACTTAATGCTATGCTGCTTCCAGAGTTGATCATAGAGTCAGACATAGTCAGAACTTATTTTCTAAACACATGCACTGATATCTTACCAACACTGGCATCCCCAGAGACCGCACTAAGAAGATATGAATACTTCTCATTCTCAAAATTCAGCCTACATGCAAATCAATGCAATACTAATATTCAGATTTACTTAGAAATATATACAGACACACTATGCTTTGCCGACTTTTATTGTTTAACATGGGGTAAGAATGTGAGTGCTCCTACTTTCTAATGAAATGTTGCCTACACTGATGGGTGCCAGTGGTATTATAATGCTGGTTGCGCAGAAACACATCTTTTTGGATTTTCATAAGTCAGAAAGTCTTTAGAACATTCCCAACTAAATTTTTGGTCAGTTCAAAATAAATGCCATTCCACATACTTCACTTTTAATTCAGGTTTACTGTGTTTGTATTTACTTTTTATATCTCTATGAGTTGATGTGCTGCTATTTCTCTGCCAGGTATGTTTTATTAAATAAATCTGGAATAAAAAAGCCAATCCCAGTATGATCACAAAATACTGGATTTTCCCAAAATTCCATCTGGTTAACCAATATCCATTAAAGGAGCAAACCTGCTGTTCTTACCAGTCTTGTCTACATGTAACTCCACACCCAGAACAAAATGCCCTCGAAAATGGTCTAGCAAGCCACTTCGTTGTGTTGAACTGTTATGGAGAAGTACCTACAAAACAATGCCAGTGGCTTGTTCTGAAAGGCAACCAAGGATGATCAATAAATGATGGCCTTGCCAGTGATGCACAAATAAAAAAAAATTAAAATAAAATGAAGAAGGTCTACCACTCAATGGAATGTGATTTATCTTTTTTATTCAATGCTTACTCAATGTCCTCCCCTCCTTGTTTGTAACTGTGCATTTGGTTACCACCCTGCCAGCTCAAGTGCTATTGGTAGACCAGTTGTACGTTACACTTGTTCACAACGCACTTTAAATGGTGTATTTTAGCTCACAGGGAATTCAAGCCCATTTATAGAAACTGTAATTTTCTGACATTATGAATGGAGTGGGAGGCAGCCTGAAAAGTAGAATAGTTTCTGAGAAAGAATTGTTGTGATCTGAAATGCACTGTCTGAAATGGTGGTGAAAGCAAATTCAATAATAACCATTAAAAGGGAGTGGATAAATACTTTACAAGAGAGAAAAAAAATGCAGGGCTATGGGGAAAGATTTGAGAAGTGGAATGGGTTGGATAACTCTATCATATAGCCAGCAAAGGTATAAAAGACAGAATGGCTTCCTTCTGTGATGTATCATGTATGATTCTAAGACACATAGAACTTACAGAAAAGAAACAGGCCACACTGCCGAACTAGTGTATACTAGAGATTGTGCTTCACACAAAATATGAAAAAGTATGAAGTATAAGAACACATGTGATGGAACATCAGACGACTGAATGACCTTTAAATCAATATCCTTTTAGAGCATTTTGCAGAACATTGTGTGAAGCCAATTTTTCCAAACTGCTACAAAATATCTCTGAGGCCATTGCACCACAACTGTATAGTGTTCAATCAGAAGTAGAAAATTCCAGAAATTATCACTGAGCAGGTCAGGCAACATCTGCAACAAGATAAACAGAGTAAGTTTGAGGTTGATGGCATTTTGTCCTAAAATATTAATTTGTTTCTCGGTCCACACATGCTGCCTGACCGACAGAGTACCCAGCTATACCTTGACTGCCATCTTCAGTTTCACTCATCGAAGTACATTGGAAAATTCAAGCCATGGATCTGGTCCTGATAAGGACTAAGAGGCTGATCATTAAGATTTTATTATAGAGTCATACAGCGTGGAAACAGGTTATTATTATTAGGAAAGCTTAATTAAGATTGGGTTTTCACAATTCTCATTAGGGCCAATTAGAAGGAATTCTACTGGTGTATATATGGCAGCAGGCACAATATGTGTAATTAATTTAGGACAAAATGGATCACTATTTCAAGATAAATCACAACTGCAAGAACAAAGTGGATTTCGGCATGATCTGATAATAGAAACACTTCTTTAAACTCGCTGCCATGGTCTTCTGGGTGGGACCAAAGAGCAAAAAGCTAGACTAAGGCATAATGAAGAAAAGAATAGACTAGAGGGGTGTGTAACTACAACAACATGAATTTATATAGCACCTTTATGTAATAAAATTGTACTGCTGGTGCCGCATAGAAGTGTTAAAAAGGAAAATTTAACTCAGCCATATAAATCAATATTAGGATGGATGACCAAAAGATTGGTGAACTAGGTAGCCTTTAAAGAGTGTCTTGTAGGGAGATAGGCAGAAAGCAGTAGAGATGCAGAAGAGAATGCCAGGCTTGGGCCTGGATGGCTGAAGGCATGACTGCCCATTGTTATGAAGGTGCTTCCATTATTTTTTTTTGTGGACCCATTTTTAAAATTTTGTGAAAATAATTTCATTTGAAAGACTAAGGAGGTATGGACATTGTTTCTTTAAATGGTCATGATTAGGACACTTTAGACACTTCTTAACAAAACATTTGGATGTGAACATAGGAGGTATGGTTAGTAAGTTTGCAGATGACACCAAAATTGAAGGTGTAGTGGACAGTGAAGGTGGTTACCTAAGAATACAATGGGACCTTAATCAGGTGGGCCAATGGACCAAGGATTGACAGCTGGAGTTTAATTTAGATAAATGTGAGGTGCTGCATTTTGGTAAGACAAATCAGGGCAGGACTTATACACTTAATAGGAAGGTCCCATGGAGTGTTGCTGAACAAAGAGACCTTGTGGTGCAGGTTCATAGTTTCCTGAAAGTAGAGTCACAGGTCGAGAGGATACTGAAGAAGGTGTTTGTTATGCTTGCCTTTATTGGTCAGTGCATTGAGTACAGGAGTTGGGAGGTCATGTTGTGGCTGTACAGGACTGATTGGTTAGGCCACTTTTGGAATA
The DNA here is from genome assembly GCF_021869965.1 of Rhincodon typus. Classification (NCBI taxonomy): domain Eukaryota; kingdom Metazoa; phylum Chordata; class Chondrichthyes; order Orectolobiformes; family Rhincodontidae; genus Rhincodon; species Rhincodon typus. The sequence goes on along the minus strand of NC_063365.1, from coordinate 17,696,908 downwards.
CTGCGTGCAATTCTGGTCTCCCGGCTATAGGAAGGATGTTATGAAACTTGAAAGTGTTCAGAAAAGGTTAACAAGGATATTGCCAGGGTTGGAGGGTTTGAGCAATGGGGAGAGGCTGAATAGGCTAGGACAATTTTCCCTGAAATGTCAGAGGCTGGGGAGTGACCTTAGAGAATTTTATAAAATCATGAGGGGCATGGATGGGGTGACTAGACAAGGACGTTTCCCAGGGTGGGGAAGTCCAAAACTAGAGGGCATAGATTTAAGGTGAGGGGGAAAGATTTAAAGCGGACTAAGGGGGCAACTTTTTCATGCAGAGAGTGGTGTGTGTATGGAATGAGCTGCCAAAGGAAGTGGTCGATGCTGGTACAATTAGAACATTTGAAAGGCATCTGGATAGGTATATGAAATAGGAAGGGTTCAGAGGGATATGGGCCAAATGCTGGCAAATGGGACTAGATTAATTTAGGATATTTAGTTGGCATCGACAAGTTGGACCATAGGGTCTGTTTCCATGCTGTACAGATCTCTGACTGTATAACATTTACTCGAAGTTACATATCTGAATTTATGGCTGTTCCAAGTTGTAGCTATTTGGTATTGTTTTGAGTTCAGTTGGTGTGAGACCTATTGTGAAGAGTCACCCTTTTGATACTCTTCCACCTGTTTTGAATATTCTTCTGAGAACCCAGCATGAGAGCTGAAAAAACTGATGGAACTATTTTCTTGAGAACTATCTTCTGGAGGACTTTATCTCAAATATTTTCTGATTAAACTGCTTGAGAACACACAAAAAAGGAGCAGAAGTCGACTATTTGGTCTCTTAAGCCTGATTCTGCCATTTGATGTTATCGTGAATCAAAACTGATTGAAGAACAACAAAGAACAAAGAAAAATACAGCACAGTAACAGTCCCTTCGGCCCTGCAAGCCTGCGCCGATCCAGATCCTCTATCTAAACCTGTCGCCTATTTTTCAAGGATCTGTATCCCTCTGCTCCCTGCCCATTCATGTATCTGTCTAGATACATCTTAAATGACGCTATCGTGCCTACCTCTACCACCTCCGCTGACAATGCGTTCCAGGCACCCACCACCCTCTGCGATCAGAACTTTCCACACATATCTCCCTTAAACTTTTCCTCTCTCACCTTGAAATCGTGACCCCTGGTAATTGAGTCCCCCACTCTGGGAAAAAGCTTCTTGCAATCCACCCTGTCTATACCTCTCATGATTTTGTAGACCTCAATCAGGTCCCACTCTGTCTTTCTAATGTAAATAATCCTAATCTAATCAACCTTTCTTCATAGCTAGCGCCCTCCATACCAGGCAACATCCTGGTGAACCTCCTCTGCACCCTCTCCAAAGCATCCACATCCTTTTGGTAATGTGGCGACCAGAACTGTACGCAGTATTCCAAATGTGGTCAAACCAAAGTCCTATACAACTGTAACATGACCTGCCAACTCTTGTACTCAATACCCTGTCCGATGAATGAAAGCATGCCATATGCCTTCTTGACCACTCTATCGAACTGCATTGCCACCTTCAGGGTACAATGGACATGAACACCCAGATCTCTCTGTGCATCAATTTTCCCCAGGGCTTTTCCATTTACCGTATAGTTCGCTCTTGAATTAGATCTTCCAAAATGCATCACCTCGCATTTGCCTGGATTGAACTCCATCTGCCATTTCTCTGCCCAACTCTCCAATCTATCTATATTCTGCTGCATTCTCCGACAGTCCCCTTCACTATCTGCTACTCCACCAATCTTCGTGTCATCTGCAAACTTGTTAATCAGACCATCTATACCTTCCTCCAGATCATTTATGTATATCACAAACAACAGTGGTCCCAACACAGATCCCTGTGGAACACCACTGGCCACAGTTCTCCATTTTGAGAAACTCCCTTCCACTACAACTCTTTGTCTCCTGTTGCCCAGCCAGTTCTCTATCCATCTAGCTAGTACACCTGGAGCCCATGCGACTTCACTTTTTCTATCAGCCCACCATGGGGAACCTTATCAAACGCCTTACTGAAGTCCATGTATATGACATCCACAGCCCTTCCCTCATCTATCAACTTTGTCACTTCCTCAAAGAATTCTATCAAGTTGGTAATACATGACCTTCCCTGCACAAAACCATGCTGCCTATCACTATTAAGTCCATTTTCTTCCAAATGTAAATAGATCCTATCCCACAGTATCTTCTCCAGCAGCTTCCCCACCACTGACGTCAGGCTCACTGGTCTATAATTACCTGGATTAACCTTGTTACCCTTCTTAAACAAGGGGACAACGTTAGCAATTCTCCAGTCCTCCGGGACCTCACCTGTGCTCAAGGATGCTGCAAAGATATCTGTTAAGGCCCCTGGATCATTGTTGATCAGTTTGTGTTTTGAATTCCATATTCTCATCCACCCCCAATATTATTTGAATCCCTTCCCTAACATGAGTCTATCTACCTCTGACTTAAAAATATGAAATTCACTATATGTACTGCCTTTTGAAGGAGAGTTCCAAACAACCCTCAGAAAAAAAAATCCCATCTCTGTAAAAGGCAATCACTAATTTTAAAATAGTGCCCTTGCTCTGCACTGACCGACAAGACCCACATTCTTTTCATGCACACTTTATCAAGATCATCCAAGATTGTATATAGTTCACATAAGCTATTGATATTAATTGCTACGTCAGCATTTCTTGCCCATTCCTAGTTGCTAGGATAAGGTGGTAGTGAGCTGCTTTCTTAAATCACTGCAGTCTACCTACAATGCGAAAAGGGAGGGAGTTCCAGAACTCCCAGAATGTTCCAGAGATCCAGCAACATTGAAGAAATCGCAACATAATTCAAAGTCTGAATGGTTAAAGGTTTTGAGAGGAAATTGCAGGTGTACCCATGTATCTGCTGCCCGTCCTTCCAGATCGTGGTGGTTGTGGGTTTGTGGGTTTGGAAGATGTTGTCAGAGAAGCTTTGGCAAATTTCTACAGTTTCTAGATAGTACACACTGCTGCTAATGAGCGTCGGTGGTGGCGAGAGAAAATGTTTGTGAATATGGTGCCAAACAGGTTGCTTTGTCTTTGATGGTGTCAAGCTTCTTGAGTGTTGTTGGAGCTGCACACATCCAGACAAGTGGAGAGTATTCCCTCACACTCCTCTTGACTTGTGCTTTGCAGATGGTGGACATGATTTGGAGAGTCAAGAGATGAGTTACTCACTACAAGATTCCTAGCCTTTGGTCTGCTCCTACAGCCACGATATTTATGTGACTAGTCCAGTACCGTTTCTGGTCAATGGTAACCCTCAGGATGTTGATAGTGGGGGAAACCAGGGATGGTGCTGCCATTGAATGACAAAGGCTAATTATTCTGTCTTGTTGGAGATGGTCACTACCTGGCACTTGTGTGGTACGAATGTTATTTGCTACTTTTCTGCCCAAACCAAGATATTGTGCATCTTGCTATATTTAGATAAGGACTGCTTTAGTATCAGATGACTTACAAATGGCAATGAACATTGTGCAATCATCAGTGAAATCCCCACTTCTGACCCTATGATGAAGGGAAAGTCATTGATGAAGCAAGCTGAGGAACTCCTGCAAAGACAGCTTGCAGCTGAGATGTCTGACCTCCAACAACCTGAGCAGCTCCTGCAAAGATATCTTGGAGCTGAGATGTCTGACCTTCAACAACCACACCATCTATCTTTGTACCAAGTTTGACTCCAAATAGCAAAGAGTTTTTGTCCTGATTCCCATTGGCTTCAATTTTGCTCGGACTCCTTGATGACACAATTGGTCAAATGCGGTCTTGATGTCAAAGGCAATCACTTTTACTTTGCCTCTGTAATTCAGCACTTTTGTATATGTTTGGACCAAGGCTGTAATGAGGTCAACAGGTGGACCCTGGTGGAACCCGAATTGAGCATCAGTGAGCATGTTATTGCAAAGCAAGTCCTGTTGATAGCACTGTTGATGGCACCTTCCAACACTTTACTGATGATTGAGAGAAGACAGATAGAGCGGTAATTGGTCAGGTGGGAGTTGTCTTGCTTTTGTGTACAGGACGTAGTTGGGCATTTTTCCTTGTGCTTCTGAGCATGGTCAGGACATTGTTCTGAGCAAGGGTCCCTGGACCCAAAACATAACTTTGATTTCTCTCCATAGGAACTGCCAGATCTGCTGAACTTTTCCAGCATTTTTTCTGCTTTTTTTTCCACTTGCTTGGGTAGTTTTCAGTAGTATTGGTGGAATGTTGTCAGGGTGCATAGCCGTTGTAGCATCTAGTGCCTTCAGCTCTTTATTGATATCACACGGAGTGAATCAAAGGCTGAAATCCGTGATGCTGGGGACCTCAGGAGGAGGCTGAGATGAATCACCCACTCAGCACTTCTGGCAGAAGATCATTGTTAATGTTTCAGCCTTATCCTTTGTACTGCTATGCTGAGCTCTCTCATCATTTCGGGTGGGGATATTTACGGAGCCTCTTCCTCCATTAACTGTTGGCCATCATTCATTAATAGATCTGGCAAGAGTTCAATCTAGCAGAGATTAGATCAGATCCATTGGTTGTCGAATCACTTAGTTTAAATAATTCCTGCTTCTCCTATCTGGCATGCAAGTAGCCTTGTTTTGTAGGTTCACCAGGTTAACACCTCATTTTTAGGTATGCCTGGTGTTGCTCTTGCAATGCTCTCCTGGATTTTTCATTGAAACAGGGTTGATCACTAACTTGATGGTAATGGTGATGGCCGAGCAGTGGATACGCCAAGCCTCAAGGTAGCAGATTGTGTTGGATGTTAGAAGACTGAAACAAACATCTGTACCCTCAGTTCTGAGGAAGGGTCATACCAGAATTGATGGGTTAACTCTTACTCTCCACTGATGTTGCCAGACCTCTTGAGTTTCTCCAGCATCCTCTGTGCTTGTTTCCTCATAACATTTCCTGGGTTTCTGGATTAGTAGTCCAGTGACAACATCACTAAGCCATCACCATCCTTTTTATAGGTGAACAGGTCAGGACTGCATTGGAGTTGTTGAATCTAGAGGTAAAGTGTAGGGGAATGTATGATGAGAGCTTCAGCAGAGTGGAAAGTGGTTCAAATGGAGTCTGTCTGCACTAGCACACACAGGTTGGGTCAAAATGATCCGTACATGTGATGCAATGCAGATTACACCGTGAACATAAACGCCTTACAACGCAATTAAAATAAAACACAAGAAATGTGAATGCTGAAGATATGAAACAAAAACAGAAACTCATCTGGTCTGGCAGCATCTGTGGGCAGAAAGCAGAGTTAACATTGGGCATGTGGAATGCGCTGCCCGCAGCGGTACTGGAGTCAGATACTTTACAGACTTTTAAGTGACTTTGGATAGGCACATGGAGGATAGTAAAATGTAGGGTATTCAGGGCAGTTTGGTCTTAGTAGGATAATAGGTCGGCACTACATCGTGGGCCGAAGGGCCTGTACTATGCTGTACTGTCCTACGTTCCAACAAATTGAGTCCAGTGACCCTCCTTCAGAACTCCCTACACTGCAAGACGGAAAGAAATTGCTGCTCAGGAAAAGTAGCAGCATCTGTGGAGAGAGAAAACAAAGTTGACGTTGCAAGTCCAGTGACCCTTCTTCAGAATTCCCTACAATGCAAAAAACAGAAACTGCTGGAGAAACTCAGAAGATCGAGCAACATCTTGGAGAGAAAGCAGAGTTAACGTTTGGAGTCTAAATGATCTTACAACGCCATCACCGCCTGGGCCGCAGCTGCGCATGCTCAGGACGCGCTGGCCGGCTCTAGGTCACGTGCCGCACCGTCCCTCCGCGCAGCCGCAGTGGACGTCAATGAGGAGTTGGCGATAGGTACTAGAGCGGGGGGGAGGGGAGGACCTGTTATTGTGCGCAACATGGACGCGCGTGTGGTGCCCAGCGACTTGTACCCGCAGATCTACGGCTTCCTGCTGCAGAACAAGTTCGACAAGGCCGCCAAGGAGTTCCTGAAGCAGTCAAACGTGGTAAGCTGCCGCCTCTGCTCTGCTAAGATCGGCTGTTCGTTAGTTCTCTTTCGACGTGGCGGCCGCACTTTTGTGGCCTTGCTCCCGGGCTTCGATAACGGCGCTCCGGAGAAGGCCGGGCATGCGCGGAGGGAGAGGAACGTTCCCCGGGAGCACGCGGCGCAGGAATGGAACGTTCCCCGGGAGAACCTGGGCAACGTTCCATTCCGGCCCCCAATATCCCTGAATGTACCTCCGGGGAGATGCATGCAGCTTCTTGCAGCGTTGTTTTAAAACCGCATGGCTCGCCATGGACACGGCACACGTGGCCCAAAGTTTCTCCTGCCACGGATGGTTGTGCATGTTTTTGTCTCTTTTTTTAAATCGACCTGCTCGGACGTGTTATGACCCTCGTGTCTGTGGTAGGTGGGATTCGAGGTGTTTTGGGGTTTGGGAAGAGGGGGGTGTCGAACGTGAGGAAGAACTACCCCGCACTGGTCTGTAACATGCTGCCTGCTGAAGGAGGGGGCAACGTGGTGACACACACTGATTTCCAAACTTATATCCGATGGGTGCTTGAGGGGAGTTGGAACTGAGTGGGAGAAATGGAGCAGTACAGGTTGGGGGACAAAACTGGGACCGGAAGGCTGGGTCCGGGTTTGGATCATGGGGTCAAGTAGGAGTAGAAGGGTCAGAGGGGCAGCAAGACGAGTTGGGGGCAAAGTGGGCAAACAGGGCCAGTTGGGAGGAAGGGGTAAATGGGATGTGGTGAAAAGAGCCAAGGTATGGTGAAAGGTATGGAAGTGGGCAGAGTAGAAGGAAAATGGGACTGAGGGGCAAGAAATGGGATGGAATGAGAGAATGGGGCGGCACAGCGGTTAGTACTGCTACCTCCCAGCGCCAGGGACTCGGGTTTGAATCCACCTTCAGGCGACTGACTGTGTAGGGTCTGCGCGTGAATGAATTAACTTTATTGTCACAAGTACTCAATGAGGGTAGTGAAAAGTTTTTATACATTGCCACTTGCAGCGCCATCTTGGGTACAGAGGTACCTAGTTACAAGATCTTAGAAAACAGGGAAATAAAATGCCCAGTGTTGCAGAAATTAAAGTTCGGAACAATGGTCTTCCAACCCAGACCACACTGGCACCTAGTGTCCAGTCCGCACCAGGCCCAGACCCCAGACTTCGGACTTCACCTTCAGCATTGTGAGGATGGGAGTTCGCTTCAGACTGCCACGCCTGGAGGCCACTACGCCTGGCCAGCAGTCGTTGGAGGCCAAGACAGGAGGAGAAGAAGAGAAAAAACACTAAAAGGAAAGAGGAAAAGAGAAGAAAAAAAAACAGCGGACGAGGTCCGGCTGGAGTGTCCTACTCTGCCGCCATCTTGGAATTTCTGTGTCTGTCTGGGTTTCCTCCCACAATCCAAAGATGTGCAGATTAGGTGGATTGGCCATGCTAAATTGCCCATAATGCCCAGGGATGTGCAGGCTAGGTGGATTAGCCATGGGAAATGCATGGTTACAGGGATAGGGTTGCGGGTGTGTCTGAATGGGATGCTCTTCAGAGGGCTGGTGTGGGCTCGATGGGCTGAATGGCCTGCTTCCATACTATAGGGATTCTGTGAAAGGGGCTGGTGGACACAAAGGCATGGGGGAGTGCAAATGGGACCAGGGAGGGATATGGAGTGGTAGGGGGTGGAACAGGAATGGTGTAGGACCAGTGGGAATGGTACTGATTTGATTATTGCCGAAGGGCTGAATGGCCTCGGTCTGTTGTCACAGTTCTACGTAATAATCTACCTGTCTCTGCACTGAGGGTGGAAGGCTCCGAAGGAAGAGACTGTGGCTGCACCCATGTCCTTTGTTCTAAGTACAAGAGGTGCCACACTAAGCAGGGAAAGCTGACAGTCCAGGCAAATGTGTAAAAACTGTTTTTTTAAAAAAACAAAAAAATTGGTGAACATATTACTGCTATGACTTACACCTTATGAATCCCCTGTGATTGGACTTAGCAGAAATAGATTGTTTCAGATCAATTTATTATTTATAGATTTGCTTTTCTTTTCTTGATCTCCTCCCCTAAAACTCTTAACTGACTAGCGGGATAATTGTTAACGCAGTTACAGAGACAGGTAAAGTAGCTCCTTCCAGTCTTGGTCAAGGAGTTGAATCCATCGTGAGCAATAATGGCTAAGGGCTGGAAGTAAATAAGTTGAGCCGAGATTAACTCGCAACATAATTATTGGGCTGTTTTGCACGCTCTGTTTGCCAGCTGATGAGGAACTGTCCAGCTCCATGTAGCATTCTCCCTCTTGGTCTGTAGCCTTAAAGATTATGGCACTTCAGGTGCATATCCAAGTACTCCGTAAATATTATGACAGTTTCTGTTTCTAGATCCCCACTACCTTCTGAGTGAAACAATTTCCCATCAAATCCTTTCTTAAACCTACCTTTTGTCCTAAGTCTATGCCCAGGGTTTAGAGCTCTGCTTCCTCCCGTTAACTCAAAGCCTTTCTACCTGGAACCCTCATAATTTTATAAACCCCCTTCATGGACTGTTCTGTTTCAAAGAAAATGACCCTACCCTATCCACTCTTTCCTCATAACTGAAGTCCTCCAGTCATAAATCACTTCTGAACACAAGGCATCTGTGGATTGATCTGCAAATTGTTCCACACCGTATGAATTAATTCAAGATTCTGAAGCCTGCATTCCAACTTCTCTCGGTTGGGTAATACCTATTTAGTTTCAACCTCAATTCCTTATTAAAATGCCCTGGAGCGTTTACAAAATATTTGCAAATGTGGGCACAGCACTTCCAAAAACAGATGTCTATCTCCCCATGCATTATGGTACCACATAAATTGTTATGCTGAAGTTTGTTTATTTAGATGTTTATTTCTGTTTGTTTTTGTAGAAAGTTCCAGATGTAAAGTCACCATCTCTTGTGGAGATCTATGACTTCTGGGTGAAGTAAGTATGAGCATTTTCTTTTTTTTAGTTTGATTTTTGGGTTTGAACTTTATTCAGGGACTTGAGTCTTAAGCTTGGCTGAAGTTGTAGTGTTGGAATGTTGCATTGTCTGAGGAACTGCCCTTGGGATGAGCTGCTGAGCTTGGGTTCCATCTGCCTCGTGCAGTTAACGTTATCGATCCCATTGTGGTCTTCAAGAGCTACAGCCTTTTTGCTTGACAAGAATCTTTAAAATAACACTTTTTTTGTAAAAGGACAGGCAAGAATGCCTTCGTAAATCAGAGCATTTCACGGTAATTCGCTGCCGCTGAGTGACAACGCTGGCATCCATATTCAAACCAAGCTGTCTGCACAAATCTAGTGATTATTTGTGAGATGAATTTCACTTTCTCTGATAATACATGGATGCTGGCATCAATTCGAGGGATCTCTGGCATCTGGCAGTTGTGATATCATCAAGCATTATCAGTAACCAATCACATTGAAGCATTATTTCAGTCAGCAAGTGAACAATTGCCTTATTTAAGGATAGCCAAATAAAAACTGGGGCATATAGGCTTAAGGTAGAAGCTGAAATATCGTAAACTTTATTTTGAAAGTTTAAAGTCTATGGTATAATGTATGTGTTTGACGTTCCCCAAGCAGAACTTTTTCAGGGCTGCAAAGGTTGTCAGGTGATAATTATGAACTTAGAACCCTGTTACAAGTCATTCAGCGTTACGAAAAATATTCAAGGGTATGTACAGATAGAGTGATGACGTTCATATCGATTCTGGTAATATCAGAAAATTTCCATCTTCAAGACCATCAACAGTGCATCCTACGGAGGAGTAGGGAATCACTGACTGCTGGATTTCTGTGGCTACTGTGCGCTGTGATTGCCAGATTGTGCTGTTAGTTTTGTGGATATAATGGTATAGTTCTTGTAAGTGAAAATCCAGTCCTTGTAAGTGAAATGCTCCCCAGTGTGGTGGAAATCTCTCCCTATTCATGGGTCTGTGCAGACTTTCAGATTAATGTTCTGGAAGTAGCACAAAAAATGCTACTAAACACCAATAGCTGTAAAAGCAGTGCTTAATACAGCAATTAATTTGCTATCTCTGCTGTGCTTGACTGAGAAAGTAGTGTTTAATGTTGCACCTACTATTCGGCCAATTCTCTACATGTTTATTAGAAGTTTTACAATTTTCTGTTGTATAGCAGCACACCTACCACAAATTAATTGAATTTGAGTTATTTTATACTTGAAATAAATAGTCAACCTGTTAAGATAGATATTATGAAGATATTTTCGTGAAATGATCATTCACCAGAAACATCTTTTGAGTTGGGAACTGACGTTCACGTACTTTACTCATAGTCTCCTGATTTCCTAATAGTTCATTTTAATTGTTGGAAATTTGGAAGTATTCACATCTTTAACATCGATCCTGAACAGTCAGCAGTGAAAATGATTGGCCTTCACTGTACAGGATTCTTAACATTTCTTTTTAAACTTATTCCAGCAGGTCATCTGATGTAGCAAAGAAAAGAAAACCTGTACTCAATGGGCCGCCTGCAAAAAGGGCAAAGAAAGAGGAAAGCTCCAGTAGCTCTGACAGCTCGGACAGTTCCGATGATGACGAAGCTGCTAAGAAACCAGGTACATCCCAATGTGTCAGGCATTTCAAGAAAAGCTATATTGTGTGCTGAAGAACAAAATTAGCTTTATTGTTAATTAGTTCATACTCTATTGAGCCATTTAGTGGCAGTGTCCTGACCTCTGGGCCAGAAAGTCTGGGTTCGAGTCCTACCTCAGGATACAATAACCATGAAAGTGTGTCGTGCTATGCCCAAATATTTTGTTTTCTTTTAAATGACTCCTTTACACTTTGATACAAGCAACATATGTGTATGCAGAAATCTGTCCTCTATAAACAAAAAGGGTACGTTCAAGCCTTCGTGTCTTGTTTCAGATACCTAGAAGTAAGGGGATCCAATAGTTCTACATAGTTTTCTCCACAACAATGTCTCAGCCAATTGGAGTTGACTTGTCAAATCAAGTCATCTCAAAACCCTTTTCTGCTGTTGTATAAATTGTTGAGACCACCTGAAGAATTTGGCATTCTTGCATTTGTCCTGATAAATCTTTTCATCCAAGATGGAAAAGCTTCAGCAATAAGTTTCTCTTCAGCAGAGTTCACAGCTAAACTATTTCTTGTACATGTAGATAACGATCTGCAGTCAAGTTTGTCTTTGCTTTCCAGTACTACTACTATTGCTGCAGCACGTTCCTAAACACTGTAGCTCAGTACTGCACTGTACAGTACAGTTGCATATGAGCCACTGGAGAAATTCATGTTTGGATCTGTGACTGGACAAAAATTGATACATTGCACCAAGGTCTGCATGTATAACTTAGGCTGGTACACCATGCTGTGCTGACCAACATTCTGCCCTGAAGCAGCTGGCTTTCATTTGTCCTAACTCATTGTGCGAAACTCTCTGCTTTTTAATCAAAAGATATACAAACATACATATGCTTTACATGAGTAAAGGTAAAGTTGGCATAGCCCATAAGGCTACTGTCTCATTAGAGAGAGTCGATTGGTGGTGGTTTAACCTGAGAGGAACACGTACCTCAAGTGAGTGGAGAGGTTGAGAAGGAGAGGCCTTCACAGTAACCTCAGCTGGTGCAAGATTTGAATCATACTGTTTGCTTGAATCAGCATCACAAACCAACTGAGCTAACTGACTCGAGCTAGTAAATACTGCCGATTGTGAAAAAGGGTCCCGACCCGAAACGCAGCTTTACTGCTCCTCTGATGTGCCTGGCCTGCTGTGTTCATCCAGCTCCACACTGAACTAACTGACCCCGTTAACTTCTCTATGTAACTTTCTTCTAAGTTATTGAAGTGGGGAGAATTGAATGTGTTTGAGGGTATTTAATGAGTTGATTTAATCTCTTTTGTCATTTCTGATATTTAGCACTGATTTAACTGATCTCTGTGGTAGCAAACAGTGCCATTATCTGCTCCTGTAGCCTTAAAATAGATGGACAAATATTGAAGTGGGACTGCACACCAGAAAATAGGATTGGGCCTGTTTAAGACCTACTGAATGGCTCCTGTCCACATTGTGTGAAATAAAAGGGACCAGCCGGACAATCGGCTTTTAGAACTGATTTGAAGAAGGAGCCACTCTGTATGAGAGGGGAGTGTTCATATGTAACTTGGGAGAATGGAGGAGTTGCTCATTGCTCACTTTCACCACATCCCCTACCCAATTGAAAGTGGTGGCTTTAATAGAAAAGTAGTCTGTTTTTGTTGCAAAACATTGAAATACTTCCATTTGCACAGAGTCAGATGTTGCAGATTGCTTTAAAGCCACTGAAATGCTCTTGAATTGCCACCCTGTTTGACAACTGTTATTTATCATGCTTGTAGCGAGCAAGCCACCAGTGCCAGCTGTAACCAAACCCATAGTTAAAAAGGCTGTTTCGAAGAAGGAAAGTAGCAGCAGCGAAGATTCAAGTTCTTCAGATTCTGAAGAAGAAAAAAAACCCCCACAGGTAAGAACATAAAATACTTGCAATATGGTTGTTATAGGACAGGATCCAAACCTTTTGAACTGACTGTGATGAGCCATGGTGTAAACTTCGTTAGTAAGTGATGGTTTGTACCACTCCTGCTCGTTGTGGGATCAGTGCCACAGGTGAAACATGACTTAAATCAAAGCCACCTTCTGTCTAGAGTAATCGGTAAGGTTGATGTAAATTGTGCCTTTCCTGTTAACTTCATCTGGACACATGATCATCATGCAGGAATGTGTGCGCGAATGCTAATCAACGCTTTGATCCTTTTCCAAACTAATTCTTACGGGTTCAGTGTTGGTGTGCTATTGGAATTCGGGGGTCTAGCACAGATCACTAGATTCCTTCCGTGACAAGGACAAGTGAGGGGGAGTATTAATGACTGTTTAAGCCAACTTAGGTCCTTTTTGATTTAAAAACAACTGAATAACTAGAAAACTAAGTTATTAGGAGGCATGTAAAGTGTATAATATAAGACAAATTGGCTCAAAAGGCCTATTGATTCTCTGCAAAATTACATGTAACAATTAGATTTAGCAAAATTTTGTTAGTGTTTTTTTTGCCATTTATTCCCTGCTTCTTGCTTGAAGGCGGGCAGTCATCCTACCTGTGAGTCATCATAACCTTGACATGTCATCTGTACTAAACCTAGCAATAAACTGTCTTTTGCACATTCCCTTTGATTGAGTTTCTTTGCAGATACTGTCAGAATTATTAGGCTATTGTGAGCATTTCTAGCTTTCAGTTCAACAGGGGTGATTATTTTAACTTTCATCCTTTTTTCCCCACTCCTGTCTCAGCAGAAGGCTGTTTCTGTTAAAGCTGCAGCTCCTGCAACTAAAACACCAGCTGTCACCAAGCCAGCTGCCAGAAAGAAAGATGAAAGTTCCAGCAGTGAAGAATCAGACAGCTCAGAGGATGAGAAACCTGCTGCAAAAGCACCAGTGAAACCAGGTAGAGACAATTCTCCAAAAGTTAGCTATCAAGCTGGGCATTTGTATCAAGTGAAATGGATGCAGAATTGAATCACTTAACATTCCCATGTGGTAGTGCAACTAAATAACCAGTGTAATTGATCTTTGATGCCAAGTGGCACGTTGCAGTGACTTACATTTCTTCTTTTTCAAGTGTGTTTTTTGTTGCACTTTTTGAATTGTTCTTTCCCAAAGAATTGCTTTCTGTTTTCAGCCTTAAAACCCGTCAATCAGGCCGCTGAGGAAAGCAGTGAGGACGATTCCAGTGACGACTCTAGTGACTCTGACTCTGCGGAGAAACCACCTGCGCAAGTAAGTATTTTATATCGGTGTCATTAAATGTGTTGCTGTTTACCCTCTGTTAGTGTGGAATACTTTAGCTTTAAACAAGATATGATTCTCAGTATTTTTTGCAGTTGCTGTGAGTTTATGCACTTGTCTTTACGCCCAACTAACCTTCCCTTCCTTGCCCTCCTGCCCCTATTATGTAGGTTTGCAAGCTGAATCTGAATAGATTGTAGAGAAAGGCAACTTGTACACTCAAAGATTATTATAATTTCAGTACTGAATAACTAAGGTCTGGTATAGAATACTAACCTTAATTGTTACAAGGAATTCTTGGAATTTCTGGTACTGTATTTATTGCCCCTGGCTAGTTGTTTGAAAAGATCATAGAATCACAGAATGCCTCAGGGAAGCAATTGGACCCGTTATTTCTATTAGCTTTTGAAAGAATTCTGATTATCCTCCATCTTATGTGCATCTCCATCCATTTTCCCTTTGAAAGTTCCCATTGACCCTGCCACCAACTTTTATCGGTTAGTAAACTTTTTAGTTTGTCCTATGTGGTATATTTTAAAGTTGAGATCTAACGGATAATTTAATAAGATTCTTCATAACTTTCATAAAGATGAGGGTGGTAGGCTGCTGTGCAGTTTTGTTAGCCTGAGAGAGTTGATCGTTTTTCTCCTCCATTCTATGTAGAAAGTAATGCCCAAGATGCCTGTGCCTGCTAAGCCAGTGTCAGCTCCAGGAAAAGCCAAGAATACAAAAGCTACAACCCCTGCTAAAGCAGTAGTGACCTCTAAAAAGGAGAGCTCAAGCAGTGAGGAGGAGTCTGACAGCTCCGATGACGAGGCATTGGCTGTAAAACCAAACGCAAAGCCGGGTAAGGGGGAATTCTCCAATACCAGAATAAAGTGGGCTATTTCCTTAGTATTATTGCTGCATTTGTAAACTACAGGGCTGCATCTGGAACTGATCTAAGTGACAATAACATTCCAAACTTGTGTTTCACAAAATTACTTCAGCTCAAACACTGTGACTAATAGCAGTTGCTCAAAAACCAATCCACTCGTGAGTTTCCTGTGATGTCAGTAAGTTATTTTTCAATCTTCACAAAGTAACGTGGGGCCAGAGCTCCCTCACAGATCTGAATCCTTCCTGTCTTTGTTCTTCCCTGACCCTGAAGCTCTTGGCTAAATGTTACCTAGTGTCACACATCTGATGGCTTCAGGAAGGGGGCAAACTTACCAAAACCAACAATGGTTTTAGACCCTCTTAAAAACTTTGTTTCTTTTAGGTGCTTACAATGCAGTGCCACCACCTACACAACAGAGTAAGAAGGCAGCTCCAGGCAAGAAGACACCTACACCAAGTGCTGTAAAAAAGGCTCCAGTGTCAAGTGCTGTAAAAAAGGCT
>NC_063365.1:17664970-17681682 GCF_021869965.1 Rhincodon typus | reverse complement strand
TGCTGTAAAAAAGGCTCCAGTGTCAAGTGCTGTAAAAAAGGCTCCAGCATCGAGTACAAGCAAGAAAGCAGCAGCAGCCCCTACTAAAAAGGAGAGCAGTGACTCTTCAGAGGATAGTTCTGACAGCAGTACTGATGAGGAACCCATGAAACCTGCTAGTAAGTGCTGAGCTATTTCAGTTTAGACACTTTTTTAATCGATCCATTTAGAGATGTTATTACACGCCTCTGGAGCAAGTGGGCATTGTAAGTTTGTTGTATAGGATGTCGGCTTGCACTTACAGATGTTTTATTTTTGGAGATTACTGTCCAGCTCTAATAAAAGCTCCTCTGTTAAATTGTGTTCTTCTTCTTTTTTTAAAAAAAAAAAAAAAATTGGAGTGCACGCTTTTAGTAACTGCACCTGAAGTGAGATTAACTTAAATAGGTGTTTGGTTAATTGTCTAGAAATGAGAAGTTTGTTCTCTGAATTTGAGTGGCACCGGTGAAGCTGCATTTATGATCCATCCTTGTTGGCTTGAGAAGGTGATGGTGATTTCCTTGGAGTAGTTTTATTCTGCTACTTAATGGTTAAGCACTCTTAGAGGATAGTGACTCAACTGCGCTTATTACCAACGTGAGGGGGTCAGTTGACTGGACAGCTGTTTTGCAGTGCAGAGGGATGCCAACAGCATGGGTTCCAATTCCTGTACCCGCTGAGATTATAATGAAAGTTCTTTAATCTCAACATTGCCCCTTGCCTGAGGCACGGTGACCCTTGGGTTAAACCACCACTCCAGAGAGCAGCCCTATGGTCCAGTTGGACTAGATGAGTTTACCTTTATTACCAATGAGACCAGGCGTGCTCAGAAACACAGATTTGTAGTCAAAGGCCTGAGTGCACCTTACTTAAACCAATAGCAGGATTTACTTGTATGGTTTTATTAAACTTGCAGCAGTGAACTGCTAAAGAAGTGCCATGAAATGAATTAGAAAACCATTGACCAAGTGGCATGTTTGGAAAGAGCCTTCGGTGCCTCACCTGACACCTCGAGCTTTGGCATTGCTAAACTGACCGAGTAAAGGCACGATCATACAGCAAGGGGTGCAGCCAGCAGAGTTGGGGGAAGAGAGTGGTCAGGGAAACAGAAGGTTATGTCATGGCTATCGTTAGTGCCAACTAACTTTGCCTGCCATCTTGGCGTTGCCAATGCGCTGTGTATTAACTCAGCTGTATCACGTGGATTATATAGTGAGGTTCAGTGTAGACCAGGAAGAAGTGGCCGGTTCCCTTCCCTGAAGGATACTTGGCTTTTTTTTTCATTACAAGTTGGTATCTTTTCATGGTCACTTTCTTTCTGGTGCCAGCCTCTAAGTTACAAGGTTTATTAAAATGTAGTGTGCCATGCTAGATCATTGCCATGGCCATTACTCTACTGTACCCTGACATCTTTAACATGACACAGATTGATCTTTGCTCTTTGTTAACAGCGAAAATTGCACCATCAAAATCTGCTCCAAAGCCAGTGATGAAACCAGCTGCTGCTCAAAAAACTGTAGCCAAGGCAGATTCCAGTTCTGACAGTGAGTCCGGTAAGAAATTGTCATTTATTAGATAAACTAGCTATCTATTCTGCTCCCACTGTCATATTGAGATGGAATGTCTGATCTCCCAGCTAGGGAGCTAGAAGTCTTTTTCATTTTCACGCTGTGAATTTGTTTGCACAAACGGAAACAATGAAGGAGAAACACAGTAGGTCTGGCAGCATCTGTGGAGAGAAAAGAGTTATTGTTTCAAGTCCAGTGACTCTTTGTCAGAACAATTCCAGACCTCCTGTGTTTCTCTAGCACCCTCCATTTTTGTTTCAGAGTTCCAGCATCCGCTGTTTTTTTTTTTTGTTTAATTTTGTTGTTTATGTAAATACTATTGCTGTTAGTTAAACCTAGAATATAATTATGGTTACAAGAAGATGGGAAATCTGATCTCCCAGATGAGGAAGTTGCACCCTGTACCCTTATGATTTATGTAAATGGTTTTGCTGTTCATTAAATCTGGAGCATAATTACATTTTGTGTGATATGAGACAACCTCAAGAAAAATTGAGATGAGAGTTGGGCTGTTTGTTTTTGTTTAAAGTTCTGAAGCCTTCATGAAGTGTTCAGAGTTTAGTCAAATGATTTAATTCATGGCTTTGTGGCATATCCAGCAGATATTGATGTGGATGAACCGCTAATTATGGAAAGAAAGCATTGGCTTCCTACCCATTAAAGGCCGTCAATTTAAAAGGTGTTGATCTCTTTATTCCAAGACAGTACCCTTTTTATGTAAAACTATTCATAAATGTCGAACTGGGCTTTGTGATAGCACTAAAATAAAACAAAGAATTGCGGATGCTGGAAATCTGAACCAAAAACAGAAATTGCTGGAGAAACTCAGCAGATCTAGCATCATCTGTGGAGAGAAAGCAGAGCTATTTATTTGGATCCAGCAACCCTTCAGAACTCTCTTTCTCTTGAGTTCTGAAGGAGTCTCCCTGGAACCGAAATGTTAACTTTCTCTCCACAGATGCTGCCAGACCTGCTGAGTTTCTCCAGCAACTTATGTTTATGTTTGTAATAGCATTGTTATCTTTGAGAGCGTTGAGAGTTTACATCCCACTCTTTAAAATTTACAATTTTAGTCTGCCATCTAGTCGTTAGGGTGAAAATCTTTCTCATTTTCTTGCTGCTGAAGGAGTTTTCCTTCATACAAATAGATGGTGGTGTTTTGCTAACATATTGCCTAATTGTCATCCTCCTTACTTTTGAGAGGAAGGTGGATTTAACAGTTCCATTTGTAACCTTCTCAGATTCTGAAAGCTCTGAAGATGAACCCAAAACGAAGATTATGGCAAAACCCACATCAAAACCAGCTACAAACCCCACTCCCAAGCCAGCTTTGAAAACTGCACCAAAACCAGGAGTGAAGCCTCCGGCCCAAACAAAGGACGCAGAGGGCAGTTCAGAAACTGACAGCTCGAGTGATTCTGATGACGAGAGCACGCCGGCTACTGCTGCCATCAAACCAACTGCTAAACCAGCTGCTGCGTCTGTAAAACCAGGAAAGCAAAATATGCCAGCAGCCAAGGTGGCGGCTGATGAAAGCAGCTCAGACTCTGATGACTCCAGCAGTGACGAGGAGGAGGCAAAACCTGCAGCAAAGGTCACGATTTCCACCAAAGGAAAATCATCATTGACTGCGAAAGCAAAGTCCCCGGCTGTGACTGCGAAAGCAAAGTCCCCGGCTGTGACTGCGAAAGCAAAAGGCCCGGCTGTGACTACGAAAGCCGCATCACCAGCGGTTGCTACAAAATCAAAAGCCACAGCCGTGACGAGTAAAAATGAATCCAGCAGTTCCGAAGAAACTTCGAGTGACGATGAACCTCAGGTGAAAACTCCAGTTAGCCAAGTCAAAAAGGCAGTTGCCGCTCCATCTGCAAACTCTGCAGCCAAGAAAGCAGAAGGCAGCAGCAGCTCAGAAAGTTCAGAGTCCGAGGAAGACGGTGCTAAACGAAAACCGAATGATGTGCAAACACCAACGTTAACGCCTGCAAAGAAAGCAGCAGAGAGTAGCTCTGAAGATAGCTCCTCTGATGAAGATGAGAAAAAGAATACCCAATCTGTAAACGGTGAGTTTTAATTGTCACTTCTTTTTTTAAAAAAAAAAATTGGGATGCTCGAGTGAGGGTAAATGGCCAAGTGTTCGGTGGGACCAAGTTAGGGGTCTGAAAGCCTGTTCAGCGACATCTCTTGGTGAGTTCTTATTGATTTGATAGCATCAAGATAAAATGAAATACTTGTAACATGCTAATGGGCCAATCACTTAAGGGTGAATTTGGTTGGTTGAGAACTCCTCCTGATTTGTCCATCTTCTCTTGTGGCACAGTGGTAGCATCCTGATCTCCCAGCCAGTAGACATGAGCTGACGTCCCACCTGCTCCAGAGGTGTAGGAGTACACCTGTCTTCAGTGTGTCTTTCTCAACTTCTGAAAGGCATTCAAACTTGGGGAGTCAAATCCACAGCTGGTGAACACAAGATGCAGAGGATAACAGTGTAAACTGGGACCTTGTCGTTTTTATTCTCCCTTCATACAGTGGCTACTTTCAGTCCTTTGGTGCTTTATTAAGCTTTTTTTTATATCATTTATCCACTACAAATAGCACTTTGGTTGAGTTGACTCATTTCTCATGACCAGTGCTTGAAGCCAGTGTGACTGATGTGCATCAAAGCATTTTTGTTGGTTTGAAGGTGGCAGATTGAAATAGATGGGTTAGTTCAGCAAGAAAGTTCTATCCTAGTCCATGGAACATGTTCACTGCCCATATCCTGGATTGGTTTTAGTTGTGTGAGTAATGGCTGAAATAATTGTATCAGGATCCTGCCCAAAATGCTTGTTTCTATGGTGGGATTCGAACCCAGGTCCCCACAACATTACCTGGGTCTCTGGATTAACTGACTGATGTTAATACTACTCCCCATTATCAATGGTTCTGATGTGTTTTCATCTGTTCTGTGACTGTGCGCTCTATGGTGGAAGGTGGTCTAGCTTGGGCATCGCACAGCAGTGGTGTGATCTTGAGTGAGTTGAAACTGAACCAGTTGTGAAATATAACCTGGGTCTGGGATCCCCCTGCCAGCTGTGTGCAGATTTTGTAGTTAACTCGGCATCTTGCTTGGGACTGTTTACTTTCCCAGGTACAGTAAACACCAAGAGGAAAAGGAAAAGCTCTTCCTCATCCTCGTCTGAAGCAGAGGGCAGAAAAGATGAATCAACTCCAGCAAACCAGAAACTGCAAGTGAAAACTCCAAACACATTTCCAAAAACTAAAAAGGTGAGATTGTGGTGGGGAAAAGTTTCACATCTTTTTTAAAAATGAAATTCCAGTTAAGATACATTTAAGTCATTTTGCATGGAGATTGTAGTTTGTTGTGGAGTGTTCTGGCAGTTCAGAATTCAAACTGTCTTAATTTGCGACTCTGCTCTCTTTCAGAAAACGGCACAGTCCAAGTTGACACCTGGAATTAAGGTAACGTTCTTTAAGAGGGTTTGATCATTTCTAGGCTAATGCTTATTTTGCTAATTATCTGCCTCCTGAAGGTTGGCTTCTGCTGGAATTATGTGTGTCTTGGTTGTTTGATCCTTGAGTTATCTTGGACAGAGTGTCATTCTAAACTGTTTGTTTATGGAGAGCGATGCAGTTGAACGTAATTCTCTGCCTGCCAGTTATGCATGTGTCCTTTCCAGTAGCAGTCACTGGGTTGTGATCAGTAGTGGGAGCCATGTCTGAAGTTATATTACCAAACTACAAGGGGCAGAATCTAGAACCTGATCTGTCTTGAGTCGGCTGCATTCTGGTTGTCTAAATTCCACAAAGCTATTTGCTCTAAGCACCAGAAAACTTTGAATAAAAAAAACCACGCCAGTTATCTACATGGAGGTTCCCACAGCAACTTGCTGCAAAGTCATACGTTGACTGAAGTTGCAACAGTAGCTGCTTGCACTGAGAATCAAGGGCCTAGGAGTTGTCATTTCTGCTCAGATAATTACTTCGTCTGAACAAATTAAATAAGATGGGTAAATGCTCAGGGAATTTGAGCATAAGTTTGTGAATGCCGCTCCATTGTGCCTGAGTATCCATAATTTTGTGTCCTATATCAATAGTCCTTTCACCTCGCTGAGCCCATATTTGAAAGTTGTTTCTGTCGATGTGTGCATTCTAGGTTTCAGTTCACCATATTGCACTCCTGGTAATATTAATTCAGTATCTGAGTAGTGAGTTGAAGCCATTGGTTCAGCTCTGCTGTTACAGAAATTATCAACAACTTTAGGATATTTGAGCTTGGTCAGCTGAGTGTAAAGCAAGAAATAACCTCATTCTCTGAGATGTGTTTTATGCATCTGCGAATTACATAGAATCATAGAATAGAATGAGGGAGAGGAATTGGTGTGTTGTTACCGTTTGTTGTGGTTTGCCTCCTGAAATTCATCATTGACCTGCTGATGATGTAACTTGAAACATTCTCTTGGATTTGTAGATCCCGTCGTCAGAAATGCAGTGCAAACCTGCGTAATAGCAAGGCCACAGAGTATCAGCACCAGCTAGTTTTGTCACTGCAGCTGTGTTGAACTATTCTGTTCTCACTGAACCTAATCTTTCTGCCTTTGAGAACTATGTAGTGGAGGCCTGCATCTGATCTTTTTCATAGTTACCCATAATGTGAGACCTGTAGTATGTGTTAATGTGCTTTGTTCCCTGTTCTTTTTTTCTGTAAAGAGCCCTCAACCTAATACTCCTTTCCGTAGAGTAAGAGAAGAAGAAGTTGAAATTGATCCACGTCTTGCAAATAATTCGTTTGCTGCAAAGGTAAAACTGGATCATTTAAAGTTCCATGTTTCATTCTATGAATGAGTAACCATGTAAAGTTTGCAACAGGTTTATTTTGTACATGTAGCAGTAGCAAATGGAACCATTAGTAAACAGTACATATATCAACTGTGCATTACATAATGCTTGTTGATTGCATCTACTGGGATGTTTTCATTGGGTAGGTTGGTCTATAGGCTGGTGATTGTTCTCTGCAGCATAGGTAGAATAACTATTCTGTCTGCTGATTATTGAGTGTAAGTGAGAGACATTTGAATGTTGATGGATCTTGTAGAGGAGGATAATATGTTTGTTATGTTAAGCTTTTCGTTTAAAATTTTGCTAACTTTTTTGCTTTGAGATTATTGGTTTTGTATTGTAGTCAGGGATGAATGCTTTGCATTTACCTTTGGTTGTGGGGGGCAACACTCAATTGGGCAACCATGAATGGGACCTTTGTAGTTGTTCATAATTTACATTCCTTCCCAGTTTGGGGCCACTGTAGCACTGCCAGAACTATTGTACTTTAAAATTGATTTCCTCAGTGCAAACCAGCAGTCGAATCTAGTCTTGCATACTCTGGTGTGCAGATAGGTATTAGTGTCCTTATTCACCAAACCATCCAAGGAACCCTCTATGATCTGGTGAGTCAGAGACCATCTTAAAATTTGAGGGTCCTGAGGTCATGCTACCAGGCACAAGTAAAAACAGTAAGTTTTAATGAACTCAGTTTGTCCTTTGTGATGGACTGAAAGTTATTATTTTGAGGAATAATTCTAGTGAAAGTCACACTGCAGGCTTTTGGCTTTTCCTGATTTCACTTAAAATAGCACAGTGCTTTGGTAGGGATAGCAGAGGTATCCAGATTGTGCCTGGTTTCTGTTCACTCTTGTTGAGAATATTTGTTTGTGTGGGTTTGTCAGCTGAGGGTAGCATCAGGCTAAACTTTAATTGCGCTCCACAATAGTCTAACACTTGATCGAGAGTTAGCAGAGATCTGGGGCTGCATCTGTGGGAAGAGGGATTGTAAGGTGACTTGCAATTCCACGCAGCCAGATACCAGTGGACTAGTAACCCACCTCTCTCAGCAGCACAAATTATTATCTCCTGCTTCTACTGAACGCTTAAGTCTTTTGAAAAGTGGGCCTGAGTACTATCTTGCTGAATTGAGGCGCCACTTAATTTGCTGCCTTGCAGTTCTTTTTCCAATGTTCTCAAATTGTACGTTTTGAATTTTCAGAATTTGTTCTCTGGATCACTTCCCTGACTGTGTGCTGTAAATACTTTATTGATAATTTGTGTTACAGAAAGGAGCGTCAGGAGACTGGGGTGAAAAGGCAAATCACGATCTAAAATGTACGAAAGGAAAATCCTTCAGACATGAAAAGACGAAGAAAAAGCGTGGGAACTACCGGGGCGGGGCCATTGACATGTCTGTGAATTCCATCAAATTTGAAAGTGAATGAGTGTAAACTGTGAAATGCTCTATGTTGTAAAATTATAGAATTCAGATCTTTATATATGGTTAAAATTTGGAGTGTATATTCCAATATCTTTTTAAATCCTTCATTCATGCGTCTGAGCATTCTTTCCAAGGTCAATTGCTTGTATTTAAATTACATTTTTTTTTGAAGAAAATGTTTGTCTCTTAAGATGTTAACTTCATCTAACAGTAAAATGTAGTTCATTTTTTAAAAGAAAAAGGGGAACTGGCAAATGGTTCTATTTGAGTGTCAGCGCTGTAATGTTTGTTCTTTTAAATTTGAGGAGCAAAAATTATGAAGATTTCATGTGCAGAAAAGACAGGTAGCACATTCAATAAACCATGTCACAGATAAGTTTTTAAAAAAAAAAACTTCGCCTTTCATTAATTTGATAGCTGATGTATTGTGCAGTCACACTGTAGAATTGGGTGTAATTACAGTGAAGGTTTTGAAAGTGGGGTATGCACAGTTAGCATGACAATGAAGATACAGATTTTCATGGCCATTTACAGTACTTTTAAATTGTGCAGGACCTACTAATCTTACTATTTTTTTTTTGGTTTTGCAAAGTGCCAGAGAAATTTCAGTCCATTATAGTTCATTCCAAAATGCCTTTGGCCTGGAGAATTTCCAAAACCAACAGATTATCCAAGTGACGACAGCTGGTTAGCCTGTTCAGAGAATCATTACATATTTGGATCTAGGAAACCTGCAGAAATAATCTGCTCCAAGTTTTATCTGATGTCTGCCCTCAGGATTGCTACGAAATGGTTCTGAAAAATGTCCCAATTCAATGTGTATCAATAAGAGTCTCCAGTAGGTATTTCAGAAGGTGCTCAACCTCCTTGTTTTCTTAGGCTTCTTCATGTTGTGCAGAAACTTAACCTGTTCCCCAGTCCTGAGCTCTTCCTAGTACAATTAGGACAGCATTGTTCAATGCTCACCAGACTTGTGGAGAGTGGGTCGCCATATGCACCACAAATTTTAAAAATGTGTGCAATGTTAAACAAATACACAATCTCTTGAAAATGGACTTGTGGCTTCCAACTGTCGGCTCTCATTGCAGAGCCAAGAGAACAGCTTGAGCATTTTGTAACTCTCATTTTCGAAAAGATGACAGTTAACAGAGTTTATTTTTGACAGCTTTATTTCAAATAAGTTTCTTCAAAGGTAAACCTTCAGTATTGCATTGGAAAACAATAAGAATAGACAAATCTCTGCATTTGGCTTCTACAATTTTACTTATTCCTTACTTGATGCTCTGCTGACAATTTCTGGGCACACTATCCACATTTAATAGACCTTTGACTCATGCCTAACCTCCTGTAACCTTCCCATTTACATCAATAGTGACCCATTCTTTCCAAAAAATCTCAACAGATTGGTTAAGGTGAAAGCTGGACACATTTGGATGTTGTTGCATTGTACTGCACTGGTTTACCAGAACTGGCTAAGGTGGGGGAGGTTTGCAAACATTTTGAAAGCATCTGGGCCTAGGTTTTAGGGATGTGGTACTGAGATAGATCTTTATGAACCTGGGAGTGTTTTGATTTTGTGGGTTTGTATGTTAATAAATGTTCGTTTACACAAGTTTGTTACATGTAGCGTGGTTGAGTAATGTGCCTAATTAGCATAATTTTGTCCAGGATGGTGTTATAATTTGGGTCTAGCTCCCAAGTGTACCCCAGTACCTTTATAATGCAAGTTTCATGCCAATATGCCTCTCTAAGGCTGTATGTGTAACTGGATGTGGCATAGTGCGCACGCTATATCCCTCTGATCTCTGATATACAAAAAAGAACACGTTTCAGAAAATTTTTCTCTTTTTACAGAAAAGATCATGCAGAACCAATTTTTGAGAGGTCTAAATTAAGCAAAACCCTTCAGAAAAAGCAGTGGTGAAAGATTTCACAATTTCTGAACCTTGGTCATTATCACCATAATTAAACTTAAAAATTTCACACAGTCAAACATCCCTACACCTCATTTGAAATAGGGTGACCTGAAGAGGTCTTTGACTCTATAGCATTTGGTTACACACAGTGCCACAGACTGCAGCGATCAGATGCAAAAGGTTTCGACAGTTTCTGACCTGAAAACAAACAAACAAATGGTCATGTGTCTAGCGAAAATCAGATTGAATGGCATATTTCCATTGGTGGGGCGGGGATGAGTGCTGCAGCTATCAAACAGTGATAGGATGACTGCTTTGTAGAGTGAGCAGGGGCATTATGCTAAATTTCTGCTCACCTGCCATTTTAATTTGCCAGGCCACCTCCACCCTGTCTTCAATCTTCCACATTGTTTTAATGGATCTCCAAGTTTGAAGAACAGTAGCTGATCTTTTGGGTATTTTTGGAACATTGCATGCTCAATGTTGCATGAAAGTTTCACTCTGCTCCCACTTTTATGGGCAGCAGAAGTTGGGTATGATACTTGTTCCTTTTTTGACTTCTAGACTCATTGTTTGCTTATCCCATTTCATTCTACTTGTGCCATCGTCTCTCTTGTCATTTAATCTATCCTTCAGACCTTTCCTATTCTCACTCTTCATGCCCTTATCCAACCACTGAGCTTGCTTACCTGTTAAATATCTTAACATTTTTGACAATAGGTCATTGAACTGAGACAGTAACTCTTGTTTCTATCTCCATAGATGCTATCTCACCTGAGTATTTCAAGCATTTTTGCTTTGTTCTTTCCTCTTCCATCTCTAGTGATGTATGATGCAAAGTATGTCTTTTGTGTTTATTTCCAGTGCTAGTTTTTTTTTCTGGAATAGGTAGCTAGCCTGTCACCAGAGGGTGGCTGCTGTAGATACATTGGAAAAATTTATAAATGGATAATTATCCTGTTTGGCCATGTTATAAATTACGCTTCTTTGGTCAAAAAGTTCTGAAGTGGGATTTGGACCAGAGCTTGCCAGCTTAGGTAGGGATGCTGCTTACAGTGCTAGGAGATACTGCTAGTTTTGTATTTTATACAAATGCTTGTTGTTTATAATAACTTCCTGGCTTTGTACCATCAGTAATTTTCCATCCCTGATTGCAGATGAAGATGCTTGGATATGGACAAATCTGCCACACCCTGTGAATCAGCTTTGTATCAATTGTACAGAAAAGTGTGGTGTTGCTTGATCCTGTTACCAGCTCTTAATATTTAGCAGTATCTGTTCAACTCGTTACAGCATTCGATCAAGGAAGAAGAGGCTTGCTGTTATTGACATAGATTGCGGCCAATGAAGAACCAATATTATTGGAAGGGAATAAATGGCAAATCTTTCAGTGAAGCTTAAACAGCATAATGAAAATTTAGCCCTGGGTTTCTCATCTAAGATGTCTTTGCACCAAGCTTTAATTGGCTATATTGAACTTTCTTTTTTACAAGACATTTTACTTGAAACAAAGAAACTGTCTTGACATAAAGATGTCAATGCTAATTATGTCATTGCCAGGCACTGCAACATCCTTCGAGGCAAAGGCTTGCTGGAGATCTGTGAACAGCTTTCGTCCTGATTTACATGGCACCTCTTACAGAGGAAAGAGGACGTT
The DNA here is from genome assembly GCF_021869965.1 of Rhincodon typus. NCBI lineage: Eukaryota > Metazoa > Chordata > Chondrichthyes > Orectolobiformes > Rhincodontidae > Rhincodon > Rhincodon typus. The sequence continues at coordinate 17,670,264 of NC_063365.1, read as the reverse complement.
CAAATCCAATTCCCGGGAATGCAGGCTATGGTAAAACTATCCATGTTGCTGTTTGGAGTATAGTCAAATCTGAACCACTGGCAGTTCAAGAGTTAAGTATCAAGATTCATTAGGGATGATTAAAGAAGGAAACATCTTGTTGGCATCCTGCTGCACTGGGGACAAACAGCTGCCACTGTTGAGCCTTGTTCTTGACCTTCCAAAACCTTTGAGCCCTGTTTTCTGACAAAAAACCAAGCCAGAAGTAAACCTTCAAAGTGAGACCTTTTAAAACCCAAGTTATGTTTAATACCACTCTCTCGAGGAACAACCAAATTAACTGGCCACAATTTACATTAAAATATCCAGATCATCAAAGAAGCATCTGACCAGCCAGAGGTACTGAACCACTGACCGTCTATGCTTATTACTTACGGACTTAATCCTTCTATCCTATCATATAATTGTTATTTTTGCATATGTAGTTTGAATTATGATTGTGCATGAATTTTCTGGAAGTCAGGATGTGTTTTTATATTTTTGGCTTTACCTTGGTGGGTTTTATTTAATAAAATAATAAACCCAACCCCTTGTGTTTAACCCAGAAAATTCTGTCAGGCTTATTCTTTATCATCTGCAGTAAAGTGAAATGTATACCCTCAATGGGCAAATGCATCCTTTTTTAAATTCACTACTTCAAATCAAATGTAGAGTGGGATAAAAGGGAGAAAGTTCCTCTCCACCTTGATTAGCTGTAACACTTCTGACACGGAAGTAAGTCCTTTCTAGGAATTGCTTTGTGGTTTATGCCATTGGAAAGGGTACTGAATAAGGACAAATATTATTGAGTCAATTAAAGGGCTAAATGTTTGACTGGCTGAGAAATGAGCTAAATTTGAACCAGACTCTCAAAACAGTTTAATATTTTTAAGACAATGGTAGTTAGATTCTTGATTACCAAAGGGGTGCAAGGTCATTAGGGATATACAGGAATGTGAAGTTGAGGTTAAAATCAGATCAGCCATGACCTTATTGAATGGCAGAGCAGGCTCAAAGTGGCCTATTGTATGATTTCAGTAGTTTTAATTGGCTCCTGATATTGTTTCTCATTGACACTTACCAACTGAATTGTATCACTTCTGATCTTGTTAATGTTCTGCCAATCAGATACGTGATCTTTTAAGAGGCTGATTCAGCTTAAAACCATCACTGTCACACAATGGCAGCAGTACATACTTAGCTACTCACCAAGATCCTTTAGAGGGCACTGTTTAAACTCCCAACCTCTACGCCTGAGAATGATGAGGGCAGTAGACATTTTGCTAGTGGTAATGAGTTTTGGAATAGGCAAATGGAATAAATGAACATGTGGCTGAAAAGTTGCTGTTGGTCTCAAATCACTGGCTCTTATTTCTGGAGAAGATGGGATCTGTGCAATTCTGACAGGTTGCATCGGAATGGAAACAGGATCGATCAACACCCTTGAGGGGAGAGAGGGTTCTAGTACTGTTAGAGGTATTTTAAACTAATTTGCAAAGGGGATAAGATTCAGGGTGGAAGTAAAATGTCAATGATGACACACATTTTTGAAGAAAGAACAAGTTAGTCTGGAATGCAAAGCATTTCTTTATTCATGTAACTTGAGGAGATTGCAAGGGCCATGACTTTACAAATCCTCTCTGGCCACAGGAAACGTGCCAGAGGACTGGAGGGAAGCTAATGTGATATCATTTCTCAATAAAGCATAAATCAAGGACTTACAGGACAGTGAGTCTGATGTCAGTCGGATTTAGGCACGGAAGTAATCTCTACTTGAAAGTCAAAGGATTGATCAAGGAAAGCATGGCTTTGCCAGGGGGAGATTATGTCAGACAGATTTGATTTAAGTTTTTCAAGGAGGTGACCAGATGTGCAAGTGGTGTTAGTGCATCTGATGGAATTCAGTAAGGCATTTGACAAGGTATTGCATGGGAGACTGGTCAAGAAGATAAGAGCCCATGGAATCCAGAGCAATTTGGCAAATTGGATCCAAGATTGGCCCTAGTGGCAGGAAGCGGTCAAAGATTGTTTTGTAATTGGAAGCCTGTGTTCAGTGGTGTATCATAGGGTAACAGCTAGGTGTCTTGCTATTTGTTGTGTACATTAATGATCCAGCTATGTGTAGGGGTATGATCAGTAAGCTCACAGATGACATGAAAATTGGTGGTGTGGTAAATCATGAGGGGAAAGCCTCAGACTACAGGACAATGTAGATAGTCTGGTCAGATGGGCAGGAAAAATGGCAAGTAGAATTTAATCCTGAAGGGAGAGGGGATACATTTTGGGAGGATTAACAAGGTACTGGAATACATGTTGAATGGTAGGGCAGTGAGAGTTACAGCGGACCAGAGAGACCTTGGTGAGCATGTCCATAGATCCTTGAAGGCAACAGGACAATTGGATAAGACAGTCAAGAAGGCAGGTGGAATACTTGCTTTATTAGTCGAAGCATTGAATACAAGACCTGGGAGGTTATAATGAAGCAGTAGATATAGGTAGTTAAACCACAGCTGGAATACTGTGCAATTCTGGTCATTGTACTGTAAGAAGAAAGTGATTGCACTAGAGAGGATGCAGAGGAGATTCACCATGAATGTGCCTAGGGTGGAGAGATTCAGCTACGAAAAGAGACTAGATAGGCTGGAGTTGTTTTCCTCAGACCAGAGAAGGTTGGCAGGAGACCTGACTGAGTTATACAAAATTATGAGGGGCATAGGTAAGTTAGAAATATTTCCCTTTAGTAGAGGAGTCAATACCAAAGACTTCAGTCAGCTAAGGGGCAGGTGGTTTAGAGGAGATTGAAGAATTTTTTTTTCACCCAGAGGCTGATAAGTATCTGGAACTTACTGCCTGAAAGGTGCTGGAGTTGGGAACCCTCATAACACTGAGAAATACTCTGATTGAACAGTTGAAATGCCATAGCATATGGCCCAAGTGCTGGAAAATAGGACTGGAGTAAATAGGTACTTGATAACCAGCATGGAGGCGATGGGCTGAAGGGCTTTTCTCTGTGCTGCAACATTCTATCATATGGGAACATCACCACCTGCAAGTTCCCTTCTCCAAGCCACGCACCACTTGGAAATGTATCGACGTTCCTTCAGCTTGGCTGGGTCAAAATTCTGCAGCTCCCTCCCTATGGGCATTATGAGTCTATCTACGACACACCACCACCATCTCAATCACTAGCAGCGAGGGAAGGGCAATAAATGTGTCAGCAAAGCTCACATCTCAGACATGATTATTTTTATTTCAAAAGTATACCTTATAAAGATCTTTAAATACATCGTCACTAGAGCAGTTCGATTCTGTACACATGCGTAGAACAAAGAAACTCAAGGCTTTCCTTGCTAATACAAGACTAAATCTGCGGAGATGACAGTATGTTTATATTTTGTTTTCAAAGTGCTTCGAGGAGGAACTGCTGACATAAGGGACTGGCTGTATCTCAGTGTGGGTTGATCCAGTTCGGGTGAGGTCAATTGTAATAATTTGGGGTGAGGGAGTAACTGAACCCTGTCGAAACTGTGAACTTTTTTGTTTGTTTCTGGCAATATCTGGATTCATCTCAAATTAAAACACCCTGGAGATTGCTTGTGTCTTCTTTAACAGGGAGAAAAAAAATTGCAAAAACAAAAGGGATCAACCATTTAAAATCCGAAGCGTACAAATTAAGTTTCTGTTGACAATGAGTCAGTAGTGAGTGACTGTAATTGAGATGATACTCATAATCAAAGCTTGTGCTGGAGCAATGCTTTTCCTGTTGGGCTGGTTTTAAGATTAGGGCGGAGCGATTAGGTAGGAAGTGAAACCGGGTTGTGAAAAAAAAAGTGTACACGCCTTTTAAATTCTCCAGATTAAATTCCTTGCAGAAAGGACACGGCAGCGAGTGGAAGCCTCATACTATTCCTTAACACGGTCAGCAGGTAAAAAGTTTTCTTGTACACGGGCTTGTGTGGGGAACAAAGACTATAACCTCTGTCTTTGAACAGGTTGTTAGGTTTTACCAAGTCAAAGGTCATTGAACAAGAAAATCTCAAAGGCAGGAAGCAGTTTATGGCAAAGCAAAGGTGGCTTTCTGTATTAACTGGGACGTCCAGATCATTGTGGCTGACTGTGTTGTTCAACTGGAGACTATTTGCTTGTAAATTGAATTGTAACCAAACTTTGCCATCTAATCCTGTGCTTATAAGGAGACCAGTGACTCCTTGCAGTGCAGATTGAAAACACAAAATGAATCCCGTTCTAATTCATTGAAATTCCTTGGTCACGAGGTGCTGTGTCACAAGTACCATACTTGAGCTGCCACTGTTCAGTGTAGATCTCCACACGTTTTACTTGGATTACCAAATGGCACTCTATTGTTGAAAAAATGTTGAATCACTTGTTAAGAAAGTAACAACAGCAGAGCATTTGGAAAATTGTAATTTAATCCAGCAGAATTAGCATGGTTTTATCATAGGATCGCCACAGTGTGGAAGCAGGCCATTTGGTCCATCAAGTCCATACTGACCCTCTGAAGAGCAATGCACCCAGACCCAATCCCTCTACCCTATTCCTGTATTTTCCACAGCTAGTCCACCTAACCTTCATGTCTTTGGACTGTGGAAGAAAACCAGAGCACCCAGAGGAAACCCATGCAGATACAGGGAGAATATGCAAACTCAACACAGATAGTTGCTTGAGGGTGGAATTGAACCCAGGGTCCCTGGTGCTGTGTGGCACCAGTGCAAACCATTGAGCCACCATGTCACCCTTTGTTAAAGGGAGATTGTGTCTATTTCATTAGAGTTTTTCGAGGATGTCACAACCAGAGTAAGTAGAGGGGATGTAGTGATTGTAATGAGGTCAGCCAGGTGGACCTCAGAGAAAGTGAGTTCCTTGATTAGGGCCGTTAACCTGGCCCAATCAGGGAGCCCTGGCTGACAGATGTAAAGAGAAGTGTCAGAGGCCCTACTATCTCTGATTCAATTTTAACCCCACTGCGAAGCCTCTTCTAAGGATGCCTTACCTGAAGAAGTTACCCTCCTCCCTCTGGACAAACCTCAAGGGATCTCTCTCGCACTGCAACTGTCTCATAATCTCTTCGGCCCTGAAACTGCTCGACCACGTCCTGAAGCAAACCAGGTACAACAGCCACATCACCTTTCTTCGCACCTGCCTACGGAACCAGATCATCCCCAATGGACTACAATCCACATTCAAGCCTTCCCAATTTGGCCCCAACCGTGATAATATCTACACTCATGGTGTTGAGATCCTTCAGAAGCGTTTCT
>NC_063365.1:17633208-17649970 GCF_021869965.1 Rhincodon typus | reverse complement strand
GAAATAAATAGGGAGAGAGTGGGAGGCGGATAGAAGAGGGATAGAGGAGAGGATAGGTGGAGAGGAAACAAACAGGTCGAAGAGGCGGGGATGGAGCCAGTAAAGGTGAGTGTAGGTAGGGAGTTAGGAAGGGGATAGGTCAGTCCAGGGAGGACGGACAGGTCAAGGGGGCGGGATGAGGTTGGTCGGTAGGAGATGGAGGTGCGGCTTGAGGTGGGAGGAGGGGATAGGTGGGAGGAAGAACCGGTTAGGGAGGCAGGGACGAGCTGGACTGGTTTTGGGATGCAGTGGGGGGAGGGGAGATTTTGAAACTTGTGAAATCCACATTGATACCATTGGGCTGCAGGGTTCCCAAGCGGAATATGAGTTGCTGTTCCTGCAACCTTTGGGTGGCATCGTTGTGGCACTGCAGGAGGCCCAGGATGGACATGTCGTCTGAGGAATGGGAGTGGGAGTTGAAATGGTTCGCGACTGGGAGGTGCAGTTGTTTGTTGCGAACCGAGCGTAGGTGTTCTGCAAAGCGGTCCCCGAGTCTCCACTTGGTTTCCCCGATGTAGAGGAAGCCACACCAGGTACAGCGGATGCAGTATACCACATTGGCAGATCTGCTTGATGTGGAAAGTCTTCTTGGGGCCTGGGATGGGGGTGAGGGAGGAAGTATGGGGGCAGGTGTAGCACTTCCTGCGGTTGCAGGGAAAAGTGCCGGGTGTGGTGGAGCTGGAGGGGAGTGTGGAGCGGACAAGGGAGTCACGGAGAGAGTTGTCCCTCCGGAAAGCAGATAAGGGTGGGGAGGGAAAGATGTCTTTGGTGGTGGGGTCGGATTGCAGATGGCGGAAGTGTCGGAGGATGATGCGTTGGATCCGGAGGTTGGTGGGGTGGTACGTGAGGACGAGGGGGATTCTTTTTTGGTTTTTATTGCGTGGATCTGTTTTGCAGGGGTAAGAGTGGTACTGTTCTTTAGGTGTGAAGGAGCAGAATGTATATGTACATAATTCATTAAAAGTGGCAGGACAGGTAGAGCAAGTGTGACTAAAGCACACAGTACCTACAGCCTCTCTGCTCCTATGATGCTGCTTGGCCTGCTGTGTTCATCCAGCCCTGCACCTTGTTGTCACAGTACCTAGACTTTACTAATAGTGGCATAAAGGATATGAGCTAGAGCTCACCTTGAGTATAGTGTCATACTTTAATAAAGATGTGAACGCATTGCAGAGAGTGCCAAAGGAGATAACAACAATAGCTTTAGGAATGAGAGAACACAGTGTGGAGCTGGAGGAACACAGCAGGCCAGGCAGCATCAGAGGAGCAGGAAAGCTGTGCTGTGTTCCTCCAGCTCGGCACGATGTTATCTCCGAGTAGCTTTAGGAATGAGAAGTGTCAGTTCTGAGGATAAATTGGAGAAGTTGTTTTCTCAGACAAGAGGAGATCTGATCTAAGTTTTAAAAATTATAAGAGGTCTGTACAGAGTAGACAGGGAGAAACTGTTCCCACTTACAAGAGGTTCGAGAACCAGAGGTCTCAGTTTTTAAAAACCGAACGAATTGCAGATGCTGTACTGAGCTTTTCCAGCAACTTCTGTTTTTGTTCCTAATTTACAGCATCTGCAATTCGTTCGGTTTTTAAAAACTGAGACCTCTGGTTTTCGAACCTCTTGTAAGTGGGAACAGTTTCTCCCTGTCTACTCTGTACAGACCTCTTATAATTTTTAAAACTTAGATCAGATCTCCTCTTGTCTGAGAAAACAACTTCTCCAATTTATCCTCATACACGGAAAAGCTCAGTAAGTCTGGCAGTATCGTGAGGAAGTGCCACTGAACCTGAAACGTCAACTCTGATTCTTCTTGCACAGATGCCAGACCTGCTGAGCTTTTCCAGCATCTTGTTTTTGACTCAGTTTTTAAACCTTTTTCACACAACGAATAGTCGGGGTCTGGAATGCAATGGCAGGAATTTTCGTGGGGGGAGGTCAAATTGGGAGATATTCAAGAGGAGAATAGATGATTGCTTCTTTTTAAATAATGAATAGGGTCGCAGGGGAAAGCAGGAGATTGACACTAAGTCAAAATGCTGAGAGAGCTGGTAGAGACATAATGGGCCAATGGCTGCCTTTTGCATCATAACAATTCTTCTGTGGTTCTATAATGTGTGTCATATTTGGCTTTTGAGTGGCAGCTTGCTGCCACCAACTGATTCCTACTGAGAAGAGGTGTGATTGTCTCAAACAATATGCATGATATTGTATGATAGCAACTAGGTAAAAGTAACAATGTCAAAGATGTTAATGTAAGACTAAGCAGACCAAAGGGTACACAGGTCTTGGAGCTGTTCTGTCTTATCCCTACCCAAGCCAGTGTGATATCACCAGACTGGGAGGAGCTTAATGCAGTCTCCAACTTTGTTCCTTTCAGAATCATTACCTTACACAGTATGCGTGAGTAATGAGGCAGTGTGGGGGAAGATTGAGAATTTTAAACAGAGCTTGGGCTGTATTTCAGCTGTTCTAGTGGCAAGTCTGAAAGATGAGATTTGAAAGACCATACTTCAAATTGATCCCCTCAGTTATTTAGTTACATGGACTGTCAGGATTGCAAACAGAGCTTGAAGGAGCACAAAGAAATATGCCTTAATTTAATCCCTTGTTTAAAATTGAGGTCAGCAATTTGAATCTACCGTCTCAAGGTCACTGTACACCAGTTTGGTCTCTGGTATTGTCTGAAATAATAGGTTTTACAAGTTAGCAGCAATGAAAATTATTTAGCAAAGGACAAAAGTATGGAACTGACAAGCCTGACCCAAGGCAAGTGAACACAAGGAAAAATGTTGCTTCAGAGGTTGGAATGGAATAGACTCCGAGAGTCGATTTGGGGACAAGCACTATGAAAGGGAAGCTGGCTCCACAAATGTTCAGAGGATAAAAACAAATTTCATGTTCCCTTTCAGTCAAGCAGGAAAAATAATTTAAATGATAATATGGAGTCACATCCTGCCTGTTTGTTGACAGAGAAAATGTTGATTTGGGAAATAAGAAGTATTGATAGTTCCGTTCTTGCAGATTCACAATATTAATGGCTATATTAACTTGCAAGCCCCAAGTACCAGCACAGTGACGGCTTGGGGTCCTTTCTATGTGCTAGTCAGGGCTCAGTGCCTATTTAGAGGGGATGCTTTCCAAATGTAGTATAAACTGGGTACATTATGCTTTGTGCAAATGGTAGTTTTTTTGATTAGATGGTGACTTAGCTACTGACTGCTAAAGGGACGACTGTAAGCTGTAGAAAGGGCAGTGCATTAAACTTGTTTCAGTTTGTAACCAGAAGTGCTTTGCCTGGCTCCTACTGAAGTCTGCTACCTCTACAAGCTCAGCACTCCGCCCCACCACCACCCTAAAGGTTAATTCAGTATTTGAAATGTTCGAACTTTCCAGATTCCTGATTGACCACGGTTCAGTAGTTGTGTGCGGTTGAAGCTGAGTGAACGTTGGGCCAGTTAAGTGTTGCAGATGTGCTCCAATTTGCCAGTTTCAGGTACTAGATAAATTTCACCTCCTTAGTGCCCCTTAAAACAGGATTAACCAAGAAAGACTTGTGCACACACAGAACCTTTTAGAATCAAAACATTTCATAGCCAACGAAGCATGTTTTGAAGTGCAACCACTGTCGCAACACAGGAGAAATAACAGCCAATTGATGCTCAGCAAACTCATACAAAATTTCCATTTGCATTATGACTAGATAACTTTTTTTAAATGATATTAGCCAAAATGTAGGTACCATTCTTTCCTATCCTTCAAAAAAACTGCCATGGGACCTTTCTATTCACCAGAACAGGCAGATTGATTTAATATCTCAACTAAAAGATGGCACCTTTGATACTGCAATGCTCCCTTCCAATGGGTATCAGCTTTGACCTTTGTGTTCAAGATCTAGAGCAAAGCTTAAACCAGAATTTTGTGACTTAGGCTCCAGTATGACTAAGCCCTGGCCAGCAGGTATTTAGCTTTTGGGGAAAGAAGTGCAATCCACAATCTATGGGAAAACATGATATAAAAATCTGAACCAACTAGCGGATACAGGCTGCTTGGTATCTGATTTGACTTTTTGTTTGAAGGACCTGGCCACCTGGGTGGAAGGGGCACCGGAAGGAGTTGTGGTGGTGTCATTTGGTGCTGGAGTCAAATATCTTTCTGATAACCTGACAGAAAAACTAGCAGCTGCTTTTGCTCGGTTACCACAGAAAGTCCTCTGGAGGTAAGTACAACAAACTTTGCTAAACTGTTAGCAAAATTTTTTAAAAGCATATTTTTAAAAAGTTGAGGTATAAATTTCATAAGTATTGATATTAATAACAAACTTCAAATGACCAGGTGGAATACTGGTATTGGACTTTGGCACACCTGTTTTATTAACTGCATCTCCCTTGCAAGGTTTGCTACCAAGACGGACAAACTGGAAACATCATCACTTCTAAGTTCTCCCAGTCACATACCATACTTGAATATATAGCTCTGTTTCAGTATTGCTGTACTGTTACACTGAAATTCCTTATCAAAGGTCATTAGCACAAGGCCTTCAGCAATCCAAGAACCAGTCGTGTGCCCTTTTTGGGGATTTTTTATGTTGAAGAAACCTTTCAAATATGGAACAGGAGCAGGTTGTTGAACATCTCAGCCTGCCACACCAACTGGATAATGTTCCTCCATACCTCCTTCCCGGTGTAGCTCTGCTTGTCCTGATACTCCCACCTCCAATTGTTTTAGGACTCTCAGCTTTGTTGGGGAAATACAACATCCTTTCACGGGATGAGGGCGTCACTAGCCAGGCAGCATTTATTACCCTAATTGTCCAGAGGGCAGTTAAGAGTCAACCATACTGCTATGGATCTGGAGTGACCTGTAGGCCAGACCAGGTAAGGATGGCGGTTTCCTTCCCTAAAGGACATCAGTGATCCAGATGGGTTTTTCTGATGAGTCCAGACTTTAGACAACTGTGAAAACCTGCTTCCTGTTTTCCCTCCTAAACACCTGCTGTAATTTTTGATGTTCCATTGTCCCCTGCTTCCCAGGTTCCCTAAGAAAATAGTTTGTCTACCCTAAACATTTTAAACATCTCAATCAATCAGCTCGTCCCTCAAACTTTCTACACGTGAGGGATTGCAGGCCCTTCAAGCCCAAAATCTCTTGCCATCAGCTCACAGTTGAGGTACAGTCTGACCAAAGCAATGTGCTGTTCCAGCATTGTGTTGTTTACAGCAGCATTTAAAAATCTTTGAGTTACAGCTGGTGGAAGCCACAGCAGAGTTGTGGAAACTATGGTTCTGGTGTGATTCCAGTTGACTTTAAGGGCAGAGGTCACTTGCTCACATTGGAGGAAGGAAAATTTAAAAAGACCATTAAAACTGGATTGCCTTGCCACTTTCCAGACCACCTGTTCATCTTCTCAAATCAGTCTGGTGTTTTGGATCTCTCATTCTCTTTCAAATAACTGAATACATAGTTTAGTGTCCTTTCTGGCAATTTGATTTTTTTTTTCCCCCATGAGTTAGAGAAGGTATAACAACAGTAACTGCACGAGATCAAATACAGTCTTTTCAATCCTTAGGTTTTTTGGGAGAAGGCCAAGTTCCTTGGGGAACAATACAAAGTTGATGGAGTGGATACCGCAGAATGACTTGTTGGGTATGTGTCAGCAGTCTTGAAGCAATACTGTAGTACAGGTTTAAGTTTAAAACATTTTTAAAAATTGGGAGAAAATCAAATATTTTAGCAAGACTGGATCAGAAATGATTACGGATGAATTTTGAAACAGTTCACTGAAACCTAAAACAAAAACAAATTGCTGGAAAAGCTCAGCAGGTCTGGCAGCATCTGTGGAGACCAGTCAGAGTTAATGTTTCAGGTCGAGTGACCCTTCCTCAGAACACTAAAACCTAAAACTTACAGACCTCATAAGGGACAGGCATCAAGTCTTTATCTCTTTCCCCTCAGCTCCCCCCACACAAATATCCTTATTTTTAAAATGCTAACTGGGTGCAAGAACCCCCTGACTATCAGAAATCAATCAATCAATCAGTCAGTTGCCTCAAGGCCAGGAACTGAAGTTTGAAAGCAGATATAATAAAACTGATGTGCCAAGTAGGCACTGAGCTAATTGCTGGAAGAGAGTCAAACTAAGGTCTTCCCTTAATGGGGGCAAATCACTACAATATTGATTTTATTAACTTGAAGTTTATTTTAGGTCATCCAAACGTAAAGGCATTTTTAAGCCATGGAGGTTTGAATGGCATCTACGAGTCCATTTACCATGGTGTGCCAGTGGTAGGAATTCCATTCTTTGGAGACCACTATGACATCATGACAAGAGTTCATGCTAAAGGAATGGGGATTTTTCTATCTTGGAAAACTATGACTAAAGAGGATATTTATCAAGCTATTATCACAGTGACCACGGATTCAAGGTAAGAAACAAATATCACAGAATAGCATGGTACAGAAAGTAGCCACGCAGCCCAAGCAGCCTGTGCTAGCTCTTCTGGGCAATCCAGTTAGCTTGACTGTATCCGAGAAAGCCCTTCGAATTAATGGATTCACTATTTGTATGATAGTAGTTTATGTGAATGTACTGAAACACCTTGTTGATATAGTGCTGCTAAACTAATAACGTACCAAGATACATTTCCAAAACATTATAAAGCACAAATTGATAGTAGAAGAAGACAGAGATTATAGGACAGATGACCAAAGGCTTGATGATCAAAGTAGTAAGATTGAGGGCACAAGCTTTGAGGCAGTAATAGTCGCTGTGAAGCTCCATTCCCCCTCCTCTTGCTCTCCTAAATCTTCAACCCCACCCTCCTACCTCTCACTTTTTACTGAGGGGTCAAAACAATTTTCGTCACAATGGATAAAAACTGAAAGAACTGTGGATGCTGTAAATCAGGAACAAAAACAAAGTTGCTGGAAAAGCACAGCAGGTCTGGAAGCATCTGTGAAGGAGAAAAGAGTTAACGTTTCAGGTCCGCTGACCCTTCCTCAGAAGGGTCCTGAGGAAGGGTCACCGGACCCGAAACGTTAACTCTGTTTTTTCCTTCACAGATGTTGCCAGACCTGCCGAGCTTTTCCAGCAACTTTGTTTTTGATTCTTCACAATGGGATCACCGAGGCAAAAAACTCTGTTCCAATGAGTGTCTTAAAGAAAGTTGTTGAGGTAGAAAGGTGAAGAGGTTTAAGGTGGGATATTCCAGAGTTCTAATCCACTGCACCTGAAGGCAAGGACACAACTAGTAGACTGGTTAAAATCAAGGATGTTCAAGAGGCCAGAATTAGAGGTGTGTTGATCTGTGTATTGAGAGACTGATGATTACAGAGGACAGTGTGGTCAGGGGGTGAGTTTGTAAACATGGTCTTAGAGGATCAGCACATGTAGGAGCCACTGTAGACCAGAGAGTACAAGGATGATTACTGAATGGTGGACTTTGAGTTAAAACACAGGTAGCAGAACTTTGGAACAGTTTCAGGTTTATGGAGGGCAGAAATTTGACAACTCCAGCACACTTGACTGACCAATTAGGGTGACAACAAAGGCACAGATAAGGGAGTCTACAGCTAAATTTCAATATTACAAATTTTAAAAAAAATTGGTTAATGAAATGAGTTTGCTCTAATTTCCAGGTACAAGGAGCAAGCGATGTATTTATCCAGATTGCATCATGACCAGCCTCTCCACCCAGTGAACCGCACGGTCTACTGGCTGGACTATGTTCTACGGCACAATGGAGCAGCACATCTGCGCCCCAGCATGTATGACATGTTCTTCTACCAGTATTACATGCTTGATGTGATCGCTGTGTTTATTGTGTGTACAATATTACTTGGTTACTGTTTACTGAAAATGGTGAAGAAACTGAAAGGAAGTGTTTTGCCAAAGGCTAAGAGCAGTCATACTCAGAATGGCATTCAAAACAGAAAGACAGCATCAGAAAGCAAAAAGCGAAAATAATGTCACCGTTCCTATCGGGTTACTATGGGGAACTCTTACCTCACTGGGTTTTTTTACACTTGAAACTTAGTTGCAGAAGTATTTTAGTAACTGAAAAGTAATGTGAGGTTTTAAGCCATAAATGTGATTTCTACTGACATTTTTTATATATGTAATAAAGATCTATCTTTATAATTCTGTGTGGATTTGTGTGTATAGTAGAGATTTATACAGACAGTATAATAATAGCTAAAATAAATGGGTATGTGTTTACTTGGAATTCCAGCATAAAGTACCATTCCTCATGTTGCTTTGTCCAAATCCTTGGAGCTTATTGTCATCACAGCTTTACACGCTTAGAGAAGGCACTGGTTACTTTTCTCCTGAACCTATGTCTGGGTTCAATAAGAATTACTAAAGGTATAATGAGGTGGCTAGATCACCTCCCTAAAGGACATTAATGAACTGGATTTACAAGTCTACAGTTTTCATGATTATTTTTCTGGTATCAAGCCACAGTTTATACGATAAATTACTGAATTTGGTTTCTATGGTGGAATTTGAACACCTAATGTTGGTGTTTTCACACCAGGATCATGTCATGTCCCAAAAATATATCTAGTTTTGCCTTTTTGCATGTAAAATTAATTTACAATCTCAACCAGACTAGTTTATGTAAATCTGAATTACACCTACCTTCAGGAGAGCAGAAAACAGGTGTGAAACAGAAAAAAAAAGTCCACTGCAAGTAATCTACATTGCTTAATGGACAGCTACTTTGGAGGAAGGGAAACTACAGGACTTAGTTTTGATAGAATTCACTGAAAATTGCTGCAAAATTGACACAATCTCTATGTGATGGAAAGGTATCACTATAATGAGTTCCCCAACAATAAGTCTGAAAATCACTGTTACAAGGTTTCTTAAATGTATCCATTCCCTAATCTGGAGATGGTGCACTAATTAATGATGGCTTACTTCAATCAAATCTTGCTTCTATACACCAAACAATACCACTTTACCAAGCAGAATGATCACTTCATAGCTGAAAGTTTGTTACTTTTTTGCTCCCTTTGAATCTGTGACTGGTCTGTTTTGACTAGTGGAGAGAAAATGTTTTGTATTTGGCAGAGCCTATTAAAAGGGTAGGTATTAGCAAATGTCATGTTTTGTTTTCTTGCTAGTGCACTTATACACAGCGAGAATCATTATTTAAAATCACACTTCATGGTGGTGAAGCTGAGGAACAAATGGAGAGATCCTTAAAAATCAGAAGTATAATTCAAATGTCTAACATTATGTGAAATAATGATCCAAATTTTATCCAGCAAATTTAACAGGACAAGTGTAATGGTCAAGCAATTCAGAAGTCTTGGCGATTAATCCAGTGAAGCAGTGCTCCACTCCATGACAAATTAAACGCAGTTTAAAATCTGAGAATTTGAAAAGATTGATTCTGTAAAAATGTAACTCATTCACTGGTTTAGAGAATCTAATTTGCCATTGTTGCCTGATCTGCCTTTTATGCTGTTCCAGTGCTGCCACACTATGACTGACTCTTAACTGCCCTCTAACATGCCTTAAAATATTCACCTCAGGAAGTTCACGAATTCACACAGAAAGCTCAAAGCCACCACTCATTAATCGTTCCAAATTTGCCAGCAAAACCTAGACCAAATGAGCATGTTAACCTTCAGTAGAATCAAATACTTTTTGCAAAACATGGGTGCACTTATTACAGAATTAAAATTTGATTCTATAATTAAACTTCAATTAATTCTGCCTTCTTGCGAGAAATTTTGGTGTAGGGAGGGAAGCAAAATATTAAACAGGTAAAATTATGGACTTGAAAATGAATTAATTGTGTTGGAGGAAACTAGACAGTACCTTCTGCATCTTGAAATTTGAAGATAATCTGCTACAGAAGTAAGAGAAAGTATATATTTTCCAGCTTCTTTTCCCCATCACTGAGATAGGTTTATGAGAATAAAATTAGTACGACTCTCCCACCGAGAATTACATACATGTACATTAGGCTTCCATGACAATGGATTTGGTTTTAATGTCCACCACTATTTTTCCTCCACTCTCTTAAAAATCAACGTGCACAACTCCAGAAAATATGATTGGAACACAGCCTGAAATGGATACTTCAGTACAAATTTAATCCATTGTGAGATTCAAGTTTGGCAACTGGGGATGGGAAGAGGAAGGAGAGGGAGGAAAAAGAGAAAAAAAAGTTAAAGTAAATGACTTCCGATGAGACTTTCTTGTAGACAACTTGTGCCACGAGCAATGCCCTGCCTCCTTCTAAACAGGATTGACAACACATTTATTAATGTCCACATTAATAGAATTTAATATTCTGGACAAAGAGATGTTTATTTTGTTTCTGCAGTGGTAAATCCATTGTGTTGCAATTCCAAAAGGATACTTTTCCAATTACAGCAATTCAAAATATCCATTGTCTTTTTTGCTTTGAGACAGGAAAACCTAATTATGTGACCAGCATTTCCCAATATAATCTTTTAAACTCTGGCCAAACTCAAAGCAAAGGTTAAGTTGGATGCACTGTTGTTCCAGTCCAGTAACAACACAGAATAGTTGTAACATCTTCAACGTATAATTCCTTTACTATGTTAAACTTGATGGATTACTTCCACACAAGTTAGCATCATAATCTGTCCAGATTCCAACCATAGAAATTTAAAATAAAACACTTATGCTTATTTACTAATTAATTCTTCGACTCTCAGTCCAATCAAGTTATCAATCCTTGATAACCTGAAGATTTAAACTTATAAATACCATTACTAAACACTCATTCCTATGGAAAAGCCACAGTCATGATTTAAAATAAATTTCTTTGACAGTGAAAACAAGTATGTTTTAGCAGCCTTTCATAAAATATAACCTTTCACCAGGTTGCATCTTATACTGCAACATTTCGGTGTTGCGTGATGTTCATTTTGGTCTGTACTCTCAACAGAGCAACAGTTGCAGGAAATTCCCTCCTGTAAGTATTCCGAAACAAACTGAACAGGATTCCATCATCCAGTCATAATAAAACTCTGTAGTTCAAAGCAGTCCATGCATATCCTGCTACGTAACAATTGGGATATGGAATTCAGTATTGTCAAATATCAATGGTCTCTTCGGTGGGTCTGGGTCCTTGTCAGCTTTGTGAAGAAGTTTGAAAAG
Source organism: Rhincodon typus (assembly GCF_021869965.1). Taxonomy (NCBI): domain Eukaryota; kingdom Metazoa; phylum Chordata; class Chondrichthyes; order Orectolobiformes; family Rhincodontidae; genus Rhincodon; species Rhincodon typus. The sequence continues at coordinate 17,638,796 of NC_063365.1, read as the reverse complement.
TCCTGTTCCTATGTTCATTGGGATTCCCATAATAATACACTCTGACACACCTTTAGAGACAAAGGGAAAAAACCAGTGAGTAGGAGGTTGTTAGGTACACAGAAAGACCAATGAAAATCAGTAGCAACTGAAGTAATAGGCACAATGCTAATCAATAAAATCAAGCTCCAAAACCACAGCCCTAACTTACCACACACAGAATCCTTCTGTCCAAAGTACGCAGCATCAAAGAGATGATCTGCAGTTTTCTCAAATGAGGCCAACATCAGAACACTTTCTTTCATTTTTGCCAAGCCAAACCGGGTTATTCCCAATACTTCTCCCTGCAGAGTTAAGGATGGTACAAGAAACATGCATTTAATCAAATCTCAAATAGTTTTCAACTTAATTTTGGTTTGACATACAGAAACAAATATTAAAAATCACAGAAACAAAACATCTCTACAAATTGTTTTAAAAATGCTACCATTTTAGTTTTGGGTGCGGGGGTCCGGATGAGCGGGCATTAAATAAACACCAATAAGGCAAAATGGAATGACTTTAAAATGAATTTTAAAGGACGAAAAAAGGTTATTTCTCTTCTGAAGATTTATTTGTCACCTTGTACTGCTTTAAGACAAAACTGGCACATTCCTAAAATTGACTTTTCCATTGCGATGCTTGAATGTGCATCGCCAAACACCTGTTTGTGGCAGGCAGAAGCTGAGGTCTAACCCATTGATGTCTTCCTAATCATAGACAATACACTTAAACTGCCTTTGTTGCTCTTAGCAATTCCAGGAGCAGACAGGGGACCTCAAACAACAGTTACTGGCTCAGAGTGGGAACACTATTCTTCAGTGAATGCTTCTTGTTCTGAGAGTTTCAGGATCTAACCTTGTACGTCATCAGGTCTGATAAAAGCATAACATGTCTTCTGTCAATGCTCATCCCGTGATTTTTCATTGTATATTGGATCTCATGGATGATAGTGGATCGAGCACCTTCGATGCCCAATGTCTTCTCTACCTGTGGACAATTTCAAATCAGAAGCTTAAAAAAAAAAAGGCAAGATTTCCACTTTTCAAAACACTTCAAGCAATCTGCTAGCTAGAAAACCCGACAGGGGTCTAGACATGGTCCACTACCAAGCAGCAATTAAAGCTCTCATAGAGAATGGAAAGTAATGAAAGACCTCTCCCACCAGGACTGTAGCCTAGAATTAAACACAGTCAGACCCGACTGCAGTAGTACTGTGTTCCAGTGTTAGACAGTGACAGACCTGCCCCCGCCAGTACTATACAGTGACAGCCCTGTCACCACTAGTACGGTACACCAATGTTCTATGGCCACAGACCTCTCTCTATTAGTGACAACTGTGATGAAATCTATGACTTTTTTGGCTTTGAAGGTTGGTTACAGGAGTGGAAGGCAGTAATAATTTTATTCAAGATGCAATGGAAAAAACAACCTATATACACATCCACACACACATGAATATCTTATACAAAACATAGCCATTAGCTGTAGAGAGGATATGTGGGCTGCATTGCTCCTGCAATCTGCAAGACAAGTTGACCATTACAAACTGGATCATAAATGAGAAAAATAACTACCTTAACCCTGAATTCTAAACAAGGCTTTCATGTCTATTACTCTACCATGTGAACCATTCCAAGTGTATATCTATCTCTTTACATGAAGCTTTTCTGAAATTTATTGCAAAATTTCCTATTACTGCTTCAAACCATGTGTCCTTGTTTTCATACTCAAGCCTTCCACCTCAGAGGTAGGGACACTGTGCAACGAGAGACCTTTGTATCCTAACATACCCTTAAATATGACTCTAGATGAACCTAATTAATGTCATTTAAACAAGTAGGGCCCTTTCAATATTCCTTTGAGGATAAATCCTGTTCTGATTACACCAGCATTTCTTCACAACTCATATCTATGATGTTAGGGATCATCCTTATGTGTCGTGATTGAGATTTGAGATCCAAAATTGAACACTGTGCTCAAGGTTTAATTTGACCAAATCAACTTTTCCATTTTTTGACTTTTTAAAAATTAACATTTTTGCAGATATATTTAGGATTACTTTGAACTGACATAATGTAACTAAAATATTCTTGGTTGCTACCTGATGATGATGCGAATGTTAAATACTAAATTTTACAATAATTTTCTCAATCGCTTCTGTTGCATTATTCACTATTTCTGCATCGCTCATAACCTACTTTTGTGACATCTAGTTTCAAACAGTTGAATTTTATCTAGCACTGGTCTGCCTAACACCCGCAACACACATTGTCCAAAATGCTCTCTGGCCTGATTGAATGTCAGAAAGGTTCTCTACACGAGATAAAACAGATCCCACAAACATTTTGGACACAGCTTTGCACAGTTAACAGTGTCATTTGCAGAGGCTTTAACTAACATTTGCATTGTATATGTGCAACATTAAAATATAGTATTAATGTATCTAAGAAATATGAGAAGAGAAGTAGATTACCTCGTAAGTGTTGTTTGACGTTGTACGTGTTCCTTTGACACCATGAGTTGCCATTACAGCACGCAAATTGTCACCTTCCACCAATAGTTTGTACTTCTCCTTTCCACCTTGCTCATCAACATGAATAACTGCTCTGGCGACTTCTGGAATACCTTGGACAACAATCTGAAACATTTCGACCTTGTTAGCTGAACTCTGTGCTGTGTTATAAATTATGAATATACAAATACTGAAAATACTTTCCTCTAACGATTCCAGCGTGTTTAAACACAAAATGTAACCAAATAACAGCCACATTTTTTTCACTTTAAATCAAGCATTTTTACAGTTCAGAAAGATGCTATTGAGCCCATCACATTTGTGCCAGCTTTCAGCAGCAATGTTTCACTGATTGTTGACTAACATTACATCTCCTCGTGCTGACTGCTTTGGTTCCATCTGAAAGTGGTGCAACACCACTGAGTCTTTTTAACCTCCATCATCTTCTACTTAGCTGTTTTAGTTCATGTTACAGCAAGATACACTTCACTCATACTTACAAATTAGCTGTTCTCCTCTTTGAATTTGGTTTTATGTAGGCAATAAAGGAGCTACATCCAAAAAGTTAACATCTATTCCCTTTGCAGAAACATGCTGTCCATTTCTAACTATCTCACCTTACTCATATCACTAACTATGTAAATAACAGCAAAGTACTATAGATGTGAGAGATCTGAAATCTGAGTTTGGAAGAAGATTCATACTGGACTCAAAGTTAAATTTGTTTCTCTCCCAACAAACACTATCAGACTTGCTGAGTTTCTGCAGTAGTTTTTATTTCACTGGCTGATGCTCTGTCTTTCAATTCTCCTTACCTTTGGCAGTTCCTCTTTTAGATACTGAAGAACATAGTACATCGAACTTTTGCTATTCTCTCGAGGTGTGACACACATGACTGCTTCACCGTGAACTGCAACGTCACCTGGTTTGACTCGTAGTTTTGACGTGCAAATGGAGTATTTCACAGTTTCTGCATTCACCTTGAAGTTAGGATATCAGAATAAAATTACTCTTAGTTATTTTCTCTAGGAAGGAAGAGGAAGGAGAAAGTTTTCTGAAAGGTGGAGGCAACTCCAGATCATTCCCTCTTTACCTCTAGTCTCAGAAGTCGGATTCTTTCTAGGGAAAGCTTAACAAGAATGAAGCAGTCATCGGGCAGAAAAACTTCTTCAATATATTCTGAAACCTGCAAGATTAGTAAATTAGAATAATTTTGGCTGATTAAAATGAGTTACATCTAGTTGTTTATTTTATTTTCTTATTAATTTCTTTGCTTTTTCCAAGGTTAATGCAAACCTTCAATTAACTAAGTCAGTTCCGCTGAAGAGCTACTTTCACTTTTAATAGTCTCCCCAGTTTAGATAGCTGTCTTCATCACTGCATTATTCTCAGCTTTCCTGTTTACACACAACTGCTGTTTCAAAACATAAGTATCTTATATTTAGCATAATGAAGGTTCCTTAGGGGCTTCAGAGGAGTGTTATAAAGCAGAACACTGAACCACATAAAGCAATATTAAAGTAAATGGTCAAAAGCTAGGTTTAAAGAGGTAGGTTTTGTGGATTCTTTTGTGGGTTCTTAAAGGAGAAAAAGCACAAAGATTTAGAGATTTAATTTTGTAATTTAGGGCTTAGCCAGCTGAAGGCATGCTGCCAATGGTGAAGCATTGAGTCAGGGGATGCTCATGTGGCTAGAATTAGACAAATACAGATTTCTGGGAGAGTTGTAGAGGTAGAGAGGATTCCAAAGATATGGAGAGGAAGTGCAATGTGGGACTTAAAAGCAAAGGACAGAATTTTAAAATTGAATGGTGCTCTACCAGGAATCAAAATTTCGTCAGCAAGTGCAGAGGTGATAAGTGCAAATCTGGATATGAATTCACCCAAATCTCTTCCACTCAAGTTGGAGAGGTGTACGATGTGATGGGTCAACCAGAAACCTGGTGGAATAATTTGAAGGCAATAAAGATATGCATGAGGTATTCAGCAATAGGTGAGCTAAGGCAGGAGTGGGTTACGTGATGTTTTTGAGGCAGAAATAAGGTGTTTGTTGGCCTTGTATGGGGTTAGAAGCTCACCTCAAGGTCAAATGTGACACCAAGATTCTGACCAGTCTGGCTTGCTCTCAGACTGTTGCCACGTTACTGTGAATATTCTGCTTTGTTTGCAGTACATTAAATAACAATCCTTGCAACACAACTTTTAAACTTGGCATAAATTAAGTTTATTTTCACAGCTGACTGTACAATATTGTGTTGGGTTTACTGAACACAACGCAGTGCCAACAGATATCATCTAAATAATTTACTTCTAAGCCATCGACAGTTCTGGGTCACTCTAGGATCTTTAAAACAACCCAATACTGTAATGAAGTTACTCAGATATCAGAAGTATGGACTTTGAAGGAATGGCAACCTTTGAAATAAAATTTGCACAAAGGCTTTGAACCATCATTCAAGCTTGTGAAAATTGACCCAGTTACATCACAGATACAACTAGTTCAACTTTTGCTGGGGCTTTTATCCATGCAGCTGACAGATGATATCTTGAGACACCTCTCTTATTGTTGACCTGGTAGCCTAATTAAAACTTAACCAGACAGAACATCACTGGTACTTTAGTATTGAGGATAGCATTTGACAGTGCACTGCAAGGACAGGCTTTGATTGATGAAGTTGATTTCTGTCATCATTCTGGGCATCGAGTTTCTTTGATGTTTAGAATAAAGTCATGGGAGGTCAAATCCCTTTCATTTTAACAAACCTTAACTGAATGACTAAATAAGGACACTGTAATCTTCTTACTTTTCATCAATGGTGCAATGACCAGGTAGATCATGCTTATGGCATTTTAGTAGGCAGATAGTTCTTTTTGGTGTATATTAATGTGGCCACCATTAAGGGCATCAAAAGATCACCTAAAAAGCCTGGTGTTTGATTTCAGTTCTATAATTTTACAGAAATAAATGTATGATTCCAAACCAACTGCTGCACGCACCAGGCAACAGTGCAATTGAATGACAATTTAACATGAATAGTGTGTGCTTTCAATTGAAT
>NC_063365.1:17622544-17633198 GCF_021869965.1 Rhincodon typus | reverse complement strand
TTCAATTGAATGACAATTTAACATGAATAGTGTGTGCTTTCAATTGACTAAAGAGATTGACCCACTTCTCCAAGCAGAGTCTTTTCAATTCTTCCTTTTACCAGTCGAGCAAAGTCAGCATCATCATCTTGGTCAAGATGCGCTGTAATAATTGGAGTGCTGCAAAGTAAATTAACAGATTAACTATTATTTATGCTTTGAGCTCAGCCAGTCAAGAAGAATATCTATGATCTCCCACGATGGTAGTCTAGAATTTAAAACGATGGAAGAATGGAGCACCCTCTAGGAAACTGTAGCATTGGATTTGAAGAACTAACAGTCACTTCAATTTGCTTGGCTCATGTGGGGGAAGTAATGGCAACTCTTGACTAAGGTGGCAGATATGGCATAGGCATTTGATTTGCTACCCTGTATAGATTGTTCTTTTGCTGGAATAAGAGCTGTATCAAGTGCACCATATATCAATCCATGAACAGAACATTCCGATTCCTCATTCTACCCTCAACCTTTTCTCACCCTTCACCTTATTCTGAACACCTGAAAAAGATGTGTAGGAATAAATATCCATACAGGGGAAAATGGACAGAACAAAATCAAGTGTTAGCTTTCTAAATTATATTTGGTGTGAGTTAGGCATCTTAAAAAGCTGTAACAGATAAATTATCCTCATGGAGTACCAGTTAAAATTTAAATTTAAAATCTTGTAGAAAAGCTGATTTAATACTCACACTAAAACTCAACGTCTAACAAACTAAAGCATGCAGAAAAACAAGCCATGTTCAGATTTACCTTATAGATTTTGATGCATTAATAATTTCCTTTATTCTGGGTACACCCAGAGTAATATTCATAGAAGCTACACCAGCAAAGTGGAAAGTCTTCAAGGTCATCTGTGTGCCTGGCTCTCCTATACTCTGTGCACATAAAGCACCAACAGCAGAACCTGGTTCCATTTGGGCTCTGTTAAGGGGATAAATATGTAAGAGATCAAGATAAACAAGGAAGAGATCATAACAATGCCTTTTAATAAAATTATTAAAAATCTTTGTAAAGTCCTAATCCTTTCACTTTTTATTGCCAAATACAAAATATCTTAAGAGTTGTTCTTGAAATCTGAAATCACATATAGGCCAGACCACACAAGGATAGCAGACTTCCCTCCCTAGACAACATAAGTAAACCAGGAGGGTTTTTATAACAAGAATTGATTATTTCTTGCTCATCATTACTGAGGCAAGTTTTATAATCCATATTTATTAATTGAACCAACTGCTGTGGGATTTGAATCCAAGCATTCACCTGGGCCTGTGGAGTACGAGTCCAGTGACATTACCACTACACTGACTCCTTTTACCATCACCTTTTCAGGCAGTGCATTTCAGATTAAAACTACTCACTGTGTACATTTCTGCAGTTTGCCTCTTTTTCTTCCCTGGGAATCACCTTAAGCCTGTGCCCTATGGTTACTCAAATGTCCGTAATTGGAAGTGGTTTCTATCATTTCACTTTTTCCCTTTCCATCACAATTCTTCAAGTCTTGGAACACCTCTGTCAAATTGCTCCTTCACCTTCTCTATTCTAACTAGAAAAACTAGTCTTCTCATGTAACTGAAGCCCTTCATTCCTAATTTGTAGAACAGGATTTCATTTCTCAGCTTTTTAAAAACAAGATAAATAGTGTGCCTAACATCTTCAGTGCTTGTTCCTTGATGCATATCTCTGCCAAGCCTGAGCAACTTCTTGCTGAACACACTTCTGAACAACAACCAGGTTTACAGCTGAATTTGAATCAGCATTAAACTGATCAGATTAAACAATTAATTTAGCACGTTGATCTCGACTCAGAGGTAGTACTCTCACCTCCAAGTTAAAACACTGTTGTTTCAAATCATCAAAATAACAAAATTAAAAACCTCGCATGAAAGTAGGACTGCTCCAGTCTTTGTGGAATTTATGTAAAAAGACAAATCACACCAAAAATCAAACATGCAAAAAGGAAATGCGCTTGCTGCAGAACTGAAACTAGGATGGAATTTGTGGAGAAACTCAGCAGGTCTGGCAGCATCTGTGGGGAGAAAGTAGAGTTAACGTTTCAAGTCCAGTCACACACTATCAGAAATGGGTTAGCAGATTCAAAACGTTAACTCTGCTTTCTCCCCATAGATAATGCCTGACCTGCTGAGATTTTCCAGCAATTTCTGTTTTTACTTAACACCAAAAATCAGTTCATCTCCAATAAAGTGATTCAAATCAATAAACAGGTTCCACAAACTAAACAGCAAGTTCAGCTGCCAAACCTAATAGTTGTAATCATACCCAACGATTACTTGATCCAAAGTAACCAATCCAATATATTTTTAAGAGGGTGAATTTAATGAAAACGTGCACACGAAACAGAACCACAATCTTACGTATTTGCATCTCACCTCATGTACTTGTCCCTACAGGTTTCTAGAAATTTGTCTACTTGTGTAGGAGTTATTCGATCCAACTGGTATAAAACACGGGGCTAGAGAGATAATTGAAGATTAGTCACTAATTGTGGACTAGTTAAATACTATGACCATACACATTTATGAAAGGCATTGTTAAGAGTATGAAGTGAATATATTGTATCTAGTTTTCTTAATTTTAAATTTCAGAAAACAATTTTTGTGTTTGAACCCAATGGAATAATGCAATGAATCATACTGGTGTATTAAAAATAAATTATAAACATATATTGAAGAATGTAATATTAAATTTAATACCTCAGTAGTTCCATTGTCATTAATCCCATATTTGTCTCTGGTTTTCTTGATCTTCTCAGAAAAATCCTTGATAAAATTTCTGATTGCCTAAAGAAAGAAAAGTCAGATTCATTATTCAGAACATTTTGTATGACATCTAATTATTAACCATTGAGACAGGTCTGAGGCGTAAAATAAATTCCTTGATCAAAGTATCACTCTGAGAATGGAGAGATATTCCTGGAATGTTCATATCAAAATTCTATTTGATTCCAAGATGGTCAGTAGAATATCAGACTAAGAAAAATCTAGTCTTGTGAATTGAAAGTTATTTTCCTTGAAGGAGGTGTGAATTTAAATAAAATTGTACACAGAACAAAGAAAATTACAGCACAGGAACAGGCCCTTCGGCCCTGCAAGCCTGCGCCGATCCAGATCCTCTATCTAAACCTGTTGCCTATTTTCCAAGGATCTGTATCCCTCTGCTCCCTGCCCATTCATGGATCTGTCTAGATACATCTTAAATGATGCTATCGTGCCCGCCTCTACCACCTCCACTGGCAACACATTCCTGGCACCCACCACCCTCTGCGTAAAGAGCTTTCCACGCATATCTCCCTTAAACTTTTCCCCTCTCACCTTGAAATCGTGATCCCTAGTAATTGAGTCCCCCACTCTGGGAAAAAGCTTCTTGCTATCCACCCTGTCTATACCTCTCATGATTTTGTAGACCTCAATCAGGTCCCCCCTCAACCTCCGTCTTTCTAATGTAAATAATCCTAATCTAATCAACCTCTCTTCATAGCTAGCGCCCTCCATACCAGGCAACATCCTGGTGAACCTCTTCTGCACCCTCTCCAAAACATTCACATCCTATTGGTAATGTGGCGACCAGAACTGTACGCAGTATTCCAAATGTGGTCGAACCAAAGTCCTATACAACTGTAACATGACCTGCCAACTCTTGTACTCAATACCCCGTCCGATGAATGAAAGCATGCCGTATGCCTTCTTGACCACTCTATCGACCGGTGTTGCCACCTTCAGCGTACAATGGGCCTGAACACCCAAATCTCTGTGTATCAATTTTCCCCAGGGCTTTTCCATTTACTGTATAGTTCGCTCTTGAACAGGTAACGCATCTATCCCTGGCGCATCATATTCACCAGTTCATTCATTATGGAGACCCTGAATGATAGAGACATTTAAAACGGGCTTTGAGGTAGACTTGGAATTGGTAATTAAATCTAGTGAAATCTGTTGTTTGTACTCTTCCTCCTTCCAATTTTATTTCCTGATTTCTCAATTGGTTTGTGCTCCCATTCTACAGTCTGCCAGAGTTGTCATCTTTCTGTTTATCGAAGAAATCCAGAGGTTATGGGGCAGCTAACATTATTTTTGGTGAGTTTATCAGTACAAGGCATTTGTAATTAACCCTAGGTAAATGTCTTGAATTCCTCTGTGGACATTTCAGTTCATTGGAAATAAAAGCATAGCTGTAGAAGCCGTCAAATGCACAAATCACAAAACAGATTACCTGGAGAAGCCTGCATTAAAAGCAGAAATTCTTTGAAGCACACACCATGCTTAATCAATACATCCAAAATATTAATGCATTTGCCACTTTCAATCCAACAGAAAATTCCCAGTTATATTCATTCCTCATGGACAATGCCAAATATTAAGATTTGAAGGTACGAGTAACTAAGTGGGTAAACACACTGTGCAAGGTTACAGAGGACCATACAGACCAGTAACGTTTTAAGATCAATCCTTGATCCAGTCCAAAATGATCTAATCTCATTTATTACCATGGTGGGAAGAAAGTGCAACGATTGCTGTTTTCCCGAAATATGAAGAGCTGCAGAAATCATTTGCAAAGGTATCCTATACTGCTAATTAATAATTGGTTAGAAGTAGGAGACAGAGTGCAGGTACAAACAGTATACACACTCTGATAGGTAGGGTTCTTGTGGTGCAATGGTAGCACCCCTGCCTTTGAGCCAGGAGGCTCGGGTTTAAGTCCTGCTTCATAACACATTTGAACAGGATGATCAAACATACCTACATTCTGATAGATTGTCAGGGCTCAAGTCCAACCTACGCTGAAAAAGTGTGTTATAATATTTCCAAACATGTTAAGTAAAATAACTACACTCTGATTGACAAGACGTTCCAAAGGGTGTTCCAAGTGGCGCCTCAACTGTCCATTATGATACTTATGTGCCACAACAGTAATGTCCTTCCCTCTGGACCAGAAAGTCTGGGTTCACATCATACTGCTCTGAGAGAGGTATTATAACTGAGCACGTTGAATAAAACAAAGTTAAAGAAAAAGGGTCTTCTGGCATAATGGTAGTGTCCCTACCTCTCAGTCCAGGTTCAAGTCTCTCCTGCTCCAGAGGCCTGTCATAACATGGCTGCTTAAAAATAACTATATTGTTGACAGAGATGAACAAATTGAGAGGGTGAAGTCTGACATGGCAGAGATGTAAAACAGGCTGCAATTCATCTATTTGACTTCAACTGAATAGGAGTCAGTGCGTTGTGTAATGGTCAGCAAAGTCAATTCTGCCCACTGGCATTATCTGTCCATGCCAGTTTTTAACCAATCCCTTGATAGAGGTATATAGCTGGTTTAGGATTTGAATTAAGCCTAGATCAATGAGACCACAGCTACTTTCTGTTACCTGTAAGATGAAACAATTTTGGGGCATTTAAACCCAGTTGCTTTCAAGTTTCAAATTGATAGTGTAATACTACTCAAAGTTTGATCAAGTTGCAATCTCACCTACAGGGTGTAGGAAGGTCAGTGTGGCCAATGTCTATATTGGTGTTGTACTATTGACGCTAGATTTAAAACAGCACACCAGTGCTGGACAATAAATATAAAGAGTACTATTCCTTCAAAATTTCCAACGAATAAAAATCTGATCTTCTAGAGTGATCCTGATGGGAAATTCTGACTTGAAGTTTTGATGTACAACAACTAATTGCTTCATGAGTTATTAAATACATAAGGTACATAATATTAAAGCTTCCTGATGCAGGGGTGCTAAATTTATGGATTGTAAATTACTTTTTCTGACTGATTTTAAAAACAGCTCTGATCTGATATACTCAGTGTTAGCAGCAAAATCGGCCAGGCATTAGGGAGATGTTTATAACAAACAAGATTCAGTAAGGCAAATATGACCAATCACACAACTGTAGCTATTACCTCAATGTACTTCTCACAATCAGTCCCAGTTAGAGCCTTTAGAAATGGGATAGGCTAATCAATATGCGGAAGTGAAAGAAAACAAGAAAAATATTTGCCTGTATCTATAACATATTATCCTTAGATGTAAAGAGAATGAAAATTCAGTGAACCTGCAGATATTCATTTTGACAACAAAGGAATTCGCTTCTCTTCATAATTGCCTCCGCAGCTGTAACCACTTCATTCTTACTCAAAGCTGGTTCACTGTGGCATGGGTAAATGGCCTAGGAGGAAAGAAAAGCAGAACAATCAGGGAGACTTTCTCTTAAAAACCAACTGGCAAATTAAACCACTCGAGACTGGTTTGGTTAAACATAAAATGAGCAGTAAAAGATTCTGGTGGTTCATCTAGGTTTTATATTTGATGAACCAAACATTTCCATGTACTATAACCATCCAAAAGGCTGTCTCCAGGGATAACTAGTACGTACACGATATATGCTTTGACATGTTGAGTACAAGGAACTTACCAAGTCCTATGCCAATATTTAAAAAATTCAATTAATGTGCAGGTCTTGAAAAAAGTGCAATTGTTTTATATACACACATATATAAAAATGAGAAAACATTTTTTGTTTTCCAAATTCAATTGTGAAAATTAATTAAGGGCATGGATTAATGCAAGCTCTGTTAGGCACCTCCTACTGAAGGAACTATGATTGATTAAACTAAAATCTTTCCTTTATTCTCAGGAATAATTTAACATTCACAACTGGCAGAAAATTAAACTGTAACACTGAGTATGGCTAAGGTGCAGCATCAAGACCTTGCACCACAATGTGTTCCAGTAAGGTCCAATCTCAAAACTCCATTGATCTTCCTAACTCATCTGCACTGGCAATACTAAAAGGGTGGGTCATTATTACACAGTTTACAAAAAATATTGCGTCAAATTCTACAGCAGTCTGAGAGATATTTCCGAGTCTGAGAAACTACTCAGTTTGATAAAGTTGCTATCTCACTTAGAAGGTGGAGGAAGGTCAGTGTGGATGATGTCTTTACTACGGATGTTGGATTTACAACAGCCCACTAGTGCTGGACAACGGGTATCAAGAGTATTAATCGTCCAAAATTTCCTACAAATAATAATCCGATCTTCCTGGGCGATCTTGGTGGGAAATTCTGAGTCAATGTAGCCACATACTCTGGTTTGAATGTAGTTAAGACTCAACGACATCCGAAAATGTCCTCAGCTTGCATTTACGCCGCCAAGTAACTGGCAACACACACTAGTAAGCATACTCTGGCACCTCACTTTGGCTGAAGAGCTAAAACACACAGAATGCTGGAGAAACTCAGCAATTCTGGCAGCATTTATGGAGAGAAACAGATTTAACATGTTGAGTTTAATAGGACTCTTCTTCAGAGCAGACATTTGAAACAGATGCTGCCAGACCTGCTGAGTTTCTCCAGCATCCTCTAGTCTACTTTTAGATTTCCAGCATTTGATTTTTTGAAACCAAGAGAGAGTATCATCAGTTTTATCAGGTTAGGTAGGTCATAGCACACCTCTAAACTGCCTGTTGGAAAACAGACTTGCTTAAAATTGCCTTTGTTTCTAAACTCTGTTCAAAATGGCAGCCTTCTGACCAGCGTACAATGCTTACATTACAGCAGCAGGACAAAGAACCCTAGATGGATTATTACAAATTTTAAGAATTGGTAAACTCTCTAATTGATAGAAGCCTCCTTTGCGAACTTGCAATTCAAGGGAATGGATCTTTTGGACCCATTGCTGGAGTTTCCATAGAAAGTAATAGGCCCCTAACCAAAATACATTCCAAATTCAAATCGACGCTGCTGAGTTCTTGCAGCCTTTGTAAATTTTTTTTGCAAAGAGCATTGTAGACAAGGGTCTAACAGGAGAATTTTGGCTGGAATTGGTAAATGGTTAGGAAAGAAGTATTTGCATGTTAAGAAGTGTCGCTTATTAGACTGCATGGCTAGAATATCCCCTATCAGTAAAGGTTCTCTTGTGCAGTACCAGTTAGTAGTTTGGCAATAGCCACAATCCAAATTTTGTGTTTTTGTCCGAGCACCATTTTCAGAAATTCTGCCTCATGGAAGGACACGACACAAATACTCTCTGGTGTGCCATTGCTGACAACTGCCAAGTGGAAGCGAGGGCTGAAATCAGGGCTTGATTTTGAGTGACTCTTTTTAAGATGGAATAGCCTGGCTTTCCAGTCTCATTGCTATACTGTCTTTAGGTGCAAAGCTAAATGTTCAGGTGGGGAGGGATTTGGTGGGAGGAAGGGTTGGAGCAGACACATGGGAGCAGAGGATGAGGGAGGGAAAAATATCTGAATGGTTGGTAGGTAGATAGAACAGATGGCAGCACTAGTTGCCTTGGAGGGTGAGACCCAGAATTCTCAGCTGGTCCCCACTCTGACTTTTGGAAGCCCAGTTCTACTTGTTCCAGGTTCATCGACAAGATTAAATCTTAGCGATCAAGAGCAAAGCAGCTCGGAAATCTCTTGTTGTGAGGCTTTGGAATTTCCTTCCAGAGTTTAGAAAGAAATGATAAGATTCAAGAAGAGGAGACAGGATAAACAGGAGTAAGGAGAGGTGTTAAAAGAAAACAGGAACATGACAGGTAGTTGTGCTTAGGACCAAATGAATACTGAAGACAGAGACACACTAGACAAGCTTGATTCTGTGTTACCGCAGTAGTGATGTGTGGATGGGGTAATTTGTGATAGAGAATGAATACAATCCAGGCTTGATGGTTGTGGGTTTCAAGAGCTGATTCAGTGACTTGAGCAAATAATTCATGCAGACACTCAATGATGCACCAAAGTGGGTATAAAACTCGAGGGCACAGATTTAAGGTGAGAGGGGCAATTTTAAAAAGGACCTGAGGGACAACAATTTGATGCAGAGGGTGGTATGTGTATGAATGAGCTGCCAGAGGAAGGTACAATTACAACATTTAAAAGGCATCTGGATGGGTATATGAACAGGAAGAGTTTGGAGGAATACAGGTCAAATGCTGGTAAATGGGAGTAGATCAGATTGGGATGTCTGGTTGGTGCGGATGAGATGGACCAAAGGGTCTGTTTCTGTGCTGTATGACTCTATGACTCTAAATGCATGAAAGGTAGAAAGTGAAAGAGGTATATAATCCTTGAAAGAGGTTAATGGCTCTGTAGGAGCATACCAGCAAAACGTGAGATTTGCCCATGGCATTCTTCCATCAAAGGAGACCTGTGGCCAATCACCTCAGAAAAGACTGGGACTTAACAGAGTCTCATCCTATAAATAACAGCATATAACCTTGTTGCAAAAATGCTGTTGCTTACAGAAGAAACAACTGGCTCGACACTGAACTTAGCCCTTGGTAAAAGGAATGAAACTGAAGAAGAATTGTTCAACAGCAATATTGTCAGAGACAGGAAGAAGGTTGCCTACTGGACTTAGACAAGTGAGGCCACAAAAAATTCTGTGGGAATGCATGGTGATGATGGGAGGTGATGGTTTAAACTGCAAGATCAAATATACTTTGATACAATCAATTAATCCTTTAGAATACAAGTTTTAGAATTAAACCTTTATCTCAGGTGCTTCCAAAGTTGAAGAATTCTTATTAACTCGGGAAATCCACAAATCTTAAAACAAAAATGGTGAAATCAAGATATGAGGCTTTGGTTTCTCCTATTGCCCAGTTAACACTACTTGAAATGGATCCTGATACAATAGCAATAATTTTAATAAGATCTTTTCTCTAAATAGGAACCCCAAAACTAGTCGTTACGTTTTAACTCATTACAATTAAGCCTGTAGTCAAAGTACATTATTTACATATATTTGCCCTCAAGCAGGCAGAATCCAATTTAAGCTGGATGTTGCAGAAGCAGAACAACTTCAAGTCTGATCAGGCCTCACAGCACATTACAACATGCTGCATTTCAATAGTTATCAACAGAATATCATTACCCGAATATTATCCAGAACCCTCTTAAATTCTAAAGGTTCATCTTTGCCTTCCATAGCTGCTGGATCTAAGCCATCGCCACCATAGATAAACTGGATGATATCACCAGTTGAGCTGCGAACAGTTAAATCATACTGTGTGCAAAGATCCTCTAAAGATTTAACCAAACGTCTCTGGGAAAGACAAACAGAAAAAAAAATTCAGACTAGATGATTACACAGTAAACACTCCAACTGTTTTCCAAATGTTTGTTGGCAATGAACATCTACAGATATACAAGCAAGACTTGTACACAGGACTATGTCACTTTCAGAAATGGTTCTAAAAACCAGAAGGGGCAGATATTCAGCAAATGCATTTTATTTATTACCACTTAGCTTCTGTGATGTACTCCAAAGATAAATGTAAAGTCAGTGCAATTGTAGAATATACAATTATGAAATATTTTTATTTAATTCACTCTTGGGACTTGGGTGTTGCTGGCAAGCCACCATTTATTGCCCATCCCTAGTTTTGCCTGTGAGGTGGTGGTGGTCAGCTGTCTTCTTGAATCCCTACAGCATGTGATCTACAGCAGTGCAAGCAGGCAGCTCATTGCCACCTTCAAGGGCAACTAGAGACAGGCCAGTCATTGATGACCGTGTCCCACGAGTGAATAAAACAAAACTTGCTGAAGTTTTACTAAACCTAACCTAACCCAGGGTGCATGCATGACTGCATGGGTACATG
>NC_063365.1:17585333-17622444 GCF_021869965.1 Rhincodon typus | reverse complement strand
GGGGGATGGGGTGGGGACAGAACAAAGACAAGTGGGTGAAATAGAAAGCTCTGACGGGTAATGTGCCTTGTAACAGTGACATGCAGATTAGTTGGGAACAGGTGTGCTGTGTAATGATTTCAGCTCAGCTTGCTCCAAACCATTTCTGCCAGTGGTCAGAGCATACCCAGCAGTGTCAGTTGGTCTCAAGATGAACTGCGGCTGACATCACACAGTGATTCCAGTACAGGCAATGGATCTCCAGCGACACGTGCCATATCAAATAGTGGTAACCACCAACTGGTTTCTCCGGAATGTTGATCAGATTTACTTTCAGTTAATAATCTCATATGTTTAAACATGCAGCATGAAAATGCACAGGTTTCAACTTTGGAAGCTGGAAATGTTTTCTTGTTGGTTCAGTAAATGAACTTCCAAATTATTCTTGTACAGTTTTAGAGAGCTCCAGAAAGTGAACAATACAGATGGTAAGTAGAATACACCTACCAGGTTTGAAGATACATTCAGAGTCCCCTTAGATCAAGCTGTCAAAGCTAGATTAGTCAAAAACCTCAGCCACACAGGTGTACAGGTGAAGCAAGTTTTCACAAAGTTGTAGTCGTATTGTTGAAAATTGTGACTTTAAGTGAGACAACTAAGTAAACTGTAGGTACTCATAGAAATCAAAGCTTAAAAAAAAGACTGAGTTAGGTTCCTTCATATATTTATTGCCCAAAAGAAATGATGTATAGGTTGAAAAACTGTATTTTAACTTGCCCAGAACAGTTGAAATGGTGCACTTTCCTAAATGCTTACATTCATAAATAACCTTTGAACTAAATTAAGTCAAATGTAGAAGAAATACATTTATATTGTAAATACTGTAAATAAAATAATACTTACCTGAAGTTTTAATTGACAGGGCTCTATCTAGTAGCAGGATTTGATTGGTGCAGATAGTAGCTCAAGTCCTGAGCTATTTGCAATAACCAATGTCTGCCACTAGGTGGAGCACACAATGGGAGCCGCACGAGGAGCAGCAAACTGGAGACAACCCAGAGGCTTCAAGGTTAAGATCAAAATGAGGGAGGGAGATTGACAGTAGTGAAAGAGGGACTGACTGCAGGGGCAGGAATGGGAGAAAGGCCAAAAAAAAGCAGGAGGAGTCTCCACTGGAGGCAACAAATGCAAGGGATTCCTAAAGAAAGAATGAAGAGTAAGAATAGGAAAGCTGGGGGAAGGAAGAACTTAAGAATTGAATCGGAGGAGAAGAGCTGGGATAAAGGTTTGAGAACACAGAGGCAATAAGACAGGAAATCTGTAGCAGATAATGATAGTGATGTTCACAATATTAATGATTGAACTTTAAACAAATTTACTGCATACATAAAACTGAAAGTGTTGAAACATAATACCTCAGTTAAGTCCCATTTATTTGTTGGTAAGATGCTGATAAAAATTTAATGTTAAATTGTCTTCAACAGTACAAGTTATTCTTCCAAACAATGGCATGTCATGCATTTCAGACACTGAACAAGTCAATAAGACTTGCAGTAAAGTTGAAGATCATGACATAATTGAGGTATTCACAATACCTGAATGCAGAGATTCAGAATTGCTAGTATTCAACAAGGGTTATTAACAACCTTTAACATTCACATCCTCCATATAGCAAACAGGATTTTTCTCATGTCTACCCTGAATAATTATCTGCATTATGCCAAATTATCACAACAATTTACTATCAATGTAGTTCAAGCATGACCCATGTTCTTGTGCAGGAAAGGCCACCTAGATCTGCGGTAGAGGTAGGGATGGAGAAGAGATAGAAAAGGTAGTAGGGCAGCACATTATTTCACACTATGTAAATGTCAATATTATTGATACAATTGTGCACAGAATTTTGAGAACTTACGCTGAAGATTATACTACCATTTCTTTTGTTGTCCACTGGAATGGAAAATTTCACCGAGATAAATAGTATTTGTCAATCATAAAGATTTATTTATTAGTAGAGTGCTTTACAAGTTATATATACTTCGAAGCAGAATCACACCATTGGTATAACTAAGTACTAATATGATAAGCTATTTACTACGACAGCTAGCAACTTTTTCCCAAATTTGACTTTGTTTGGAAGAAAAAAAGTGGTTCAAACTGAGTAGACAAGCATCAAGTTTGTAGAGACAACTCAGTATTTTTAATACCACTCATTATTACAAAGATGTAAAATTTTGCCATTACCTGCATATACCCAGTCTCTGCTGTTTTTACAGCAGTATCCACTAGGCCTTCGCGACCAGCCATGGTATGGAAGATGAACTCTGTTGGAGTTAAACCAGAATAGAAACTGTCTGCTACAAATCCCTTTGCTGCTGGAAGCTGCACAAACAAATTTGCAATTTTAATTAGAAGTTAAACATTTTGCAAAGCAATTTTTAAATTAATTATTAGAAGAACCCACTCTACTCACTATTGTAGATTTACAAAAGAACTAGCCACTTAGCTGCTCCCCTGTGGGGAGATCACAGCAGGGGAACAGCTAAGCGGCTAGTTTTTTTTTGTAAATCTACAATAGTGAGTAGAGTGGGTTCTTTTTGATTATATGTTTTTATTGAGATCTGTCTCTTGATTAAACTCTAAAAATATAAAACATAGGTACTAAGTTAGCCTGGAGAAATGTCTCTAGAGCAGTAAGACTGCACTATTTTCTGGGCCTTTAGTAGAATGATGCGCTCTTACTGTCGGACGTGGGAGATTAGGGAGAGTCTCCATGCTAGTGATGATTATGTCTGCAGGAAGTGTGCTTGACTGCGAATCGTATCTGTTCACATGGATCGGTTGCATCAGCAGTTACTACTTCCTGCAAATTTCTCATTGCCTGAGAGTGTGATGGAAGTCAGTTGCAAGGAGGACAGATGGGTGATCTCCAGGAAAGATAGGAGGAGGAGTCAGGTACTGTAGGAGTCTCCTGTGGCTATCCCCATCTCAAACAAATCCGCTGTTTTGGAAAACATAGCGGGTGATGGACTCTCAGGAGAAGGTAGCACTGACAATCAGGTTTCTGGTACCGAGACTGGCTCTAATGTATGCCAGGTTCCAAGCGGGTGATTGTGATAGGGGACTCACTAATCAGAGGCGCAGACAGAGGTTTCTGTGGCCGACAGCGAGACATCAGAATGGTGTGTGGCCTCCCTGGTGACATGATCGAGGGCATCTCGGACAAGGCGCAGAATATTTACAAAGGTGAGAGGGACCAGAAGGAGGCTATTGTACACGTTGGAGCTAACAACATAGGAAGACACAAGGACGAGACTCTGAGGAGAGAATATTCGAAGTTAGGCAAGAAATTATAAAGGAGGTCCTCCAGAGTAGTAATATCTGGATTACTCCTGGTGCCACAAGCTAGTAAGGGTAGGAATAGGAGCATAGAGCAGATGAATGTGTGGCTGTGGAGCTGGTGCAGGGGAGAAGGATTCACATTCTTGAATCACAGGTATCTCTTCTGGGGTAGAAGTGACCTGTATAAGAAGGACGTATTGTACCTGAATTGCAAGGGGACTAATATACTGGTGAGGAGATTTGCTAGAGCTGCTCAGGAGGATTTAAACTAGTAAAGTGGGGGTGGGGGCGGAGGAGGAGGAGGAGAGAGGAGGAGACTCAGGGAGACAGTGAGAAAAGAGAGCAGTCTGAGACCGATACAGTTGGGAAAAGGAGTAAGTCAAACAGTCACGGCAGGCAGGAACAAAGCAGAGGACAAAGTAGGACTGATAAATTAAACTGCTTTTATTTCTATGCAAAAGGCCTAACAGGTAAGGCAGATGAATTAAGGGCATGGTTGGGAACATGGGACTGGGATATCATAGCGGTTACAGAGAAGTGGCTCAGGGATGGACAGGACTGGCAGCTATATGTTCCAGGGTATAGATGCTCTAGGAAGGATAGAAAGGTGAGCGCAAGAGGAGGGGGAGTGGCGATTTTGATTAAGGATAACATTATTGCTGTACTTAGGGAGGATATTCCTGGGAATACATCCAGGGAAGTTTATTTGGGTGGAACTGAGAAATAAGAAAGGGATGATCACCTTATTGGAACTGTACTATAGACCCCCCCCGCCGCCCAACAGTCTGCAGGAAATTGAGAAACAAGTTTGTAAGGAGGTCTCGGTTATCCGTGAAAATAATAGGGAGGTTATGGTAGGGAATTTTCATTTTCCACTCATAGACTGGAACAGCCATAGTGTTAAGGACTGGGATGAGAGGAATTTGTCAAGTTGCACATGAAAATTTTCTGATTCATTGTGTGTAAGTACCTACTAGAGAAAATGCAAAACCTGACCTACTTTTGGGAAATAAGGCAGGGCAGGTGACTACGGTGACAGTAGGGGAGCACTTTGGAGCCAGTGACCATAATTCTATTAGTTTTAAAATTGTGATGGAAAAGGATAGACCAGATCTAGACGTTGAAGTCCTAATTGGCCTTCCTGCAATTTTCGGCGGTATTAGGCAAGAACTTTCAAAAGTTGATGGGGGGGCAAATGTTTGCAGGTAAAAGGGTCAGCTGGAAAATGGGAAGCATTCAAAAATGAGATAAAGGAGATTCCAGAGACAGTATGTTCCTGTTTGGGTGAAGGGCAACACTGATAGGTGCAGGGAATGCTGAATGATTACAGAAGTTGAAGTTTTGGTCAAGTACAGACAGCAGGGATTGAGTGAATCCCTGGAAGAGTATAAAGGTAGTAGGAGTACACTTAAGAGGGATATCAGGATAGGGTTAAGGAGAATCCAAAAGAATTCTACAAATACATTAAGGGCAAAAGGGTAACTAGGGACAGAATAGGGCCCCTTAAAGATCATTTAGGCCACCTACATGTGGAGATGGGAGGGGGGGTATTAAACAAGTATTTTGCATCAGTGTTTACTGCGGAGGAGTTCATGGAAGATATAGAACATGGGAAATAAATAGCGACATCTTGAAAAAAGGTCCATATTCCAGAGGTGGTGGTGCTGGATATCTTAAAATGCATAAAGGAGGATAAATCCCCAGAACCTGATCAGGCATACCTTAGAACTCTGTAGGAATTGAGGGAAGAGTTTGCTGGGACCCTTACTGAGATACTTCTATCATTGGTAGCCACAGGTGAGGTGCCAGAAGACAGGAGGTTGACTGTCGTGGTGCCATTTAAGAAAGGTGGCAAGGGGAAGCCAGGGAACTACAGATCGGTGACCCTTATGTCAGTGGTAGGCATGTTGGTGGAGGGAATCCTAAGGGATAGGATTTACATGTATTTGGAAAGGTAAGGACTGATTAGGGAAGAGTCAAAGTGGCTTTGTGCATGGGAAAACACAGTCTCAGTAACTTGATTGAGTTTTTTGAAGAAGTAACAATGAGGGCAGAGTGGTGGAGGTGATCTATATGGACTTCAGTAAGGTGTTCGACTAGGTTCCTCACAGTAAACTGGTTAGCAAGATTAGATTACATTGGAATACAGGGAAAACCAGCTATTTGGATACAGAACTGGCTCAAAGATAGAAGACAGAGGGTGGTGGTGGTGGAGGGTTGCTTTTCAGACAGGAGGGCTGCAACCAGTCCTGTGCCACAAGGATCAATGCTGGGTCGACTGCTTTTCATCATTTATATAAATGATTTGGATGTGAACGTAGGAGGTATGGTTAGTAAGTTTGCAGATGGTACAAAAATTGGATGTGTAGTGGACAGTGAAGGTAGTTACCTCAGAGTACAACAGGACTTTGATCAGATGGGCCAAAGGGCCGATAAATGTGAGGTGCGGCACTTTGGAAGGGCAACTCAGGGCAGGACTTATACACTTAATGGTAAGGTCCTGGGGAGTGTTGCTGAACAAAGAGACCTTGGGGTGCAGGTTCATTGTTCCTCGAAAGTGGAGTCGCAGACAGATAGGATAGTAATGAAGGCGTTTGGTATGCTTGCCTTTATTGGTCAGTGCATTGAGTATGGGAGTTGGGAGGTCATGTTGTGGCTGTACAGGACATTGGTTAGACCACTTTTGGAGTATTGCGCATAATTCTGGTCTCCCTGCTATAGGAAGGATGCTGTGAAACTAGAAAGGGTTCAGAAAAGATTTACGAGGATGTTGCCAAAATGGGAGGGTTTGAGCTATAGGGAGAGACTGAATAGGCTGGGGCTATTTTCCCTGGAGCATTGGAGGCTTATAAAATCATGAGGTCCATGGATAGGGTAAACAGGCAAGGCCTTTTCCGCAGAGGCAACTTTTTCACACAGAGGGTGGTGAGTGTATGGAATGAGCTGCCAGAGGAAGTGGTGGAGACTGGAACAATTACAACATTTAAAAGCCATCTGGATGGGTATATGAACAGGAAGCGTTTAGAGGGATATGGGCCAAATGCTGGCAAAAGGAACTAGATTTATATAGGATATCTGGTTGGCATAGACCAGTTAGACTGAAGGGTCTGTTTCCATGCCGTATATCTCTGTGACTCTAAGTGAGGGGGAGCTTCACCTGAGTAAGTTGAGTGCTCACCTTAGAATGCTTTTCAAAGTGAGGTAAAGATCTGTTCTCAAAACCATCAGGAACACGGGATCCACTAATAGCCTGCTGTCCTACACAGGCAATCATCTGGGAGATATTGATGAAGGATCCTGTTAAGAGTGTTCATTGTCATAATATATTAATCCAGTGGTAAAGTAAAAGTCAAATGGCAGATTTTAATTCTACAGACTAGAAATAGTAGTTTAAACAACATATTACAAATCTACATATCTGCTTGTATTCTGTGCCTTTCTGATTATAACTGCATTGCTAGCAGGCAACCCAATTGGAGGAGAGCCACTTTCTTCCAAAAAGGAAGCATGCACAAAAGATGGCAGCAACCTGCTCTTAATCAACTTGAAACTTCAATTATGCTGTTTTAGTGGCAGAGGCAATGGAGCTGGTCTCTGCTTACCTTTAATGAATTATAACAGATTACATTTATAACATGATGCAGTCGAAGTTATCTAAGACGATCCTCCCTTTTAACTGATATACTGTGGCCCCAGCTGAAAGGTTAACTTAGGTTAGTTAGCAGAAACGGTGTCCAATTCTCACTCTTACTCACTAATCAATGATTCTTAGGGGATCCTTACGGCTCGCAGACACTCAGTGTCTGTGAGCACTGTTGGAATGCTTGAATCAATGTTTCATCAAAGGAGGCAAAGGCACATAAATCTACAGTTTACTTAAATTTAAAGGCATAAATACTGCATTGAATCTAGTACCAGTCATTAAATTGCTAAAGAAATATGTTTAGAATTAAAATTTTAACATTATAACATTAAAAACAATGTAATTGAAAGCAGATATCAATTTTCTTTAAGACTTCACTCGACAGTATTCTCAAAAATCAAATAATTTGATTAATCCACAGTGCATTTAGAAATCTGAAACCAGAACATTTCCTTTTGCTATCTTTTTTCCTGTTTCGACAGTGACTTGACCAAGAGAGATGTTTCAGATTGCTTTGTGAGCATAAACACAGACTGCAGAAAAGAAACACATTCATATGCAATTACCTAAGACAGAGAATTTTTACTGTGAATTCCGATTAATAAGAAATGTTACATTTCTCAATTATTAAATAGGTTGAAGTACAGAAGTTTTCCTTCTCGATGCCCACTCAGTGTCTATTTTATTACACTGGCTATACAAAATGCCTGTCCGTCTAGACGGTAATGATAGCATTTGTAATTTAACAATGACAAAATTGCCCAGTTACCTTTTGAACCACAGAGGGCCATAGTAAGAGGGCTGTTACTCTTGTCCAGCTCCCTAAGGCAAGCACTGCCAGCATGGTCTCTAATCACAGACAGCTCTTTAAGGATCAAGGCCTGTAAGCAGTAAAAATGTTATGACAAATCTATTCACAAGAAATACATATGGATATATTTTGCTTTTTCCACAATTTAAAATCACAGAATTGAGAATAATAGAGTGGAAAGTTATTATAAAACCGAAATTCAGAGTGTAATGACTTGGATGTCTTTTTAATAATTTTACATAAATTTGGGGAGAAGTGGCATATGTCTTTTACATAAACTGTCTTCAGCCATAGCATAAGAGAAATTCGATGACCTATAGTAAGACAAATGTAGTCAGATTTCCATGGATAAGCACCATATATTTACGAGATAATCAATTTTTTTTAGAAAAATATCCTCTTAATCTCTTGCTCTTGCAAATCAGATAAAAGTTTGCAGTTTAAATTGTTGCTAAGTAGCAAATCAACTATTATACGATAATCAGTGCTCTGATTATTTGTATGTTATAAATGGCAACATATTGGATCATTGAGAACATTTTTATCATTAAACGGCTTGTTTACACATCAAAAAAATTTAACCACCCTACGTTATATGATCCCATTAAAGAATAAGGAATGCATGATGTTTAATATGATTTCACTTCCAAAAGCACACAAACACTAAGGATTCTTATCATGCTCCACACCATCCATATTACAGAAGCAGCAATTTTTAAAACTTCATTTATAACTAGTTACCAAGTTCATGGCAAACTAGTTGCACACAGGTTTTCGGAAGGTTTAATCACAGACTTACCTAAGTGTAGGTCTTTTCATTATATTCGTAATTGATTTTTTGCTAGTGAATTTTAAAGCAAAAATCTATGTTTTATAACAAATTTTGCAAAAAATAACTGGTTAATTTTACGTGGGGAGTTTAATTTCTGGCTAACAGACTTCTTCATAACCCCATTAGTTATTCTACCCCCTAATACAGACAAAAAATATTTTTCGCGTTTAACTGAATGGAATACTCATTATACCATGGAAGAACCAAATACATTTGTTAATTAAAGAAAAGATGAAGAAATTATTTATGAAATTGACTAACAGATGAAATTTCAAATGTACACTTCTTTTTCCAACACCAGAAAGATAAGCCAGCTTACTTCTAATGTTTCTTCCGCTGTGCATCCAGGTTGTTGTTGAAGTTTGCCTGTGTTCAGTGCTTCAATGAATTCATCACACTTCTTGTAGCCAGCATCCAGTAGTTCCTGTTTGGCTTTCAACAGCCCCTTACCTGGTGTTACATCACCAATACCAATAGAAAACCCTCGATTGGCTAGATTTTGAAAAAAAGAACATGGAAAATTAAACTTTTAAAAATAAAAGTCTGCTTGACATGTTCCATTGCACAGTATGTCCATCAAATTGTGAAGTATCAAAACAAAAACAAAAGATGTCCTTAAGGTAGATCCAATGTTCATTCAGATAACAATATTTTACGACCAAGTTAATACTTACACAGATAAACAGGAGCCAGTCGAGCAAGACGAGACATAGCGTCTGCGGCCGCCATCTGTCCCCAGTCTCTCAGCAGGATGTAGAAGATGTTGTTCTTGGAACCTGATCCCAGAGTTCCTTTATCCAGGCTGCCAGACATCAGCTCACTGTTCTGGATTACAACGACTGCAAGATGACAAAAAATGTAATAATGCCTGAGGATAAAAGATTCAGAATACATTTTGAAGCCAAAGAGATAACTGTGTGTAAAAATGTGCAAGAAACATTATTACTGTGCTTGCAACACACAGATTTGTGGTGAAATAGTTTCTGTATCAAAGTCCTCACACAGAGAAATCAGAGTGGAAATAACAACCTGCAATTTGACAAGTATATCACTAAAGTTTCAACTAATTTTCTAGGGCCACAAGCCACTTCTAAACATTCAAGACATATTATGATCTTATACCATTTGAACATTCTCCCATGCCTATAATATTTTTGACATTTAAATAACAAACATGGATACAACAACTGGATAATTCCCATGCAAGGGGACCGTGATCTGTTTTAAAATTGGCACGTTACTATTAAAGAAATAGCCATCATTTCTGTTAACAAGTACACACGTGCAGTGACCAAAATCTCTTATTTGAATTTTCTTACAGGATTTACTTCATACCAAATTTTAAATTGATTGTTTAATAGCTTCAAATGTATCCCTGAAAGCAGATAACAAGACAGAAATTCCAAACAGACAGAATATAAATAAACCATCATTAGACTCATTTAAAACATCTCATCAGGATCTGAAAATAGGCTTCAAATGATCATTTTCTAGCCAACTGTGTTTTTTTTTTAAAAAACGTGTATATTATTTTGCTGGCTGGTGGCAATTTAAAAGTGCTGGCTATATTAAATAATGTAAAGAAATGTCCCAAGTTGTTTCAGACAATAACACAAAGGAAATGGTGAACGTCAACTGGAGATTCACTTGTGCTCCTAATAAAAGGAACAGACGAACTGTGGTTGTTAGGTAGTGAGCTGCATGTTGTAATATGCATTTCTGTAAATATATGCTTATATAGAGTCATTGAGTCATACAGTCAGAGACATACAGCACAGAAACAGACCCTTCAGTCCAACTTGTCTATGCTGACTAGATATCCTAAATTAATCTAATCCCATTTGCCAGCATTTGGCCCATATCCCTCTCAACCCTTCCTATTCATGTACCTATCCAGATGTCTTTTAAATGTCGTAACTGTACCAGCCTCCACCACTTATTCTGGCAGCTCATTCCATACACGCACCTCCCTCTGCATGAAGTAGTTGCCACTTAGGTCTCATTTAAAATCTTTCCCCTCTCACCTTAAATCTAAGCCTGCTAGTTTTGGACTCCCCTACCCTAGAGAAAACAGCTTGGCTGTTCACCCATCCATGCCCCTCATGTTTTTATAAATTTGTATACAATGTCCCCTCAGCCTCCGATGCTCCAGGGAAAAGAGCCCCAGCCTATTCAGCCTCTTCCTATAGCTCAAATTCTGCAACCGTGGCAACATCCTCAGATTTTTTCTGAACCCTTTCAAGTTTCACAACAAAGAGTGTAAATATTGCGTTATATTCTACCCTTCATTCCGCTTTCTAGAAAGCGACATTATGTTTTGAAGATTTGAAGTTTTTTGTTTGAAAGAATAAAATTTTACATGACTTACAGGAGTCATTATAACAGAGGTCTTCGTCTTTTCCACAGTACTGTTTGCCCTTGGTACGCAGGTTTGCCTTAATAGGACAGTCCTTGTTTGGTTTAAGAATGAGGCTAAAAATTTGCTTCCCTGTCCACAACGTCACAGGCTGTAAAGGATACATTATAATATTATTTTGCACTTTAGCATAGAACATGCTTAGTTCTCATCCACATAGAATGGATTTACAAAGAAATGTACAATTCCAACTTTTCTGCAACAGATTCAAGGACAGCAGCCATTAAATATTAATTATGTACTTTATATCATAAACATGGAATTAAATAAACCACAAGCAATATAAACTTCATTGAATTGTATACACCTCTCAAAATTCAGGCATTTGTTTATCAACTTTATCAAAAACTTTGGAACAATTGCTATGTTCCCTGCAAATTTACATATAGTTCAAAATGGACAGTTATCAGTGATGAGGCCGTTCAAGTTGCCTGCTATGAAATGTTCAGTGGTTTTTTTTATCAACCAAAGGGCCACATGTTTACAGATGGAGTTCAAAATTGACTTACCCCAAAACATATATTTACCAGTGAGGGAGACAGGGAATTCCACCTTGAAAACAGGCTTATGAGACCCAATTCACTATTACCAACTGGTGTATGAGAACACCATCCAGCTCCCAATGGATATTATAATTTCTATTTGAGCTTAGAAGCATCTTGGTTTTCTTGTCACCTTAAGGCTAGTTTGGAGAGGATCAAGAAGCTGAAGGAGCTCTACATATTTTAAAAACTATTTCTTCTTTTCCCCAAGGCCCCATAAAAACAATTAGCTTTCCTTGTCCTCTGTCCAATACCCTTTCTCCAGGCTTGCTGAATGTGGCTAAGGACTGCCTGATTTTATTTGGAGGCTGATAGCTGTTTCTTATGTATTCTGGGTGAAAGTGGAATGGCAGCATGTTATTCAGATCCAATGCCTGGAACTGTCAAGTCACATATTTTAATATACATACCATATAATGCAGCAGATCTGGGATAAAAGCTCACTGTCAAGCTAAATCTTAATTCAATCTAAATTTTAATTCAATCTCACCTCTTAAATCTCAATCTGGTAAAGCCCTGATTACAAACATGTTAACAATACATGACAATATGGTGGAGCAATAACCGAAATGGGAAGTATGCATAAATCTCAATGATTTGAAATCCGCATGCTTATAAAATTTTACATAAGTCTGTAATGAAGTTTAAAAAAATGATTCAGTAGGAGATACATAAACTATTTGGTAAAAATAAGTTCAAGTTAAATTGTGTAAATCATGTTAGTTGCACATCCTGCATAATCTCCATTTGTGGAAAATTACCATATGGTATTATAAACATATGCTGCATAAAAACTGCCTCTTATTTATAATCTTGTGAAATAAAGAACTGCTCAAGTTCTCAGCATACTCAGTTTCGACTGCTTCCTTCAGTTTTTCAAAATAGACGGATGTATCACCTTTAAGATTGCAGGAGGTGGAAGACTAATTTTGATTCGCTCATCTTTGCCTGAAAGAATAGCAGCAGTGATCTGACATGTCTTGGCTCGGTCAAAGAAAGTGTCTTTCCTGGTAAGCAGATAGGCACCTGGACAAACAATAATGAAATATCTTTTCAAAACAGAATATTTTCCAGCAGCCATGGATAAAACCAGGTGTATATATGTGAGAAATCAGCACATAATTTTCCTACTTAATACTGTGTATAGATATGAAAAGTAACTTCAGAATCTCTTTCTGTCTACATATAGTTCCAAGCACCAAATTACTGAGCTCCATTCTACCAACTATGGGACAAGACATGCATCTCCTATAAGGAAAAGTTGTGATGGGAAGGGAAATATTCCTAAATCTTGGGTGTTCTCAACGTGCCAGCTGGTTGCCTGTTTGAGGATAGCTCTGGTTACAGACTAGAAGAAGAAAGCAGACCTTTACAAAATAAAAACAGGAAACACTGTTTTCAGAGTGCTTACGTTTTGAATCCAGATAAAATCCTGAACTGTATAGACTGATATTTGTCACTTGTATACTGTTCATAAATGAACAGCAAGCAATATCTAAGTTCGAAGCCTCAGAAATGTAATCTTACAATATTTACTTCATTGAAACAAAACATGGGTCATGCTTTTGACGTTGATACAAAGTAGGCTGTTGTTATCCAACAGTACAATCTCACTTGCACACTCACTTTCTAAGCAAAAAGAAAATCTAATGTAATGATTTTTTAACAATCAAACACCTCAACGCAATTACGAATAAATGCTAACAAATTAAATACTAATGTGCATGTTAGCAATAGAAATTCAAAAAAAGAAAGATTATTCGGTATGTCAGCAAGAGCTGTTCTGGTAGAAGTGTAATGACCTGAAACAACAAGGAGTTTTCCTCTCTCAGCACATTAGCCTGACTTGCTGAGTATACAGCATTTTCTGCTTTTAATTAAGTTATAACATTTACTAAAACCTCAGAAAATGGTTGGTTACATGTACATTTGGTCTGAACTTGGAAGAAATTAAGTCTGCTGAGAATCTAAATTACAGTTGATTCACAGGGGCTTTGTACTCAACAGTTTCATCATTCTGAACAGATCCTTTCCATGAAATCCCAAAGGGTGACCTGAGCAAACTCAAATCTAACTCACCTGTTAGAAAGTCCTGGATTGCAGCAATAAGAGGTTCCCCATTTCTAGGAGTTACCAAATTGGCTTTTGTCTAAAGAGAAAAGAAAATGAATTGTGCAACGGTAAACTAACTCAGTTGCAATCATTTTTATATATGTCCAATGCTCCAGAGAATAAGACATATTTACTTGTTAGATCCAGTCAGACAAAGTTAAAGTAGAGAGCTTGGATAAACAATTTGTAGCACAAACCAAGCAAAAAGGGCCTGAGTATTAACCTACTAGTTAAGAAGGCCATGAAAGCAAGGAATAAAAACAGAAGGTGCTAGTTAAACTCTGCAGGTCAGCAGTATCTATGGATGTTAACTTTCTGAAGAGTTATATTTAACTCGAAACATTACTCGTTACTTTCTCCATAGTTGCTGCTAGACCTCTTCAGTTTCTCTAGCAATCTCTGTTTCTAGTTCAGACTTCCAGAATCCACAGTATTTTATTTTCATTTTAGAATAAAAATGAGGAAGCTGCCTTACAAGATTAGGATATTTGAAATAACTGAGTTTATCATTCCTCTGTTGTGTTCCAGCTTCACCCAAGTAGGTTTCTTGATATTTGCCAACTAAAATACTAAGGTTAATAAAATTGGTGTTTTAAACAACATCTTTCACACTTCTACAAAAAAAGTAGACTTATCGTATTTACTCTTCGGGGACCCATGCTGCGCACAAATTAGCTACATTTGTCTACAAAACAGCAGTAATCTCACTTCAAAAATGAATAGACAGTTGTGAGCACATCGGGATCTCCGGAGGTCATTGCAACATGGTGCACAAGTACTTTCTTTAAATTGCCTTGTCAATATTGGTAGCCCCAGATTTCATAACCTTAAAATACATGTTAAATTACTACCCACAGCATCCTGTTAACGGGAGAAGGTGCTACATTACAAATATGAAAATTAGGTTAAATGGTTATTACATAGGTAGTGTGTTACAAATCCAGCTATCTAAACCCTGGAATTGTCCCAAAACTAGGCATTTTCCACTGAGTGTGCTCCCAGACCACAGTAAGTTTAAGCATAAAGTGGCTATTCTTGGGCTAATATCAGAAGATGGAATTAAAGAAATTTGAGCACAGACAGGACTGGAGTGTATTTCAGCACTTTAAGAAGCGGGTCCCCACAGCCCTCCCTATTTTCCGAATATAAAGTTGCCTGTTGCACTGGCAGGTATGTTCCAATTAGAACAAACCTGACTACTTTCTGGTGGGATAATTAGAAATCAGCCATTTCTCTCCCTTTCTGTGAAGGCTATGCGAAGGAACAGAATAGGTTGGTATCAAAATCTGGAAAAATGTACACAGTGGTGGTCCTGAATGGTCAGATCGGGGACACTGTAGCTCGGTTTTTGGTTTATTCTTCAGTGGAAGATAAGAATTAATTGACTAATCCCAGCCCTCAAGGCACAGCTCCTGGATAAATTAACATTATATATGTATTAAACTAAGCCTCTTCACTATTTGAATGGAATAGGTCATCTGATCAATTTAAGTTCCATAATAAGTCTGTTTTATTGATTCTGATCTCGTCAAACCTTTGACCATGCTGAAGAATAGGCATTTAGTGATTAACTCACATCGGTTAATAAAACAAAGGGGTCATTTCAATTCAGCCCCACCTGTGTTAAAGAGTACATCAACGGAATCAAATGGCACTTACCCCCATTAGAACCAGTGCTTCAGCCTTGGCCTCCTCAGTTTGAGGAAGATGAAGATTCATTTCATCACCATCAAAATCTGCATTATAAGGTGTGCAGACACATTCATTGAACCGGAATGTTCTGTGCGGTTTCACCTTGGCCTGAAATTTATATCAATACATAAAACTACAATTTCCTTTTCCCACCCTTGGCAGACTTCACATTTTATAAAAAATACTGATCTTGGTTATAACTTGACAAATACTGGGTCAACTATCAGCAAAATATTAGAAGATCATAATATAATTTGGGCGAGGGTGAGTTGAGGAATCGGGAGGTTTGAAAGAGTAAAAATAGAATTAATTACAAAAATTCTACTTATGCAATTTGTACTGTATTTAAACCAAATATATTCCTAAATATTTTATTTTTTAAACTTTCACACTGCACACACGTGTAAAATCCACCAAGAGTACAAAATATTAGCAACACAGTCAAAACCTTTTTGCACTACTGGGATATAGTAGCTGATATACAAAATCTATTCAAGTTATTTTGATGTACTTCAAAAATAATGAAGTAACTGAAAAGATCAATATGAAACAATTGGTTTATAGAACCCAAGGTATTAAAGAACACTTACAATATGGGCCATGATGCTCAGTTTGTGCAGGGATGGTTGTCTATTGAACAGGACTACATCTCCATCAATTAGATGTCGCTCCACAATGTCACCGTACTTCAGTTCTTGTGCCATTTTCTCCCTATTTCCATATCTTAGAAATCTTTATTTCAAGAGGAAAAACAATTAGGCAATTCATGAACATAATTTCTGTTTTTCTGTATATTTACATTCATCCCTAGAAGAGTAATTTATATTTTAACACAACCAAAACGTTTGGTACAAACATTGGGTAGCTGCTAAAATATTGGAAATCGAAAGAGGCACTTGAATGTACAATAGTATCCTACAACCCATTCAATCACACAATGGAGCAGTTTACAGATTATTTCACCTTTCCAAACTTTCAGTTCAAAAGAAAGCTGGGAAAATATGCAAGGGCATATCACAACCTCACAATCAGTCCACGGTTAGAATAGTGAGTGACAAAAATTTGCAATTTTATGTTCGGCATTCATTTATAAATAATAAATGAATGGTGACAGTTAGTTCATAGAAATTGCCCTGCGCACAATAAGATAAGTCTGTTATGTTATTGTATGTTTTATGCTATGCAGTTGACTTAGGTTTTAAAAAATTATTTCGTGGGATATGGGTCTTGCTGGCAAGGCTAGCACTTGTTGTCCATTCTTAATTGTCCTCAAACTAAGTTGTTTGCTCAGCCACTTCACATGGCAGTCAAAAGTTAATGACATTTCTGTTGGTCTGGAGTCATTTGAAGGTCAGACAAGAAAGGTGGATTTTTGTCCCTAAAGGTCATTAGTGAATCAGATGTATTACAATAATCAAGGATAGTTTCATGGTTACTACTACTGATACTAGCTTTCAATTCCAGATTTTCTTATATTAAATTAATTTAAATATCATCAACTGCCATGGTGGAATTTGAACCAATGCCCCCAAGCCTATTACTTTATCATTAACACTTTGCCACCATTTCCCTATGACTTGAATCATCAATACTGAAAGCTGAACTCAACAATACACAGAGGCTCTAACTGCGAAAACTGCCTTTCAAAACAAAAAACAACCAGCTGAAGGAATTGAAAAAAAACAAATTACTAACTTCATCGTGATTTAAGTCTCCATGCTGTATTGTGAGATATTGTAGAATGGCGCTCTATGTTTACTATACCACGTTTCCATTCATTCATTCATAAAACTGCATTTTTGGAGTACATTTTACTCTTACAAGATAAACTAAATGAAACTTCCCTTCCTAGGCTGCCAACCCATTATTGTTTCTTTACACCTTTTAATTCTTATTGGCCCCACGCTGCAAGCAGTGTTTAGACCTGTTTCAGTATCAAAGGCTACCCCTGAATAAGCATTAATTCTGCAACCTACTCAGAACAATGCTATCCCCACCATCATCCATAACTCACTCAAACTATGGAAAGATTATTATAATAATTAGCCCTTAGTAACCATCCCTTGGGATCTGAATAGGGTGCAGGACATCAGTTTTCTCCTCCAGCATGTCCCTGCAATTTGCTGCTTTTTATCACTTTCCTTACGAAATTTCCTTACGCAATACCTCTTTCTAATAAAACTGTGCTACCTATTTCTAACTTTTATTTAGGACTACCATCTTGTACTAACGTACAGATTTATACTTTTAAATACATATTAAATAGGGCTGCTACCCTCTTTAAGAAATTTACTATCAAAACTGCACTTCCGTGAAAATGCACGAATGAATGCGTAGGAACTATCAAAAACCAGCAATAGTAGATGAAATCTGACGACCCAGCTGCGGGAGATCAGTTTAATATCCTCTATACTTGTATTTAGCACAAATATAATTTCTCACTTATTCAGATCATATCGGTCTAGTATTTTTACTAACATTACTAACTTTAAAGACAAAAGGACAAACACCTCAATTATGCAAGCTCAGACCGGACAGACATTCCAATCCCATCAGGAGTGACAGCCAGCATTTAGCAAGTACTTAAAACTATCTCGTGCTTCCCCATGACAGATGTTACGCAAACTTACGTACAATAGGTAGCACCATAGTGTCACACAGTTGTAAGTTTTTATATATATTAAAATTTACGTATAAAAGAGGCTACGGTAAAACTGTTCTTTGGATTCCATTGCCGCCTCAAACTGTGCACTGCAGATGCTCAATAAGAGAGGCTATTTTTGCCACGGACCAATCTCGGGCGTTATTGAACACAATCCCACAGTATCCTTGATAACACAGTGTGAAGCTGGAGGAACACAGCAGGCCAGACAGCATCAGAGGAGCAGGAAAGCTGACGTTTTGGGTCAGGATCCTTCTTCAGAAATCTTTTCTGAAGAAGGGTCCCGACCTGAAACATCAGCTTTCCTGCTCCTCTGATGCTGTCTGGCCTGCGGTGTTCCTCCAGCTCCACACTGACATCTCCGACTCCAGCATCGGCAACCCTACAGTATCATTGTTGAGAGAACACAAGCTAAACTGAAGACCAATTAATATTTAAAATTGGGAAGGGAAAGATATAAATAGAGACCCTTCAGCTATAAAACTTAATAGGGAATGATTACCTCTTCAGATTTGTGTGTCGCTGTTGAATAAAATTAGCCCCTGGATGCACTTCAGGTCCATTACGTACAAGCTTCCGCATAAATTCCAGGTTGGCTTTTGTCACCTGTTGTAAAATATCTCGGTGAATACACTTTAACAGACACTTTACATTACAGAGTAAAGAAAATCCTTAAATAAGAACTCACCCTTTCAGGATATGTCAGGATCTTTGCCACATGTACTGGAACTGCTACTTCATCTATACGTAGGTTAGGATCAGGAGAGATTACAGTTCTGCTGGAAAAATCCACTCTTTTACCAGACAAGTTTCCTCGAAATCGACCTGAAGTTCGATTTTAAATGAGTTACCATTAATTATTAAAATTCTTCCAGTATGGTATATTGTTATATTTTAGGCCTTTCAGAAAACCAACAACTTTTTCAGTCTTACAGACCCCTATAAATAATCTTCCCAGGTGTGTTGTTATGCCTCAAACGCCGAACTTGTATATTTAACAGTTACATTTTTTTGGGGGGTGGTTTTCGGGCGATGATGGGGAGGGGTGGTGACAAGAACACAACAGAAATCAAGATGGAAACACGGCTTAATGAAGATCAAGATCTTAATGTTAAGTCAATGGAGTTAGTAATTCCCATGGGAAGTGACAAAAAACCTAAATATAGCCAACATTTTTTTTTAAGCTTTATGCATGGAATTAAGTTTATGGCTTCTCAAAAGGCCTGTCATTTAAAGAAATACACAGGAGATCATGCATTTCATGGCACCTGATGTTCGAATTAATTATCCAATTTCTTAAGACTGCTGGCCTCATTGATTTTCTATTATGTTGGAATATTATAATAGCATTAATTGTGGAGATATTCAAATGTACTTTTTTGTTCAGTCGTGGAATCATTGTGGGAAGCATTTGTTAAATTACGTTTGTCATTTAATTACATTTAACAGAAAGAAGTTCACTGTACTGTGAAGTAAGCTACCTTGTTTTCCTTTCAGCCTTTGTACAAACCCTCTGGTCCACTTCTTGGGTGCCATGTTGAGAGGAATTCCAGAAAGTTCACTATTAATGTAAAGTGCACACTGTAATTGTAGGAAATCCCAGTCTTCCATGATCATTTGAGTTTTTGCTCCAGACATTCGATGCTGAGGAAAAAGAAAGTTCATCATCCAATTCTGTTTTTTGAAATGGAGGCATCCAAATGGATTTTGAACTGATATTTACAAATGGACTACATACTGACAGGGGTCAGTCTAGCTCATTTGGCTGGACAGCTGGTTTGCGATACATAGTGCCAACAGTGTGGGTTCAATCCTGCACCAGCTGAAGTTACCATGAAGGATTCTTCTTCTCAACCTCTCCCATTGCCTGAGGTGTAGTGACCTTCAGCTTAAATAACCAGCATCTCTCTTGTATGAGACAGGAACCCTATGGTAAGGCTATGGTGACATTTTACAGCAACAGTTCGTAATGTTATGGCAATTTCTATATCCCTCTTTTTCAGAGACAAGATTTATGCTTGAAAAACCATTTTAAATCTAATTTTACCTCAAGAATACTCATGTCCAATTCACTATATGGGTCTGTACCAGCGTTTCCAAAACAGTGAGTCCAAGATATCTTTTTGACATCAGTAACAGTATATAAATGCTAGTCAAATCTGTTTATCTAAAACACTTTTATTCCTTAAGCTTTACTTCCTTCAAATTTTCTCTTCCTTCCGTATCTTCTCTATTCTGTAGGTAGTTCAAATATTTAAGTTATACATTTCTTTGATGTTTTTGCTGATAGTACACAATGACTTTCATCCAGCCTCATTCTGTGTCAGAAAAGAAAATTGATTTGGTGGAGAAGTTGGATCACAGTGAAACAAAGCAAAATAATAGGGTAGGCATGACTTAGGTTCTGATACAGAGAAGAAGCGGAGAATTTGGAAAGGCAGAGTGACAGTACGCCAGATGTAGTTTTGGGGCAGCTACAATGTATCTACAGGGCTAAAGAGTACTAATTTCCCCACAGGAAAGAAGCATAGTTAAAAAGAAAAACTATACAAAGAACAGAAAGCTGTTGCTTTTGTCCAGTGTGAAATTTACAAAAATTTCCTAATATATGTTTAATGCATTAATATGCTTAATATATAATATACCAATGTATGGTGTATTGAATGTAATGTAAAAACAAAGTTAAAACAGTGGTCACAAGACAGTATCTAATTTGCTTTGCTGAGAAGTCAAGATGCTTATACATCATAGCAGGTAGCTAATGGGAGAGTTATGAGGTTTATAAGACCGTACTTAAGGGAGTCGTGTAACCTGACCTAAAGTCTGCCTGAACAAACTCTGTGTGTTTTGATTGTTAGAGCTTAAAAGGCCCAGATTGTCTTACAGGAAAGAAAGTGCAAGGTATTTATACTTGGAGACAGTTCCAGCCAGCTATATGCTAACAGTGGATAGACTGGAAGTCTCCAAAGTTTCAGAAAAGTATTGAGAAAGTCAGATTGTAAACAGCTGTGCTTTAAACTGCTTACTTCCAAGGTCAAAGAGAATTGGGTCTCAAGGATAGCCAAATGGCATTTTCACCCATGTGATTAACACTGCCACTTCAAAAGGTGCAGGAGGCCAGCGTAAAAAAGAGTTTATATGTTTTCTTAAAATACCATTGGCTATTGCAGATGATGGGTTAGTCTGTCAAGATCTGGGAGGTAGCGGGTGAAGATTTAAGGTTTCTATGTTCACTGTACAGGAATGCAAGGAGAAGCACATGCTCAGATTAAAAAACATCAAATTTGAGGAGTTGAAAAGAAAGCTGAAAGATTTGTCTAATTCATGCTAGGAGGAAGATCTACACTCATACTTACACTTTGAAGATCAGTTCTCAGTTTAGAAATTACCAGGTTGAGAAAGGAAAAGTAGTAAATCATCGGGAGCTAAAAAGCATTTTGGACTGATCTGGGAGAATTTAATGTCTGGTTAAAGACAGTATAATTTATACCTTATAGTGTTCTTTTGTTGCATGAAAAATAAGGAGTGAGGGGGCATTCAGTTCTGTAAATTGAATTGAGTTGCCTACAAAAATGTGTTTAGTCGACAGTGCATTTAGTCTGTTTGTTACAACAAGTCTTAAAATGTGAAATCCTGTAATCTGTTCAGCTAATTGGAAGCTCAAATAATTTTTAAATATTATACGTCTCTATGGGGATCTTAATATCGAAAACATTGAAAATATATCAAGACTAAGAGGTCTTGAAGCTGCTACATGACAGATTTTCCAAAATTATTTCTCGAACAAGTACGTGTGTTTTGCACTATGCACAAATAGCAAAATTGCTGCATCAGATACATATACACAGAGGTAAAGCAAAAGTCACAGTTGTGCATTCTTTTTGTTTAACTAGATACCAATTAGAGCCCCTCTCGTTTTGTGATGACAAAGAAAACTTTGTATCACCAGAACAAGTTGCTTCAGTCCCCTCCAAGAAATACTGCCTTACTCAGATATAACTATAATGATCCAAGTTCAAATAGCAGCCAATACTAATGGTCCAGATGTCTTCAGTCTTTGACTTGCTTGTAAACAGAGTCACAGAGATGTCCAGTATGGAAACAGACCCTTTGGTTCAATTTGTCCATGCCAACCAGATATCCTAGATAAATCTAGTCCCATTTGCCAGCATTTGGCTTATATCCCTCTAAACCCTTTCTATTCATATACCCATCCAGATGTCTATTAAATGTTGTTATGGTACCAGCCTCCACCACTTCCTCTGGCAGCTCATTCCCCAGACCCAGCTTATTCAGCCTCTCCCTACAGCTCAAACCCTCCAACCCTGGCAACATGCTTGTAAGACTTTTCTGAACCCTTTCTAGTTTCACAACATCCTTCCTGTAGCAGAGAGATCAGAATTGCACCATGTACTCCAAAAGTGGCCTAACCAACGTTCTGTACAGCTTCAACATGACCTCCCAACTCCTATAATCAATGCAAGCATACCAAACACCTTCTTCACTATCCTATCTACCTGCGACCCAACTTTCAAGGAACTATGAACCTGCACCCCAAGGTCTCTTAGTTCAGCAACGCTCCCCAGGAAATTACCTTTAAGTGTATAAGTACTGCCCTGATTTGCCTTTCTAAAAGGCAGCACCTCACATTTATCTAATGTAAATTAATCATATATTCTGTAGAATAAAATCTTCCAGAATTAAACACAATCTGAAATAGATAAACCCAATGAGAGGGTTTCTTTGAAGAAATACAAAGTGCTGCAGGTTTGTAGGTGGGTGGATGAGTTTAGGAACTTACTCTGTTGAGTGAGTGGGCAAATCAATGGCAGACGCAATATAATTTGGACAAATGTGAGGTTATTCACTTTGGAAGCAAAAACAAGAAGGCAGCTTACTATCTGACGGCTGTAAATTGGGAGACAGGAGTGTGACCTGGGTGTCCTTGTGCACGAGTCACTGAAGGTAAGCATGCAGGTGCAGCAGGCGGTAAAGAAGGCAAATGGTACGTTAGCCTTCATTACGAGAGGTTTTTAGTACAGGAGCAGGGATGTGTTGTTGCAGTTATACAGAGCCTTGGTGAGGCCACACCTCGAATATTGTGTACAGTTTTGTCTCCTTTTAAGAGGAAGGATGCTCTTGAGGGAGTGCAGCGAAGGTTTACCAAGCTGATTCCAGGGATGGCAGGTCTGACATATGAGGAGAGATTGACTAGGTTGGGATTGTTTTCGCTAGATTTCAGATGAATGAGACTTATAAAAATCTAACAGGACTGGATAGGGAAGATGCAGGGAGGTTGTTCCCGAAGGTGGGTGTGTCCAGAACCAGGAGTGACAGTATGAGGACTCGGGACAGACGATTTAGGATGGAGATGAGGAGACATTTCTTCACCCAAAGAGTGGTGAGCCTGTTACCACAGGAAGTAGTTGATGCCAAAACATTGAATGTATTCAAGAGGCAACTAGATATAGCACCTGGGGTGAATGGGGTCAAAGGTTATGGGGAGAAAGCAGGATTAGGTTATCGAGTTGGACGATCAGCCACCATAATGAAGAATGGTGAAGCAGGTTCAAAGGGCCAAATGGCCTCCTCCCGCTCCTACGTTTCTATGTTTAATCAAACTTAGGCCGAAAACTAACTGAATAAAAGGCATTTTGCATCAGAGTATGCTTGATACAAGTATTTTTTGCTTCAAAAAGAAAAATCTTCCATTTCTATAAACCAAGATCCTTTGACGTTCAATTGTGTGCCACTGTTGAATCCCACACTAACAACATCCTACGAGTTACCATTGAAAATAAATTGAACTTCACTAGAAATTTAAATACTGTGGCTACAAGAACATATTCGAGGCTAAGAACCTGCAGTGACTAACTTACATAGGGCAGGTGAGTGATGGAATACTCTCCACTTGCTTGAATGAGTGCAACAACATTCATCAAGCTTGACATCATTAAAGACATAGCAACCCATCTGATCATTACCACATCCACAAATATTCATTTCTTCCAGCACCAACACCCAGTAGCGGCAGTGGGTACAATGTACAGGTTGCACAGCAGAAATTCAGCAAGGCTCCTTGGACAACATCTTCCAAACCCAAGGTCACTAAAGTCTAGGATAAAGGTAGCACATACATAGGAACAGCACCCCTGCAAGTTCCCTTCAAAGTCACTCACCATCTTACTTAATACGTTGCCATGCCTTCATAAGTCAAAATCCTGGAACTTCCTAACAGCATTGTGAGCATAAATACAATAAATGGACTGCAACAGTTGAAGGAGGCAGCTCACCACCATCTTCAAGGGCAACAAATTCTGGTCTAGTCAGCGAAGCCCACATTACTTGAATAAATAACAAAAGACTTCAACCCCTCTAGTATTCCTGAGGTTTCTCTGGAAAGTACAGTTTTCTGCATTTTTTTAAATATGCAATTTCAGTGCAGTAGCAATTTGTGTTCAAACAAAATGTGTAAATTTAGAATACCACAATTCTGATGTCTTATAAACATTATACAGCAAATGTTTTATTAACTGGCACCTATGGGACCAGGAGTTTGCTGCTTGATCAAATGTTCTAATTGATCAAGAGGTCCACATAATCAATGCATAAACACGCGCTAAGTAATGCAGGAGTATACATATCATTGTTATATTTTGTTTACCGCATCATTTAAATAAAACTCACCTGCAGACAGCCTTCTTATTCGCACCCTTGACTAACTACTTGGACATGGTGGAGACTGCGATAATACGATAAATTTCTGGCATTTTAGGCATATAGTTTTTTTGCCGGTTTAACAAGAGGGCCAGTTCATAAGGTGCCAGTTAAAACAAAGTTTGCTGTACATAAAATTTTACAGAAACTTTTCATAAAATCAGTTACTTGCGTGATGTATCATCTTAAATGTGCACCAATTCTCTCAAATATCAAAATATCTTAATATTCAAACTATTAAAATATTGAGTATTTAACTTGATATTACAATCCTACATTTGATCCAAATGTATCAATCCTTGCCAGTGACATAAAAAACCCCTTTGTAAGAACTGGAAATACACAGGGCATCATTACTGTTGGGTAGGAGTGGGAATTTTTGCTCATTTTTCTCTCACTTAACAAGGGCACTAGGAATGAAATGATGAAATTATATTAAATGTTTCACACTTCAGATCACAATGAGAACATTAAAGACCAATCTTCAAATATAAAGTCAAAAGGTAAGTGGAGAACAAATATACGTAAGGAACAAAGACAAACTTACACCCATTTTGGCTAATCTTAGCTAATGTTTTCAGGGAATGCCTTTTCAAGAAAGCTATTATTTAGGATCCGTATTACTTATTGTAATTATTAGATAGCAGATTAGTACACGACAGATCTGCATGTTAAACACATGTGCATCATCAAATACTATATTACAATGCTGTACAAAATATCAGTACTAGAAACGTGGCCTGACCTTTTTAATTACATCATTTAAGAAGATGATTTCTGTCAGCTTCATTGTTAGGTCGTCCTCGTTAGTTCCCGATTTAAGATCGCTGACCACAGAAGGCCTGATACAAAGTGGAGGAACTAGCAATCGAGTAAGCACCAGGTCTGCAGGTTTTCCTGCTTCCAGATTCATAAGCAGCAGTGGGATATCTTCTGAGGGAATTCTTTTGAACATATTTAACACCACAAGGGGATTTAGATTCTCCTGAAATATGAAGTAACAGAGTTGTTACAACTTCTTTTCCCCAAATGCCAGTGATATAAATTAATGTTGCATTCAGAAATGTTCTGCAAGCAAACTTTAACAAAGTAGTGTACCTCAATAGCGCACAAATTAAAGTATATATCCAAAAATCGGTGCTGCAGTGTCCATATCTATCACAATACTCTAGTTAAAAGATTAGCTCTGTGAAAACCTTTACAGTGATTGTCAATTAAACATTTAAATTCTAATAGAGATATTAGAATTTGAAGTGCTAAAGTTAATTTTATTGCATAGTTCATATTCTCTTTAATGAGTAATTACATTCAAGAGCACAGCAGGTTCTCAAATGGACCTCACATTATCAATCTTACCAATCCATACAACTGATAAGACTATACAAGAATATTCAATTTGATAATAAGATGCAGAACTTGAAGATCACAATACTAACCTGAGCTCTTCCAAGCAACGCCTCCACTTCTTTGTTATGTTCTATGGCAATATCAAAAGACTGTAGAAAATCCGATACCACAGGATCCATCACTTTCTTATTTGTCTTGTACTTTTCATGAATAATTTTCAATAAGCCACATTTTTTCACAGGACCTTTTAAAATAAAGTGCCAACATTTTTAACAACAGAACTAGCTGAAAAAAAAAATACAGAAAGCTGTCCAATTTGGGATAAGGGTCGGAAAATGTTTTAAGTTCTTGGGATTTCTAATGCTAATTAAAAATAATAAGGTTATCAAAATAAGGTACCAGTCTGGTGATGAGTAGTGATATTGGTGTGGAATCAGTTTGGATGTGAATAAGGAACAGCAAGGAAAAGGAGTCATCAATGGAAGTTCTCTATAATCCCTGGAGGGATCACTCACTGTGGGACAAAGTATAAATTGCGAAGCAATGGAGGCGTCAAAGAAAGGCACTACAATTGGCATGGATGATTATAATCAGCATAGCGACCTGACAAATCAAATGAGCTTGGTTAACATGAAAGCAAATTTATAAAGTGCATCAAGGATTGATTTTTATTTTAAGAGCAATACATTTCAGACGTTTCCCAAAAAACAAGCTATTTTAGATCTAGTAACGTGTAATTAGGTAGGATTAATAAGAGATCCTGTGGCTGCCTCTGGGGGAGTAGAGATTTCAACATAGTAAAATTTCAAATTCAGTTTGAGGGAGAGTAACCTGGGGCTCAAATCAGTATCCTGAACTTAAGAAAGAGATATTACAGAAGAATGAGGAAGGAGTTGTCTAAAGCAAGCTGGGAAAATAGATCAAGGGGATAGTCAGTGGATGAGCAGGGGCAAACATTTAAGCAGATATTTCATATTTCTGAACAAAAATGTATTCTAGTCAAAAATAAGGACTTGATAAGAAGGATAAGCTACCTGAGGTTAACAAAGGTAGTCAAGGAGCGTATCCAAACAAAAACTAAGGCAGACAAAATAGCAAAAACTGGTGGTAGACCAGAGGATTTGGGCCTTTTATTTCCAGGAATTAGTAGTAAATGACTAAAAAGTTAAAGAATTTTGTCTCCCAGAGAGTTATGGATGTAATTTTCTACACCAGACAGTAGTGGAGGCGAGAACACTGAAAACATTTAAATAAAAGGTAGACAGATCTCAAAATATCAGGAGTTCAAGGCAATGAGAAACTGGTACACAAGAGGAGTTGAAACTAGGGCAAGATCATCCATAATCTTGTTGAATGGCAGGGCAGATTTGAGGGGCCCAGTGCCCTGCCCTTGTTCTTATTTCTGTGGTCTTATCATACTTTATAACATTTCAGAAGGAGCCTGAAACAATCCATCTTGAATGAATCACATTAAAAATTCCATGTTGTGTGTATACAAACAGCAAAACCCTACAAAGAACAAAATGAATTCATAGTTAATCTGGTTTTTGGCAGTCTTGGGTGAAGGA
This sequence comes from Rhincodon typus, assembly GCF_021869965.1. NCBI lineage: Eukaryota > Metazoa > Chordata > Chondrichthyes > Orectolobiformes > Rhincodontidae > Rhincodon > Rhincodon typus. The sequence goes on along the minus strand of NC_063365.1, from coordinate 17,594,781 downwards.
GGAAGATTATAGAGACTTATTCTTTGTTGAATAACAGTTTGAAATTTAAAACACAATTAATTGTTAGACCGGGTTGAGGAGGCTTCAGTTTTACGTCTCATCCAAAAAAAAACCTTTGACAATCCTGCCTAACTTCAGCACTGGAGTGTCAACCTACATGTGCTCAAGTTTTGATGGGGAACTTGAACCCATAGTGTTCTGACTCAGAGGCAACATTACTATCAACTGAGTCAAGCAAAGTTGGCGATTTAAAAACCCATTTACTTTTAATATTCAGGCCAATTCAGGGACTGAACAGCTATTCTTACGCAAGGATCCTGTTGATAAAATAAGGCATCTCATTTGGCTGACTTCCACCCTGACCACATTTTTTACAAGTTCTTCAAGGTTTGATGCAAGATTTTGCCACGAGGTAAAAGGATTTTTATCGGGTGCTATTCCTAAATACAAGTAAAGTCTTTTTTTGAAAGATTCGCAGGCTAATTAAACCCTTCTGTACTTTGCCAAAATGTCCACTGTTTTCTTCTTTTCAATCTCTACGTTAATCAACACAAATACTTTTGGTGCAAAGATCAGGACTGTTTTGTTTGCAGTCTGAAAGCTCCTGATTATTTGTGGAAGATGCTCTTTTATTGGTCAGCTTATCCTCAAAGCAAGACACAAAGCAGAATACCTGAAGGTATCAGAGCATTCAGTGTGGCCTCAAAATGCATGCAAACATTCAGTCAAACAAGGCATGGGATACATACATTAGGGATTCCAGTTTTGTTGACCTTTCATAACCAGCTACCTATTTAATACAGAATTATGGAAAAGTTTGTGCTACGGACTCTTCTGTTAGGAACTGGGATAAAATTTTAACTCATCAATTTGTCAGAAAAATGGAATGCACTACCCAGCAATATCCCATGGTTTACAACAGTGATAGAAGTGATAAATAAGTGAACATGGTGACATGATGCAATCTGAAACACTCACCACAGATACAGTAAGTTAAGATATTTTTGTGCACAGCTTCCATAATTAACAGAATATCAGCAATAATTTACAATGAACTCCTACCATTGAAGGATCCACAATATAGACAGAAGGTCCTTTTCCTGCATTTTTCAGAGACTTTCTTCTTTAGGCCTCGTTTCTGAAGATAGGTTAAACCAGGCCTTTTTAAAGTATCAAGAAACAGCTTCTTTTCTTCTTGAGACAGCAAGATATGAGAACATACTTTACAGATCATCTGGGAAAAGTAAACATGCCACAGCGTGAGCAGCTTGAATCATTAGTTTCCTAGACAACTACAGGTAAATTTGCATGTATGACATGGTGGACTAGATTTTTAATCAGGGATTGGGAATGGAACATGAGGGCAAGTTTCGGATCCAAACCAAGGACAACCTACCTGAAGGACATCAAATGCAGTTTACAATATCCCAGGAAATTAAATACAAGAAGCCAAATTGCTGCGCAATAATTGACATAAGATCAAAAGTAGGCTAACTGACCCGAGTCTGCTCTGCTATTTGATGAGATTGTGACTGAACTGAAAATCCTAAACACAACTTTCCTGCTTTATCCCCATAATCCTTCATCCCCTTAAACATTAAATATCGATCTATCTCAATCTTGAACATACTTAACAACCCAGCCTTGACAGACTTCTGCCATAAAGAATTTCATAGATTCACCACCGCCAAAGAAGGTCCTCCCCATCTCAATCTTGGATGCTAGCCTTCTGTGATTCATGCACAAGGACCCCCAAATCTGTGTTGCAGATTTCTGCAGTCTTTCTCCACTTAAATAAGAATCAGCTCCTCTATTCTACTTGCCAAAGTTCATAGCTTCACATTTTCCCACATTATATTCCATCTGCTAAGTTATTCCCCTTACTAATTTAACCTGTCTATATCCCTTTGCAGACTGTGTTATCCTCATCACGTGCCCTCCCACCCAAAGTTGTGTCATCTGCAAACTTGGTGATAGTACTTGCACTTCCCCCATCCAAGTCATTAGTGTATACTGTAAATAGTTATGGCCCAGCAATAATCCCTATAGCAATTGCCATATTATGTTTGCAAAACTTTCATAACGAAATACAGGAAGAGCAATGTTATCATGAACATTCCAAATTATAAACTAATCAAACGTCTTTAATGCACCAAGTGCTTGTTACAACTTAAAATACAGCCCATACAGATGCAACAAATTTTTGAAAAGAACAGTTATTATATGTTCTCCCTTCCAACTGTTTTCAATCTGCTCAAAAACTCATTGGTACAACACATCCTACTATTGTATTTTCTTTTCTTCCCTATGACCGACCTAATGCTGGTTAAGTAAAACTGAAAAACCTAGCTCATTATTCTCCGCTTGATGAGACAGCAGCTTGAAATCAAAATAAATAGTGACCACAAAACTCTCCCTGTTGAGCTGAGCAGGTGTTTCAGCAATGGTACTTAGTATAATTAGAGTCATAGAGTTATACAGCTCAAAAACAGTCCAACTCGTCTGCGCCAACCAGATATCCTAAACCGACCTAGTCTCATATACCAGCATTTGGCCCATATCCCTCTAAAACATTCCTAATAAAATCTCAGTTGGTTCTTCAAGATTGTTGAAATGCATTTGCAGTACATAAGTTGACCATTTTGAAAATTAGGTCACCCAGAATCAAGGTGCACAGGCTCATTTTTGCTCAAATACAGATACATCTATCAAAGTCAAAAATGGCAAATACTTTGATGATCTCTGCCCACTTCTTCCCACACACTGACAGCATCAAATACTTCAATGTCAGGTGGCCTAATCCACAAAGTTCACAGAGCTTCCTGCTGCTCTGTGACATTTCCATTTTCCAAACTCTTTCCTTTTTAAAACTTTATATATCAAAGAGAAATGTAATGCAGACAACTAGAAACTAGTTTCAGAACATGAGGCAGTTTGCCTTCACAGCTGAACAAACCAGTTTTAGATCATAGGTTATGGCGTAGAAAGAGACCCTACAACCTCTCATGTCTGCATTGGCTGGATAAACTAGCCATGAATTTAAGCCCACTTCCCAGCACCTGGTCCACAGTTTTGCAGATTAAAGCATTTCAGATGAGGATTCAGGTTTTTTTTTGAAATGAGTTGAGGGTTCAGGCTTCAACCACTAAACTGGGTAGCCTTCAAGTATCTCTTCAGGTCCCTCTAGTTCTTCTATCAGTTACCATGAATTATGTCCCTGGTAAACTGCCTCTCCACTATGGCGAAATAGGTATTTCCTACCCACTCTACACAAGCCCAACCTGCTCTGTTCTAAGGAATTCAACTCTTGCCTATCTAATCTTTCCTTATAGCTAAAATTTTCAAACCCTGGTTACATTCTTATAAATTCCCACTGCACAATATCGAGAACAATTATGTCCTTCCCGCAATGTAGCCAGCCTAACTGTACAAAAAAAATTCAGCTGTGACCTGACTAGTGTCTGACACAGTTCCAGGATTAAATCGCTGCTGGTATTCAATACCCCACCCAATGAAGGAATGCAGATCGCATGGCCTATAATTAGTTAGACTATCCTTCGCACCCCTTTGAATACGGTACAACACAATTCTCTTCATGAATCAATTTCAATCCCATAGCTAACCAACAAGGTTACCGTTTGCAGAATCAGTACATTAACAGCAACTGTATGTAACTTTTAAAAACCAAAATAATTGCGGACGCTGTAAATCAGGAACAAAAACAAAGTTGCTGGAAAAGTTCAGTAGGTCTGGCAGCATCTGTGAAGGAGAAAACAGAGTTAACGTTTCAGACACATATTCCCCTCCCCTCCCTTGTCCGCCTTCCGCAGGGAACGTTCCCTCCGGGACACCCTGGTCCACACTTCCTTCACCCTTAACACCTCCCCATAGCCCTACGGCACCTTCTCCTGTAACCGGCGAAGGTGCAACACCTGCCCATTTACCTCCTCCCTCCCCAGTATCCAAGGGCCCAAACATACCTTCCAGGTGAAGCAACACTTCACCTGCACTTCCCAGAAGCCAGTCTACTGCATTCGCTGTTCACAATGTGGTCTCCTCTACATTGGGGAAACGAAGCATAGACTTGGTGACCATTTCGCAGAACATCTACGTTCTGCTCGCAAAAAAGACCCTGAACTACTTGTTGCCTGCCACTTCAACGCATCATCCTGCTCCCTGGCCAACATTTCCATCTCTGGCTTGTTGCAGTGTTCCAGTGAAGCACAACGTAAGCTGGAGGAACAACACCTCATTTTCCGCTTGGGGACCCTACAGCCCTCCGGAATCAATATTGAGTTCAATAATTTTAGGGCCTAAACTCTCCCATGTCCCAGCCCCCTACCCCACACACTAGGCCTTGTTATCACATAGCCTGCCATTACACACCCCCACCTTGTTAGTCACTAACAGTCCCCAGTAACAACTATTCACCCTCCCAGCCTGATCGTTAGCAAATCCTTTGTCTGTCCAAATGTCTTTCCCTCTCTTTGGGCCCCATCCTATTGTTTACTCCCTACCCCACCCACCTCCCTATTTTCTGCATTTAAACTGACGTTTTCCCAGCCACCATCAGTTCTGAGGAAGGGTTACTGGACCCGAAACATTAACTCTGTTTTCTCCTTCACAGATGCTGCCAGACCTGCTGAGCTTTTCCAGCAACTTTGTTTTTGTTGTTGTTGTTGTGTATGTAACTTTTCCTACCTGCAAGATGCCAATAATAGCTTTAAAATAACCAACATGGAAACATGGCAACTCCAAGTCAATGTAACCATAATGTCCAATGCAGTCAGCCAGATTCTTTCCACATGTTTCACATGGACGATCCTTCTCACTGGTTCCCTATTGAAGTACAAGGGTTAAAATTGATTAAGAATATATTACAATTCAATGACAAATTAGTGAAGTCACAAAACTGCTTTTCAATCAATTTAACACCAATATCTACTCCATCACATTTAAATGTATTTTTCTTCTAGGTTGGTATTGTTTGGTACTTAGATGGTACTTAGATTTGGTCTTAGACAATAGGAGGAAGCGGGAATCATTGAATCGCCTCCTTCCACACTGTAGGGATTCTAAGGTGACACCAACCCTCCAAAGCGCATCCCACCCAAAACTATCCCCCTACCCTATCCTCGTAACCCCACATTTTCCCGTGGCTAATTCACCTAACCTGCACATCTCTGGACACTATCAGCAATTTGGCATTGCCAATCCACCTAATCTGCACTTTTTGGATTGTGGGAGGAAACTGGATTACCCCAGAAGAAACTCACGCAAACGTGGCAAGAATATGCCGACTCCACACAGACAGTTACCAGGGCCTGGTCCCCTGTGCTGTGAGGCTGCACTGCGAACCACTGAGCTACCGTGCCACCCCAATAGATGGATAAAAGATTAACTCAGTTTATGAATGGTACTTCAAAAAATTAAACTCCATCCAGATAACTTCAGAAAGGAGAAATACAATACAAGCCAATTAGCAACACTACTTAATGCTTTGAGTTGATGAAGCAATCCTTAAGATACACGGTTATCTTACTACAATATTAGTGCATATGAATTTTGACCTTACCATGCGATGATCCAATACACCATGGGACAAAGGAGTATGACTGTTATCTTGACTATACAGGTTCTTGCTGACTACCTGGATATGCGCTTGCTGCCTCATCTGTTCTGCAGACTTCATCCCAAAACAGATGTGGCTTCTATGAGAAAACAAACCAACAGTCACTATGGTGTTGTGTGTTGCATTTAATAAAGAAACAGATCAGTCCGAATTAAAAAGATAAAGGGTGCAAAATAATAATTTTAAATTTATCAGTTTATATCTTTCTGACAAATATTAGTCGAATTCTCTGCTCACAACAGTTGTCAACAGGCCACTTCTAAACCCAGAATTGCACTTGAAATATTAAGTATACGCATCAGGTACTCAATATTGGTTCCTCTACATGACTATGATTTATAAACCGTTGTATCTTTCAGCAAAAAATGGATCAAACTTACTAAAACACACATGGCAATTCTACAGGGGACAAACCTCTTTTTAAAAAAAATGCTTCTTGAAGTTTGAGTTATCAATGCCTGTTTCTCCTGGTGGTTCTATGCATGATGTTTCTACCATGCGTAAGAACTTTCCTGTGTGAATGCAGGCCCAGAGTGTTCCCCTCTTATTTGCCAATAAGGAAACAGCAAAAAACAAATCTTCAAAACTCAAATGGCTGAATTCAGCATTCTTACAAATATCATTTTTTAATACTTTCATTGAACGTGGGCATCACTGATAAAGCCAGCACTTGCTGATTATCCCTAATTAGCCTTGAACTGCCTAGCGTGCTGAGTTACTGAGAGGGCAGTTAGGACATGCAGGCTAGAACAGGTATCCAACATTGAATTCCCTCATTAAAGGGCAGAAATGAACTAGGCTTACTTTATGACAATTGACAGTAGGGTGAAAAGTCAGACTGTAATTTAAAAAGCAGACCCTCAAAAACAACCACCTAGATTACAGACTTGAGCTACACGAAAAGAGGCAGAAGATGGATAAAAATCGAGAAGTGAGGGGTGGTAAATACTGAGGAGGATAGCCTTAGCTTACAACAGGATGTAGACGGGGAGGTCACATGAGCTGATCAGTGGCAAATGGAACTCAATCCAGATGAATGTAAGGTGATGTACTTGGGCAGGACATACAAGGCAAAGGAATACATGATGAATGGTAGGACTCTGGAAAGCAGCAAGGATCAGAAGGATCTAGGTGTGCAAGTACATTGGTCCCTTAAGATATGAGGACAGGTGGATACAGTTGTTAAGAAGGCATATGGTATACTTGCCTTTATAAGCTAAGGCAGATATGTTTAAGAGCAGGGTACTTCTGCTGAAAATATATGAAACATTGGTTAGGCCAAAGCCACAGCATTGTGTGCATTTCTGGAATCCACATTATAGGAAGATTGTGACAGCACTGCAGAGGGTGCAGAGGAGATTTACAAGGGTGCTGCCTGGGCTGTGGAAAGTTTCAGTTATGAAGTGAGATTAGACAGACTGGAGTTGTTTTTCTTAAAGCAGAGAAGATTGACAGAATACATGACCAAGATGTAAAATTTACGAGCAGCATAGATAGGATAGACATCAAGAAACCTTTCTCATTGACGGAGGGATCAATGACCAGGGTCATAGATTTAAGGAAAAGGACAGAAAGTTTAGAAGAGAGGCAAGGAAAAACATTTTCACCCAGAGGATGGTGGAAATCTAGAACTCACTGCCTGTAAGAGTGGTAGAGGCAGAAACCCTCATAACATTTAAGCGTTTAGATGCTCACTTGCGATGCCAAGGCATACAACGCAATAATTCAAGTGCTGGCAAACGAGATTAGAATAGTTAGGTGGTTGTTTTTGACTGGCGCAGACTCAACAGGCTGAAGTGGGTTCTGATTTGTGGGGCACCAGAATGGGGAAAGTGGAATGTGTGCTGATGGGATAGTCCACATCTGAGCCATACTGGAATTGGTGTTGGTATAGGCCACATAGCTAAGAAAATAGAGACGGCTTTAAACTAAACAAGGAGAGTGAGTGATAAAGATTCGGCAATTGTAACAAATCAAAGCATAGAGTCAAGGCAGCACAGCAAAATATGAATGTGGAAATAAAGGTCAGAGAATGGCAGGAAGGGACAGAGAGGAAATATACCAGCAGTCATGACTAAGTATTATAAGATAAAAAACAAAACTAAAGAATCTGTGTCTCAACGTGTATAACGTTCATAATGAAGTTAATGAATTGATAGTGCACATTTAAATGAATAAATATGATTGACAATTATTACAGAAACATGACCTACTAGATTGATGCATAGAATGGGAGTATTATCGCGAGAATAAACTGGACAGTGCTTGCTTTAACTGCAGTTCAGAAGAACAAAGGACAATTTGATTGGAGTTTAAAATAGTCCTGACAAAATGGACATAGAAATAATATTTCATCTTGTGGCCCAGTCCAGGACTAGGGGACACTACTTTAAAATTAGGGATCACTCCTTTAGGACAGAGATGAGGGAGAAAATTTGCTCTTCGAGGGTTGCGAGACTTTGGAATAACCTATCTCAGAAAGTGATGGAGATGGGACAACTGAATGTTTTCAAGGTGGAGCTCATTTGATCCATTTGCTTAACAAGAATTTAACATTATCAGGAATAGATAGGAGTGTGGACTTTGGAACACAAACAGATCAACCATGATCTTACATAAGACAAGGCAGTGCAGACTTGAAGGGCCAAATAGCCCACTTCTACTCCCAATTCATACACATGCCCAGTGACATTGCTACTATACCATTGCATCCTGTGTTAATTTTCAGAATGACTGATCCTGGCACTTCCACTGTTGTATTAAAGGGGATCAATTAATGGGGCTTGAGAGACATTTTGCTTACAAATTAGCAGAAGCACCATCTCTGAATTATGTTCAAGAAAGGTGGGGTGAACATTAAACAATGTCTACTTCACAGAATGAGTTTTCAAAATTAACTTCAAATGAATAATTTCAGAGACCTGCACTCAGAAAGTCACATGACATTTCCACCAGCCCAGGTTGTCCATTATCATGTACTCCAACTCTCAATCACATCTTAAACTCCCAAAAGAATCCAGCCCAAGCCACCTTTTTATCCAAAATGCCCTAGTCTTGTACATTCCACTCCCTAGTCCTCTGCCAAACAAAAGGCTCAGTCCCAAGCATCCCTCGTACCCACCCTCACTTAGGATACCAGGATTAGCTGCAAAATGACTGATAGAGTCATCTAGTGTACTCCAAATTAAAAATTACAGACTAAGTCTACACCTGGCCCTGCCATGCCTGACCTTCAGCTGGTCAATATAGATCATGGATATTTGAACAGCTGTAATGATTGATGGACCAATAAAATACACATACTACTGCCATTTACAGTACTTGGCCTTTAAACATCTCCTTTATCCAACTCGACATCAACTATTATTTCTATCACTCCAATCCTCCTCCAGTTACATCCCCATTTCTCAAACATCTCCCTCAACCCCTCCTCACGCCTCTGCCTTCCAATCGCCCACTGACCACCCAAAGACCTCTCATGATATGCCCCACCTCAAGATCCATGCTCCCCCTCTCCAAATCACCTCATGTTCATCCCTCACCCTCTCATGTCTCCAATGACCCCCTCATTTCACTCACAACCTCCCCCTTACGTTTCCCCCACACCTCTGCTCTCCGAACCCCATGAGCCCCAAGACCCCTGATGATGAGGCCCTCCCAAGACATTATGTCCAATCTCACCAAGACCCTTCATGACATTCCCACCTTCCCCATCCAAATCATGCTCAAACCTCAACCTCTCATGACCTCTCTCACGTCTCCCACCCTCCTCCTCCTCCCCCTCCCTATGTCTTCCATTCTCCCACCATGTCTCCC
>NC_063365.1:17550173-17584933 GCF_021869965.1 Rhincodon typus | reverse complement strand
CTGCCTCATATCTCCCATCTCCTCATGACCCCCCCCGCCTTCTCCTCCTCTTCATATCTCATGTCTTCTCCTCCTCCTCTCCTCATGTCTCCCCTCCCCCTCATGTCTCTTCCCCCTTCCTGTCTCCCAGCCCCTCATGTCTTCCCTCCTTCTCCTCTCCCTCACGTCTTCCACGAACAGGCCCTGCTCTCCACTGAAGCTCCAGCCGTCCCAACTCACATTTTCTTGGCCACATCCGTCTCCCTGAACTGCTCCTTCCCCATGCCGCCTGCTGTCCGAGCCGCCACCTCCGACCGCCGGCACCCACTCCAGCTCCAACGGCCGCGGCTCGAGCCCCGGCACTGACCTTCCAAATACCCTCCCCCGACAGCGCCTCCCGCTGGCGCTCACGCCACCTCTGAAACTGCAGCGAGCAGCGGGCAGGAGGCAGCAGCACAACTAGTGGCGGGAGGATTACACCGCAGCCAGCGGCTGAAATACACCGTCTGAAAAGGGCAAGTTTGTAGCGGAACTTTCTGTCTCGTTTTGGTGGAACGCTGCGGAGAAATCGAGGTGAGTGGAAACTTTCCAGATCCCGGAAAATATTATAACGGGATAAGCTGCTAAGGAAATAGCCTTGGCCCCAATACTTGAAGTCTTCAAGACCCATCTTTGGATTTTTTGCATATAAAAAATTTCATTATCAGCAGAAGTTTTCATAATCTCTAGAGTTTTACCACATTGATGGTTCAAGTCTGGTTTAGGTATTTTTAAGCCTTCAGGGATATTATGACAGACTGCTGGCACAGGGACGACTTGAATCTTCACCTCCTGGATCAGAGGTAGTAACACAGCCGCTGCACCCTCATGCTGTTTTAAGTATTTTAAAATCAACCTGTTCAGGCATTTTATGATACACAAACAGAAATTGTTGCAGAAACTCAGCAGGTCTGGCACAATCTGTGGAAAGAAAGCAGAGTTAACATTTCGAGTCCAGTATCAATAAAGATGGATAAATCCCTGGGACCTGATCAGGTGTACCCCAGAACTTTTTGGGAAGGTAGGGGAGTGATTGTTGGGACCCTTGCTGAGATATGTTCTTCTTATGCTGTTATACCAATAAGAACCAGGAGCAGGAGTCGGCCAACTGGCCCTTCATGCGCACTCCACCATGTAGCCTCAGCTTCCCTTACCCATCTCTCACTATAACCCTTAATTCCTTTACTGTTCAAGGAGGAAGCCTCAACTACTTCACCGAGCAGGGAATTTCACAGATTCACAACCTTTTGGGTGAAGAAGTTCCTCCTCAATTCAGTCCTAAATCTGCTCCCCCTAATTTTGAAGCTATGCCCTCTTGTTCTAGTTTCACCCATCTGTGGAAACATCCTACCTGCTTCTATCTTATCTATTGCCTTTGTAATTTTATATATTTCTATAAAATCCCCCCTCATTGTTCTAAATTCCAATGAATATAATCCCAGTCTACTCAGTCCCTCCTCATAAGCCAATCCTCTCAACTCTGGAGTCAACCAACACAAAATACCTGTTCAATGCCTCGGCTATTTCCTCATTTCCCATTATTGAATCCCCCTTCTCATCCACTAAAGGACCGATGTTTACCTTAGCCACTCTTTTTCCTTTTACGTTTGTATAAACTTTTGCTCTCTGTCTTTATATTCTGAGCTATTTTACTCTCATAATCTTGCTTTTCTTTACAGCTTTTTTGTGGCTTTCTGCTGACCTTTAAAGTTTTCCCAATCTTCTCGTTTCCTACTGGTGTTTGTCACTTTGTATGCCTTATCTTTCAATTTCCCTTATTTCCTTAGAAATCTGTGGCTGATTACTCCTTTTTCTACTATCCTTCCTTTTCACTGATATATACTTTTGTTGAGCACTTTGAAAAATTGCTTTGAAAGTGGAGGCACTGTTCCTCAACTGTCCCACCATAAAGTCTTTGCTTCCAGTCTACTTTAGCCAGCTGCTCCCTCATCCTATTGTAGTCTCCTTTGTTTAAGCGCAGGACTCTGATATTGGATTTTATCTTCTCACTTTCCATCTGTATTCTAAATTCAACCTTACTGTGATCGCTCCTTCCGAGAGGATCCCTAACTATGAGATCATTAATTATTCCTGTCTCATTACACAGGGTCAGATAGAGGAATAGCTTGCTCCCTCATCAGTTCCATTACATACTGTTCAAGAAAACTATCGCGGATACACTCAATGAACTCCTCAAGGCTGCCCTGACCACCTGGTTCGACCAATCGACATGTAGATTAAAATCCCCCATGATAATTGCCGTACCATTTTTGCAGGCATTAGTTATTGCTTTGTTTATTGTCTGCCGCAATGTGACATTATTATTTGGTGGCCCCTAAAGATTACACCTATCAGTGACTTTTTCTCCTTAGAATTTCTAATTTCCACCCAAATGGACTCAACTTTATTCTCCATAGAACCTACATCATCTCTCACTACCGCCCTGATGTCATCCTTAAATATCAGAGCTACACCACCTCCCTTACCTTCCTATCTGTCCTTCCAAATAGTCTGATACCCCTGGATATTTAACTTGCAGTCAAGACCATCCTGCAGTCATGTCTCCGTACTGGCCACTGAATTATACTCATTCGCAATGATTTGTGCCGTAAACACATCTACCTTGTTATGAATGCTACGAGCATTCAGGTAAGGTGCCTTTATGCTAGTTTTTATGCCTTCTTTTTGAATTATAACATCTCCATTAATAACATCTCCTGAGTTTTCCTTCCTTTTAACATCTCTCATAGTCTTTGATGTAGTTAAACCCTCTTGCACACATTAACCTGCTGCTTTCTTCTCTATTTCCCATTATACTTCCTGTGGTTTTCCCCTTCCCTTCCCCCCAGTTCACTAGTTTAAAGTCCTAGTGACCACCCTATTTATCCTTTTTGCTAGAACACTGGTTCCAGATTGGTTCAGGTGGAGACTGTCCCAACGGTACAGATCCTTCCTGTTCCAAAACTGATGCCAATGCCCCATGAAATGGAACCCCTCTTTCTCACTCCTTTAGCCATGTGCTTACTTCCCCGATTTTTTTATCCCTAAGCCAATTTGCATGTGGCTTGGGTAGTAGTCTGGCGATTATAACCCTTGAGGCCCTGTTCCTTAATTTTGTTCCTAGTGCTTGATAATCCCCAAACAGGTCTTCCTTCCTAGCCTTGCCTATGTTGTTTGTTCCAATGTGGACCACAACAATTGGATCCTTGCCCTTCTGCTCCAATATCCTTTCAAACTGGTCAGAGACGTCCCTCACCCTGGCCCCGGGCAGGCAACACACCATGCGGGTCTCTCAATCCTGCGCACAAAGGATGCTATCAATCCCCCTAAATACAGAGTCCCCTACAACTACCATTTGTGTTCTTGATTCCCCCCTCTTGAATGGCCTCCTGTACCATGGTGCAGTGGTCAGCTGGTTCAACCTCCCTACAGCCCTTTTCCTCACCCTCATTGGGAGCAAGTACCTCGTACCTGTTGGACAAGGTCAAAAGCTGAGGCTCCTCTGTTCCTGAATTCAGGATCCTCCTACCTGTCTCACTTGCAATCACACCCTGCTGTCCCTGACCACTGACTGAATTTGAAATATTTAATGTCCCAAGTGTGACCGCCTCCTGAAACAAAGCATCCAGGTACTTCTCGCACTCCCAAATGTGCCGTAGTGTTTGAAGCTCAGATTCCAGCTCATCAACTCTGAGTCAAAGTTCCTCGAGCAACCAACACTTGCTGCAGATGTGGTCATGCAGTTCGCAATGGGATCAGCCAGCTCCCACATCATACAGCTATTGCACATCACCTGCCCAGCCATCTCGATTTAGCTAATTACTTTATTAATTTATACACATTTATTAATGAGTTAATTAATTTATTAATACTTCTTTGCTGTCTTCTTTTTCAAATTTACTGCAGATTTCCTGTGATGTCGCTCCAGTTTTTTCTCGCAGCTACAATGTGCCGCAAGCCCAGTTAGTTTTATACTCACTCTGCGCTGCTGCTCCACCCTCCGACTGCTCCCTGCAGACTAGGCCGCGATCCCTGAGCTCTGTTAGTTTTATACACACGCTCTGCTGCTGCTCCACCCCCCACCTGCTCCCTGCTATCATCGATAGCCATGGGTGTGGTGTGGAAGACTGAAGGTTGGCTAACGTGGTGCCACTATTTGAGAAAGGTAGTAAGGAAAAGCCAGGGAACTGTAGACCGGTGAGTCTGACATTGGTGGTGGGCAAGTTGTTGGAGGGGATTTTGAAGGACAGGATCTACATACATTTGGAAAGGCAAGCACTGGTTAGGGATAGTCAACATGGCTTTGTGCGTGGGCATTTGTGTCTCACTAATATGATTGAGCTTTGTGAAAAGTGATGAAGAAGATCGATGAAGGCAGAGCATGGACATTGTCTATGTGGATTTCAGCAGGGCATTCGACAAGGTTCTGCATGGCAGACTGCTTAGCAAGGTTAGATCACATGGGATACAGGGAGAGTTAGCCATTTGGATACAGAATTGTCTTGAAGGTAGAAGACACAGGGTGATGGTAGAGGGTTCCTTTTTGGACTGGAGGCCTGTGACCAGTGGTGTGCCGCAAGGATCGGTGCTGGGTCCACTGCATTTTGTCATTTATATAAATTATTTGGATGTGAATGTAGGAGGTATGGTTAGTAAGTTTGCAGATGACACCAAAATTGGAGGTGTAGTGGACAGCAAAGAAGGTTACCTCAGAGTACAACAGAACCTTGATCAGATGGGAAAAAGGATCGAGGAATGGCAGACGGAGTTTAATTTAGATAACTATGAGGTGCTGCATTTTGGTAAGGTAAATCAGGGCAGAACCTGGGGAGTGTTGCTGAACAAAGAGACCTTGGGTACAGGTTCATAGTTCCTTGAAAGGGGAGACGCAGGTAGACAGGATAGTGAAAAAGGTGCTTGATACGCTTGCCTTTATTTGTCAGTGCATTGAATACAGGTGTTGGAAGGTCATTTTGCAGCTGTACAGGACATTGGTTAGGCTATTTTTGGAATACTGCATTCAATTCTGGTCTCCTTGCTGTAGGAAAGATGTTGTGGAACTTGAAAGGGTTCAGAACAGATTTACAAGGATGTTACCAGGGTTGGAGGGTTTCAGCTACAGGGAGAGGCTGAATAGACTGGGGCTATTTTCCCTGGAACATCGGACACTGAGGGGTGACCTTATAGAGGTTTGTAAAATTGTGAGAGGCTTGGACGGGGTGAACAGCCAAGGTCTTTCCCCCAGGCTAAAGAATCAAAAAGGGCATAGATTTAAGATGAAATGGGAAAGATTTAAAAGGGACGTAAGGGGCAACTTTTTCACAGAGGGTGATGCGTGTATAGAATGAGCTGCCAGAGGAAGTGGTGGAGGCTGGTACAGTTACAACATTTAAAAGGCATCTGGATGGGTACATGAATAGGAAGGGTTTAGAGGGATATGGGCCAAATGCTGGCAAACGGTTCTATATTTATTTAGGATATCTGGTCAGCATGGACGATTTAAACCGAAGAGTCTGTGTCTGTGTTCTACATCTCTGTGATTCTATGATTCTTCTCCAGTGATTTCTGTTTTAGTTTGAGATCTTCGGCATCTGCAATCCTTTTTTCTTAATTTAATGACAGACCTCTGGCATAGCGTGATTTTATGGAAGGCTCCACTGGCCCAGCTAATTCTGTGCCGGATCTCCCCTTTAACGGTCACCTGTTGAGAAAAATAACTGCCCAGACTCAAGAAATGCTCAACAATGTCCAAGATTGCCACATCAATAATCCAACTGGTCAGGAAAACTCTTTGAAGATATTTTCTAATCATTCTGTTCAGAGATGACATGACACACCTCTGGAGCAGATGGAACTTGAACCCGGGCCTCCTCACCCAGGGGTAAGGACACTATCACTGCACCACAAGGGAAGCTCTCGTCCTCTCTGTCCAAAGACATGTGGCTGTAGGACCTGCTGAGTCACCTGAAGGAACGTAAATCATCAAGACTAGCAGCTATCAAGTTTGCTGCAATGATGATAAGTTGAGGAGAATTATCTTGGATATTACATGCAGGCAAAATATACCCAATCTAGATGTTTTGATTTAAAATCAACATTACTTCTATATATTTCTGTTCAAAAATGAGCTTTTTAAGCTAATGTTTAGCCTTTAATTTTTATTTGTTGGGACATCTTGGCAAATATTTAATGCTTTCAATCAAATTGAGCAAACAATCATTGTTTTTCTAAAACTTTTATGAAAGCAATTTAAGAATGGCCAATATGACCGAATTAAACATACACTTGATAAAACAGAGATAACACAGTGTAGAGCTGGATGAATACAGCAGGCTAGGCAGCATCAGAGAGGCAGGAAAGTTGACGTTTCGGGTCAGGACCCAGAAGGGTCTGTTGCTGCCTGGCCCGCTGTGTTCCTCCAGCTCCACACTGTGTTATCTCTGACTCCAGCATCAGCAGTTCTTACTATCTCTGACTTGATAAAACAAATGTTTTAGGAAAGGACAGCTGGGGGTCAGGGTTAGTAACTGTAGGGACTAATTGGAGAGTTTTTACAGCGGGATGAATGGCCTCCCATGCTGAATGATTCTATGAATGGTATTGTTCACAGGTTTGTTCTGTTTTGAGTAGCAAACTTTTTTTTATTGGAGGAAATTCTAGGAGGGAGAACGTGAGGTGAGGTGTGAGTTTGTCAGATGAATCAGAGAGGTCTACATGAACTAAAAACAGAAACATCAACAGTTGTATGTATCTTGCATCCTTCCAGAATAGTCATCCTTCAAGTTATTTATTTGATAAATTCAACACATCTTTGTCTGAGCCTCCAACCAACGAGGTCTGGTGTTTTATGAAGCAGAGAACACACTGAAGTGGAGAAGAATTAACAAAATGAAGAATCATAGAATCTCTACAGTGTACAAGCAGGCTATTTGGCCCATCAAGTCCACACCACCCCTCTGAAGAGCATCCCACCCAGACCCACCCCCTACCCTATCCCTGTATTTCCTACCCTAGACACTATGGGCAACCTAGCACAGACAATCCACCTAACCTGCACACCTTTGGACTGTGGGAAGAAACCAGAGCACCTGGGAGGAAACCCAGCAGACACAGGGAGAATGTGCAAACTCCACACAGACAGTTACCTGAGGCTGGAATGGAACCTGGATCCCTGGCACTGTGAGGCAACGCTACTAAACACTGAGCCACCGTGCTGCCCTTTAATGGTTAGAGCACAGCAGGCCATTTGGCACATCATGTCTGTGCTAGCAACAGCAAGTCCCAGCTCCACTCCCTTTCCTTTTTCCTATAGCCACACAATTGTTGTTTTTCAATTACTACGCAAATTCCCTTTCAAAGCCACGATTGAAATGTTCTCTATTGCACTTTTGGCTGCACCTTTCAGAGCCTAAGCACTCACAACTTAAATATGTTTTTTCCTCACATGCTATCATTGCTTCCTTTGCCAACTACCTTAAATCAGTGTCCTCGAGCTTGTAATTTTTAAAAAATCCACTTGCAGGATATGAGCATTGTTAGCTAGGTCAGCATTTATTTCCTGTCCCTATCTCTTCCAACAATGGGAGCAGTTTCTCTCCTTATGATCTTGGAAAGGAAAGAGCAAAACAAAGAGGTTTAAGAATAAGCTGTAGAGGTTAAGATAGTGGCAGATTTATCCAGCAAGCTGGGAATACAGGAAGTACAGGCGATCACAGCCGACCCAAAATTGAAGTGGCCTTAGTGGTTTTGGTCTGCTTACTTGAGAAGTGATGGACTGGCACTGGAGGGACTGCAGAGGAGCTTCACTAGGTTGATTCCAAAATTGAGAGGGTTGCCTTATGAGGAGAGATTGAGTAGACAGTGACTATACTCATTGGAATGTAGAGGTGGGGGGGGGGGGGGGGGGAAGGGGTGGGAAATCTTATAGAAACATATAACATTATGAAGGGAATAGATAAGATCGAAGCAGGGAGGTTGTTTCTGCTGGCAAGTGAAACTAGAACTGGGGGCATAGTCTCAAAATAAGGGGGGAGCAGATTTCAAATTGAGTTGAAGAAGAACTTCTTTACCCAAATGGTTGTGAATCTGTGGAATTCCTTGCCCAGTGAAACAGATGAGGCTACCTCATTTTTAAGGCAAAGATTTTTGAACAGGAAAAAAATTAAGGGTTATGGTGAGAGGGTGGATAAGTGGAGCTGAGTCCATGAAAAGATCAGCCATGATCTTATTGAATGGCGGAGAAGGTTCGAGGGGCCAGATGGCCCACTCCTGCTCCGATTTATGATGTTCTTACTAGATACCATTTGATAGTGAAAGACCCTTCTGAAACACCATCATGTGAACTGCAGCAGCCCACTATCACCACCACATAGAATATCTTCTATGGCCAGAGAGTATACAGATGGAATGGATAGTTTGTCCAGGACTTGGGTATCAGTAGTGGATGCCATATGTTTTTTGAGATCCTCAAACAAATGAGAACTACCTAGCACACAAGTTATTCCAGCTGCTGCTGGCCCGGGACAGAACAAAAACAAAAAAGAAGGAAACCTTTTTATTTCTATCAGATTTAAGCTGGTGCAGAAGCTCAGACTAATTATGCCTGATTTCAATGATGTAACCTGGAAAGTGACCTGTAACTTTAAGCAAGGGTCATGCTGATTTTGGGCAAGTATCCTTGGTATTTACTATTTAAAGTGTAGCCATCAGGATTGGGCTGGGGAACCCTCCACTTGCTTATAACTGTGGTCTTGCCCCATTTTCTGTTGGCAGAAAGGTGGATTAAAACATTAACTGTAAAGAGAATGATTTGGATGAGAATGTAGGAGGCATGCTTAGTAGGTTTGCGGATGACACCAAAGTTGGTGGTATAATGGACGGTGAAGGAGGTTATCTTGCAAAGAGATATTGATCAACTGGGTCAATGGGCTGAGGAGTGGCAGATGGAGTTTACTTTGGACAAATGTGAGGTATTGCATTTTGGTAAAACAAACAAGGGCAGGACTTATACAATTAATGGTAGGGCCCTGGGTAGTGTTGTAGGACACAGACACCTAGGAGTTCAGGTACATAATTCTTTGAAAATTGCATCGCAGGTAGACAGGGTGACTAAGAAGGCATTTAGCACACTTGCCTTCATTACTCAGATTTTGAGTTTTGGATTTGGGACATCATGTTGCGGTTGTATAGTACATTGGTGAGGCATCTTCTGGAGTACAGTGTGCAGTTCTGGTCACCTTGTGAGGGGAAGAATATTATCAAACTGGAGAGGGTTCAGAAAAGATTTACCAGGATGTTGCTAGGAATGGAGGGTTTGAGTTATAAAAATAGGCTGGGACTTTTTTCACTGGAGTGTAGGTGGTTGAGAGGTGATGTTATAGAGGTTATCATATCATGAAGACATAGATAAGGTCAATAGCACTGGTCTTTTCACAAAGGTGGGGGAGTTCAAAAGTAGGGGGCATATTTTTAAGGTGGGAGAAGAAAGATTTAAAAAGACATATGTGGCAACTTTTTTTTAAATGCAGAGTGTAGCTAGTGTATGGAATGAACTGCCAGAGGAAGTGATGAATGCAGGTACAGTTACAACATTTGAAAGACATTTGGATAAGTTCATGAATAGGAAAGGTTTGGAGGGATATGTGCCAAATAGAGGCAGGTAAGACTAGTTTATTTTGAGAACATAGTCGTGTTGGCCAGATTGGACCAAAGGGTCTAACTCCATGCCGTATGACTCTAAGACTCGTCCCTTACAGATTATTGGTTTATCATGTTGCAGGATAATAGGCATATTTTGTTACTTTGGCAGGTCCCTGTAATATGAACTTAAAGTTGTACTTTATGCCTTTATAAAGTTCGTAAAGTCACTATAAATGAATGTCATGCATGCAGCTGCGAGAGTGAAACTCAACAAAGCACAAAGTGTAATATCAAAGCACCAATGCTCTAGAACCGTTATCTCAGTCTTAAAGTAATTGTTAAAAGAAGAGATATGTTTCAAGGAAGTGTTGCAATTCTTCGCATTGACTTGAATCAGATTCACATAAGGACTTGTAAAAAGTAACTGTGCAGTCTTAGATGAGGGTGGTCTAGCATCAAAGAGAGACAGAACATAGATTTTCTTCATCGTTTCAGGACCTGAAGCGTAATAATTGGTTACAGAACCTACCTGCCGTTCATCAGTTGATTCCAAATAGAATGGAGATCATGTGAGTTCCATAAAGGTTGCATGCAGTCCTCCCACCAGATCTTCAGCAGCAGTGGAGACAAAAATCTACAGTGTGTGTGGTATTGTTTGGTTATGAAATTTTAAAAGTTATGAAACTTCAGGATGTATTATCAAGACATTATAGTAAGGCTTGCATGTCTGTGGCTCCTTTTCACGGCCTTAAAATTCTAAAACCCATTACAGCCATTTAAGTATTTTCAAAAAAGTGTTGTCAATGCAGTAATGCAAGAAATGTAACATAGCTGAAAGAATCAGTTGACACTACGATTTAATCTTTTTAGTTTGTTTGCGTTTGAAGGTGCATGGTGCTAGTTTCTGATACACAATCTCGGTCACGCACAGTCTTGGCTGGACTGTTTTGTTTCTTCCATTGTTCAGCATTGCTGACAACGTCTGTCAGGTAGATCATCCTGACCCTCTCACCTGGTTACCTTCCTCTCAAAGCAGTTGATTTAGGATCACAGCTGAAGATACAAAGTCTCAAAAGAAAAGAAACCGACAGATCATCCGGCATTGACCTAGGCACTGGAAAAGACAACGGCAGAAACAGCCCTGTAGACCATGCAAAGTCCTCCTCACTAACATCTGGGGGTTAGTGCCAAACGTGGGAGAGCGGTCTCACAGACCAGTTAAATAACAGCCTGACATAGTCATACTCATGGGACCATACCTTACAGACAATGTCCCGGACACCACCATCACCTTTCCTGCATATGTCCTGTCTCACCGGCAGGACAGACCTAGCAGAGCTGATGGCACAGTGGTATACATTTAGGAGGGAGTTGCTCCGGGAGTCCTCAGCATTGACTCTGGACCTCATGGAGTCTCATGGCTTCAGGTTAATCACAGGCAAGAAAACTTCCTGCTGATTACCACATACTGTCCTCCCTCAGCTGATGAATCAGAACTCCTCCACATTGAACATCTAGAAGCACTGAGGATGGCAAGGTAACAAAATGTACTCTGGATGGAGATTTCAATGCCCACCACCAAGTGTGGCTCAGCAGCAGTACTACAGATTGGGTTGGTTGGGTCCTAAAGGACATAGTTGCTAGACTGGGTCTGCAGCAGGTGATGAGGGAACCAACAAGAGGGAAAGACAAACTTGACATTATCCTTACCAATCTGCCAGCTGCAGTTGCATCTGTCCATGACAGTATTGGTAAGAGCGACCTTGTGGAGATGAAATCCCGCCTTCATGTTGAGATAAACCTCCATCGTGTTGTGTGGCACTAAATGGGACAGACTTCACACAGATCTCGCAATTCAAGACTGGGCATTCATGAGGTGCTGTGGGCCATCAACAGCAGCAGAACTGTAGTCCAGCACAATCTGTAACCTCATGGCCCGGCATATCCCCCACTCAACCATTACCATCAAGCCAGGGGATCAACCCTGGTTCAATGGAGAGTGCGGGAGGGCATGCCAGGAGCAGCACCAGGCATACCTGAAGATGAGGTGTCAACCTGGTGAGGCCACCAAACAGGACTACCTGCACGTCAAACAGCATAAGCAGCAAATGATAGACAGAGCTAAGCAATCCCACAACCAACGGATCAGATCCAAGCTCTGCAGTCCTGCCACATCCAGTCTGGAGGATGAGGCTCCACAAATATCCCCATCCTCAATGATGGAAGAGGCCAGCATATCAGTGCAAAAGAGATGATCTAACCACCAACCCTTGGCATTCAATGGTGTTGCCGTCACTGAATCCCCCACTGTCAACAGCCTGGGGGTTACCATTGATGAGAAACTCAACTGGACTCACCACAAACACAATGGCTGCAAGAGCAGGTCAGAAGCTAGGAATACTGTAGTGAGTAACGCGCCTCCTGACTCCCCAAAGCCTGTCCACCATCTACAAGGCACAAGTCAGGAGTGTGATGGAATACTCCCCACTTGCCTGGATGAGTGCAGCCCCAACAACACTCAAGAAGCTTGACACCATCCAGAACAAAGCTGCCCGCTTGATTGGCACTACATCCACAAGCATCCACTCCCTCCACCACCCTCAGTAGCAGCAGTGTGTACTATCTACAAGATGCACTGCAGAAATTCACCAAAGATTCTCAGACAGCACCTTCCATCTAGAAGGACAAGGGCAGCAGATATATAGGAACACCACCACCTTCAAGTTCCCCTCCAAGCCACTCACCATCCTGACTTGGTCGTTTCTTCACTGTCACTGAGTCAAAATGCAGAAATTCCCTCCCTAATGGCAATGTGGTTCAACCTACAGCTGGTGGACTGCAGTGGTTCAAGAAGGCAGCTCACGACCACCTTCTCAAGGGCAACTAGGGACAGGTAATAAATACTGGCCCAGCCAGCGACACCCACATCCCACAAATGAATAAAATCAAAAATTCCCAATATTAGAAGCCTCTCAGCCAAGCAATTGCCTGTGGCACCCCCTGTAATGCTCACAATTTACCAGTTGTCCCAATGCAAAGAGCTGTTGCCAAGCAAGAGTTGCAAACATTCAGTGGAAAACAGCACAGTCCAGGGGTCTCCTACCAGATTACACTAAGTTGCCTGAATTATTGCAAATTGCCTTGGACTGTTTGCATCAAGTAATGATTGACACGAAATGTAAATGTACATTGTTAATAATTCTATGTCACGGTGCCATGTTCTGTAATGGAAGAAACTGTGCTACTAAATTGAGGGCCCCATCT
Organism: Rhincodon typus; assembly: GCF_021869965.1. Lineage (NCBI taxonomy): Eukaryota > Metazoa > Chordata > Chondrichthyes > Orectolobiformes > Rhincodontidae > Rhincodon > Rhincodon typus. Next base: position 17,572,012 of record NC_063365.1, on the reverse strand, counting down.
GCACACTCAAGTGAAGGTAAAAGATCCATGGTACAATTTGGAGGACAACCAGAGGAGTTAACCTCTGTGCCCTGCTCAATATTTAACCCTCAATCAACATCACAAAGATTATCGATCATTATTGTAGTGCTGCTTGTGGGAGCTCTTGCTTCCACAAGGGGCAGCACAGTGGCTCAATGTTAACACCGCTGCCTCACAGCACCAGGGACCCAGGTTCAATTCCATCCTTTGGCAACTGTCTGTGTGGAGTTTGCACTTCTCCCAGTGTCTGTGCGGGTTTCCTCTGGGTGCTTCGGTTTGCTCTCACAGTCCAAAGATGTGCAGATTAGGTGGATCGGCTATGCTAAATTGCCCATCGTGTCCAGGGATGTGCAGGGTAGGTGCATTAGCCATTGGAAATGCAGGGTTGCAGGGATGACGTGGTTCTGGGTGCGATGCTTTTCACAGGGTCGGTATGGACTCAATAGGCTGAATGGCCTGCATTCACATTGTAGGGTTCCTATGATTCCTACATTACCACAGAGACCATATGCCATGGTTTTCAAGACATTTAGTAATTGTGAAACGTTTACGCAAGTGCAAGATTTTCATATATTTATATTTTCATAGTGTATATTCATGGAATTGACTCTGAACTCAGGATGACTGACAAAGTGCCACTTCCTACATGTCAAAAGAAATACACATTTAGCATTAACCAATTTGGAATGAATTGAAAATGATTTCATCAAAAGTTTTAAATTAGTTGCATAGTATTTATTTACGTATTATTTATGTTTTTAGCACATTGTCTCCCATCTGTCTTGGGCCCTCACTTTCAGACAACTTCCTTCACCATTGACAAACTCTGCAGAGCCAGCCAGGCTTGATAACTCAAACACATTTATCTCCTATCTCTGGTGTTCCTGCTGCAATCTGAGAAACACCAGCAGGACAAGGGGTCATCGGTGGATTCTTTGGTCAGGAAGCCAAACAGAAACAAATAATTCTCTTGGCACTTGGATAATTCCAGGCAGGATAGAGGCTGCAAATCATTGCTGTAAACTCACAGCTCTGGACAGATGAATGACATTACAGAGAGCTTGCCACTTGCCCTAGATTGAAAGAATGGGTTAACATTGGCTCAGCAAAACAAAAAACGTTCTTGGCGGGTGTTCCAAATCTGCAAACAATGCAGCTTTCTAAATAAAAAAAAGTTCATGCACACTTGATGCATGTTGATTATCTTTTGATTGAAGACTGTTAGAAAAAAAGAACTTCCTGCCATCAGGCAGATTAGAATTCTTAAGAACAAGGCACAAGGAGAATATCCTGAAGCAGCGTCAAGCAACTTTACAAAGTCCATTTCTGAAAATACAGACTGCTCACCTCCCTTAAAGCAATTAGTGGAGTTCATTTCCTCCCCAGACAACTGCACGCTTGTGATTTTTGACAGCTATAGTATTTTCACTTATTGAGAAACTCAGGTTCAAGGGGAATCAGTAGCTGTGCTGATGGTCTTAACGTGTTCTTGGAAGTGAAAATGTACTCGATTAAACTTTGGCTAAATGAACATACTTGAAAATGCCGATTAAAAACAGATTACAGTTACAAGCCAATACAAAACAAAATGAATCCATAAAAGGAAGACACAGAGGCTTTCACACATTGACGGGGCAAGCTGTTTCTTTGGAGAACCTGCATCAAATTGTCTGTCACCTCAGCCGTTCGCTTCCTTATTAATCATTCGAGCCACACAGTTGCAGCAGGAGCTTCCTGTAATCTCCAGAGGTGTCACCCTGGCAACAAAAAGAATCAAGAGAGGCCACTGATAAGAACGAATGTTCAGAAGTGTTAATGCTGAACATCAAAGTGTGACACGTCAATAAAATAAAACTAAGAACTGCAGGTGCTGGAGATCGGAAACAAAAAACAGAAATTGCTGGAGAAACTCAGCAGGTCTGGCAGCTTCTGTGGAAAGAAAGCAGAGTTAACATTGAGTCCAGTAATTCTTCATAGCGTGATATGTCACCTCCTACTGTATTTGTATTTAAAAGTGTGACAGGAGACTGTCCCATCTGATCATTGCTGGTTTACTTTGAATAGAAGCTTTGGAGTTAATCTGATGGTGAGCTGGGCCATTGTGTCTGGTTGGAGCCCCAGCCTCTGCAAAGTTAGCAGAGGGAGTGTTGAATGAAGGACCAAGTCAAGGAGCTCCTTGAGTCTCTTAATTCAGTGAACCATGACCCAACCCATTGAGAGCAATTGGTCTCGGTTCCCGAGCCAAGAGTAGGCCAGCACTCCCACACTTGTCTGTTGTCTAGTGGAGGTCCACATATGAACTGTGCACAAGGACAGGTTGAAATCCACCACAGCACTGACCAAGCCTCCAGCACTCTCCAAAGCTCCTATATTTGTTCCGGAGAAATCTACTGCACAGCAGAGATTCTGGAATGCTGTGGTACAGAGGATACCTTGCATATGATTCTTGAAAAGTCAGCATGCAGGTACAGTAAATAGTTCAGAAGGAAAACAGAATCTCAGTCTTTATTGCATGGAGGATGGAGCATAGAAGTGGGTAAGCCTTGCTCCAAATGTACAGGGCATTGATGAGACCACACTCTGAGGTCCATGTCCAGTTTTGGTCACCTCAAGGAGGGATGCATTTGCATTGGAAGTAGTTCGGAGAATGTTCACAAGGCTGATTTCTGGGCTGAGGGACTGGTTTTGTCAGGAGATGTTCAGCAGGTTAGGCCTCTTATTATTTGCCTCAACCACTACAAACGATAGAATGTTCCACACTCTAACTCACACTCTGAGTAAAGAAGATTTTTGAATCCCCTATTTGATTTATTAGCAACAGACTGTCTTTTATTTGCTTTTGCTTTGCAAAATTTTCCAGATGGATGGGGACATCTCCCCTTCTGAAGTGAACACCATCCTTGCTTGGAACTATATCACCATTCCTTCGCTGTTGCTGGGACAAAACTCTGAAATCCTCTCCCTTACAGTATTGTCACTGTCCCTACAACACATGCACTACAGTGGATCAAGGGACAGACTCACTACCACACCTTACTAAAGTTTAGTTGTGGGTGGACAATATATGCTAGCTTAGCCAGCAAAGCCCACATCCCATGAATTAATGAAAGAAACAAATAGAAATATCCTCTCTAGGTCTATCCTATTTAACCTTGGTCTAATCTAAATAAAACTGTATCAAGGTCACCCATCAGCAGTCTCTGTTTCTCTCCCAAATAGTGCTGGCTGTTGCTGGGCTATGTTTGCAGAGGCACATCTACACTACTTTACCTCCTCGATAGGCCCATCCTTCATGTGGTTGCCTGCTGCTTCTTGGAATGGTAAATGGCACTGGGGCAGCCTCCCAGCCTGCGCTGGGCAAATACGAGAACTATCTAGGTCACTTGCACTATTTGGAATAAACATCAGTTCATCTTCTTAGAAGATTATGAGCCTGTTTCTGACTTCGGTTTTCACACCCAATCTGCGATCAGCTCATTAAGTCAACACAAATTAGCTTCTGTGCCACGGGTCAAGTGTAAACAAAAGCTTAGGGCGCAATGAACAGAACCAGAGAAACCATGCACATTGAGCACATATTACTAATAAAATGGTGAAGTGGCATAGTTACCGCAATAAAGGAGTACAGTGACTGTCCATACATCTTCTTGAATTCAGCCCGGATGTCTAACATGTCAACCTCGCAGCGAGATACCATGATGCGAATCAGTGTTTTGTCATCTGTCCCCAAACCCTAAATGGGAAAGAGGGAACACCAACACACCAATAGGTGAGATACAACAAACAGCCCTACTTTCCTAATCCTGCCTTCTTAAAAGCCTACATCAGTTTGTATTCCAAACACTTGGCTCCTTCATTCCCACCACAGTTAGTCCAAGTTCCTCCATTTCCTAACTATAATGATATGATAGTCATGGCTGGGGTGAACTGCTCAAATTGACGGTACTTTTTAAACCAGAGCAAATGGCAAAGATTTTTAATATCTTACTCAAAACACCGATCATAACACATCGATTTAAATTTTGGTGCCAGTGCAATGACAGGTATGGAGGGCCATATGACTAATGGGCAGATTGTGCCAAAGAGCACTTTTTTCAGCTGTTTTCAATGAACAAAGATGAGATCGGCTCAAGGGGCTGAACTGCCTACTTGTCTTCTTAGTCCTTGTTCAGAGTACTGGCTGTACTCAACACAGAACATAATTTCCACTGTAAGAGATGATTTCACAATTGAAGAGCTCTTGCCTCAGTGACAAACTGATCAGACAAGGCCAATCTAATGAGAACAATCAGAAAACTAGACTGATAATGAGTAACGGTAATATGCTACCCAAGCTATACTAAGGAGACAGAGAGAAGCTGAGATGAAAATAATACCCTTTGTTTTTTTTTTAAAATATTGTGGTGTGTTATCATTACTTACTCTTTTAAATTCCACAAAGTTACAATTATTAACTGTTTCACTAGAATCACTGCCACAAAACACAGGGGAGAGGAAAATGTAATATTCGTTCTCTGGGGAATTAAAAAAAAAATGGGTGCATAGGGAAAAAAGTATCATCTCCACCTTAAATATTTCAACATGTTTTTCCCCACCCTTCCCTCTTCCTGCCTCCACCCTGGAAACCTCTGTTGTGTTATCCTCTAGCATTCATCTCTGGCGAACAATTTGCATTCAAAATATTAACTCATTATTTTGCCCATTGCAGTTTCTCAAGTAAATTGGGGTAAAGCTTTTTCCACTGGTCGGTCACTAACTCAGGAGGGAATTCCAGAATTTGGAGCCCGGTTAGCTTGGCTGCCTCTGATGACTCAAAAGGGATGGGAACAATATGTGGCCCAAGTTAGGGGTTTCTGGAGGACCGCAGGGCTGAATTTCAAATCCAAGTTCAGAAACTGCACAAAAATTTTTGTTTGGTGATATAGAACTTGAGTAGCACTGAAAAAAAACATGCATTTGTCAAATCTTGCCCTCATCAAAACATTGGACATTCACAGCAGTGTTTCTTACAAATTGTCCTAATGTGGTCAAGACAAGAAGCTTCAACAGACAGTTCTCTTCTCAAAAATGTGTATATTTTTTAGAAAGATACTTATTTACCCCTGAGTTTCTGCATCTTTTCCTAACTTGAAGAACCCTTGCCCCAAGCACCTCTCTCTGGTTGGAATGGTAGACCAACATTGTGCTCTATAGACCTCTTTGCATCTACAATGAGATTGGTTGAGAGACCAGTAGGGTGCAAAAGCTGAGAAAACTTGGCAGCTACTTTATCTCCGTTCCTCCTTGTGTAGCGAGGCAGACAGCTTCTACCCTGCCACATGTCAGTAGTCTAACACAGCTCCAGTGCTAATTACACTCAGGGAGACGCTCACATACACGGCTACAGCTTCATGAGGACACAATTCAAAATCAGCAATGTGGACCACCATTAAAACAGGCTGGGCCAACTTGTACAATTCCCCACCTCAAACCCCAGCTGGATTCAGTCTCAGAATAACCAGGAAAATTGCACGACTTAAAAGGGAGCTCTGTCAACATTTTATTTTAAGAAAGAGCAAAAGTATCATCCATTGCACTCTAATACGGCCAAAAGCTTTACAGGAGAGAATCAATTGTGTCAGCCAAGGAGGGAGCAAGCAAGGAGTATTGTTCTGGTAGAAATAGTAGCTGATCCAGCCAAGCAATCTACATTATGACATTAAGCTTTACCTTCATTGACTTGTAGAGTCTTTCAGCAAAAAAGGCCGGGGTATTTCTCAGACATTTCACTGTGAAATGGACATTAGTTGTTGTAAGTACACAGATCACAGTCCGGTGGTACAATATACACCCACACACACGCGCGCACACACGCAGGAACCAAAACTCTTAGCAGCAAACAAAAGTGAATTACCTTGTCAATAATGTCAGGCATTGATAGACATACAAGGAACAGGAGTAGGCCATTCAGCCCCTTGAGCCTCCTGCACCATTCAATAGGATCATGGCTGATCGGATTGCAACCTCAATTCTGTATTTTTACCTGATTAACTTTTACCCCTTTGCTTAATAAGAATCTATCACTGTCTTGAAAGTATTTACTGACTCCGCTTCCATCACCTTTTCAGGAGGAGTATTTCAAAGGTGCAGCACACTTAGAAAAAAAAAAATCACCTAATCCGTGTTTTAAATGGGCAATCCCAATTTTTTAAAAAAAAAGACAGTGACCCCGTGGTTCTAGATTCTCCCAAAAATACTTTCCATTTCTTTCTTGCCACGACCCCACAGAATCTTATATGCTTCAATCAATATAATATATCAGCCCAGCTCTAAAGAGGTACAAACTGAAAATTACAGAGGTCACATAGTTCTTTTGACAAGAGGTGCGGAGAATTCCTGAAAACATCCAAAGTCTAATGGCAAGCTCCACCAGCACTTTGAGAGATAACTGAACCACTGGTCAGGAGTGCGGGCATTCAACTGGTGCTCGAGGACTGGAAGCTATAGCATATCAGAGTGCTGCACTCAGTATTCACTCAGAGTCCTAGAGTAATACTCCATGATTCCTTGCATATACTCTGTTCCCAGTCTCAAACAGGCAAAAGAACTCTTCATGCTAATCAAGGTTGGGGTAAGGAGAGGGGTTTTACTTTTCTATCAGAAACATGGATTTAGCCACACCAGCTCACCACCATCTTTGGCGCAAATACAGATGGGCAATAAACACTGCGATGCCCACTGCCCAGGGAGGAATAAAAGTTACACCTGCAAAAAGATTTACCAGACTTCTTGTTCTCATAGACAGATTTCTTCAGGGTGTCACTATCCCCCAGCTATACATCTTTGTGTGGGTGACCCAGGTCCATTGTAGGTGTCCCCAGTCTTCCTTGCATTGATAAAGCCTTCAGCCTTCCTGCTCCTGTACCCTGATGTCCTCTCACAAGACCTCATTGATTCATTAGGCGTCTCCCCAACTCCAAAGGTCTCCTTTTCAGCTGCACTTCCATGCACCTCCACCCTCACCTTTCTCCATACTCCTGTTTACCGAAGTTCCACGAGGTACTCTGCCAGGTTAAATGCGAGAGCTCAAGATGCAGCAACTATCTTGTGCAGGAACACAACATTCTGACTCTGGGTTTATATAGTTAACACCCCCCCCCCCAGCAGGTGCCATGATCTAAAGCAAACACCAGTGTGGGATCACAGATACAACAATAAAACAAATCCACTGTTCATTACTACATCGCTGTTTGTGGGACGTGCAGTGCACAAACTGGTAGCCAAATCTCCTACAGCTCAACAGTAACCACAATTTTACAAGTACTCCATTGGCTGCAGACCACTTAGAGACTTTGAGGTTGGGAAGGATGCTATATAAATGCAAAACTTTATTTTATGAAACAAGGGTGAACCTCAGCAGGGCAAAGTCAGCGAGAGGAGCAGTTTAAAAAAAATAAGAGGTCAAGGATAATGTAAAATAGACATCTTGGGTATCTAAAGAATTCAATACAGACAGTAAAGCAGCTGTATTTTGAGGAGAGTTGAATGGGTCTCTGCACAGAAGGGCAGCCAGAAACTTCTGACTGGTTCAAAATATTGCAATCTTAGGGCACACCACCAGATGGAGCAACTTGCCTGATCAGGGAAAAGCAAATTAATGCAGATGCTTGTTGAATCTGTACTGAAAACAAAAAATGCTGGTAATCACAGCAGATCAGGCAGCATCCATGGAAAAGAGCAAGCTAACGTTGCGAGTCTCAATGACTCCGATAAAGAGTCATCTGGACTTGAAACGTTAGCTTGCTGTCTCTCCATGAATCCTGCCTGACCCGTTGTGATTTCCAGCAATTTTTGTTTTCAGTCAGAAAAAGAATACAGAGTCCAGCACCACAGACAATTCCATTACCCCAATATAAAATTAGTTTTACTCTGTCCATTTCCTTTAGCTGCATGCTGTAGTGAGTACATAAATTACATGGAAGGTACAGCACAAAAACCAGCCATGTGGTCCAACTGGTCCTTCTAGTATTGACTGTAAGCCTGTTCCCACTCAAATCACTGCTTCCAAATTCCTCTGGTCCCTTCTCTTTCATACGGTCACCGCTTTAAAGTAAATGCTACCTGCTTCACCCATGTCACATGGCTGGTGATTCCACTGTCTGTGAGAGGTAGGACCTCATTAGCAAGCCAAGAGTGAGAAAAACTCAAAGATACTTAGACTGAACAGAACTCCGATAGCAAAGCTCAAATGTCATGTGCCTCCTGTCATATACTAAGATATGGCAATACTTGCCTACAACAAACAACTGTACATTTCAAACATTCTGCTCTGATGAAGACTCGTCTCGACTCGAAACGTTAGCTTTCTCTCTCTCCATGGATGCTGTCTGAGCCGCTGATTTCCAGCCTTTTTTGTTTTCAGTACAGACTCCAGCATCTGCTCCAACTGTACATTCCAAACCTTACACTAGAATAGAAACTCGAACTGCAAAGCACCAGTGGTAGCATCATCTCAAAGTCTTTCCGCTGCTAGTATAACAGAGGGCTAACCTATTGCCAGACACTATTGTGTGATTAATTCATGCATGCAAACACCAACAATCTTTAGCTTTTTCAGGAGACTGCTGGCTCAGACAACTTGGTTTACAAATTCTCAGATGGAAACAGTCCAGTGAAATCAAGGAATGAGAACTCGGTCACAGAACAGAGACTCAAGAGTATAAAACACAAGCAGCTCGAAGGGTCAAGACCTGCTCCAGAATATGCCAAGAGCCAATGAGAGAAAAGCTGTCTAGAATGGGATTATTAAAACACCACACAACCATTGCAGCAATAGGGGAAGACAAATAGTGGGAAATTCCTAAAAAAGCATTGGTTTTTAGCAAGGCAGGGGGAGATGGGTGGCCTTTAGTGTGACAATATGTCTGTGAATCAGGTAATCCAGGCCAGAGGGGTGGAATTCTACAATTATGTTGTGTTGCCAAGACAGTACAAATCAGGGCACACATATTACATTTCATTGATAAACTACTGCCCAAGTGTTGTATTTGGGAAATACTCTTTCATTGGAGGGGATCACCCTTTCCAATTCCACTGCACACAAACACAATGAAGACATGCACAAAGACAAACACCAACCTTCATTGTACTAATCCATACACTGAGAATCCGGAAAGCATCAAAGAATGAAATACACAAGGAAAAACAATTATCTGTGCATCAATACATAACATTCTGACGTGCTGTTCTCTGTTCTCTCCTTAACTTCCCCCTTCTTCATTCAGCAAAAGGTTGGTCTCCAATCCATACTGTCCATTCTAAAACCCAGATCATGGAGTCTTTGTCGCCCTTTTCAAAAATACAAGCCACTACCACCTCATACTTTCGCCAGGATCTCTCATGACTGAAACGAAACATTTCTGACTGTGTTTCAACAAGCGGCAGCTTGAATCAGTGACAGGGTCTCACCTCGGAATCTCAGGGATCCAAGGACGTGAACCTATTGCCCAGGCAAACTTCAGTATAACACTAAGGGAATGCTGCCTGGTTAGAGGTGTTTTCCATTTCAGACTGTGATGTACAACGATTCCCAGGTTGCTTTTTGAAAGAGAGCAGGGAATGTACCTTAGAGACCTAGGATTAGCAAGACGTCATTTAACCCCTCAAGCCGGTCGTGTCATTCTTTGAGATCACAGCTGATCTGTGATTCGAGCCCATACACCTTGGCCAATATATACCTTGTCAACTCCACCTGAAACAGATCACCCAGTCAGTGATCATTCTTTATTGGGTGACCTTGCTGTACAAACTAACTGCTGTAATTGTCAACATGACCAACATTTGATAAATAATTTCTGGACAGCGTAGAGGGCACTGGGACATCCTTCCGTCACAGAAAGCATTGCATTTTCTTTCAGGTGCTCGCACCATTAGTGCTGTACTCAGGAAGCTCTGATGAATCAATTGCAAAGTTCCATCCCTTTCCTTCAGTAATAGTTTCCACGTATTGATGCATCATTTCCTTTTGCTATAGATGTTAGGAAAAACAGCTGGACAAAACAGAGCATTCTGCAATTAAGCCCTTTAGTCCTCCCAAATTAAAATGGCAACAATTCTGAACTCTGAAAAACACAGCTAAAACCTATATTGACATAATCCATTTGTTGAAGATCTTCCTTCTTTACTTAACCAACCTGATTAAACTGTAAACCCATATCAAGGGAATACAGTACCATGTTAGTGTGTCAGTAAATGTAAATATATGTATTTGTATCAATATTATCTGAGGTTGACTCACCTACTGCCAACATGCCTCGCTCCAGGTTCCCAGACATCTCCCGGCAGATGGTCTTCTCAATATCATATTTACAAACCTGCCGATACTCCTCAAACACTGGAATTAAAAATGCAGAGCTTTTAACCTTAAAAGGTTTTGGCATTCTATTTCTGGAACACAAATCAATAGGTTTTCATAACGAAGATGATACATAACCTAAAACCTAAAAGACTCTGGAAGAATTTTATTTGTTCTTGGGACATGGGTATTGTTGACTAGGCCAGCATTTATTACTCATCCCTAATTGCCCTAGACAAGGCAGTGGTGGGCTGCAGTCCTACGATGCCCTTAGGGAGGGAATCCCAGGATTTTGACCCAGCAACACCGAAGCAAAGGCGATGTATTTCCAAGTCAGGTTGATGAGTGACTTGGAAGAGAACTTGCAGGTGGTTGTGTTACCATGTATCTGTTTCCCTTGCCGTTCTAAGTGATAGACTTTGTGGGCTTGGAAGGTGTTGTTGCAGAAGCCTTGCTGAGTTACTGCAGTGCATCTTGTATAGATGGTACACATTGCTGCCACTGTGCACTGCATCTACAAAGATGCACTGCAGGGTAGACATTGGATGATTGTCAGCCCTGACCACAGATGTGTTGACCAGGACTGAGATGAGGAGAGATTTCTTCAATCAGGGGATTGTGAATCTTTGGAATTCTCCATCCCAAACAGTTGTGGGTGCTCCAGCTATGAGCATATTTCAGGGTGAGATAGACTGAAGTTTGATCTCTCAGCAAGGGACAAGGGTGATAAAGTGGCATAGAGTTAGAAGATCGCTCATGATCTTATTGAACGGCAGAGTCAGGATATCGACTACTTGCCTTCCTATTCTGTTCTTAAGTGATCAGCTCGACTCAACGTAGCTCAAGTTAGCAATTCAACCATACAATGGGGAGAAATGGTGGGGTGGCATGGTGGCTCAGTGGTTAGCTGCTGCCTCACAGCACCAGGGACACTGGTTCAATTCCACCCTCGGGCGACTGTCTTGTGTTGAGTTTGCCGCATTCTCCCAGTGTGCGCATGGGTTTCCTCTGGGTGCTCCGGTTCCCTCTCACAGTCCAAAGATGCGCAGATGAGGGTCAATTGGCCACGCTACATCGCCCATAGTGCAGGCTAGTTGGATTAGCCATGGGAAATGCATGGTAACTAAGATAAGGTAGGGAGGTAGGTCTGGATGAGATGCTTTTTGGAGGGTCAACGTGCACTCAATGGGCTGAATGGCCTGCTTCCACACCGTTGGGATTCTATGAAGCCAATACAATCTAACGTGAACGGTGATGCCTGAGGATTTATTGACAGTTCGCAATACTCTTTAGATTTTCATTTTTACAATAATTTCTTTTTCAAGATCAGTCAGAAACAAGCATTTACCAGCTTTCAGGTGGGATCTGTTCCTTGCACACAGGATGGCATTAAACTTTGACTCATCTGTTCCCATACGTCCTTCGCCTGCATTATATAAATCCTGAAGATAGCAAGAGAAAATTCAATGAGATCTTCAAAGCAATGGACCACTTCAATGTGAAAATCTGCAAATTCATTTCAATTCTTCCCTTCTGAGTTACTGATTCATTTCAATAAATCACATTTGTCAATACATCTTGTTGATAAGCATGCTACTTATCACAGAAAATATTATATCAGACACAAATTAATTTAACCAGTTGTTCTTATAGATAGTAGGTTTCCTTCCTTATTCCATTAGGGGAGGTGATGCCATTTTGATACTGTCACTGTAATCCAGAACTCCAGGCTAATGTTCTGCAAACATGTCCTGGTGATTGAGTCTCACCATGGCCAGTGATGACATTTAAATACAATTAAATTGGTGATAAAAGACTACTTGAACAGTGACCATGTAACCACTGTCGATTGTTGTAAAAGCCCATCTCGTTTACTAATATTTTTCAGGAAAACAAGTTTTCTGTCTTCACCTGGTCTAAAAGGTCAAGGTGAAGTCGCATAGTCTCAGGGGACCGTAAGACTCTCATTACAGAAAGAGAGAGAGGGAGGACTGGCTGAGAGTTTAATCTGAGGGTCACTGTGCCTCAGGTGAGAATCATAGAATCCTTACAGTGTGGAAGCAGGCCATTCCGCCCATTGAGTCCATACTGACCCTCTGAAGAGCATCTTACTCAGATCCACCTCATCCCTATAACCCTACATTTCCCATGGCTAATCCACCGAGCCTGCACATCTTTGGACTGTGGGAGGAAACCACAGCACCCGGAGGAAACCCACGCACACATGGGGAAAATGTGGCAAACTCAACACAGACAATCGCCCGAGGGTGGAATGGAGCCTGGTCCCTGGTGCTGAGTGGAAGCAGTGCTAACCACTGAGCCACCTTGGCACCCGTGAGGGGAGAAGTTTAGAAGGAGAGTCCTTCCAGCCGGTGCAGGAATTGAACCCACAATGTTGGCTTCATTCTGTATCACAAACCAGCCATTCAGCCAACTGGTTACCTGGTTTGCCCTACTTGTGACTCCAAGCCCACAGCAATGTGGTTGACTCGGAACCACCTTCTGAGCTGGCCCAGCCAGAGTCACGTACAGCCCATGAACAAATAAAACCAAAAATAATTATGGCCCATATGCACCTCAAGTGCCACACAAGTGCTGTTGCCTTATTACAAAGCTGCACCAAACGAAGAGCAATGGGGATGGGCAGTAAAGAGCAGGAACGGCACCGTGAGTTCTCATCAGGAGTCTAATCACCCTCCTCAACATCAGAGTAACACCAGATCAACAGTGATGGAAATGTGCAGGGTATCAGTGCATTGTAAATGTAAAGCATTCATACCAAATCACGAACAAACGTGGCTTGGTGATCAGAATATAGAAGTGCAACTTGCAATATTCTTTGGATCATCAACTCATTAATGAAAGCACTCAATTTTACATCTAGGGAGGAAAAAAAAAAATCTATCACTGGCATCTTCTCTGATCTCTGGGATGTGATTTTATTTCACATTTAGTGGGAAAACTTTGGACTGATGCAACTTTTTTTTTTAAATTATAAAATCTGGGGAGTCTGGCGCCTAAAATGTCTTATTCAAACTAAACTCTTCCGGTTAAGTTTTGTTTTTTAAAAAATAGTTTATTTTAGCCAGGGCTATGAAATGTCTCCCTCCACCCCGAGTCCAGAATTAAAACTGCGGGTGGAATAAGCTCATAAATTTGTGAAGCCAAACTTGGATCTGAAGCACTGGCAACATTCTTAAAATGGGAGTGTCAGACTTGAATCTCTGCCACACTTCCTGCTTCAAGACTTGTTTTGGCCCCGGAGGTTAGTTAGTATTAAGAATGCAGGCTGCCCAGTTTGTTCTCATTCTGCTTGCTGCGGCCTCCAATGGTTTTGATGAGAAAGCACTCGAAAATCTTTAAACGTACAGAAAGTTTTTAAATGCTACAGGCAGAAATCGCTAAAGCCAATGACAGCTTTCTCCATAAGCAATCAGACTTACAATGGACTTGAAGATGTATTTATTACTAACATTGAATACACTGTGATAACAGCAACCGATATACTGGACAGTGTGCCAGTTAAGATTTGATCTGTGTTATTATTGCTTTGAAAAGGTTTCTATTGGCAAAAATGCAAAGCAGTTTCTGATTAATGACATTTTGGACTTTTTGGCAAACTCAGTTACTTGAACAATTCAAGCTGGTGAAATTATTGCAAGCTGGCATTCCGTGGGAAGGGAAGCTCTGTCGTTTTACAATGGCAGCAGTGTTACATTATGTAACACCTCAATAAATTCCTGTTGTTGCAATGGAATTGTCTTAGCTCGTGCTCAGGGCCAGAAATTGACATTCGAGTGCAAAGTCCCCAGCTTGGAATTTACAGGGATGTTTGTCAATTTGCTACTTCAAGCCAATCCCAAACTCCCTCAACAGCAGCAATTAACCTGTAATCGACTCCCTGCTGTCCCCCATTGTGTCATCTTAAGTGAGCTTGATGCCCTCAACACTAGTGACATCAATGTTACAGATATATGCAAACACTGGGAATATCCAGAACTGAATGCATTCTGCTAAAGTAAAGGTGTCCTCAAAATGGTTTAAGGCAAAATAGCTAAATTGATACAAATTAACCCCAAAGTCACCAACAGATAAATGTTGTTCAGTGAAGGAGAGTGAAGCCTGAACATGTATAGATTGAGGTCTTCCAACTTTGTCATGACAAAATGCTACAAACCACTTTCTCTGTACTCGAGAGATCAAGAAAAAAATTAACCATCTCCTTTTTGAGATACACTTCAGTTGTTGCAGCAAGTTGAGGAAGACCTGGGAATAAACCATTCTTTGCCAATGCCCAACGCTTCCATGTCAAGTACGGTGCTGGCTGTTGCAGAGCGTAACATTATTAAGCACTTGGGGTCAATTAAGAGAAACAAAGCTAGAGCAACTAAGTGCAACTGTTGCAGGTATTCAGCCTTGACCTTATTAAAAGATAAGGCAGGCTACAGGGACCATGTAGCCTAGACCTATTCCTTACATAAAACTCCTTTCCCATGACCTGAACCATGTCATTGACGATTAAACTCAGAATAGCTCTGCACACTCACTATTGTCCTCCATTGTGAGCAATACCAATACTCACCATCAAGACATGCAAGTTTGGCTGATCATTACAACTGATCATTTGTACTGAAGCCACTATGCTTCTTGAGCAGTTCACTGTCTCTTGATATAAATAAGAAAATCCACACATTTTGACCTCTCAAATCGGCAGCACCAACAGCTTTAGAATAGACTCCACAGAATCCCTACAGTGTGGAAACAGGCCCTTCGGCCCGACAAGTCCACACTGACCCTCACAGCAGCCCACCCAGACCCATCCCCCTTTCACCCACCTAATCTACACATCCCTGAACACTACGGGAAATTTAACATGGCCAATCCACCTAACCTGCACATCTTTGGACTGTGGGAGGAAACCGGAGCACCCGGAGGAAACCCACACAGACACTGGGAGAATGTGCAAACTCCACACAGACAGTCGCCCGAGGGTGGAATTGAACCTGGGGCCCTGGCGCTGTGAGGCAGCAGTGCTAACCACTGAACCACTATGCCGCCGCTTTGCAGAAGGTTGCCTATTTGCTCCTCAGTGAGCAAGCTTCCAGAATGCAAAAATCCATAGATTTCAACACAATGAATTCTTACCTTGTCTCTTCCCTGCCTACCTCACTCTCCCGCTGATAAAACTTGACAATGGCACAGTCCCTACGACATTTACCAAAGTTCTGTGCCACCTTGCAGATTTGAGAACACAAACTCAAAAAACAGAAATGGAGTAACAACTACATTTCTGCATACAGATAGTGTACGAAACTGTAAGAAAAGACGGTGTTCTAAAATGTTTGGGGCGGGTGGGGTGCTAGGTCATTGCATTGTCACCATCGCCATGACACCAGATCATCCAATGGGTTCCAGGCTGCTTCAAGAATTCCACCATGGCTCATTCCAATTAGGATTTTGGCAACACGGTTGCATAGCACTATATTCTCTGACTCACCTGAACATCCTTCTTAACCAGTGTTATGTCAACATTTTGGCTTTCATCACGGTTACCCTGGAGATCAGGAGGAAAGAGGCTCAATGGTCATCCAAACAAACTCAGGGTCACTTTGATTCATGCATATGATACAGACATAGTCAGCTGCAGACAAAATTTGTCTTCCTAAACAGATCTCATTAACTCTGCTCATTTAACAATCTGGTACACACACAATGTACATAGACCCATAAGACTTCCATGATTCTGTACACTCTCCGGTGGAGGGAGGAATCCAGTAATTAACTGCAGGTTGCTGGATCTAAAAAAATTCCACGTAAGCTCTGCATGGGGAGATGGTTGACCTTGCATTCAAAATTAATTTTTTTTTCTAAAACCGCAATACTTGACAGGTTATGTGCTAAGCATTTTGACATGTGAAATTTTGAAAGAACAGGACTTTGTGCAACCCTAGTTCCATGGTTTGTTTTCCTAATCCCCCTGCCTCATTTATAAAATGCCTCCCATACCACGTTTCCTGCTTTCTAAATTTTCACCCTTAACCTCCGCTTTGTATAAGTAAATTCCTCAAAACTCAACTTTGCCCAGCTCTTGCCTCAAGGCAGAAGGTTGTGGGCTCACGTCCCGCTCCAGTTGGTTAGCTAAACACAGGAATCTTGCATGACAGTCCAAGTGAGAGAGTGCCACACTGTCAGAGGTGCCTTCTTTGAGATGAGATGTCAAACTGCTCCAACCCACACTTGAGGTAGATGTCAACAGACAGAATCTTAGAATCCCTACAGTGTGGAAAGAGGCCATTTGGCCCATCAAGTCTGCACCAACCCTCCGAAGAGTATCCCAAACTATCCCTGTAATCCCACACGTTCCACGGCTAACCCACCTAACCTGCACATCCCTGGACACTTACAGGGTAATTTAGCATAGCCATCTTTGGTCTGTGGGAGGAAACCGGAGCACCCGGAGGAAACCCATGCAGACACAGGGAGAACGTGCAAACTCTACACAGACAGTCACCCGGGGCTGGAATTGAACCTGGGTCCTTGGCACTGTGAGGCAGCAGTGCTAACCACTGAGCCGCTGTGCCACCCCGGCACTATTTTCAAGAACAGCAGGGGAGTTCTTCCCAGTGTCCTGACCAATATATATTCCTCAAATTAACATCACTGAAAAAGACTAGTCGTCTATTTGCTCATTTTTACGTTGTTATTTATGGAAACTTGCTGTGGTTACAATTCTCACATTACAACATTGACTTTTCTTTGGAGAGATAGTAGGAACTACAGATGCTGGAAAATCTGAGATAACAAGGTGTAGAGCTGGATGAACACAGCAGGCTAAGCAGCATCATATGATGCTGGTCTGCTGTGTTCATCCAGCTCTACACCTTGTTATCATTGACTTTTCTTTATTCATTTGTGGGATGTGGGTGTTACTGGCTGGGCCCAGCATTTATTGCCTGTCCCTAGTTGCCCTTGAGAAGGTGATGGTGAGCTGCCTTCTTGAGCAACTGTAGTCCACCAGCTGTGGGTTGACCCACAATGCCATTAGGGAGGGAATTCCAGGATTGTGACCCAGTGACAGTGCAGGAACGGCGATATATTTCCAAGTCAGGATGGTGAGTGGCTTGGAGGGGAACTTGAAGGTGGGGGTGTTCCCATACATCTGTGTGGTCGTGGGTTTGGAACATGCTGTCTGAGGATCTTTGGTGAATTCAATTAACTGCAATTAAAAAGTAGGTACTTGGCTGGAAAGTACATTGGGCTGTCACAAGGCAATGAAAGGTGCTCTATAAATGCAAGTCTTTCTTTAATTGTAGTGAGAATTAACTCCTCCGCTGGGCCTGCTACGTCCCTGCTACCTCCCTCTGACCCCTAACCATTAATGTTCTCCCCTCTATACAACACATTGCATTATTGTTCTGTATCTGATCAAAGTTGATGTGAACTTTGTAAATGTGCAGATGAAAAGTAGCTGTGCTTTTAGTCACATCTTGGTCATCGTGCTTTCCTATATTGATATATAATTTATTGATTCTAGTCCAGTTGTCAGTAGGGTACATTTTGAATGACTGTGGAAGTGAATGACACACATGCCATCGATATCCAGACCCATTAGCTGGGAAAGTGTTGAGAATAGACAAACAGGAAGGAAGTTCAGGGTATAGTGTTACAGACAGTGTAACAATTACAACAGAGTTTCACCTGCTGGGAGATGTAACTGTACTGGAGACTACATTATGATTTAAATAGAGACAGATGCAGCACACAGCAAATGTACTGGTAAAAAGGATTTAGTTTTATCTGATCACCATTATCAATAAGGAGTTAGATATAGTCCTTCAGGCTAAAGGAATCAAAGGGAATGAGGAGAAAGCAGAAACTGAATACACTGTCAGCCTTGATCATACTGAATGGCAGTGCAGCCTTGAAGGGCTGAATGGCCCAAAATCCTGCATCTATTTTCTATCCTATTATCCCCCTGTCTGGCTCAATGTCCAAATTTCTCTGATAATTCTCCTGTGAAGCCCCTTGGGATGATCTACCACATCATTGTTGCTGCACAAATGCAAGCTGATGATCTTTTAAAGCACTATGCTCAGTTTTAATGATGGATTTGATGAGAAATAAAAGCAGGAGCAGCACTATTTCCACATTACCTGGACAAGGGAGACCAGCAACCTTTCAAAGTGGCCTGATGTATCACTCTTGATGTCCTGTTCCAGAGTCTTTTTAAATTCTGCAAAAGAAAATGCAGCTATGTTCAGGGTGTCGGATTTGGCCTTTTACCAGAGAGGGTTTAACATTTCAGGTGGATGACCTTTCTTGCAGAATGACCATGAACATTCACTAATGAATAAAACGGTGTTTTATTCTCCCTCCACATAGAATGCTGAGCCAGCCGAGTATTTGACATACTTGAGACAGGAGCTTGGAAACAAGCCAACCCTCTGCAGCAGATTTGATAATCACATGTTCAAACCAGTCAGAATCTCAGGCAAGGTGAAGTATGAAACCAGACACAAATCCTTTCCTTGACAGTGTGTTTTTTCACAAAATGCAGCATTAGACAGAACTGCCTCTTATTCACTAACCTGGTGTCCAGGAGTCTCTCTTTACAGATAGTTTCTCATTACACACCTCAGGAACATGTGGGACTTGAACCCAAGTCTCCTGGCTCAGAGGTAGGGACAACACAACTGCAACACAACAGTCCACAGGCTCCCTTTACATGATCTTAAAGATAACCAATTAAAATAATGGTTTTAATTTAGTTTGATTTAATTTGGTTCAAATTTAACAGGGTGCAGCCCCTTAAATGGAGAACTATAACCAAAGTCAAATCTCAGAAACTTAAAACATTAAAATTACAATTTGGCTTGGGGGAGTGGGGGTCTAGCCCCTCTCGTGCCCACCAACTGTGGAAGACTTGAAGACCAGTGGACACCATGTGCTTGCTCTCCAGGAACACCTGGGCACAGACTTTAATTAAGTATTTAGAGCACTAATAATGTCCTATGTATCTTAACATTATGACAAACATTTCATTAACGTCATGTTCATAGCACTGATATTGACCACTCGGGTTGATTTATTCATGGGAACTGCAGGACCAGACATGAATGTGAATCTGAACTCTTCTCATTTGGTTCCAGTAAGTGTCAGAAAGTCAATACTTTACACTGGATTCTGCTGTCCAGGACGGAGAATCATAGAATCCCTACAATGAGGAAGCAGGCCATTCAGCCCATCAACTCCACACTGACCCCAGGGAGCATTCCACCCAGACCCATCTCCTTACCCTGCATTTCCCACGGCCAATCCATCCAGTCTGCACACATCCAGACACAATGTACAATTTGGCACGGCCAATCCACCTAACCTGCACGTCTTTAGACTGTAGGAGGAAACTAGAGCACCTGGAGGAAACCCACACAGACACAGAGAATGTGCGAACTCCACACACACAGTCACCGGAGGGTGGAATTGAACCGGTGTCCTTTGCGCTGTGAGGCAGCAGTGCTTACCGCTGAGTCATCGTGCCACCCCAGAAGGAGTGGGAGTTTCACAGTACTGCTAAGTAGCACGGTGTTACCCAGTTAAACTCTACCTGCAATGCCATGGACATAACTCTCTCAAAATTGTCAGGGGGGAGACAATTTCTCAGTAAAATTAAGCCAATCTCACCAGAGTTTCTTGGGAAACCACAGTTTCCCAACACTCCCTTGCTACTGGACCCAATGATTTAGTTTTATTCTGGGGAGACGGACTGGGTAGGTGAAGCAGGACAGCTTCTGTTCTTGGAGTCATAACAAATCCACAAAGAGAACAAAATACTGTGCATGTCTTAGAGGTCAGCATTAGGGGAAGATTATCCCGGCTCTGGGGGGACTGCAGCAACTGAGACCAGAAGCAATAGGGAATAACCAAGTGATTCCCGAGGGAGTGAAGAATTACAAAGCAAGGCGATGACTGATGTGTCCTGCATCAACCATTTTCAAGGTTAATCATATGGCTGAATGCAAGAAAAGCAGTATCTTGTTCAGTAGTGCTGTTGGTATGAAAAAGGAGAGCAGTAGCAAAAGGTAATGTCGGTGCTTACTCTCTGAAAAAGTTACCAAGTTAGCCCTGCTCTTTCCCCAAACGTTCCTTGTTTCTCTTCAAAATTTAATTTGATTCACTTCTGTAACGATTTTTTTTTCAAAAATTTTATTCCCACGTCTTTATGTTTTAGTGCTTTTTAAAACTGTGGACTGAAATGAGGAAGAACTGTTTTGAAACCCAGGGATTTGCAAGGATGGCTGCATGTTTTGAAAGGAAGGAATGTGATACCTATTGTGACCCCTGTCTGTGGAGCGGAGAGATCCAGCAATGTGCAGACGAGCCGGAGCTGAGGGGTTGTGTACGAATGAAACAGATTAATAATTGGTCTCTAGTTTTCACAAGCCAATGACAACGATCCTCTGCTTGCCAACCACTATCTGATTGATTGTCAGGGAGCTGAAGAACTTGTTTGTGAATAAGGCAGATATTCGCTTTGTCAGACCAGAAGAGAAACCAGCAACAGCCCAAAAAATACTCTCTCTCAGATCTCTGCAGTAAGCCACTTTAAAACGGGAAACCAGCTTATCTTTCCTTCAGCCAATGCTATAAGATGATCCAAGATGGGGGCAGAGTTGAACTCCTCAGCTACTGCTCGTCTGCCCCTCTGTTTCTCTTCCTTTTTTTTCTCCTTTCTGTCTCTTTCTCCTTTCTTCATGGCGATGTTCTGAACTGCTGGCCTCAGCGCAGACATGGCATGGCTGTCTCTTGGCGATCTCTCGCCTTGGCGTAGCCTCAGCATGAGTTTTCAGCCTCAAGGTGATTCCAGAGCAGTCTCCCAGCCTCAGCAGCCTTGAACGAAACCCCGTGTGGTCTAGAATGAAGGCCTGGCATGGACTAGAGGCTAGGTGCTGGCGTGGACTGGGTTGGAAAAACTGTTATTCTTAACTTTTTTTTTTAATTCATTCCTATGATCTGCAATGCTGGACTTTTTACTTTTTTTCTATGTTTTCCCCTAAAATGGCACCGTAAGTAGTGACTTGTAAACTTCTCACTGTGCTCATTTGAGTACATGTGACAATAAAGCTAATTCTAAGATTAAAAAAAAGTTGTTGACTTTGAGTTAGGCAAGTCAGAGACTTTTCATAAGTGAGTCAGCCACCCTGTGCCTCCCACAAACCAGTGGAAGCATTCGGAAAAAGGAAGGTCAAGGAGAAACCCTCTGTGAACAAAGACTACAGAACTTTTTTTTTTCCAGTTTTCTCTTCTCCCGTGTGTTTATTGTCCCCTGTTTGTGTTTATTTGTGTCTGTAAAGCATTGAGAGTTTTAATCTGTTTCAGAGATAGTAGGAACTGCAGATGCTGGAGAATCTGAGATATCAAGGTGTAGAGCTGGATGAACACAGCAGGCCAAGTAGCATCAGAGGAGCAGGAAGGCTGACGTTTTGGG
>NC_063365.1:17517298-17540173 GCF_021869965.1 Rhincodon typus | reverse complement strand
GTAGGGTCTAGGCCCGAAACGTCAGCCTTTCTGCTCCTATGATGCTGCTTGGCCTGCTGTGTTCATCCAGCTCTGCACCTTGTTGTCTAGGAGTGGCAGGATTGTAGGTGATACTGACAGAAATGAATTCATTGACCAATGAGTTTCTCCGAAAGCAGGAAGGAGTTGCATAGTTGCAATGTGAATGAACCAGTAATTTGGAGACCTGGACCAATATTCTGGACTGGAGAATGGATTCAAATCCCACAATGGGGGTTGGTGAATGTAAATTCAGTTACTAAAGTAGGTTCAGGTTCTTTCTTTCAGGTTCCTGCTGGTTGTGCAGATACAAGTAACTTCATTAACTAAAATCTGAAGTTAGTCAATAACACTTCTATGTGACCATCACAGGTTTTTTTACAATAATCAATCTGGTTGAAAAGTAGGATTAAAGACCAACTGGAATGCACTACCAGAAAGTATGACAGAAACAGAATCCATCGTGGCTTTCCAAAGGGAATTGGATAATTACCTGGAGAGAAAAAAATTGGAAGGCCGTAGGGAAAAGGTGGGAGAATGGTAATAATGGAGTTTCTCTTGCAGTCTCAGACAGGAAGACTGAATGGCCTCCTTCTTTGATGTAACTATTCTATAATTCTACAAAAGATGCAAAGCAGCAACAGAAAACTCTTGTGTCTTACTGGCTGTTTATGAACTGTTCTTGTAACATCATTGAACACTGTTGGAGTGTTCATGCCACCGTGCCACCCAACTAGCAGATTGAGAGTGCAAGGTGTGAAAATACATGTAAATACACTTGGGTTTGCTTCGTACGTATTTAAATAGAACTGAATTGTTTTCTCAACATTAAAAATATCATTTGGTTATTTGCAAGTCAAATTAGCTTGACAAGTTGCTTTCTCATATCAGACATTCAGGGTAGGAACATAGGAACAGACATTCAGGGTAGGAACAAAGGAACAGGAACAAAAACAAAGTTGCTGGAAAAGCTCAGCAGGTTTGGCAGCATCTGTGAAGAAAAAAATCAGAGTTAATGTTTCGGGTCCAGAGACCCTTCCTCAGAACTCAAGTTCCGCTGAGCTTTTCCAGCAACTTCGTTTTTGTTCCAGTTCTGAGGAAGAGTCACCGGTCCCAAAACGTTAACTCTGACTTTTTTTCTTCACAGATGCTGCCTGACCTTTTGCAGCAACTTCTGATTTTGTTGTTGTTGTTGTCGTCATGCATGGGAACAGGAGTAGGCCATTCAGTCCCTCAAGTCTGTTCTGCCTTCAATGAGGTCATGGCTAATGGTGGTCTAACTCAATATACTTGCCTTAATACGTTTGCTTAACAAAAATTTAATCTATCTCTAATATAAAATTATCAACTGATCTAGCGTCCGTTTGTGGAACAGAGTTCAAACCTCCATCACTCTCTGTGTGTAGACATGTTTCCTCATATTCCTCCTGAATAGTCTGGCCCTAATTCTCAAACCTCCTATTCTAGAACTCCCCGCAACCAGTGGAAATAGTTTATCTTTATTTACCCTGTTTTTTTCTGTTAATATCTTGACAGCTTTGATCAGATCACCCCTTAACCTTCTAAATTCTAGGGAAAACAGGAAAAATTATTTTTAAAACAACCTTTTCAGAGATGTTACAATGCACCTCTGGGACAGGTGGGACTTGAACCAAGACAACACAAGAGCATGCACTGGGTTGGAAGGACTATTATTCTGAACTTTTTATTTATTTTTCTAATTTATTCCTATGATCTGTAAAGCCAGACATTTTATTTCTTCATTTTTCTAATTAATTTCCTAAGAACTTGTACTGAAGAATCTGTTTATGGGTATACAAGATGGCGCCGTAAGTGGCGACTTGTAAACTTTTCACTGTACTCCTTTGAGTACATGTGACAATAAAGCTAATTCAATTCAAAAGTAAATAGAACTCGATCTTTATTAGGTGGTTGAAAGCATCAAAATTGTTGGACAACAGAGGCCTGAAGTATCAAATCTGCTTTGGTACTTGACTCTGCACTCTTGTCCTGCTAATTATCTCGTGTCATGCTGTTCCATGCTTATTAACATTGTTGAAACTAACTTCAAAATATTAGGCACTGAGTTGTCAAGGTATGTTTTTGTGTATGATATAGATAAAGTTATCACCTGCATGTAATTGTTTCAAAACTGTGCAATTTGCTCACTTTACAACACATTAGACAGGAAGAAGGAATCAAAGAAAAACCCACAAGGTGGACTTTGTATCATTCCTCCCTCTGCACCAGTTGTTAGAAAATAGAGGGCAGAGCAGTGATTTGGTAGAGGCCTTTAAAATTATGAAGGGGTTGAACAGGGCAGAGGTGGAGAAAGTTCTTCCACTGGGTCAGGGAGACCAAAACCCTGCACCATTTAACGTAACATAGCCCCAGTAAATATAATAGAGAATTCATGAGAAACGTCTCTGCCTAAAAAGCAATTACTTTGTGAAACATCCTACCACAACAAGCGGCTAAGATGATTCACACAGATACATTTAAGGGGAAGCTAAGTGCATGAGAACGAATTACGTTAACAGGGTTTGGTGGACTAAGGTGTGAAGTTACTCAGACAGGGCATAAACAAGTATAGCCTGATTCAGTGTTGCTAACTCCATACTGCAGTTCTGTGCAAAAACAGGTCTGTTGCTGTACTGCTTCAGCAGCTCTTTAGAGCTCATCACTGACCTTGATGGCATCCTTCAGTTCAGCTGCATCATAAAGTACAGATGGCTTCAGCAATGCCAGGACTGCCTTCTCAAAATTACCCGACAACTCGGACTTCAGCTCCTTTATCAAATCCTGCAACAGACAAAGGTCAAATATCAAAGGCATGGCAGCATGTGGTCTGGAGCTTCTCCTAGACCGGAGAATACTGCATCTATGTCATGTCATCATGCATACAATATATTGCTTCTGACAGGATCCCCCACAACCACCACCACCCCTACCCCCACCTCAAAATTATCAAGAGGGTGTCCAATATTGCTAAATGAGAAGGTTCGATCAGTGCTCCAATGAGTTCCTACATCCAAGGACGTGCAAAAGATCAACAACTGGGCTGGAGGATTCCATTGAGGATTAGAACAATGTTAGTTGAGGACTATAAGGAGATATTCAAACCTACTGCTAGGCACATTCCCTCCATCAAATACTTTCCCAGTTACAAACAGAGTTGCAACTGTCGAAATTGTATTTATTTTGTTAGAAAACTATTTTGTGTTGTCATTGTGTATGAACCTTTAGAGGAAAAAAAAGGGTGACACAACATATAAATGTTGATCCCACAATTTCCTATTGACATGGTATCTTTTACTGCCTCAGGATATTCCAAAGCATTTCATAACTTTTCAATATTGGACTATAATATTGAAATATAATATTAGAACACAAATAGGACTGAGGAAACGACACATAATTAGAATCTGAAATGCACTGTCTGGAAGTGTGGGTGGAGGTACTTCTGATTAAAGCATTCAAGAGGGCATCAAGGGTTGTGGGGATAAAGCAGGAAATTGGAATTGAGGGCTGTCAGATCAGCCATTATCTGACTGAATGGTGGAGCCAGCATGATGGGCTGAATGGCCTACTTCTGTTCTGTTTCATGGTCTTGTAATATAGGAAGGAACATGAAAGCCAATTTGTCCCACAAACAGTAACACGACAATGACTAGATAACCTGTTTCTGGGAGCTTAGTTGAAGAATAAATATTGACCAGAAC
Organism: Rhincodon typus; assembly: GCF_021869965.1. NCBI lineage: Eukaryota > Metazoa > Chordata > Chondrichthyes > Orectolobiformes > Rhincodontidae > Rhincodon > Rhincodon typus. Next base: position 17,536,433 of record NC_063365.1, on the reverse strand, counting down.
AGGGAGAATTCCACTGCCCTTCTTTGGGATACTGGCACGTGGAATCAGTGCCCTACTGCAGGAAATCCAATGGAGGACTGAAGGAATTTTTGCCTTCAGCCCACACTACGGCAGTAATATTAAGTTTTTTGGATGTGGTTCTCTTCAAAAGTGAGGGAAGGTGAAACAAAGATCCTGAGCCTCACTCACCCAGCAACCAAAGATACTTGCCTTTCCGTACGCTGTTTTAAAGGACAACACAATCTGTTGCCTCTGCTTATTCGAACGATGAGCGACTACATCAATAATGGCCTGTTCATTTGTGCCTAGGAACAGAGGAATTCATAATCAAGAGTGGTTCCCACTGTTACATCCCCATCAAACTTTGCATTCGAATTTATTCAAAAAAAAATTCCAAGTAAATAGCCCACCAGAAATGCTCTGCATTTGGAGAATACTGAGTCATGTATGAAAATGATTTCAACAATGTTCTCTATTGCTGCTTCTTTTTCCCCACAACATTCAGGACTTTTACTTTATATATTTTTTGTTAAACATAACTTCAATCACCATAAAATAAATTGTAAATACGTACATTGATTTTATTACCTTATCTGAACATAGAACATAGAACATAGAACATTACAGCGCAGTACAGGCCCTTCGGCCCTCGATGTTGCGCCGACCTGTGAAACCAATCTGAAGCCCATCTAACCTAAACTATTCCATTATCATCCGTATGTTTATCCAATGACCATTTAAATGCCCTTAAAGTGGGCGAGTCTACTATTTTTGCAGGCAGGGCATTCCACGCCCTTACTACTCTCTGAATAAAGAACCTACCTCTGACATCTGTCTTATATCTATCACCCCTCAATTTAAAGCTATGTCCCCTCGTGCTAGCCATCACCATCCGAGGAAAAAGGCTCCCACTGTCCACCCTATCTAATTCTCTGATCATCTTGTATGTCTCTATCAAGTCACCTCTTAACCTTCTTCTCTCTAACGAAAACAGCCTCAAAATCCTCAGCCTTTCCTCATAAGACCTTCCCTCCATACCAGGCAACATCCTGGTAAATCTCCTCTGCACCCTTTCCAATGCTTCCACATCCTTCCTATAATGCGGTGACCGGAACTGTACACAATACTCCAAGTGCGGCCGCACCAGAGTTTTGTACAGCTGCAACATGACCTCATGGCTCCAAAACTCAATCCCTCTACCAATAAAACCTAACATACTGTACGCCTTCTTAACAACGCTATCAACCTGGGTGGCAACTTTCAGTGATCTATGCACATGGACACCGAGATCTTTCTGCTCATCCACACTACCAAGAATCTTACCATTAGCCCAGTACTCTGTATTCCTGTTACTCCTTCCAAAGTGAATCACCTCACACTTTTCCACATTAAACTCCATTTGCCACCTCTCAGCCCAGCTCTGCAGCTTATCCATGTCCCTCTGTAACCTGCAACATCCTTCCGCACTATCCACAACTCCACCGACTTTGGTGTCATCTGCAAATTTACTAACCCATCCTTCTACGCCCTCATCCAGGTCATTTATAAAAATGACAAACAGCAGTGGCCCCAAAACAGATCCTTGAGGTAGACCACTAGTAACTGAACTCCAGGATGAACATTTCCCATCAACCACCACCCTCTGTCTTCTTACAGCTAGCCAATTTCTGATCCAAACCGCTAAATCACCCTCAATCCATGCCTCCGTATTTTCTGCAATAGCCTACCATGGGGAACCTTATCAAACGCTTTACTGAAATCCAAATACACCACATCAACCGCTTTACCCTCATCCACCTGTTTGGTCACCTTCTCGAAGAACTCAATAAGGTTTGTGAGGCACGACCTACCCTTCACAAAACCGTGTTGACTATCCCTAATCAAATTATTCCTTTCTAGATGATTATAAATCCTATCTCTTATAATCCTTTCCAACACTTTACCCACAACTGAAGTAAGGCTCACTGGTCTATAATTACCAGGGTTGTCTCTACTCCCCTTCTTGAACAAGGGGACAACATTTGCTAGTCTCCAGTCTTCTGGCACTATTCCTGAAGACAATGACGACATAAAGATCAAAGCCAAAGGCTCTGCAATCTCCTCTCTAGCTTCCCAGAGAATCCTAGGATAAATCCCATCCGGCCCAGGGGACTTATCTATTTTCACACCTTCCAGAATTGCTAACACCTCCTCCTTATGAACCTCAATCCCGTCTAGTCTAATAGACTGTATCTCAGTATTCTCCTCGACTACATTGTCTTTTTCCTGTGTGAATACTGACGAAAAATATTCATTTAGCACCTCTCCTATCTCTTCGGACTCCACGCACAACTTCCCACTACTGTCCTTGACCGGCCCCAATCTTACTCTAGTCATTCTTTTATTCCTGACATACCTATAGAAAGCTTTAGGGTTTTCCTTGATCCTACCTGCTAAAGACTTCTCATGTCCCCTCCTGGCTCTTCTTAGCTCTCTCTTTAGGTCCTTCCTGGCTAACTTGTAACTCTCAAGCGCCCTCACTGAGCCTCCACGCCTCATCTCTACATAAGCCTCCTTCTTCCTCTTGACAAGAGATTCAACTTCTTTAGTAAACCACGGTTCCCTCGCTTGACCACTTCCTCCCTGCCTGACAGGTACATACTTCTCAAGGACACGCAGTAGCTGTTCCTGGAACAAGCTCCACATTTCAATTGTGCCCAGCCCCTGCAGTTTCCTTCTCCATCCTATGCATCCTAAATCTTGCCTCATCGCCTCATAATTGCCTTTCCCCCAGCTATAACTCTTGCCCTGCTTTATATACCGATCCCTTTCCATCGCTAAAGTAAACGTAACCGAATTGTGGTCACTATCACCAAAGTGCTCTCCTACCTCCAAATCTAACACCTGGCATGGTTCATTACCCAGTACCAAATCCAATGTGGCCTCGCCTCTTGTTGGCCTATCTACATAAGATAATGCTGCTTTTGTGAGCAGCTTCCTGAGCTATCAGTCAGTCTTTGTTTTTGCCACTATTTTGTACAACACTTGCTAATGGGAATACAGAATATTGCCGCTGTAAAAATAACAGCTGAAGTCTAGTTAAAGTCATTTTTTAGACCCACTTAGATATCAGAGTGTGAATTCCAAATCAGTTAAGCAGTTAAAAGGAACGAAAAACATGCTTGGATGAACATCAAAGAGTCACAATTAAAGTAAAAAATGTCACTATAGTCCCATAGGGCTCTCTCATTAGAGAGGAGACTCCTGGAAGCTGAACCTGAGGGTCATCACACCTCAGACAAGGGGAGAGGTCAAGATAGTGGGACCTTTGAGGTGACCTCAGCCAGTACAGGAATTGAACCTACGCTGTTGGCATAACAAACTAGCTAACCAATCAGCCCTGGATTACTAGTCCAGTGATATTGAGTCTTGTTGGGGAGGCGATGGTGCTGAGGTAACATGTCACTATGTCACAGAAGGAAGCCATTTGGCCCATTAACTTCATGCTGTATGATAGAATTTACACATATCTGACTCAAACAGCAGAGAGCTTTCCTCTGTATCTTGGTCAACATTTATACCTCAGATGCCGCCACCCAAAAAGAACAAAAGCCCCATCACTTTTCTTGTTGTTCATGGGACGTTGTTATGCACAAAATAGCTGCCTTAATTGTTGAGCCATATAACAGTGAATGCAGAGATAGTAAAAACTGCCGATGCTGGAGTCAGAGATAACACAGTGTGGAGCTGGAGGAATACAACAGGCCAGGCAGCATCGGAGGAGCGGGAAAGTTGATGTTTCAAGTCATTTTCTGAAGAAGAGTCCTGACCCAAAACGTCAACTTTCCTGCTTCTCTAATGCTGCCTGGCCTAACGGTGAACGCACTTTTAAGTAAATCACGATAAATGCTGACTAGGCATATTAAGAATGCGAGATCATTCTTAAACAGGAATCATAAACAGTTCTTTGACCATGAAAGGCATCACAACTAACCGAATATCCCACAAACACACACGCGTACTTTCCGGCAGGGGTCATTAAAAGGCAAAGATAAAGAACAACCACCACATTCAACATTTTCTCTTCCCATTCCAGAACCATCACTCACTCAGTTTCTACCAGGAATGGGGGCCTGAGGAGGCAGAAACAGCGATGTACTTTGCAGATTCACTCACCAAAACCTTTCATTGCTTTCCTGAGGACTTCAGCATCCCTCAAGGCATCAAACCCTGAAACTTCTCTTACAGTTCCCCGGTTCACAGGCTAAAGATAACAAGAGATTTCTGTTAATTCCATAATTCAAAACCAGAGCATTATTCCTCATTGGGAGACAGTCATGGGACAGTTTCTTTTCCAAATAAAAAAAGATGGGCGGGTGTCCCAGTGACCACAAGTGAATGGGGAATCTCATAGAAACCTATAAAATCCAAACAGGACTAGACAAGGTAGATGCAGGAAGGTTTTTCTTGATGGTGGGGGAGTCCAGAACCTGAGGTTGCAGTCTAAGGATACGGGGTATTGAGATGAGAAGACATTTCTTCATCCAGAGAGGGGTGAGCCTGTGAAATTTACTACCGTAAGAAATAGGAACAGGGAGTAAGCTGTTTGGCCTTTAAGCCTGCTCCACCGTTCAGTAAGATCATGGCTGATCCAACATTCCTCATGTCCACTTCCTTTCCCCATTATCCTTGACTTCCCTACTGATCAAGAATCTACCTCAGCCTTAAATATACTTAAGGACTCTGTCCCCACAGCTGTCTGTGGCAGTGATTTCCAAAGACTCTCAACCCTCAGAAGAAATTGCTTCTCATCTCGGTCTTATGTTGGCACCCCTTAATTCTGAGACTGTTCTGGTTCTAGACTCTCCCAGGAGGGCAAACATCCTCTCAGCATGTACTGTCAAGGCCTTCAGCACAGAAAGCAGTCAGGCCAAAACACTGAATGATTGAGGAGGAATTGGATATAACGCTTGGGGCTAAAGGGATCAAAGGATATGGGGGAAAAAGTGGGATCAGGCTACTGAGTTGGGTAATCAGCCGTGATCATATTGAATGGTGCAGCAGACTCGAAGGGCTGAATGGCCTACACCTGCTCCTGTTTTGTAAGTTTCTATGTGCCCAAGAACTCTTTGCATCTCTTCAGCATCACCCAGTCCACCATGGGTTAAACTTCTCAGCTTCATGAAGTCTCATTGCAATGTCTGTTAATAAGTGAATGGTCAGAGTCAGGATGTGTATGTCCTAATCCAGATTAGGAAATTTAGGCAGATTAAAGTCCCCATTTATTAAGGGACACTTTACTTCACTCAGTTCTGTACTGGAGCATATACGCCTTTATTGTGATCGCCATGTTACAATCAGAACCTTCCCTGGAGTCTTATGTTGTGATCAGAACTGAACACTGTTAACCGTGAAGTTACTGTAGCATAAATTTACCACTAAATGGACTCCAAAGGTTAAGTAACAAGGCAAATTTGCACAAACTAGGATTCTATTTCCTGGAATTTAGAAGGTCAAGGGGTGTTTTGATCAAGGCTTTCAAGACATTAAGAGGAACAAAAAGGGTAGATTGGGAGAAATGTTTTCCTCTAGTCAGGGAGCCTAGGATTAGCACCATAATCCAAAAACAAAAGCAAGATTTCTCAATTGTGAATTTAGCCAACACTTCTTCACAGAAAGGGTGGAGGGGGAATGGAATTCTCTTCCACAAATAATAATTGATGTTCAATCATTTTTAATTTTGAATCTCTGATTGGTAGATTTTTGTTAGCTGGAAACATCAAGGGGTACAGACAAAGGAAGTACATGAAGTTATGTTGCAGATCAGCCGTTGTTGCGTTGGATCTCAAAACAGGGTCAAGGGGCTAAATGAGCTCTTCCTGTTCCTATGTTCCTCAGTTTTTGCAGAAGTGGGGGGAACTATTTTAAACTAGTTTGTGTGTTAATTGATGGAAAGTTTTACAAAATGTGTGTTAAGAATTCCAAAATACGAAGGGATCTGGACAGAGGCAAGAGGGAAAATTCATATGGAACCATGTTCTCCACACAAATTCAATCCCATCCCTGTCAATTCAAGAACACATTGAGTATATTGTTTCAGCTGGAGTCCAAATGATTTATAGCAACATCCCACTGACAGGCAACATGCACACAGAAGTGTCACAATAAGCCAGAACAACCATCCATCAAGATATCATGCAGCAAGGTCTCTTTGCTTTTTGTTCAATCTTGTAAATTATTAATTGTTTCAATCAAACAACTTTAAACATAAGCACTTCTTGTTTTAGAAAAAGAAGGGTGGCAGGTTTCTTGATGGCACTCCCAATTTGGAGCTTTTCCTTCGTCCACCCCAACTCTTCCTTTGGCAGTTTTGTCCTTATCCATATCTACTCCATTTCAAGGGACAGTTCTACTTGTGCCATTCACTACCTTCCCCATTAGGAACTCAACAATCAGGCAATGTTAAGAATATGGTTATCACAGCCCCTGTTTTCACATGACATTAGCATGTACGCACTGACAGCAGGGATTTTCACTTAAGAATGAGCAGCAAGGGAAGCTGGTTCACTCTTTAGCTTTCTGTACCCATGGACAATGGGGATGAATGCCTCACCTCCTGCCTCCAGTCACCCTCACCGAGATCTATTAATCTAACCTTGACTAAGGAACCTTTCTGCTCCATATGGTTAAATGTCATAAAATGCTTAATGTTCAAGGCTATGGGTCAAGTGCTAGAAAGTGGAATCAATGTAGATTTAGAGCAGTTTTTGCTGCTCCAGACTCGATGGGCTGAAGGGCCTCTTCTGTATTGTATGATTCTACAAACTACTCAATGAAGAACCTATGTGGCATGGGGTAGTGTCCCTACCTCTGGACCAGAGGTCTGGATTCCAGTCCCACTTGCTCCAGGGAGAGTGAACACATCTGAATAAGATAATTTAAAACAAATAAATTATCTACATGGCTATCTGGGGAACATCCAATTTTAAGTTTGTAACACCATTCTTTACAGAAGTCAAGATGCCCACATTCCTTCAGGAGATGGATGAACCCTGAAATTCTTTTAATTCCAAATGGCTAAAAGCATGTATTTTCCATCAAGTGCTCAGAGTTTGGACAAATTGAAATTTGGATCCAGCAATATATATTAAAATAAGAATTAAATCGGATTTCCGCCACCTGAATTTTATATAATATGAATGAAACATTTATTTTAAAAAACTCCTTCATGTCTCATGCTCATCAAATATCCATCTGCTCTAATTCCATTTTCCAGCATTTGGCCCATTGCCTTATATGCTATGGTGTTTCATTTATTCATCCAAATAGTTCTTAAATTTCTCCAGGATTCCCTCGTCAACCACCCTTTTAGGTAATGGGTTCCAAACACCCGTAATTTGATGAGCGGAAAATCATTTCTCAAATTCCCTCTAAATCTCCTGCTCCTTACGTTAAAACTGTGCCCTCTGATTAATGACTGCTCTTCTAAGGGGAAAACTGCTCTCTGTCTGCGCCCCTCAGAACTTGTTTATCTCCCTGCTTAACCTCTCTGCTCTAAGGAAAACAACCCCAGCCTAAGTGTCTCTCTTCATAGCTGAATCTCTCCAGCCCAGGCAACCACATCTTTCCTATTGTATGGTGACCAGAACTGTCACACTACTCCTAACTAACCTGATATGCAGCTCCATCATAACCTCCTTGCTTTTGTTTTCAATAACTTGACTAATAAACGCAAGTGTGCCATATGCCCACTTAACTACCTTATCCACCTGTCTTTCAAGGATCTGTGGATACACACACCAAGGTCCTCCTGATCTTCTGTATTTCCTAGGGTCCTTCTGTTCACCACATAGTCCCTTGCCTGGTTAGATCTCCCAAACGCACTACCTCCCACTTTCCAGGATAAAATTCCATTTGCCACTGTTCAGCCCATCTGACCACCCTGTCTATACCACCCTGTAAACTAAGACTTTCCTTCTCGTTATTTATCACACTGCCAATTTTCAAGACATTTTTGACCCGATTGATCACACCTCCTACATTCATATCTAGATCATAAAATGTACACAGCAAACCGCAAGGGACCCGACACTGAACCCTGTGATACACCCTTTGACCATCATCCTCTGCAACCCCATCACTAAGCCAATTTTCAATTCAATTTGCAAATTATGCTGGACTCCATGGGCTCTTCAGTATTTTATCCAGTCTGCCTTGTGACACTTTGTCAAATGCCTTACTGACATCAATGTCAACCACATCAACTCTATTACCCTCATCTACACACCTCGTCATCTCCTTGAAAAATTCAACCAAATTGTCCCCTTACAACGCTATGCTGTCTATCCTTGATTAATCCTTGCCTCTCCAAGTGAAGGTTAATGCTGTCCCTCAGAACTTCTCCCAATGATTTACCTGCTAAAGGTGGCAGACTCACTGACTTGTAGTTTCCTAGTTTATACCCAACACAATGCGTGAAAATTTCAAAAAGATAAATAAATCTGAATGCTTTTTCACACATATGTCTCAATTTACCATGTCTTTGAATCAACTGCAGCAAAACACTCTCTCTTAGATGATGGGTCATCAGTCTGAGATTTGAACTTAATTTCTCTCTTCATAGACACTTTTGAATACTTCAGGCACTTTCTGCTGTTACCCTTTATTTTCAACTAACCTGCTGATGGCACTTATGGCATCCTTTTTGAAAGCTTTTTATTTCATTATTTTCAGCATCACACAGTATTTTGATTATGGGTTAGTTGTTAATAAAAAAGATAAATCTCTGGATTTTAATCTATGATGACTGAGGATAGCTTACCGTGAAGATGATTGATGTAATGCAGGACGACATGCAGTTACCTCATTAGAAACAATTCCAAAAGGCACATTAGTAAAGCTTACCTCAAATTCTGAGAAAACCTGAAGTATAAAATGCCAAACAACATCAAAATAGAAAATTAGGATAGTTTCCACCAGCAACCTGTTGCTTCATTTTCTTCATTAACATGACTCATCACATTCACAGTAAGAATGGTGATCACACGTGTGATTCATGAACATGAAGGTTTTTGTGTCTTTCCTAACAATATTGCAAAAGGGACTGCAATGGGGGCTTCTGAATGAAGCAAAATGTGTGATTGACTGATATCTAAAGACAAAGGCAATAAATTTGACTTATTCTGAAAAACGATCGAGGGAACAGCCCATTCAGAAAATAGTCACATACTTCCTCTGGCTACATCTGCAAAATTTCTCCAGGACCTCACCCTTCAGTTCGGACTCTGCCTCCTTTTCTTGGAGCAACCAAATGTACAAGGTTCCTGGAACATACACTGACTCATCCATTTTGTCAACACACGTCAGTCAATGCCTGCCTATTGCACACCAACCCTCCCCAATCCTCTCCTGACCATAGCTACTTTAGTCTCTAGTCCACATTGACTACCCTACTCCAGACGTCATTGCTGCAGACTATTTGATGAATGAGTTTACATTACATTGTTCAGACACAAATTCTAGAAATAAACAAGCATTGAATATACCAGATTTTAAACTTTAGCACATAAAGCGAGTTTACTCTAATTCGTATACTAATCTGGCCTCTCATACCTTCACTGGTGCTGCAACTGAAGAGGAGTTTGAGGGGTACCCTTGTGATGGACTAGCTCCATAACCTGGAGTCGTGCCAGATGGATAACCTGGAGTCGTGCCAGATGGATAACCTGGAGTCGTGCCAGATGGATAACCCGGAGTTGGGCCAGATGGATATCCTGGAGTCGGACCGGTTTGAAAACCTGGAGTTGGGCCGGACGGATATCCTGGAGTCGGGCCGGACGGATATCCTGGAGTCGGGCCGGACGGATATCCTGGAGTCGGGCCAGAGGCTGGAAACCCTGGGTTGGAACCAGGATATCCTGGATTGTACGCGGGAGCACCAGGCTGACCACCTTGGCCTTGTGGATACATTCCATATTGAGATGGTTGCTGGTTGGGAGGTACCCCAAACGCATCAGAAATTTGTGGTCTTATTGCGGCTGATAAGTTCTCAATCTAAACAGAACAGAAGACAACATCATTAAGATTCATATTTGTTAAACCACAAATTTGATTCTCTCTTTATTTTAATTTTGCTTGAATAAAACTAAATTCCAACAACTTCACATCTGATTTGTTAACCTCTCATAGCATCTCACGGGAGCTTAAATCAAAACAGAGCTGCGTTTTCCTTATGGGAATTGGGATTAGAACTGGGTGTTGGAAGAACGATACCAGACTAAGATGTACAAAGCAATTCAGTCTCCGACTTTGCTTCAGTCTACTTCTAACTTTGATTAAACAGGTTTGATAGTTTAGCCTGAAAGGTACTGCTTGTCAGTATGATGATTCAAAGAGACCCAACTTGCATTCCATCATCTGGTGTTAGTTTCTAAGCAAGCTTCAAAAATAAAAGTCAACTTGATGTCCTCATCCCAAATATTATCGGTAAATTAGATAATGAAGAGATGACACTCTGCCCAAACCGAGAGGTTATTTGAGTTAGATAGATAAAGGCAGACTAAGGGGCATTATTAGAAACTATGAAAGCCTGGAGTTAGTTTAGATGCTTCTTTTCAAAGGGGATCCTCTGGAGTAGACTACCAGTAAATACAGTGAGTGTGAATTCGCTACAGACTTTTGAGCAAGAATAAGAAACACCTATTTCATCCCAATACCTTTGTTTCATGATCCCCATAAAAGTTAACATCCCAGCAAGTCCAAAGATTATGCGCTAAAACAATTCATCGATAGATACCCAAAATACATACAGCCACAGGAGCGACCAAGGTAGGCGTTGAATAGATGTTGAAAGGCATTTCAATCTTTTACAGGTTGTGGGCATAATCATGGTGCTTGTCTTTGAATTATAGTCTATCTTCCATTTACTGAGACTTGAAGACCTTTTGCCAGGGTCCATTATAATGGCTCCAGAATCACAGATGGCACCCGCTGCATCAAAACGATCTCTACTTTACATCATTTTAATTCTTATTTCTTTTTGTGATCCACAGACAGGTGTGTTTTGTGGTGAGGAGGAGTGGACAGTACTGGGTGACAGTCTTATTATTTATTGTGTTTTGGAATGTATTCGATAACTCAAACTATCATTACTATGCCTCAGAGTCACTGAGCAGTTCAGCTTTCAAACAGACCCTTTGGTCCAACTTGTCCATGCCAAACAGATATCCTAAATTAATCTAGTCCCATTGGCCAGCGTTAGGCCTACATCCTTCTAAACCCTTCCTATTCATATACCCATCCAGATGTCTCCGAGGTCATAAATGAATCCACTCTTGATGCATTTACTGACAATCTAAGGATATGGTGAAAGCAGATAGTATTTATTCATTGAAATACAAACAATTATAACTCTTTCAGGCAATAATCTTTGGAATACTGTACACGAATAATTTGCGACATTAAACGCAGTAAGTATAGAGATCTTGGGAGGAACAAGTGACTTGCGACCTTCGTTCCTAATGTTCTCTCCTACTCAATTTTCCCGCATGTCTCGCGTATTGTAAACTCACTGATGGAGATTATCAGCATTACTCAGCAAATCTAATAATATATTATCATGCAACTAGCAGCAGGGGTGATGGCAAACTGGATGGACTTGTGTTTTTTTTTCAAACTGTCCAGCAATTCCTACATTTAGTGATTTGGTCATACAAACCTCAAATCTTGCTGAAAAGAGAGACATGTTGCTAAAGGTTTTCATCTTGTACTCATCAGGCCAAATGCAAGAATGCCAAATTTCAAACGATCACAACAGTTTAAACTATGAGAGAAGAGGGTGCTGTTTGTTTGGCAAGTTGACTGAATGCTTTCTCCAAGCTCCGAGGTAATTCAAGAAAGGTATAGCCTTGAACACATTCCTTTTGCATGTAGAGACTGGGTCCCTGTGTCTTAACATGTGTCACTTTCAACAAGTGTAACATTGCCGCTTTAGTACAAATGAATATCCTAAATTAGCATAGCCATTATGGGCGACACAGTGGCTCAGTAGTTAGCACTGCTGCCTTACAGTGCCAGGGACCCGGGTTCAATTCCACCCTTGGGTCACTTTCTGAGTGGAGTTTGCACATTCTCCCTGTGTCTGCGTGGGTTTCCTCCCACAATCCAAAGATGTGCAGAGTAGGTGGATTGGCCATGTTAAATTGCCCGTAGTGTCCAGGGATGTTTAGATTAGGCGGGTTAGACATGGGGGAGTGCCGGGGGAGGAGAATGAGTCAGGGTGGGATGGTCTTCACAGAGTCGGTGTGGACGTGTTGGGCTGAATGTCCTGTTTCTATACTGTAGGAATTCTATTAGCACAATCAGCATTGATCAAGGAGTACTTGGGTTTTGAAAGCATAAATCAGTTGAGGGCAGTCTGCAATCTGCCTCGCAAGTATATCTTTTGCAATATGTCTCTCCTTTGACAAAAAATGTCCTATGTTCTAAAAGAAAATGGCATGGAATAATGAGGACAATATAGTTGTTTTGGAGAAAACTGCAAAACGCAATAGCCAGAAGTCATGTCCAAACCAAAGGAGGTGAACAGCATATCTGCATAATGTAAGCTTGTTCCTGTGGTGTGGTTGAAATAACTCCATGAAGGCTGGTATCCCATCACCAAGTCACCCTTTATTTACACATGCAGAGCACATGACACTGATCCAGCTCGCTCAGAGCCACCTCCTGGAGTGAGGAGAACCTCTGAAGCTCCTGTTTATATCTGTCAGCCAGGGCCCCCTGATTGGACCAGGTTAACAGCCACAATCAAGGAACACATACACGATGAGATCTACCTGGCTGACCTTGCTCCAATCACTGCATCGGTCATTCCGAAAAATAATTTCTCTCTTTCTTTTCTATTTTGGTTCCCTTTGGTAGTTTTGCCTGATTGAGGAAAGTCATTTTGCAGGGATGAGATCGCCAGCTCGAAATACACAGCGTGGAGCTTGTGGGAAGAATTAAGTGTCTTCCTCCAGGGCAAATTTGGGGGAAAAGAAGGACATGGTAATCGGTCAGGAGGGTACTGGTTGGTGACCACAGTACATACATAAGCACTTCTGTGAGCCTGTACTCTGTCAGTCCTTGGGAGGAGGCCCATGTTTGGCAGGAAAGGAAGGCCATCAATGAATGCCCAATAATGGGCCTCTGCCCTCATGCCATGACATTCACCAACGGACAAGTAGGGGACCTGCCATGTAGTGGAACATATAAAGCAAACCTTGTTGACTTCCACGTAGGGCAGGGTCCTTCACTCAGTGCCTGGTGAAGGATGCTAGCATTGGGAAGGGTGAAGGAGTTGGTTGTCAGACAACTGTCACCACTGCCCACCTCCCCCGACCTCCCCCCCCCCCAATGCCCCACCCTCACCATCACCCACCCATTCTGGGGTCCATCTATGATCCTTTGGCCTTGGGCAGATGTAGTATTGGCAGCAGGTACTGTCTCCCCAGTAGGACTGCTGAGCAGTGAGGTGTTGCCAATCTGTGACAGCGTCTCCACTTGTGTGGTCCTCATTCCCAGGAAAGACTTGCCTTGCCCAGTTGGCATTTAAGTCAGCGACCCTTCCCACAAACAAAATATGGACACTGGAGGTGTCCAGTTGGCAGGTGAGACCCATTCCCCACAACGTTCATCACATCACTAGATTCCGCAAGGTGTGTTTTTGGCCAGTGCTTTAGATCTGTTCATTGTTCCTACTGGACATCCCATGGATGTCCGTCAGTGTTTATACAGGCTCATGAAAAGGAATTGTGAAGTCATTTAATGAAGAGTAGATTCTGTTAGGTAAATCTGTTAAGCTGGTGCTTTCAGATGGAACCACAAAAGTAAGCTGTCTAGCTTTCCTTATCTATATTCTATTCGCTATTTTGAGATGGTTAATGAGCACACCACATCTCTTTCCCCCCTTGTACACTTCCACCAAGTACCATGACTAGAAAGTATTTCCCTCAGCTTCCACTGCCCTTGAAGTAACAAAGTACAGATGGGAAAGGCCATTCAGCTCAGATGCCAACAGGCACCGATGTTCACCCACATCCCGGAGAGAAATGCAACCAGATATTATACATCAGCAGGCAAGAAAGGGTTAATTCTCCTATACAAACTGCAATTCAAGTTAAAATAAAACACGTGTCAGAGACCTTTCAAATCACAAATGGTTCAGACAGGACTGACAGACTGGCAAAAGACAGAGTGTTTCCGCTGTCGGAGAATCCAAAACTAGGGGCCATAAACACAACACAGTTATTACTAATTCCTAATCAGGAAGCTAGGGTGGTCAGAATATGGAACTTGTGACCATAGGAAGTGATTGAGACAAATAATGAAAGTGCTTTCAAAAGTAAACTACAACAATTGAAAGAGAACAGAAAAATCAAAAGGCAGGCTGCGAAGAGATGTCAAAACAAGAAGAGACTTGTGTAGAGTATAAACAACAGCAGAATCTTTTGGATCTGAATATCCAGTTTCGCTGCTCTACATAACCTCAAAGAGTCATGATTTTCCTTCTTTCAATAATTTATTGGCCTTCTTTTAGTCTCAGTACTAGCTGGAAAGCTGGTGTGAGTTTCACCTCGGCCATTCGGGGGATTCCCAGCCCCATTGTTCAGCCAGTTCTATCAGGGCCCCTCCTCCCCACAATGCCAGTCAATCTGCAAGGCCTGGCAGCTCGTAAGCCCCCAGCAGCGCAACTCGGAGGCTGTGACCTCAGCAGAGACTGCACCTACTTGAGAGAAGCAGTGATGGGCACTGCTTCTTTTTGGGTGGGGGAGCTAAGTGGGTTTAGGAGTCACTGGGCCAGTCAGACAAGTCCCAGCAAGAGGTGGGACGGTGGTCTGATGTGTGGGAGGCAATAATTGGGAGCAGGGGTTGCAGCAATATTCCCACTTGGACCACCCCAAACAGCACCCCCTACCGACTGGATGAATGCCAAGGTGAGTGAACGGTAGCAGGCATGCCACTCCCAGCCACCCCTCACCATTTTCAGGCTTCCGACAACCTCTCTCCACCCCATCTCTCAACCTCCCACGTACAGGCTCCTTCAAAATTCAGCATGCCACATGCAAACGTGGAGATATTAAGGTGGCATTCTCTTGTATGGGATGCCAGCCTGTGCTAGGTCAGACTGCCCCAGACTGTACAAAGGAGTGCTTTATGCCATAAGGCTGCTTTCTTCCTCACCCCTCTGCCCGGAGTCCACTCAGCCAAAACCGGGAATTCACTGCTTCCAGCAAATGAAAAATGCATTCCCAAAATGCAGTCAAAATGACTCCATAATACAACAGGAAACAGATGTGAATTAAACTTCTTGAACGTACTGTATATGAAGATCGAAAACCTTGGTCCAGTGCAGTTTTGTTTATAAAAACAAGATAACCCAGATGCTGAAAATCTGAGATAACAAGGTGTAGAGCTGGATGAACACAGCAGGCCAAGCAGTATCGGAGGAGCAGGAGGAGCAGGAGCAGGAGGAGGAGGAGGAGGAGGAGGAGGAGGCGGCAGCGGCTGCTTGGCCTGCTGTGTTCATCCAGCTCTACACCTTGTTAACTCAGATTCTCCAGCATCTGCTGAAAATCTGAGCTAGGAGCATGACACGGTTGAATGACACAGCAACATTGCTGAAGGCAGAAACAGGTGAAATTGATAATATTTAATAGAAAAGTTAAAAATTCCTACGCTCCGCCGATGCTGCCAGACCTACTGCAGTATTTCTTTATAGTTTTATTTTGGCTGTTCTGGGATTTATACCAGAGCCATAAAGACACTTTCATGTACAGGTTTAGTTCCACTTACCCTTCCTGACATATTGGAGAAATCAGCACGTGTAGCGAGGCTTCCAAAAGAATCCAATCCAATGGGCATGGTCGGATTGGGGCCCCATGGATTACCACCTGAAATTGAGCAAGAAACTTCAACAATCATCAAGAAACAGTAAACGCAGATCCCTAATGCCACCAAGAGTTCACACAGCATTGCTGCCAACTTGCCAAAACCGACTCAAAGAAATGACAGCATTGTGGATTGGACACTGTAAGGCCTTAGAATATTCAGGGGATATGGATAGAAACTTACCAACAGCAGCAGGTGCGTGTATCCTCAGGCTATGCCACATTCAAGCCAAAAGAAGAGAATTAAAACCAACTGAGACATACCACATGTTTTCTTACTGGCTGCCCAGACCAGGCCCATAGCATTAATTAACAGCCCAATAAATGCAGGCAAGGAAACAGAGGTTTCGTTGCAATGGGTTGCTGTCACCAAAGTCAAAGTGGAGGTCTGGTGTGAAGAGTCTGTGGAACTCTCTTCTCCACAGAGGGGTGGAGGCAGAGTCATTGAACATTTTTAAGGCAGAGGTAGATAGATTTGGGTAACAACAGAGTCAAACAATAATCAGGTATTGGCAGTAAAGTGGAGTTGAGACCACAAACAGATCAGCCGTGATCTTACTGAATGGTGGAGGAGGCTCCCAAGAGCTAACTGACCTACTCATGCTCCTAATTTATATGCTTGTAAGTGGGAACCATGACTTCACCTTACTGTAGTGACTGGAAGCAGGTGGATCTCATTGACCATGAGATCCTTGATTGGGGTTGTAAACCTGAGCCAATCAGGGGGCCCCAGCTGACAGATATAAACAGGGGATTCAGAATCTCCTCACTTCAGGGACGGACTCCGAGCTGGCTAGCCACAGCTAGTATACTGTGCACTTGTAAGTAAAGGGTGACTTGGTGACAGGATACTGGCCTCTGTGCAGTTATTTCACTTATGCATAGGAGTAATGACCCGAGATGACGTAAGGTTTAACAAAACGCTGCTCGAAGTTGAGCAGACATAAGCACAGGGTTAACAGTTTTCCTGGAGGTATGTGCACAACCGATTTAGTTCATTCTGTGGTATTCTCACTTTAGACTCAGAAAGCTGTAGCTTCAAGCTCCCGGGTGTGGAACAAAGACCTAGGTGCTACATTGATAGTATGTTGCATTGTTGGAGCACAAAAGTAATACAAGCGCTACATTGTTCAAGCACAGAACTAGTATGAGTGCTACATTGTTAGAGTACAAAACTGATACGAACTGATGTACAATACTGATATCAAGTGGCATTGTTGCCAGTTTTCATCCTTTATTTAAGACTGAGGCTTAAGATTCAACCTACTTCAATTCATGTATGACCAACCAACATTTTGCATAATAACTACCTGGATTCATGTCGCTCTTTAACTTACCAAATCATCTTAAAGCACTTTGAAGAGGCACTGACATTGTTAAAATGTAGGTAAATAGCCATAGTCTTTTCCCCACGGCAGGACAGTCTAAAACTAGAGGGCATAAGTTTAAGGTGGGGGCGGGGGTAGGATTTAGAAGGAAACTGATGAGCAACCTTTTCACACAGAGGGTGGTGTGTATATGGAATGACCTGCCAGAGGAAGTGGTAGAGGCGAGTACAATTGCAGCATTTAAAAGACATTTGGACAGGGACATTGATAGGAAAGATTTACAGGGATATGGGCCAAATGCAGGCAAATGGAAGTAGTTCAGTTTGGGAAACCTGGTTAGCATGGATGAGTTGGACCAAAGGGGCTGTTTCAGTGCTTATGGCTATGGGTGCTGGGGAAAGGCACATTGAAAGAGATAAGATTTGAGGCAGTTTAGGTGAAGGAGACTCAAAGTTCAACTCCCAGGTAAGCAAGGTTCTAGCAGAACGTGTGGCACTGGGGGAGAGGGAATAATGTAAAAGGTGATTAGGTACAAAGGACCTGTAATGGAATATAGGACTGGAGAAGATTCTGACATTGACTTTCCCAATGTCATGGAATTCAATCCCAGCTGCAAAGGTGAATGAAAAAGCCAATTATATTAAAGTCTATAAAATAGGCGAGCTTGACAAAGGAGTGATAGCATGCTCCGTAGTCTCTAGCAATGTCCTGAGTGACTTTGACCAGAGTTATCTTAATTCAGTCAGGAGAGAATCCTTGCTGCACAGGGACAGCTTGAATTTTCATCTTGCAGAATGCAGAATGGGCAGCAAACTCAAATTTAAATTCAATAACCTGAACTGGGCAGAAATAAAACACTCATAATCCCCGAGTCCCTTTGAGAGTGTGACATTTCAATCAATGTGCTTGTGTTCGGCTCATTGTCTCTGCCAATTGAGGAGATCACCAGCACTGAGTGACTTTTCTGAAGTCAAGTGGAGCCACTGGAAAGATAGAACTCAAGTAAGATGCAAAAAACAAAAAAGGCTCTCGAAATATGAAATCAAAATGGCAGGCCAAATAAAAACTGCAGCGTCAGAGGAAGACTGCAGAGTGCCCAGTAGTTTTCCTTAAGATTTATAATTATATCAGTAAGATGTTGAAGAGAAAGTTATTTTATGGAGATCTGAACCTGTCGGTGACCTAGTGATGACATCATTAGTAATCCAGAATCTCAGATAATGTTCTAGGGACATGGTTCAAATACCACCATGGCAGATGTCAAAACTAAATTCAATTTTAAAAAATCTAGAATAGAGCCAAGCTGGCCAAATGGTGACTCTATGCGTGACACTGTGTAACCACAATGGATTGATGTAAAAACCCACCCAGCTCATTAATGCTCTTCAGGGAATGAAATTTGCTGTCCTTGCCTGGTCTGGCTACAGATGACTCTAGACCCACAGCAATCTGGCTGACTGCGAACTGCCCTCTGGACAATTAACGATGTGCAATAAATACTGGCTTAGCCGTGAATGAATTAAAAGTAAAAGGTTTGAACGGATGAGAGATTGTCTCACTGAGGAATGAAGAATCACAACTCTCAGCTGGGTGGTCTCCAGGGAGGGTGCGTGAAGATCTTTCAGATTTGATTAATGTGTAATTTCTTGAAAATTGGCACTGCCCAGAAATTATTAAGCATCAGGTCCCTCTAACCATGACTCCTCCCCCAACACATGCTTGCACACGCACACACACTCTTCTTCCAAAAGCCCCTGGAGAACCATAAATTACTTGAGTCATGCAAACTTTATGGTACCTGGTGCAGGTGGGTATCCTCCTGTTGCTGGCGGGTAGCCGCCTGGGGCTGGCGGGTATCCTCCTGGGGCTGGCGGGTATCCTCCTGGGGCTGGCGGGTATCCT
>NC_063365.1:17481445-17517288 GCF_021869965.1 Rhincodon typus | reverse complement strand
ATCCTCCTGGGGCTGGCGGGTATCCTCCTGGGGCTGGCGGGTATCCTGGGTAACTCATCCTTTAAACCTGAGAAGCAAAACAAATTCAAATCTGAAAAAAAAAGACAACTTGGCAATGCAGTTACTTACGACAACTGTCTCAAAAGGAAAAGGAGAAATAACTTGGATTTATATAGCGCCTGTCCCAAACTGTCCAGACATCCCACAGCGGTACAGCTAATGAAGGATATTAAAAACCGAAAGAACTGCCGATGCTGTAAATCAGGAACTAAAACAAAGTTGCTGGAAAAGCCCAGCAAGTCTGGCAGCATCGGTGAAGGAGAAAACAGAGTTAACGTTTCAGGACCGGTGACCCTTCCTCAGAATGAAGGATATTTACTGTTTTGATGCAGGAAATAAACCAGGTTTTGGGGGTTACTGTGCTATCGGTGTTAGCAGCTCAGTTAGCTGAATGGCTGGTTTGCAATGCAGAGTGGGCCAACAGGGTGGGTTCAATTCCCACACTGTCACCATGAATGTTCTTCCTTCTCAACCTCTCCCCTCACCTGTAGCATTGGTGACCCTCAAATTAAACCACCCGCAGGTGCCTCTGCTATGAGGGAGTGGAACTGTGGTGAGAATTCCTTCTATGTTAATGACATTATATAAATGCAAGTATTGCTGTCAAATTGATCACAAGGCACTCTGCTAAAGTAGCAGAGAATGAAATTTGATCAATGTCTTTGGACAGCTACATACCACCCACTCAATAAAAAATGCTGTAACCAAAACTGGTCCAACAGAATCAAGAGCTTCGCCCATTTTATCCAGTTGAATGGCCAATTGATTCAATTCACTTCACCGGGCAACGTGGTCAGATCAGATCTGGGATCGGAGCTGATCAAGTTGGACAGGAGTGCGTTGGAACAAAAACCAATCTATGGTCCGTAGAAATCCACGTCATGTAGAATCGTAGAATCCTTAGTGTGGAAGCAGGCCATTGAGCCCACACTGACCCTCTGAAGAGGATCCCACTCAGAACCACCCCCCTCCCTATCCCTGTAAGCCTGCATTCTCCATGGCTAACCCACTTAGCCTGCACATTCCTGGATGCTATGGACAATTTAGCATGGCCAATCCACCCTAACCTGCACATCTTTGAACTGTGGGAGGAAACTAGAGCACCCGAAGATAACCCACACAGACACAGGGAGAATGTGTAAACTCCACACAGACACCGGAGGCTGAAATCAAATCCGAGTCCCTGGTGCTGTGAGGCAGCAGTGTTAACCACTGAACCACCGTACCACCCCACATGCCTGGATCACAGCCTGAATTCTTTTTAAACCAACAGCCTTACAACTGGAAACTTGGTAATGAGCCAAAGTTCCAGATTTTCCCACAAAGCAGAAGGGAGTGAAGGAATTGGAGGTTGATTAAATACGAGACCATAAATGCTGAGACAACTGTTTGTTTGGTGCAAGGAAGATTTCTTCAATGTGCAACTGTGCAATAGCTTAAACAAATACGAGTGACAAACTGTAAGATTATAACACATTTGCAAGAGTGTAAGGACAGCTCTGAGATGTGTAAACATGCAATATCGGTATGGGCTGGACTTCACCAGTATGTGGGAACGTAGCCACAAACACGGGGGTAAGGGTGTCGAGGAAGAAGCAGGAGGTTTAGAACGGCAGCATATTTCGTTGCATCTCTTTCTTGCACATACCTGCTGTTTCATAAAGTGGCCATTGTAGATTACTATTAGTTCAACTTGCAGCTCAGTTTATGAGCTTTAGCGCTGGATCCATACACAGCCATTTCACTCAATGATATGGTTGGAGTCTAGCCTAGAGGGATGGGAAAAAGTCTCGCTCACTGTTGACTTTCAAGAGTTTTGCTTTGAAGTGGCTTTAGCAAAACTCAATCCCGCTTCTATGGTTGTGGAAGAAAGTCATACATTTATATAGTGCCTTTTATGACTTCATGATGTCTCAAGGTGATTCATAGGCAGATTATACTTTTAAAGGTGTGGAGCTGTTCATCCAGTTCCACACGTTGTTATCTCAGACTCCAGCATCGGCAGTTCTTACTATCTCTTATACTTTTGAAGTGTGGTCACTGTTTGAGATGCAGGAAGTATAATAACCAAGTTGCACACAGTAAGAAACTGCGATGGAATAATGAATTGACAATTTAGGTGTTTGTGCGGGACTAGACCCTTAAGACAAACTGGCATTTTGATGCCAATCTGTAGTTCAAGAAAGTTGTACCCCCTCCAAACACCCAGGAATGTCCTTATGTTCAGTCCCTAATCCTTGTCAAATACACTGTTTATTCTATTGGAAACACCATTTAATCTATCTAACAATGCACCTTAAACTGCTATTACTATTTTAATGCCACTTTGTCTCAAGAAGATTTAGTCCTGTATGAACAGCTATGATTATCAGATCATTATCACAATGCTATGTGCGACATCTTGCTGTGCGCAGGTTGGTATCATAATGGCCAGGCCTCAAACGTACAGCTGCATGCAAAATGTGTTACAACATCCTGAAGCTGCAAAAGATGCTATATAAATTCAAATATTTCTTTCTTACCTATTGATAAAACTTCAGTCTAGTTTCATTAAGTCACCTCAGGCAGAACACTTGAACAGCCAGCACCGAGTGCAAGACTTCCGCACCTAACAATTTGGACTAGACTTGAATCAAACTTGTGTTAATCCACATGTGCTGCTTAACAACAGTGTTTGTGCCAAAGGCAGCTTGTTGCCATGGCAAACCACGGGAAAGGTCAAGAAACTGTAAGAATGTGAGTTAATAGAGTAGACTTTGAAGGATTATATGACAAGTACAGTTTTGTCACCATCTGTTTATCAGATCATAATGAACTCATCGTTCCATTCACTAATAATGACCAATAATGGTTACTGATTCCTCACCAATCTAACAGACTGGTTAGGCTTTGGAACACACTGGCCAATAGCATGATGGAAACATATTCAAAAGTAGATTGAAGGGGGTGAAAAACAGCAAAGATTGGGGAGTTGGAAAAACTCTACTGCTCTTTGAAAAAGCTGTCGTAGACTCAATGGGCTGAATGGTCTCCTTCTGCTCTGTACAATCATCTAAGTGAAAATTTCTCTCAATTTTGATTATTCACAGCATGAATCTGCAAAAGAACAAATTGCTGGAGAAACTCAACAGGTCTGGCAGTGTCTGTGGAGACAGAAACAGAGTCAACGTTTGAATCCAGTGACCCTTCTTCAGAACTCTCAGTTCTTTGTCTTATTTTTAGTATGTTAATTCCTTTTGTGGTGGTGAAATAGTAAAAAGTCCTAAAGTGGAGCCTTTAGGAAGAAAAACTCACTAAATTCTGACACAACTCATTGCAAATTGAGTAATGCTGCATCCTTCTTGACCTAGAGAGTATTTAGAGGTCAGCGAAATAAGCTGCATGAATCAATTCCTCCAAGGAGCTGTGTGTATGTCAGAGAGAGGAAAGGGAATGAAATGGTGAGAAAGATACAGACAGTTGCAGAGAGAGATACAGACAGAAAGACAGACAGACAGGCAGGCAGGCACAGAGAGAGAAGCAAAAGCATTGAGACATTGGAGAGAGGCATGAATGAACAGAGAGACAGTACAGGCTGGAAAGAGAACAGGAGAGAGAGAGGGAGATGGAGGGGATGGAGCGTGGAAGTGAGTGTGACAGTGGGAAGACATTGGGAGGAGATCGAGAGAGTGAAGGGGAGTGGGACAAAGTGAGTTGGGGGGGGGAAGCTGGGCAAGGAAAGAGAGAGAGCACGAAGGGTGGGTTAGAGATTGAGGAAATGAGAGGGAGAAAGTAGAGTTGGGGAGACATGTGGGTGATGGAGATCTCTATGGAAATAGGCAGGAGGCTCAAAGGTTGATGTGGGGAACATGAACAGAAAGTAAATGTTTGTGTGCATGAGAGAGAGAAAAGGAGTGAGAAGGACGAATATATATACACGACTGTATTTTGTTACTGTTGTGTTTAAAATAGCATTTGTCATCAGGATAGTCATACATAAGTATGGGCCAAATGGCCTGTTTCCACACTGTAGGGATTCTATGATTCTATGATGTGTAATCTGAGTCAGAAGCTGATTATGGGAAAACTGCAGCTACAGTGGGCAGTTACACAACTTGCCTTATCAAGGATCAGTTTCCTAAGGGTATGGACGTGAAAGCTCTTGTGGTGGGGGCGGGGGGCATGGGAAGTTCGTGGTGGTGGGTTGGAAACGGACTGAAAGCACAGGATGCATTTTCAAGAGTCTTCTGAAAATGAAGAGAGAGTTATAAGGAAACAATGCAGTTTTGCAAAAGATCTTCAAACATCATTAAGAGAGCAGAGACAACAAAACAGTACCAACAAATTGGTGAAATGTTTACTGGAGAAGTGTGCCAATTCACTTTAAAGACTGCATTGTGCAACAATATATTTAAAAGAACAAAACTGACAGTTGCTCAGCCAGAAAATGGGCAACAAATGAACACATACATTCAGTTTCAAAACAAGTGTGAGTTACTCTCCAAACCTGCATATTCAATTCAGCTAAAACCCTGCCTCCCACAAAACAATCCAGGCCCCCAGGTTAACAATGCAAGATCCATCTTCTGCACTGGGATCAGGCAGGCTCTTCAAACCGTACTCATTTTTTTTTAACGCTACTGGAACCCACATGTCATAAAATGCCTCTCTCATGCGATGTTTTCAGTCTATTATCAATGATTCATCCCAACCGCTTTACAACCTCTACCATTTTTCATTAGCAAAAGTGAAACAACTCCACGAAAACTGGTATCCCGTTACTGAGTCAGCCTTCATCTACACATGCATAGCACATGACACTGACCCAACTAGCTCAGAGCCAGCTCCTAGAGTGAGCAGAGCCCCTAACACTCTTGTTTATATCTGTCAGCCAGAGTTCCCAGATTCAACCAGATTACCATCCCCAATCTGGGAACTCATTCTATGAGGTTCATCTGGCCGGCCTCATTCCAATCAGTACAAAAATAACTTAATGTTCAAAGAAACTGAATTGTGTGGATTGTGTCGATCATGGTTCAGGAGCTCTTTTGCCTCAGACACTCAAGATTCATGTCCTGCTCCAAGGGGGAGATTTTACTGCCTTCGCCCCATCGCAGGTTTGATGGAAAATTTAATGAGGTTGTGGAGGAGGGAGCTGGGAAATGGAATGCCTTTTGAGCAGGCACTGAGTGCTTGACAGAGACCCAGTGTCTGGAAGGGGACAGCCCACTGAGAGCCACCTCACTGCTCATGAAGCTAGTACTCTCCCCCAAGACCCACTTTCTGCCATTGGTCACTCACACCTGTCTTAATGGTCAACCCATCCTAGGCCTTGGGTGGGTGTACTACAGGCAGCAGCCACCTTCTCCTCAATGGCGCTGCTGAGCAGTGAGGAATTGCCAGCTTTTGACTGCCCACAGCCCAGCCTTACACCTCCTTTTACAGCTCAGTTTATTTTTCCCCAAATCCACACCCGTGCAAATAGCAATTATTCCCATCCACGACATCAGGGAGTACTTGTTAACACAAAGAAAGCAAAAGGAACCAATTCTATCTTGTTGTCTAATTGCCTTGGTCTACAGAAGATTTTACATTTGTGGTTACACAGATAAATTTTAACAGAAAAAGTTAAAACCAAATCGATATGGCAAAACTTAGGTGGAACTTTCTCAATTTGGCCCAAGGTGGAAAATCTACCTGAGAGCTTCTAGACCAAGCATGACCTCTCAGGATGTGGCAGGTCTACCCATCAAAAGAAGTCTCTTTACCCAAACACGACCCTTGCAGTGCATTCCATTCAACTAACAAATCCATTGGAATTCTTCACATCCCATCAATCCAGCTTCCTTTTTAAAAAAGAGAGGGCTCTAGACTTTGGATCAACTGCCATCTCTGTCTTAACTAAACTATGGAAATAAAGTGCACTTTAACATTTATCATCTAAAGTCTGCATAGATCATACACATAGCCTCTGGTCCAAGTTTAGTAGTTTCCTTATTTCAGTCTTACGTATTTTAAAAGAAAAGTATTTTAATTGACCATTCTTTATTGCTGATTGCGCTATGCTTTAGAATTTTGTTCCTTCCTTGTCTTCTCTTTGGAAAGCATGCTGACATACACAAGTCTTTTTTGAGGTGTGGGTTTAAAATGTGACAAAATATGTTGACAGGATTGGCCAACCTTTTGATCTGCATAACTTGTTTGAACATGTAAATCAAATGTTTCCCTCTTACATGATATTTTCAGCCTGTTATGAATGACTCCTACCAAATCTTTTACCACCGCTTCCACTGGAGACCCATTCATAAAATGAGATCCCTTCATGTTACAGACATTTACTTTTGCCAGCGAGGTCATGCATTATCCAACATTTAACCACACAAAATCCATCTGCCAAAAGAACACAAAACCACTGCATAAACCTCTAACAAACTACTTAAGAGAACAAATAACTTTCATAGAATGGTGACAGCACAGAAGGAGCATATTTGGCCAATCAGGTCCGTAACTAAATCCCTACAAGAGCATCTCAGCTAGCACCACCCCTGGCTATTTAACCCTCAGTCTTCTTCCTTCAGAAATACACAATAAAATTGTACTTACTGGATTTAAAAAAGAAACTAGCAGAGTGAATGTACAAATAATCTGATTGAACACAATTTTCAGGTTGACACTTTGCCATGCAATGTAGTTGGAACGAATTAAACCACAGTTTTTTTTAAAAGACGACAACATTCAGGACTGCTTTTTGTCATGAATTTGAAAAGTTGCTTTTAAACTTCCCCAGTTTAAAACTTCTAGAAGAAGCCCAGTCAAAGATGCAGTGGCTCGGAAAAGGAGATGGCGAAAAAGAAAAGCTGAAGGAGGAAATTCCAGAGCCCAGCGCCAGGATATCTAAAGGCACAGGCACCAATGGTGGGGCGAAGGAAGGGGAAACATGTACAAGCCAGTGAGAGAAACATAGTGTTTGCTAAGACTAGAGGACGTTACAGACTTCGCGCAAGGTGAGCCCATGGAGGGATTTGAACATGTATATAATAAACCTATTATAGACCAGAAACCACTGTAGGTTAATGAATAGAAAGGGGTAATAAGCAAATTGAACTCTCAACTCCAACATGATGGGAGGTGACGTAGAGGTGATTCTGATTCAGCTGTAAGAAACAGTTGTGTCTCAAAGCTGTGAAACAGAGAGATCCAGAATTTTGTAAAATCCCATGTCTCTCACTTGGTTTCTTGCTCTGCCACCTTCACTAATGGGCAAAAATAAAATAATGGCCAAATATTCAAATTTATTGTTTAAAAAGTGAACCAAGTTGCACAGGGATGATTGGAAACTCCAAGCTGACTACAGCTATCCATGCAAAGAATTAGACAATGCAACATTTCAGTTTTCTTCTCCTTAGCTGTTAATCATTTCTCAGACTGTCTCTGTACCACATCTGCACAACCAGCAAAAGACAGACCTGAAGTTCTAAAGTGTCCTTCATGACTTCAGGATGTGGGCCAATAAAGTACTTGTGAAACATGGTTCCCTTTGGAACATGGGGAGCATGATAGCTAAATTGTGCACAGCAAGCTCCTACAAACGCCTAGTAATAATACCCAGACAATCTGATTTTAGGTAATATTTTGGGTGGTAAATGTTGAAGTCACCAGGGATAATTCCCCTACTCTGTTCAAAATAATGCGCAGAATCTTTCAAGTCCACTGATGAGGCCTTAAAGTAAGGCTGTAATTGTGGCAAGGCCACCTGCTAAGGGTCACACCTTATACATATGTGCAACATTGCAGTGTGGCTTTTAAATTTGTGTCCAGCAGTAATGCATTGTGTATTAGAAATAATATGTAAATAAGGGCCAATGCAATGAAAGAAAACTTGAGAGGAGCCCTTGAGTGAGTAGCTTTCAAAAGTGGTGACCATGTTTGGATTTGGTCTTAATCCTTTTCCCCAGTGTTTTCATAGACTTTATTTATTTCACTGTCAGCGCTGATCTCACTTAAGTGGCTGCCCTTTCAATCCTGCATAAACTCAATCTCAGCACTTTCCTTTTAATTTTCTGGCAGAAGGTTATTTTTAAATCATGCTGAAATCAGTCAGACTATACTTAACAGCAAATCATTGGCATTAAAGTCTCAATTTCTCAGAGATAATCGCCTTAAGATACAGCAAAGACAACTTGGGGTTTAACTGTTTAAAAGTGCATCAAGAATTTGCAGCTTTTACCCGTCAGGTTGCAGCCTGTCTAATGCTAATAGTATGAGATCACAGGTCGAACATACTGCACAAATGTATGGAGTAAAGTGGCCATTTGTATTGTGGGTCCTCCTAGCTCCTGCGCTGGGAATAAACACTGTTTTGGGATGGTCTCAGTTGGTGAATGACATTATGTACAATCAGGTTCATCCTACTCCTTCCACCATACTATAAGAGCTTTCTTCTCCCAACTGTGGAACAGGCCTGTTATTTTCCATAATAAATCTACAGACTTCAAGAATTCAGATATATTGTTCAGATAAATGCCCATTATTAACATTCTCTGCAAATGGTAAAATAATCAGCTGTTAACCAGAATTCATGGAGTCAGGCAACATTAATAGGTCAGAGTTGAGGGGGTCATGTTGTCTTGATAACTGTCATACTTGCAGAAAGAAATCCACAAAAGACATTGTTTCCCTTTCTCACTCACCAAAAACCCGCAAGCAAGGTGAAAAAAAACATCTCTTCCAGGAGTCAGCTTTTACACCAATTAGTAGCACAGAGATAAAAACAGAATGTGCTGGAGAAACTCAGCAAATCTGGCAGCATCTATGGAGAGAGATAGAAAGATGTTTTGAGTCCAATAGCAGTTCTGAAAAACAGCCATGTTGGATGCAAAACATTAACTCTTTTCTCTCTCTCTCCTTTGATGCTGCCAGATCCGCTGGATTTCTCCAACACTTTCTGTTCTTCAGAGCTGTGATTAGACTCAAAACATTAACACTTTCTCTCTCCACAGATGCTGTCAGATCTGCTGGGGTTTCTCCAGCATTTTCTGTTTTTATTTCATATTTCCAACATTCGCAGCATTTTGCTTTTTTTTTAAAATAGTAGCATAGAGAGACTGGTTGCTTCAAGCTGAAACACACGTTTTCATAATTGCAAGTTGGCACTGCATAAGGATGCCAAAGGTCGAGTGTAGTGCATAGGAAGGAGGTTAAGGGCAAGGATTAATTGAATCACACAAGCCCCTATTTTGAAATCATACATTTCTCTCCAAATAGAACCAACGTATGACTTCATGGAAACTGACTGAACTCGCTGCAATTTGGAAAGGGGTTTGGCTGCAGCCCCCAAAGCGAAAATTTCTGAACTGATCCAGAGCACTGAAAGTTTATTTCTCAAGAAACAGCCAAAAAATAAAAAGACCTGATTACATGTCATTAATATATCGCATTTGTGAGAGCTTGCTGCATGAAATTTGGTTGTAGTGTTTCCTAAACTACAGAGGGACTACACTTCAAAAGTACATCACTTGCAGTAAAGCACTTGTCCTGAGGTGAGGTGCATTTTTTTAAAAAACTTTTTCTCCTCCCAACAACCTTTTAATATCAAAAAATAAAGGAGTAACATTTGTGTGAGTTCATTACCAAACATTTTCTCTTGAAAATTAAAGAACATTAATTAATGTTCAGAAACAAAAATAGAAATGACTGGAAAGGCTCAGCAGGTCTGGCAGCATCTGTGGAGAGAAATCAGAGTTAATGTTTCAGGTCCAGCGACCCTTTCTCAGAATTTGAATAAATAATGTTCAACTTGTCTCCATACAGCATTTCCTCTTTCGGGTGCCATGATATGACTGTAAAAGTACAGTTGCCAGAGTCCTACTGGACCTCATTTGAGAGAGACGACTAGTGGTGGTATAACCTGAGGGTCACCACATCTCAGGTGAGGGGAGAGGTTCAGAAGGAGACTCCTTCATGGTAACCTCAGCCAGTGGGGGAATTGAACCCACACTGTTGGCATTACTATGTATTGCAAGGCAGCCATCCAGTCAACTGAGCTAAACAAATTATTCACTGTATATATGCCACTTCAGGCATACCCAAAGGCAAACCATTTCAAATTGAAAATTAAAAACGTGCGATAGAAATATACTTTTTGCCACACTCCATCTTCCACTCTGAGGTCCCTCAACATAATTTCAATACTGTTGACAGTTATAATGTACATTCAATGTTAGGTTTTCAGACCAAGGGGTTTGAAAGATTCCCCTCCCTAGGAATACAAAGGCTGAAAAACTTTAGGCAGCATCCTTTCCCCAATGTGTCTCCGTGCCCCCAAACGTTTCTGCATTCCTCAGCAGAGTGTCTTGGAACTTGGAAGGTGCCAGTCTGCAATAGTTGGTCAAGGACAAATCTTTCTACTGGAAGACCAGTAAGTTTCACACAGATCGTCTTCCTTTGAGCTTAAGTTATCCTTCAGCAGCAGATAAAGTTGGTCTCAGTGTGGACAACCCATACAGCACAGAGTCCTGAGCCACGTAGCTGCTCAGGATAAATCACAGAATCCCTACAGTGTGGAAACAGGCCTTTCCGCCCGACAAATCCACACTGACCCTCAGAGCATTCCACCCAGACCCATCCCTCTATAACCCACCTAATTCTGCACATCCCTGAACGCTATAGGCAATTTAGCACGGCCAATCCACCTAGCCTGCACATCTTTGGACTGTGGGAGGAAACCGGAGCACCTGGAGGAAACCCACGCAGACAAGGGAAGAATGTGCAAACTCCACACAGACAGTCGCCAGAGGGTGGAATCGAACCCAGGTCCCTGACGCTGTGAGGCGGAAGTGCTAACCACTGAGCCACAGAAACAGCTCCAGACCTCAAAGGTACATTCCACAAGGAGGTGTGCAAGAAATTTTATAAATTCTAGGTTAAGCAGTACCATAAAATGATATGCACACAGTAATAATATCACGGGCAAGATGACAAACAAGTGCCACTGCGTGTAAAATAGCAGAAGTACTTTCTGAGGAAGGAAAAAGTGGAGATAAACAATATAATGGCAAATGTAGCAACTGCCATTTACATAGACACAGCTGTGTCGCGCTGATGGTTTGTTGATATAATCTACAGCCGAGCAATACAAGCACCTGGAGACCAATTTGTGCAAGAATGCTTCTTTGAAAAAGGTTTGGTTCTGCCAGGTAACCTGACACCTACTTACATTGAGAAGCCACACAGTGCAGAATAGGCAGCCAGCAAATGGAAGAAGTTGTCAAAATATTGCCACTGCTCTGCTGGCAAAAGGAGTTCTGGGTTCATACATGAAGATCACAGCACTGTGCAAGGCAGCGTTTTCCCAAACGTTTTCTCCGTGTGACTTAATTTTAAGATTTAAACATTGTTGTGAGCCTTCAGTGCGAAATGAAAGAGTTGGTGTTGGAGGGGGAGTGCTGCATGGCTAGGGGTCCAGGGGAGTACAACTGTTATAACTTACTTGAGGCTCCATATTGGCTCAGAGTCCAGAACCCCAAGATTTCATTTCACAACCCAGCCTGGGCTCCAAACTCTCCACTTTTGGAAACAGGAACAGGAGTAGACCATTCAGCCCGTCTCGCATGTTCCACCACTCAATAAGATCATGTGGCTGGACTCCATATACCCACTTTTGGCTTATTTCTCTTAATATCTGCTTAACAAAAAAATTTAACCCCAGGGTAAGGCTTAAAATAACAAGGACATTCTTTTAATCATGTCTCAATGTATAGAAATGTCAACGCCTCCCAACAAAGGTTTGAAATCAGTGAGCTATATAATTGCTAGCATGTTAACATACGTCAAAAGGTGGGCATTCCATTCTGTCAGATCGATCCAATCTGACAATTACGTCACGAAACCTGTTGACGAGGGCGGAGTTGTTTGTTTGGTGAAGAAGCATCTTTCTATTGGAACTGAACACCACTTCCACATTCCACTGGCTTTACTTGGTTCCTATTGTTTGCCTTCATCGTACAGTCTCTGTCATCCTCCACCTGGCTGAACTTATTCTCACGTAGAACAACCTCGCCTTTGACCTTTCTCACTTCCACCTAGTGTTCTTGTGGGAAGCTGTATAGGTCAGAGCTACCACTGCTTTTTCAGGAGGGAAATGAGAAAACTTTCTTGCTTCGCCACTCAGGTCATATCCTCCACCTCGAGGTACAAGTCAGGAGAGGGATGGAATATTCTCCTCTTGCCTGGTTGAGTACAAGAACATTCGAGAACATCCAGGACAAAACAGACTACTTGACTGCTGGATTATTTACCACTTTCAACGTTCACTCACTCCCCTAAAGTATAATAATAGCTGGAGTGTACCATCTATAAATGCACTTGCAGCAATTCACCAAAGCTCTGTCACCAGCACTTTCCAATCCTATGACTTCTACTATCTGGAAGGACCAGGGCAGCAGATGCACGGGAACACCAACAACATGTTTCCATTCAAACTTCACACCATCCTGATTTGGAACCATAATTGCTACTCCATGAATATTGTGGGATCAAAACACTAATTCCCTTCCTAACAACACACTGGGGGGTTACCTACATCATGTCAATTACAATGGTTCAGGAAAGTGGCTCACTAACACCCAGTCATGCACAATAAAGAAACAGCAACAAATACTTATCTTTCCAGCAACACCCACATCCTGTGCAAACATTAAACAATTTTTTCCAGCACATTCATGACTATATCCATGTTGTTTCCTGTTTTCACCCCAAACTGGAAAATGTAATGAGATTTGTTTCTGTACTCTGGCCCCTAGGGTGTGCTTGTGACCTTCTGGCTTAAAGGCAAACATTCTACTCACAAGACCAGGATCTCCTACTAAAGAGTCAACTTGAAACATTAACCCTGGTTCTCTCCCATAGATGCTGCCTGACTTTTGAGTATTTGTGGCACTTCATACTTTTGTTCACACTACCCATAATGTGTGGGGTCAGCTAGCTCAATTGGTTGGATGACTAGTTGGTGATGCAGAGTGATACCAAAAACATGGGTTCAATTCTTGCACTGGCTGAAAGACTTCCTTTCTCAACCTCACCCATTGCTTGAAGAGCGGTGACCCTTGGGTTAATGCACCAACAGTCATGTCTCTCGAATGAGAGAGACACAGCAGCCCTATGGTCTGCTTAGACAATGATAACTGTGCAGTGAGGCACAGCAGACATACACTCCTCAAATAAAGACAAGCTGTTTGTCAGTGGTATTGGCTGAGGGTAGAATGCTGTCCAAGATAGTGGAGAACAGCTAAGGAGTGCCAGGAGATCTGTAATGTACTTTTGAACCACCAGGCATGGCCAACACACTCAAAAGGACAGTGAAGATCTCTCTTAATTTCTAAAATTGCAACATATTTTTCCCTGTTTTTGTTGGGCTATGATTGTCTTCCTCCTGTTTCTGTAGAGTATTAACAGACATTTTCTGCAATGTTAGCAAGGTTTATTATTTGGGCATTTGCGGGTCTCTTTCAATTGATGGTTCAGTGTTCCTGGGAGAGTCGCCTCAGTATTTTCGGGTGATCTCTGGGAAAGAAAAGACTTGAAAACCACTGGCTTAGATCAAGTATTGAAAATTCAGCTCATACCCAAATCCTTTTGTCACTCACAAAGAAAACTGGGACGAGCACAAAAAGGAGTTTGTTCCCACAACAGTAGGTAAAATGGGAGTAAATCCTGTTTGGTGCTCACAGCTTTGGGAGACTGCATGAACACAGCCCTAGGGGAAGTGTAAAGAGTGGGTTTATAGTGCAGAACCATTTTTAAATGTGAGATGGGACACTGGCCAGCAGTCATACTTGCTATATTAAAAGTAAACATACAAGGATTACTTCAGTGCTTAATGGTGAGTTGAATGAATGTGCAATTGTCTGACTTACGCAGCCTCTTCAATGACCCGATCTGTTGAAAT
Source organism: Rhincodon typus (assembly GCF_021869965.1). NCBI lineage: Eukaryota > Metazoa > Chordata > Chondrichthyes > Orectolobiformes > Rhincodontidae > Rhincodon > Rhincodon typus. Next base: position 17,503,304 of record NC_063365.1, on the reverse strand, counting down.
TTCCACTCACCCTTGCAAGCTTGTGGTGAGGGTCGGAAAATACTGACTTGCCTCCTGTGGTTTAGTTTTGGTCTGTTCTTTCATTCCCGAACCAACTTTCGATATTGACTGTCTCACTAAAAAACAGTCAGCAAGAGCTTCCCCTATGCTAACACAACATCATCCACAAAAAATTCTAGACGATGCAAAGCATTCTGTATATGCTCAGTTAAAACGAGGATCCCTCATCTTTTCAAAAACACTACACATGGTGGGAGGGAGATACGCTCAGTTGAGTAGAACATTCTTCGGAATAATTCCAAAAGCAAGGGTTCAATTCCCATCCCACCCAAGGTAGGCTTAAGACCTGCCTCCTTTCTCTGCCCTCGAGGGTGGAAGGCAATGGCAAATCACCAGAAATTAGAAACTGCCAAGAGAAACAGTTCAGGATTAAACGTTAACAGACAAAGCACTGAGGACCTGGCTTCAAGCAGAATTCATGTGATGAATTAGAATTAGATTTTGTTACCATGTGTACTCAAGTACAGAAATACATGAATACAGTGATAAGTTTACAATGTCGACATTCCCAGCACCACATTAGATACAGAGCTACCTGGATACAAAATCTTAAGGTGCGAAGTAGAAAAAGAAAGAAACAAAGTTAAAAGTTAAACATTACAGTCCTTCTTAAGATAAGGTGGAATCTATTGACAATACGTTTTCCACAAGCATCCACTCCCTCCACCACTGACGCTCACCAGCAGCAGGATTAGCTGCAGAAATTCACCAAAGATCCTCAGACAGCATCTTCCAAACCCACGACTATTTCCATCAAGAAGGGCAAGGGCAGCAGATATAGGGGAACGCCACCCCCTGCAAGTACCCCTCCACCTTTCTAATTTGGAATTATCTTGCCTCTCCTTCAGTGTCACTGGATCAAAATCCTGGAACTCCCTAATAGTATTGTGGGTGTACCAACAGCACAAGGACGGCAACAGTTTAAAAAAGCAGCTCACCGCCACCTTTTCAAGGCCAACTAGGGACAGGCAATAAATGCTGCCCCAGCCAGCGACACACACAGCCCATGTGTGAATAAACAAAATGACTCTCTCTATCAATGGCATGCACTTCCTGTATGTATGTGTTAAGCTTATTTCTTGTCTCACACAGAAATAACGGACTAAATGTAAGCCATTTGGACCCACAAACCTACCCTGACTGATCCATATTTTAACTCCATTCATGTCCTTACTTCCTTCAAATTCTGTTTGGTAAGAATTCTAAGTTTTGACATTTTTGATTGCCCCACCTATCCTCTATAATTTTTCAGGAGAGGTTGGCCCAGATCCCACTACTCTAAGTACAGAGATGCTTCCTGACGTTACCTGAACAAAACCTCAAAAGGTATCATTACCAGGGCTGTGTTATGGCAAAATCTGTTGGCCACCAAGTATCATTGTGGTGGTCACGAACGCCTGAAAAACAGATGAAACATTCGGAAGGGTTGATCATATTTCACTAAATAGAGTCTGAAAGAATGAGGTAATTCCAGAGTGTAGACGCAGGTCTGGCAGCATCTGTGAAGGAAAAATCAGAGTTAATGTTTCAGGTCTGGTGACCCTTCCTCAGAAACGTTAACTCTGATTTTTCCTTCACAGATACTGCCAGACCTGCTGAGCTCTTCCAACAACTTTGTTTTTGTTCCTGATTTACAGCATCCGCAGTTCTTTCGGTTTTTATTCCAGAGTGTAGGCTCCCAGCGTTGTCAGCGAAGGAGAGTTGAAAGAACTAGGAATCAACAAGAGGGCACAGGCACAGAGCTTGTGAAACATTATGCTTCTCCATAAACCTAATGTAATACAAGAATGATTCATGCAAAATGCCAGGGTGAGGTTTCAATTCACTTTGATTGGAAGCTCACAGAGGAGACCTGGCTGATTTTTTTTTTCTGCTTCTCGATGCACATGCAGAGACACCAAGGTCACACGCGATAGTCGACTGCATCCCCAGCTGAGGCCAGTACTGCCCAGGTCAAACCTGGAACTTGCCTGATCTTTGTGTTTCACAAAAACACTGCTCAGTCCATTGACCGCGTACAGACCAAAACTAAAGCTAAAAGATTATTTCAATGAGATACTTGCATAAGAGAAATAAACAGAATCGGTGGTAGGAGAGAGATTTCAGAACGGGGGGTGATTTGGGACTGAATCCAACATTCTTCCATGATTTACTGGATGAACCAAAACATATTTGCGATGGTGACAATTTTCTTCACTGAAATATCCAAGCATCCATTCCAAGCCAGAAATCCACCTCCTCCGGCATATCAAAGGTAAAATTGATCCACCAAAGCATCAAAGAGGTCATCGGATAATCAGATGGCATGAAGGGATATGGGTAAAAGGCAGAAAACTAGCACTGGGTATTAGAACTGGTGTAGTCTTCATGGGCTGAATGGCCTCCTTCCACACTATAACAATTTTGGGATTCTGTGATCCACCCGTGACTCACATAGTATATATCCCCTGTTGTGCTCCTGAAGTTAGATAATGAACCACCTTGTCCTGGACAAAAACAGACGTCCACAAGGATGATGTGATTGGCTGGAACAACACAGTGGTTCCTTGCAGGGCCTCACAAAAACTGATGAGCTCCCACTATTCCCATTGCTTTCTAGCCAATGTAATGATCAGCAATATTTTTCTCTCTATTAAATTCTGATTCTCGGCTTTCCTAGTTCTGCCAGAAACTACAAGGCTGTCTGACACAACTGAAGACCCATGCCATTAGAAAGGCTTCCTTTTCTTGGTCAGCGCCAGAGAGAGAACAAAGAAAAACCTTACTTCGCCATAAGAACGTTTTAAAGGAGTCTGCTTCTATTTATGTCATTACAAGGAAAGGTTTAATTTAAGTTATTTCTTTCTGAACCTGACGCTCCCACATCCCAGCAGATCAAAGGATCATAAGGAAAGAATTTCAACAGAGGGAAAAATACATCACTTCAGGAAATTGGGACATTTTCCGACATTGTGAGAACGATGGATCGTAATGGCTGGCTTTTTTCTTCTTTTGGTGCTTTAAGTTTTTTTCCATTCTCATTGTTAGTGCCGGTGTTTAGAATGGGAGTAAGGGATACATTTGGCATTTTTGCAGTGGTAGCGCAGTGGCTCAGTGGTTAGCATTGCTGTCTCACAGTGTCAGGGACACCCGGGTTTAATTCCACCCTTGGTCAACTGTCTGTGTGGAGTTTGCACACTCTCTCAGTGTCTGCGTGGGTTGCTTCTGGGTGCCCCGGTTTCCTCCCGCAGTCCAAAGATGTGCAAGTTAGGTGGATTGGCCGTGCTAAAAAAATTGTCCATAGTGTCAAGAGATGTGCAGATGAGGTGGGTTAGTCATGATAAAAACACCATGTGGGGTTATAGGGATGAGGTATGGTGGGTCTGGGTGGGATGCTCTTCAGTGGGTCAGTGCAGACTTGATGGACTGAATGGCCTCTTTCTGCACTGTAGGGCTTCTATGATTTTATCCCATATTACTACTCTATGAACTGGGCTGCCATCAATCATTGCATATATTGCTCAATGTTTGCATTTTGTGGATCAATTATCTTTTTTTAAATGAAAGTGTTGATCTTTCATTTTATAGGTTTTTTTTTAAACTAATAAAATTATTAAAATTTTGTGAAAAGAAAATCATTCTCTCTTCAATCATTAACAAATTTCTGCACAGGAAGATTTTGTTACTCCTACAGACTCAAAACATTTCCATTTTAATCACTAATCACAATGTAAATGTGTTATTTAACTTAACTCAGTTTTAATAATATTTTGAACACAAATACAAATTACTGTTTATTCTAATGCAGTTTAACAGTAGTTCCCTCGAAGTGGGGGTGACCTCACAGATAGATTTCAGTGTATTGTATTACAAATCAAATTGTGACTTAATGATGAGGCTCATTTTCCAATACTTTAAACTCAAACAGGGTCACAGAATTTTGCATTTTCAAGAAACCCGTTTGATGCAGACCATCCACCCATCTAATTGGAATCACTCAACTAAACTGCGTTTCCTCCATTTCCAATTTTTTAAAAGAATTAATAAATATTCAAAGACAATGGAAAACAAAATTACTTTTTTAATGCCCTATAATAGTGGACAGCTAGCAGATCAATCTTCAAGTGCTTGAACACTATCCTTGAGGCAGCGATCCTTGGGTATCACAATATCCCTGCACTGGATGCTGACAATACCTAATTAGCAATTCAAAAAGTTATTCCAATTAATAGATGTAGGTCAGGCCCCAGTATCAAATCTTAAATAAATACTGGATCCATCCTGAACAGTAAGCTTCAGGAGAGATGTCAAAAGTGGTGACAGGAAAAAAGAAAACACCAAAAATGCATTGGGAATACGCATTGCAAGATGCATGGCACAGAGTGGCACATACACGCGTGGCCTCCTTTCTAAACCAGTAATTTTCATACTTTATAACGCAGACACTATAATCAAGAGATATGACTTGGAGTGACATCAGTGGAACCCATAATTTGCATTAAAATTAATATTTACATCCACTTTTTATTTAAAGATTATTGCAATCAGAATATCACAAAAGCAACAAAACATACAACTGAACACTCTTGCTGACCATAATTTAATAACCATGATAGGACATGACTTATTTGGTTGGGCCACTTAAGGGATTCTCTCACGCACACATTTCTGCAGCCTCTCCATGCAGAGAGCTGCACTAAAGCAGGGAATAGCTGCTGCAAAGTGTCAACAGGGAAGAGCCATGTTAAAGGCCTTCCTGCCACAGTCAACAGAAGATGCTGGAATCTCCGTAAAACCCTTCAGACTGTATGCACCTGAAAACATCTGGCATGAAAGATACGTGTACATTGTAAATATAACCAGTAACAACAAGTTTTTTTTTAAATTTTAAAAAGTAGCAGTAAGATTAGTGGTCTAGTGACAGCGATGGTGAAAGAGCAGGGGCCCAGGCTACTGTCTTGCCTACACAGGTCCAAATCCCACCACTGCATGAATAGAGGTTTAGAAATCTTAAACATGAAGCTAATCTCCGTCACAGTGACCGTGAAACTAGCCTAATCTGTCATAAAAATTCACCTGGTTCACTAATGCCCTTTAGGGAAGCAAATCGGGGAGGTGGAGGTAATGTCACTAGATTAGAAATGCAAAACCTTAGGCTAATGTTCTGGGGACAGGGGTTCAAATCTCACCAAGGCGTCTAGCTAAATTTGAATTCATGTAACCACTGTTGATTCTTGGAAAAAACCCATTTGGTTCACTAATGTGCTTTAGGAAAGGAAATCTACCATCCTTATCTGATCTGACCTATACATGACTCCAGACCCACAAAGGTGACTGACTCTTAAATGCCCTCTGGGCAATTAGTGTTTTGCAATAAAATGCTGGGTCTGCCAGCGACACCCACATCCCGTGACCCAATTTCTTTAAAAAATAATCTTTACCCAGTCTGACCTACATGTGATTCCCACCCCAAAGCAAAATGCTTGATTCTTAACTGCCCTCTGAAATGGCCTAGAGAACCCCCCAGTCAAAGATTTGCCCGCTATGTCCACATCCCATGAAAGAATAAAGAAATGGTATGTGGCAACTCGAAGTACTAGTTTGGAACAAACAATCTGTCTTGCACTTTCTGTGATGTCAAATATGAACTGTTACATGGTGTGTTTTTACAAACATTATGAAAAATATATTTTCAGGAAAAATACTTCCTGCGGGGGTAGATAAACAGGCATCAACAAAGTACCAATCGTCCTCCCTCCTACACACATCATCCTATGGGGAGAATGGCTCCATATACACCACAATCCCTTTGAGACATTTCACAATTTCCGTTCCATTCCACAGTGAGCATGCACAAATTGATGAGTTGTGGAGACAGGAGGCAGGTTCTGTCCTCATCCCAATATCCAAATATCCCAGCACGGTGATGACATATACATTAAATAAAAATAGGAATCCTGACTGATTTTATTTCCCCCTCAAGGATGTTGTGCCCAAGGAATAGTGAGAAATCCCAGAGTCTAAGAGCTCATCCACTCCCTGCTTAGCTGAAAGCTTGGGTCTGAGGGGATATTAGGAGACATTCAGCCACACCAGCAATATTCACCTGTTTTCAGTTTTGCTTAAAAAAAAAAAGACCCTTGCAACTTAGCAAATCTGTTGAAACTAAAAGTGGCTGCTACTTTCCTTTAGCAATTCAGCGGAATAACAGAACTCTTCCAGCTCATATAGTTTTTCTTGATTTATAAAAACACACAAAAATTATGTCTTAAAAAAGGTAAATCTGCTCCCATGCAGAAGACATTGATAGTTTGTGTTATGAGCCTGAGAGAAGGGAATTTCCAGTTGTAGCCACATTGTGAGAACAACCCTCCCAGTCTAATGTACATACACTAGAGGGAGGCACAAAGTAAACTGTAAGCAATGATATCTCAAGACATGAACTGCAGAGCTTCACACCAGAGCTGCATGGCCATGAGAGCTTCTACGAGGGAAGGTCTTGGCTGACAGAGTTTCTGTTAACATTCAGCTGTGCTTCTTTCAAGGGAGCCCAATATTTCAGACCAACACTGAAAATGATGCTTTTCAAGACATATTCTACAACATGAACTGTCTACCTGGCAAGTGGTTCTTGGTTTACTGCCTTAATGTTTGCAGCTTGGCTTTGAACTTGTTCATACCCGCTCTGACCAGAGGCAAGAACAAGCTGCACTGGTCCTAACCAGTTCTTTTGAACAAAACTACCTAACTTCTAACCTTTAAAAGGTCATGCCTAGGAGTATGAAAACATTTTATTTCCAATTATAAGTAATCCTTGAAATATAGCAATATCCCATGGACGAACAAAGGTAATAACAGAATGGTAACAGCATTGAAGGAGGCTATTCAACTCATCAAGGTTATGTTTGAACTTTGCAAGTACAGTTCAGCTGATCTGACTCCCAGCCCTTATCCCCAACCATCCAAATGTTTCCTCTCCACAGCAAGCTCTCACAAACAGCAGTGAGATACACAGCAGGTAATCTATTTCTGTGCTATTGCTAGAGGAATAGGTACTGGCCGTGGCACTAAGGAAAACTACAAATTTAAAGAACTGTGGATGCTCGAAATCAGAAACCAAAACAGAAATTGATGGAAAAGTTCAACAGGAATGGCTGCATCTGTGGAGAGAAATCAGAGTTTAACGTTTCGGATCCAGTGACCATTCTTCGGAACCTGCTGGGTTTTTCCAGCAATTTCTGTTTTTGGCACTAAACAGAACTGCCTGCTCCTATTGTCCTGGTGCTTATTCAATTCCCTTCAAAAGCTCCGATTGCATTGGTCTCCATCACCTTTTCAGGGAGCACATTCCAGATACAACCAACCTCATGGAATAAAAAGGTTTATCATCTCATTTTGGCTTTGATTCTTTTGCCATACATTGGTTGTCAAGCCTTATGCCAATAATGGCCATTATCTTGACACCCTCATGACTGTGAACACCTCGAACAAATCTCCTCTTGATCTTCCCTTCTCAAGGGGAAGCTGGCCCAGTTTCTCCAATCTATCCCTGTAATTAAAAGATTCCTCATCCTAGAAATATTCTTATACATCTTTTCTACAGTCTCTCCAAAAGCTTCATATTCTTCTTAAAATATGGTGCCCAGAATTGGAAACACTATTGTTGTTTGGTAGAGACATAGAGATGTACAGCACGGATACAGACCCTGAGGTCCAAATCATCCATGCCGACTAGATGTCGTTCCTTAGGTCCCTTTTAAATCTTTGCCCTCTCACCTTAAACCAATGCCTTCTAGTTTTGGACTCGGCTACCCTGGGGAAAAGACTTTAGCTATTCACCTATCCATGCCCTTCATGATTTTACAAACTCTATACGGTCACCCTCAGCCGCTGATGCTCCAGAGAAAATAGCCCCAGCCTGTTCAGCGTCTCCCTATAGCTCAAACTCTACAATCCTGGAAAACATCCTTTTGGGTGACAACTCAACTGTCCTTACCTGGGTCTGGCCTACACATGACTCCAGATCCACAGCAACATGGATGACTCTTAACTAGCCTTTGAAACGGCCTAGAATCCCATTCAGTTTAAAGGACAACTAGGGATGCACAACAAATGCTGGGCTAACTGGGATTGAAGGAAATTGAGGCTAATCCAGTATTTTATAAACGATTCATACCATCCTATGTGAGGTGAAGCTGGTAATTCCATTCAATAACTTTTTGTTTAAATGAAAGCAGTAGGGCAGACCTACACCTTAATACCCTGAAGGTGCTGGGTGTGTTTACATAGGCTGTTTGAGCTGCCCAATTTGTCACATCCCCTTCAAAGACTCATATTGTCATATAAAACGTGCTTGAGGCTCTTGTTGCAGAGTGGTAGCGTTCCTGCTTCTAGCCAAAAAAGTCCAGGTTCAAGTCCCATCTGCTCCAGAGGTGTGTCATGACATGTCAAAAGAGGCTAGCTTTTTTTAAAAAAAATCTATAAAACTTTTCTAAAAATTAAAACAGGAGACCAGGCCAACTCCCTAATATCCAGAAGGTGCTAGATGTGATCATGTTCAAGATTCCCCTCTACATCACAGTCCCTTCGAGGGCTAATATCGTCATTAAAAAACTTGAGGATCTTGTAATAAATTGTTAGTGCTCCTATTTCTAGACCAGAAGGCTTCAATTATCACTTTAAGATATAATGGCTACAGAACTGTCAGACGTCTAAAGAGGTTGATTGATTTTTTTTTTCCCTAAAACACGCTTGTCATTTCTGTGCCAAGTAGGATTTGCACCAGAATGCATTCTCAAGATAGGACCAGACTATGAGGGAAAAATAATCAGCAGTTTTACACAAATACACTCGCTTGCAGTCTACTGTTCAGGAGAACTGCAGGACTCTCAACTAGCTCAGTTGACACTAGACGCCGTTATCAATTGGCTATCCTGAAATCAGAAATTCAGTGAAAGACATTCCCTTCAGAGAGGAATGTAGCCACTCTGGATACTTAAAAAAAGGAAAGGCTTCAAAAGGGCAATGGTCATAATTAAAAAAACTGCAAGGGAACAGGAGAGCTGGCAAGTTGCCCATCTCCTGCTCCTTGTGAGTTTCAAGCGTCTTTTAATCCCTGGGATATAGATTCACGCCAGCATAGATCCCCATACCAGCACCCCAGCCAAACATACCCCTATTCCATCGGAGCACAAACATAATCCATTTTAAACCAGGGGCTGCGATGTTTAGCGAATGTGCCATTGCTTTGCGGGAGAGAGAACGAGCAGAGCAATTGCATCAAGGACGAACTGATACATTGTTTCGGGAAAGAAAACAAATCAGATTTTGATCGGAATGGTATTTTCACCTACCTGCAACGCGCTCTGTCCGTACAGCAAGTTCCGCAGTCTTCTTCCTCCTCTTAGCTCGTCCGCCCTGTTTTTTTTCCCTCTGGGTAAACTAAAATAGACGTAAATCTATTCAGCTGACCTTCTTACTCACTACCACCCACCCATCGCAACGTCAGAAGCTAAAGCAACAAATTAGACGGTGGAAAAGAGGACATGTGGAATTTTTTCAGTTGTAGCCTTGATATTTTCTGCATTGTAAAGTTGAAGAAGGAAGTGCGGGGACTTTATTTTGAAAGACTGAGTCTATGTCTATGTTCTATGTTCCATTTCAGAGAGGCTATATAATTATTTGGGGGAAAAAATTCCAGTCGAGCGTCACTCGTTTTCTCTTGAGCACGCCTCTGTGTTAAGAAAAATACATTGTAACAAGCTTCCGTACAAAAGTTGCTACATTACAGATGAAACACTTCACATCTTATCCGGCTGCAACAGAGAAATTATTCGTACAATTGCTAGAAGATGGGAGATAAGGACCTGCGTAGTCACAGGACGTTCCAAAGCACTTAACAGTCAATGAAGCACTTTGTCAAATTGGTGTTCTAGAGTAGAAAAATTGCGATAGCACTTCACTCAAACTATGCCCCTTTGTATAATACTGAAACAAAACAAACAAGCTGGGGATCTTAAACAAAAACAGATCCATCGGGATGCATCACAGCGTGTTTCAGCAACTGCTCTGATCGGGACCGTGACAAACTCCAGGAGCTTTGAACACAGTCCAATCCAGCCTTCCATCCATTGACTTCATCTATACTTCTCCCTGCCTCAGAAAGGCAGCCAACATAAACCCCTCCCACCCAAGTTATAATCTCTTTCAACCTCTTCCCTCTGGCAGAAGATACAAAAGCATAAACACATGTCCCAACAGGTTTAAGAACAGCTTCTTCCCTGCTGTTATTAGACTTCTGAATGGACCTCTCAAATTTCAAATTTGATGTTGATCTTGCTGTTTGTGCTGTAACGTTATATTCCTCACTGTGTTCTATTACCCTTGTGCACTTTGTGTGGTATGATCTGCCCATACTGCACACTAAACAAAACTTTTCACTGTACCTAGGTACATGTGACAATAATAAATCAAATCCAGTCAAAATCAAATCAAAAAAATTTAGAAATTGCTGGAGAAACTCAACAGGTCTGGCAGCATCTATGAACAGAGCGACAGATAACATTTCGAGTCCAGTGATCCTTTTTCATTCTGTTTCTGTTTCTCTCTCTGCAGATGCTGCCAGTCTTGCTGAGTTTCTCTAATAATTACTGTTTTTACATTCCTTTGTAACAGGGGTGCTGTCTCTTTGTAAATGTGCACAATAAGGTCTTACAGCAGGCAGCAATGTGATAATGAGCAGAACGCAGTGTTGTTGATTGAGAGCTAGATATCAGCCAGGGCTGCTTGTTTTGGAAATAGTGACACAGGATCTTTGACATCCACCTGACTCGAACAAAGGGTGAAAGGGGGTCTGGCCCCCATTTGAGAGGCAGCACTTTCAAGAATGCAGTATAAACAAGTAACAAAAGACACACCGTTTTAGTGAGATAACAAGGTGTAGAGCTGGATGAACACAGCAGGCCAAGCAGCATCAGAGGAGCAGGAAAGTTGACGTTTCGGGCCTAGAGTGCATTGGCAAAATTTCAGGATGGAAACCCCAGTAACCAGCTATAAAGGATCTAAGACCTTATAATATTATCTGAATGGCAAGAGACTAGAAATTATGGTGGGGATGGAGGGATTTAGGTCCCTAGATACATGACTCATTAAATGCAAGTACATTGATTCAAAATATGACAAATACAGAAAGCAGGAAACAAATAAGTGTCCTTCCTGTCAGGTGTAGGCAATTAAATTCAATATCAGGGACCCTTTAAACCAAGCACGCATGACAAACAAATAATCAAACTAGTGTTTGTCTCAGAGGGCAAACAAACATTTCTCACTCTTTCTCACAAAAAATCCGATGAAGTGTATCTTCATCTGTCTAGAAGGGCTAGCTCCCTTAACACACTAGACCTCATCAGAGACACACTGTTGTTGCAGGAGTATACTGTACACACCACCTACAGAATAGACTGCAACTTGCCAAGTTTGCTTTGACAATATTGCCCAGCCTTGTAGTCATGACCAACATGGAGAAAAACAGCAGTAAACCCATGGGAACATTATTATGTTTAAATGGCACAAACTATGAATTGTAAATGCGCCTCCACTTCCTCATCCCTGGATCAAAAATTACCTGCCTAACAGTATTTTAATACTGACAATAGTAGGTCTTCAGCAGTTCATAACAAAAGTTCACTTCCATCATCTCAGGTGAACTGGGGATGGAGAATAAACATGCTTCTAATAATTTGCACTTCATACATTAAAAAGTCTTTTTTCGAAGGAAGCCAACTGTTATGATCTAATCTGGGAAATGCATAAACATCTATCATCTGGAAATGACCACTGACAGTTGCAGCAATGAGATTGTGTGTCATTAAAGGGGCAGTTGCATTACATATTATAACATTCCTGCCATAATCAGCAGTGTAGTCTTTAATTTAGAGTCAGCAGTGTCACTATTTTTTGTGGAACGGAAATGGTCTATGCAGGAAGAAAGCACACTTCTTTCGTACTTTGAATCTGATTTCAGATTAGCCCTGCCTTTTGTGATAACAGATTTCCACTCAGTCTGCACTCTGTAAGGATTTCTTGGTGACATGCATTTAAGTTGCAATTAACTTATTCCAATTGGTCAATTAGCTTCAACTATGGCTCATGTGCTAAGCAGACCAACTCACAAAATGTACAGTACAAATTCATAGAATACACAGCATATATTCACAATAATCATTATGCTTAGTTTATGGGGGACAGTTTACTTCCAGTTCTGCATCATCTTCCCTTCCAATAATATAAGTACAGCAGCATTAATACTTCTCCCTTCTCACTGACTGAGTAAAACTGGTTTACTTCTATCAATTTAATATATTCACTTTTCATGACATAATATTTTCTATACTGGGGAGACCAAACATAGATTGATTGCAAAATACCTTTGTTCAATTCACAAGTGTGACTCTAAGTTTCCGGTCATTTAAATTTTCTGTTCTACTTGTGCCTCTCTTCTCTGACCCTCCTACACTGGTTTTGTGGTCCTCAGCATATGCTTGGGCAATAGCTCCACTCTGTCAATTGGGCTTTTTACATCCTTCTAGACTCAGCAATGAGTTTAACGTCTCAGATCATAATGACTGATAAGGTCCTGGGAGTGTTGCTGAACAAAGAGGCCTTGGAGTGCACGTTCACAATTTCTTGAAAGCGGAGATACAATTGAACAGGATAGTGAAGAAGGCATTTGGTAGGCTTGCGTTTATTGGTCAGTGGAGTTGGTAGGTCATGTTGTGGCGGTACAGGACATTGGTTAAGCCACTTTTGGAATACTGCGTTCAATTCTGGTCTCCTTGATATTGGAAAAATGTTGTGAAACTTAAAAGGGTTCAGAAAAAATTTGCAATGATGTGGCCTGGGTTAGAGAGTTTGAGCTATAGGGAAAGGCTGAATAGGCTGGGGCTATTTTCTCTAGAACATCAGAGGCAGAGGGGTGACCTTATGGAAGTTTGTAAAATCATGAGGGGCATGGATAGGGTAAATAGGCAAAGTCTTTTCCCCGGAGTAGGGGAATCCAAAACTAGAAGGCATAGGTTTAAGGTGAGACGGGAAAGATTTAAAAGAGACCTAAGGGGCAACTTTTCACGCAGAGGGTGTTGCATATATGGAATGAGCTGCCAGACGAAGTGGTGGAGACTGATACAATTACAATATTTAAAAGGCCTCTGGATGGATACATGAGTAGGAAGGGTCTAGAGGGCTATGGGCCAAATGCTGGTAAATGGTACTAGAGAGGGATATCTAGTCAGCATGAATGAGTTTGACCAAAGAGTTTGTTTCCATGCTGTGCATCTCAATGACTCTATGACTGTTCCCACACATAATGATGATGTTGTTTATTAAATTACTGCTCCCTGCAGTCATTTTGCGCTCAGGGTAGTTGGGGTAGAGTGCTGCCATCAATCTTCCTTTCTACTCTTTTAAAACAGCATATGCTCAAGTAGTTAGACAGCTCCTGGTGGGGAACTGTAACAAAAACACAATTAGAAGGTTAACAGAAATTTAAAAGTGAACAGAAACTTATTAAACCAAGATAATATCAACAAAGTGATGATGTACCCCAGCTCCTGCAATGCCCACTGATCTCTAAAGACCTCTATCATGCCAGAATCTGCCTTTCTATGCTCAGTCTAAGAGCATGACTAATTATCAGTGGCAGAAGATAGACCCCTGGTGAGTTCTAACATGCAGGGACACTTATCCTACATAACAAAAATAAGTTTATTCCATTATAGCAATAGATACAAACAACATTGACTGGTCAGACATAATTGCTTACATTTATCAGGAGCCAGCTTTGTCTTCTAACCCCATCAAGATCTCAAACGAGAATGCCTGATTCTCCACAGAAGACACTGGGACATTATCAGATTGGGTAGAGATTAATACAATGTCAACATTAACTGTTTCAGAACTATTATTTATATAACACCTGTCATCTTATTATACACCTTCACTTTTGTATTTCCCTCTCTCTCCTTTCTTTGACTTTCTATTTGCTTAAATCCTGTTATATTTTCCAGCTCTGAAGAAATGTCACAAACCTAAAATGTTAACTCTGTTTTTCCTCCAAAGCTGCTTCCTGGACATTTGCTACATATTTATCCAATCTATGGCTGAACAGGAGTCAATTTTACAAGAAATTGAATAATATAAAAGCAACCTTGCTATTGTGTTCCTGAAAAATGTGGTCTCATTCTGAATAAAATAATTTATTTTAGGAATTGCCTCAAATGGGTTCTGATTGCTTATGAGAACTTTAAAGAATTGCTGTGTGTCATGTCATGGGATTTGGTTACAATGAAAGTAATGTCACTTTTTTAAAGAATCTTATCTCTCCATGAAGAAGTCTTTTGTTGTTCATATTATTTGTTCTACTGTGGGAGCAACAAGACAATATGATACACAAAGGGTGGAGATATAATGTTACGGTGATACTGTCCTAACTGTTACAGTGCAAAATTGACTGCATAACTCCAGAACTGGATCTTGATTTGACTTCAGAATGGAGCAGTGTGAAACCCCTGAGGGAGAGAACCACATTATCACCCATTTGTGGCATCAACCTGGGTACAAATGTACTTAATGGGTGCTGTGAATCTTCTGGGTATTTTAGAACTGACCTAAACTTTGAAATATGTTGAGAGTATAGCTCTCTCCTAATTCGTATGGCTTAACAACAAGAGCTCAGTTTACTTTTAAGCAAGATGCTCTCTGCATAGGTTCACAATTTCAATTAGGAGCCAGACATCGCCAAGTTTCCCAGTCTGATGTCTGAATTATAGACACAATCAAAGAAAGATGTGTTCATGGGTCTTGTGAATGAGAGTCTTTGTATAAGGTTGACTTGCGGTACCACTGAAAGGCACATAAACTTTAATAGTTTCCAGCACTCATTCTAAAAATATTGCCTATAAATAGCTTCAAGGTTCAACAAATCCAAGTGATATACATTAAGCTCTTACAACTGCATCTAAAAATAAGTCCATATTCTATGAGTGAAGGATACCTTCACACAGATCCTGATTCCTACTCTGCCTCTTCTTAAGTGAAAGAACAATCATTGTTTGGTTTATGGGCTGCTTCTCAAATATTATCTGTCAAGCAACCTTCAAATAGAAATGAGGCCCCCCTACCAAAAGTCAATAAAGAATCTCTGTTAGTTTAAGCATTTACCTGTAAACTTTTCCTATCATCAGTTGTCTGTTTACTTTTTTCACAGTGCACAGTGAGTCTTTGTCATTCTCTTTTAAACTCATCTGTGCTATTTGCTTCACACCCATCCTAATTTTGATTTTTTAACTGTAACACTACACGTGATATTATAACCACATAGAAGCTTCCATTCTCCTGGATGCAATTTGCTTACAACAGTATTTAACTAACATGTTGAGTTGAGATCTCCATGTTGCCATGCACTCTCTATTAAAATATCACTGGGCTAGACTCAAAGACAGATGTGACAAAATATGCCCAGGGTATCTCTCACAGAAGTGTATTAGCCACAACAGGTATAATTTGAAGATTTGTGGGGTCTGGTTGTCAGTTTTCACATAGATAAGATCATGTACACAGAAAAATATTCGACAGGAACAGCAATAGGGCAAATGGGATACTGGCTAGATCAGAAGACAAGAGATTGGCATGTGAACCAAATTAATGTCAACATACTAATACATAGTTAGAAATTTATATTTCTTAATCAATTGGCATTTCCAAGTGACTATGTTAAACTAAATTTTTTGTGCTATTTCACTTCAGTTACAATGTTTAAAAGACATTTGGATAATGCTTTCTGCCATTTATACAAATTGTATGGATGTGAACATGGGGCGTATGGTTAGTAAATTTGCAGATTTAGGAGAAAGATTCAGAGTGATAGAGTTGTATAGCACAGAAACCGACCTTTTGATCCAACTTATCCATGCCGACCAGATATCCTAAATTAATCTAGTCCCATTTTCCAGCATTTGGCTTATACCCCTATAAACCCTTCATATTCATGTAGCCATCCAGATGACTTTTAAATGTTATTACTGTACCAGCCTGCACCACTTCCTTAGGCAGCCTGTTCCATATATGCACCACTCTCTGCGTGTTCCCAAGTCCCTTTGAAATTTTTCCCCTCTCATATTAAAGTTATGCTGTCTAGTTTTGGACTCTGCTACCGCAGGGAAAAGACCTTGTCTATTTACTCTATTCATACCCCTCAAGGTTTTATAAACCTCCATAAGGTCACCCCTCAGCCTCTGAGGCTCCAGGGTCAATAGATCCAGCCTATTCAGCCTCATCCTATAGCTCAAACCCTCTAACCCTGACAACATCCATGTAAATCTTTTCTGAACCCTTTCAAGTCTCACATCATCTTTCCTATAAGAGGGAGACCAGAAGTGCATGCAATATTCCAAAAGTGGCCTAACCAATGTTCTGTACAGCCACAACATGACCTCCCAACTCCTATACCCAATGCACTGACCAACAAAGGCAAGCATACCAAATGCCTTCCTCACTATCCTATCTAACCGTGACTCCACTTTCAAGGAACTATGAACTTGCACTCCAAGGTCCCTTTGTTTAGCAACACTCCCCAGGACCTTACCATTAAGTATATAAGTCCTGCCCTGATTTGCCTTTCCAAAATGCAGCACCTCACATTTATCTAAATTAAACACCACCTGCCACTCCTCGGCCCATTGGCCCATCTGATCAAGGCCCCATTGTACTCTGAGGTAACCACCTTTGCTGTCCACTACATCTCCAATTTTTGTGCCATCTGCAAATGTACTAACCAAACTTCCTATGTTCACATCTAAATCATTTATATAAATGATGAAAAGCAGAGGACCCAGCACTGATCCTTGTGGCATATCGCTGGTCACAGGTCTCCTGTCTGAAAAGCAACCCTCCTCCATCAACCTCAGTCAAGGGACCTAAAGGGCAACATTTTCATGCAGATAGTGGTGTGAGTATGGAATGAGTTGCCAAAGGAAGTGATGGAAGCTGGTACAATTACAACATTTAAAAGGAATCTGGATGTGTATATGAATGGAAGGGTTTAGAGAGATATGGTCCAAATGCTGGTAAATGATATGAGGTTAATTTGGGATAACTGGTCGGCATGGACGAGTTGGACCGAAGGGTCTGTTTCCATGCTGTACAGCGCTATGACTTTAAGTACATGAATAGGGAAGTTTTGGAGGGTTATGGACCAAATGCAGGCAACTGGGACTAGTTTCGTTTGGACACATGATCAGCGTGGACAAGTTGGACCAAAGGGTCTGTTTCCATGCTGTATGACTCAATGACTCTATGACCACATGGCTTAATCCCTGGTTTAGCCGCAGTTGATCTGTGGTCTGACTCCTCACCCTACCTATCGCAATATATCCCCCATAATAAATCGCAATACTTTGCTGAAGTTCAGCAGCTAATCACTGAGGACTTATCTACAGATAGAGAGCTGAAAAAATAGTCCATCCAGCTCATTAGTCCTGTTTCTCATTCAGCACATATGATGGTTCCTGTGTCTTAACTCCATCTACACACATTAGCTCTGTAATAAGATGAAAGTCTTCCTTGGAGAAGGCCTACAAAACAATTTTCCCCGGTGAGTGGGTCAACGACCAGATGTCATAGAGAGAAAATCACATTCAAATGAGTGAGAGGGGAAATAAGAAGAATTGTTTTCACTCAAGAGATTTCTTGGAATCTGGAAAGCTCAATCGTAATAGATAGCTGAAACAGATTCTATAAATAATTCTAATTCTAGAAATGATTTAGACTAATGAGAGTGACGAACATAGAATGTTACAGGGGTGAGATGCTTAAACACAATTGCTCTTTCAAATAGGTAGCACTGATGTAATGGGTTGAATGGCCTCCTTTTATGCTGTAAGTGTCAGTGAGTTCTATGAAGCACCAATACCCTTTCTTAACACATATTTGAGGTTGTAAAAAGTAGAACAGAAGACTGGAGAAACCAGGAATTAAGGATTATTTAATTCCTAGATTTGACTGTAAAAACCTTTGGTTTACTGAGAGTAGCAGCACTGAAGGATGTTAAGAACTTCCTAGTTCCTGTGTTATTAGGAAAGAATGAGTCAGCACAGATCTTCAATCTCCCTCACAAGCATTTTGTATTACATAAAGATGGTGGTCTTTTAAAATTTTTCACATATCTTTCCACATGACAAATCTGCCACAGCCTTCATATTATTTATGGAAAATATTTTGTAATGAGTGTTGGGAATTTATAGCCATTCCATGTGTATTTAGTGACTCCACCTCATACTCCCTGTTGATCTTTCATTCATAAGCACCATAGTTATACATCATTCTGCCTGTGGTGTGTTATTTTTAGTGCTATTTCAATGTTACTGTGGTAGTAATATCTGATAAACCTATTATTATAACCTAACGCGACATTTACAATGTTATGAGATAGTCAGACTTCCTACATCTGACGTTGATCAGTACAACAAAATGTCACAGATGTAAGAGCATGAAAAGATAATAGTCAAAGGTAACAGAGGAAAAATCTAAAGGAAGAACATGCAATTATTTAGCACCTTTCATGACTTTAGGATGTCCCAATATACTTTACAGCCAATGAAGTATTCTCAAAAGCAATGTTTCCCAACCTTTTCTTGGTTGTAACCCTAGTTTAAGGCTTCACTCTTGGTGTGACTAGAGTGAAAATTAGAGATGCTGGGGAAGAGTAATTGAAATTTTAAATAGCACAGGTTCAGACATAAAAAGAACTTTTGCAGGCTCTGTTAGTGTCAAAGATTGGGCTTCAAGCAGAACAAATTGCGTGCATTTAACAATCTAAATTACAGCCAATCCCTGGATAGTGAAATCTGCGTCTCTGTTCTACAAATTCCACTGTTATCTTGGAGCTTGCCAACTCACAGTTTGGGCCCCTCGTTCTAATGCGTGCTTGCATGCCTATTTACTTTAGGGGAAATGGCAACTGTAGTGATTGGAACGAGGGCCAGGTGGATCCCATTGGCTATGAGATCCTTGATTGGGGTTGTTAACCTGAGGCAATCAGGGAGCCCTGGCCGACAGATTCAGAGAGTCTCCTCATTTTAGGGACTGGTTGTGAGCTGACTGGTCAGAGCCCTTGTACTGTGCATGTGTGAATAAAGGGTGACTTAGTGACGGGATACCAGCCTCTGCGCAGTTATTTCAGCAACAAAGAAAAGGACCTCCCACCTCACCTAATGTATTGTGATTTCACTGCCTCTTTGTGTCAGTCTTCTCATTTTTATAAGCTCTTCTCATGGGTCAGTAAGGAACACAACATCACAGTGCAAAAGATCTTGCTCAATGACCAGCTATTTAATTGTCTGTTGGCGCCTGAGTGAACAGTCAGTCATTGTACATATTATTAAATGTTAATCTGATACACAGAGAACGCCAATCCATGACAGGAATACTGGCAACAGGGAAATGGTGGTATAATGGTAAGGCCACTGGACTAGTCATCTAGAAGTGCAGGCTAATGGTCTGAGGACATTGGCGGCACTTTTGAATTCATAGAAAATAGGAGCAGGAGTGGGCCTTTCAGTTGTTCAAGCTTGCTTTGCCATTCGATATGATCATGGATAATTAAACAAAGATCTGGAATGAAAAACAAAGCCTAATGGCGACAATGTAACCAACCTCAATTGGTGTAAAAATCTGGTTTATTAATCTCCTTTGCAGATGGAAATCTCTCATCATGACCCAATCTGGCCTACATGTGACTCCAGATCCACTAAATTGTGGTTGGCTCTAATTGCCCTTTGGACAATTAGGGATAAGTAATAAGTGCCATCAATACCCACATCCCAAGAATAAATTAACTGAAATATTACCAACTGTGACTCAGAGTCCAGAAATTTTCAGAACTTGCTGAAAGATATAAATTTTAAGGGATAGGGTCTTTTTCAGTTGACGTCTCCTCAACCCATCATGATTTCCACATAATGAAAAAAAAAGACACTTCTATTCCCATTTGTGGACCTCCAATGGATACGGCCCTGTCAGATGGCCCAGGCCCTTCACTAATTAAGTATTTTTCTTCAAAACATCAAAATGACCTCATTCCTTCATAGTGCATCCTGAACAGGATGACAACATGATTGAGCCATCATACAAATGCTCCAAAATAAACACCATCAAATCTTTCTCCATTTGCCAACCAACACGACAGAATGTAAGACAACAAGGTGCAGGGCTGGATGAACACAGCAGGCCAAGCAGCATCATAGCAGCAGAGAGGCTGACGTTTCGGGCCTAGGCTCTTCATCAGAAAAGGGGGAGGGGAAGGGGGTTCTGAAATAAATAGGGAGAGAGTGGGAGGCGGATAGAAGAGGGATAGAGGAGAGGATAGGTGGAGAGGAAACAAACAGGTCGAAGAGGCAGGGATGGAGCCCACAGCCGACGCCGGCACAACTCCGCCCACAGCCTCCACAGCCAGCAGCTCCAGAGGAGACAGCAGCACCCAGCCCTGCCGAGTCTTCACCATCCCCCCAGACCTACCCCTTACTGAGGACGAACGGTCGGTCCTCAGTAAAGGGCTCACCTTTGTCCCCCTCCACCCACAGATCAACGAATACCGCTCACGCTTGGACATAGAGCAGTTTTTCCGCTGCCTCCGCCTCCACGCTTACTTCTTCAACCGTGAACCTAACCCTCCCTCTACTGACCCCTTCTCCCGCTTCCAACACACCCCCTCCTCCTGGACACCACCCCAAGGCCTCCTACCCTCCCTCGACCTCTTCATCTCCAACTGCCGTCGAGACATCAATCGCCTCAACCTCTCCACCCCTCTCACCCACTCCAACCTCTCCCCAGCAGAACGTGCAGCCCTCCGCTCCAATTCCAACCTCACCATAAAACCCGCGGACAGGGGAGGCGCAGTTGTAGTATGGCGCACTGACCTCTACATCGCCGAGGCCAGACGCCAACTCTCCGACACCTCCTCCTACCGCCCCCTTGATCATGACCCCAGCCCCGACCACCAAACCATCATCTCCCAAACCATCCACAACCTCATCACCTCCGGTGACCTCCCACCCACGGCCTCCAACCTCATCGTTCCCCAACCTCGCACTGCCCGCTTCTATCTCCTTCCCAAAATCCACAAACCTGAATGCCCTGGTCAACCCATTGTCTCCGCCTGCTCCTGCCCCACCGAACTGATCTCCAACTATCTAGACTCCATTTTCTCCCCCTTGTTCCAGGAACTCCCTACCTATGTCCGTGACACCACCCATGCCCTCCACCTCCTCCAGAACTTCCAATTCCCCGGTCCCCAACATCTCATCTTTACCATGGACGTCCAGTCCCTCTACACCTGCATTCCCCATGCAGATGGCCTTAAGGCCCTCCGCTTCTTCCTGTCCCGCAGGCCCGACCAGTCCCCCTCCACTGATACCCTCATCCGCTTAGCCGAACTCGTCCTCACACTCAACAACTTCTCTTTCAATTCCTCCCACTTCCTACAGACAAAGGGGGTAGCCATGGGTACCCGCATGGGCCCAAGCTACGCCTGCCTCTTTGTAGGTTACGTGGAACAATCCCTCTTCCGTACCTACACCGGCCCTAAACCCCACCTCTTCCTCCGTTACATTGATGACTGTATCGGTGCCGCCTCGTGCTCCCACGAGGAGCTCGAACAGTTCATCCACTTCACTAACACTTTCCACCCCAACCTTAAGTTTACCTGGACCATCTCTAACACCTCTCTCCCCTTCCTGGACCTCTCTGTCTCCATATCGGGCAACCACCT
>NC_063365.1:17475379-17481045 GCF_021869965.1 Rhincodon typus | reverse complement strand
CCCCCTTCCCCTCCCCCTTTTCTGATGAAGGGTCTAGGCCCGAAACGTCAGCCTCTCTGCTCCTATGATGCTGCTTGGCCTGTTGTGTTCATCCAGCCCTGCACCTTGTTGTCTCGGATTCTCCAGCATCTGCAGTTCCTACTATCTATGACAGAATGTAATCTGTTCAAGTGAGATATGGAAAGGAACAGCAAAGGTGTCACTCGCTATGTAAAATCCTAAACATTACTTAGAGTGACATCATCATTGAAGAAATGCTATAGCAGACTTCTTAGAGGCACCAGTCAGACAATATGACAAAGAGATGACTGAGATCAACAGGACATGTATTTCACCTCCCCTATGTATGCCCCAGAAGAGTGGCAGTAGAATATGCACCAACAGATCGAAGAGAAGTTGAGACTAACTAAAGAAAATCTGGTGAAGTGTGATAAGGTAGAACATCAAGAGTGACACTGGGCTGGAGCAAGCGAGATTGTAATGGACCAGGGCTGGTGAGGCTTTCTGACTAATGTCCTGCCTGGGGATTGGAAGAATTCAATCAAAGTGTATGTAGTGCATATCTCACAACATTCTCCGGAGCTCAGGGTATCAATTGTTGCATTCAAGTCACCTTGATGCATAAAGTGAAGAATGGCGAGGAAAGCCTTTCCTGCATTGCTAAATGCAGCTTCCTTTAAAATCAATTTCGAATTTTTTACATGACCCATGACCATTCTTCCATCTGAGTGGGTGAATGTTATGAGTTGAATCAAGGAAAATTAAAATAGGAAGGAAAACATATTCCCTCCTTCATCAGTACCCTTACCATTTGCTTCCCTTCCAATCCCAACTACAGGTTTTGAGTCTCCCAAAGGCTGTTAGTTATGAATAAATGAAATAAATGATAAGCAAATATTTACAAGCACATATTCATCCTAATTCAGAAGTTCTAATGTAAATGTCCTATACAGTATTCTTTTATCACCTAAAGCATAATGTAATCAAACCAAATAAGATTTCATTTGTCAGTCTGCAGAGGTTTTATTTAAATTGATTAAACAATTGCACATCAAAAAGATAATTTGGGCAGTGCTGAAGCTTTGCGATGAAAATTCATGTTATGGCAAGGTTTAATTAAATATATATGGTCCTTACATCATGATGAACATACATTGTATGTAGTGCTTTCCAGTTACCCCCATGTTCATTACTTTTTAATCATTGACGTTATAAACTTCTATTGGTGTGGTTTAATCTTTAGCTGCATCAGCTTTTCAGTGTGCTGCAGGAATATTGTTTGCTATTGCCTCTTGTACAGCATTAGCCCCACATTTGTCATCCAGTGAATTTACAAGCTTGGTTTTCCTTAGAGACCAGAAATTTCCCAGAGGACACAGTGGAATCAAAAGTGTAGAATTTTCTGGATCAGCTACCTGCTGTGCCTTGCCAGACATTCCATTCAGCTGCATATAATGGTAATAGGGTGATCTTTGTTATAGTCAATGGCTTCAGGTTATAAAATTTGTATAATTTTCCATCAGTACTAAATTTCCACATCAATGTCAATATAAAAGAACTGGAAACAATCATCTGTAGCATTCAACTACAACATTGAAATATTTACATCTTCATCCAATCACTTAATGTGGTTTGAGATTGGACTGTCAAATTTATGTTATACTCTGATGGGGGGCCAATAACTTATATTTTTAAGATAGACAAAATATGAGATTTAGGGAAATTATAAGAAGAATAAAGACACACGATTCCATTCTATGAACAAACAAAAATAAACATTATTATACAACATTATATCAATAATACCTGCAATACATGTATAATTAACTTCTAACACCCAGAATTAAGATGTGGTAAATATGGGCAATAGACTGTGATTCAACATTTCCACTGCAGACATCTAATACCAAATATGGTTAAGACAAATGCCATTGATTTCTGAGCAATTCCCTCTGAGATGTTAATGACGCAGTTGCTCAACAAATCTCGTTAAACTTCACAAGGTTTCACACTTCACTTTTGCTGATCTGTCTTTGAAAATCTTCCAGAACTGCTCCATCATGGATTGCCTCAATGACTGCTCCTGTTCTTCCCAAGCATCTTCCTTTCCTGGGTCTAAGCTCCCCTGGACTCCAAGACTCAATGGATTTTGACCCAGAGACAGTGAGGAAACAACAATATAGTCAACAATTGGTTTGGAGGGGAAATTGCATGTGTTGGTGCTCCCATTTGTTAGTAAGGGATAGTTCTTGTGGATTCAGAAATTGCAGTTGAAGATGGCATGATGAGTTTCTGCAGGGACACTGCTGTCATTTCAGTGATGGAAAGGGTCAATATTTTGGACAAGGTGCTAATTGATGGGCTGCTTGATCTGAGATGGAGCACAGCTTAAAGTGTTAGAGCTGCACTCATCCTAGCAAGTTGAAAATATTTCATCATACCCTTAACTTTTGCGTTGTCATTGGTGGAATAGCATTGTAAATTCAAGAATCAAACCATTTGCTACAGAATTGTCAGTGTCTAACCTGCTCTTCTAGCTCCAGTATCTAACAGGCTGGTCCAATTAAGATCTAGTCAATGGTAAGCTCCCAGAATGATGATAGTAGGGAATCTGAAGCTATATGGATTAAGCTTCGAAACAAAAATGGGCAGGCACATTGCTAGGTGTTGACTATAGACCCCCAAATAGTGTCAGAGAGCAAGAGGATCCAATATGTATGCAGATTTCAGATTGGGAAATTTAACTGAGATACAAAGACTGTGTAAGATACAAAGGACATGAAATTCTTAAACTGCATTCAAGTGAATTTTTTTTAGCCAGCATGTAAAATGTCCAATGAGAGGGGTCATAATTCTATATTCAGTCTTCTGAATGAAGCTAGGCAGATGGATGAAGTAGCAGTGGATGGCGATTTTGGAGATAATGTTCATACTACAGTTACATTTAGCACAATTATCAAAAGGCACAAAGATAGAACAGGCGTAAATGTCCTAAATTTCAGGAAAGTGCACTTTACAAAGCTGAACAAAAAACTGGCAAATGTGGACTGGTCACAGCTACTACAAGGAAAGTTTGTGTCAAACTAGTGGGAGACATTCAAAAGTAAGATTCTACTGGCACTGTGCAGACATGTTCCCACAAAGAAATTCGATGATATTGCCAAATCTAGATTATCCTGGTTATCCAGGAGTATACATGGTAAGGTAAAGCAGAAAAATAGAGCTTATGATAATCTCAAAACAAAAATTCTTTAGAGAGCTTAGAAAAGTGTAGGAAGTACAGGAGTAAAGTGAAAAAGAAAGTTAGGAAAACTTAGAGAGGCTGCACAAAGATATTCCCTGGTATAATTAAGGTGAACACAAAGGAATTTTATCAGTGCATTAAGACCAAGAGGATGATGAAGGAAAGGTTTATGCCTATCAGAGATGTACATGATAACTTGTATGTGATGCAAAAGATGTGGGAAGGGTTCTTGATTAATTTAATTTAATTATCTGTTGATGCAGTTAAGTTCTAGTCAGCAGTAAGCCCTCAGAATGTTGATGGTGGGGCAATTGTAAATAATAATGTAAGTAATTGTTAAGGAGATGTGTTTAGACTTCTTCACTTTTTGAAGATGGTCACTGTCTGACATTTGTGTGACATTAATATTATCTGCCTTCTATTCGTCCAAGTTTAAACATATGTCCAAGTCAAGGAGTACAGCAAGTAAAGCTGATGATCTGAAGGCACAGATAGACACATGGCAGCATGATTTCATTACTATAATGGGCACTTAGCTGAAATAGGGGCCAGGTTGGCAGCTCCACATTACCAGACATAGAGTTTTAATTTAATTTAATTTCTTAATTTAATCTTAATTTGTTTCTGTCTTCACATAGGAGAGTGATGATGCAAACATTCCCATTGAAGAGGAGGAGAATGAAATATTAGATAAAATAAGTATAAAGAGAAGGAATGGAGGGAGTAACCTCCTTGAGGTGGATAAATTACCAGGGTTGGATGAATTGTTAAAGGCAGTTAAATGAAGCCAGGAGGGAAATAACAGATGCTTGGAGGATCATTTCCAATCGTCAGATACAGGTGAGGTAATAGAGGATTGGAGCTATGCTATAGTAGTGCCATTATTCAGAAAGGTGCAAGGGATAGGCCACATAATTATAGACTAGTCAGTTTGACCTCAGTGGTGGGAAAATCAGGCTAATTACTAGAATAATGTTTAGAGATAGACTTGACTAAATAGGCATGGGTTAATCAGAGATATACAGTATTACTTTATTAAGGGAAGGGTGTGTCTTTTTAACACAACTGATTTTTTTGAGGAAGTAACAAGCTTCTTTCTTTCTGAAGTAGAAATATTTAATTTAATTCTCTCCAAATCAAACTCCTTTAAAGACTTTTAAAGATTACTTTTGGGTTACCCACAGGCTTATCTTTTTAGACACATCCCAACCAATTCAACACCAATGTCACCTAATGTTTCTTCAGAACACATTAGGATCCTTTTTGAAAATAAATTTATCAAATTTACTAAAGTCTGTTCTAGAAGCAGCAACTTCCTAGGGAAAGAATTATCTATTTATCATCCAAATTGACTTGTTCAGAACATCTCTTACAGATATACAATCTTGTCCAATTGCCAGAATTTATTTTAGAAACCTATTCCAAATTCAATTGTTCAGTAATTTTTAAAACCTCAACTCATTTTCCACATCTGTGGTTGTTCAAAGTAAATAATCTTAACTGTTGAATATTTCTGGGAGATCCAAGTTGTAACTTCTTAATGCTCTACACAAAGTGTGCCATTTTGTGCATGAAAACTGCTCTCCACAACTTTGTACAAACTGGTAATCAGTATTGCTATTTCATGTAACCAAATCCAAATATCTCCAAGCGTCATCATAATTCTCCAGATCTCATTTTCATCTGCTTTTAATGACATCAAAATGTTTGGTATTTCATTTCAATCCCAGAGTATGAGCTGCCAATTGCAGTTTATACAATGCATGACTCACTTTCCAATTAACTCATTTCAAAGACCTCAAGGATGCATTGAGTTAAACAATATTTCACATCTTGTAGCGTCTTGGTGTGCCCTTTCCAAAGGGACTCATTTTAAATGCTGAAGAAATGAGGTAATGGGACCTTTTACACGCACTCAAGCCTCAGTTTAACATTTAATCTGAAAGATAGGCTTGGCAACAGTGCAGAACTCCATCAATCCTGGACTGAATTGTCAGAGATAGTAGGAACTGCAGATGCTGGAGAATCTGAGATAACAAGGTGTAGAGTTGGATGAACACAGCAGGCCAAGCAGCATCAGAGGAGCAGGAAGGCTGACGTTTCGGGCCTAGACCCTTCTTCAGAAATGGGGGAGGGGAAGGGGGTTCTGAAATAAATAGGGAGAGAGGGGGAGGCGGATAGAAGATGGATAGAGGAGAAGATACGTGGAGAGGAGACAGACAGGTCAAAGAGGCGGGGATGGAGCCAGTAAAGGTGAGTGTAGGTGGGGAGGTAGGGAGGAGATAGGTCAGTCCAGGGAGGACGGACAGGTCAAGGGGGTGGGATGAAGTTGGTAGGTAGGAGATGGGGTGGAGTTTGAGGTGGGAGGAGGGGATAGGTGGGAGGAAGAACAGGTTAGGGAGGCAGGGACGAGCTGGGCTGG
>NC_063365.1:17442566-17475279 GCF_021869965.1 Rhincodon typus | reverse complement strand
TGGGCTGGTTTTGGGATGCGGTAGGGGGAGGGGAGATTTTAAAGCTTATGAAGTCCACATTGATACCATTGGGCCTCAGGGTTCCCAAGCGGAATATGAGTTGCTGTTCCTGCAACCTTCGGGTAGCATCGTTGTGGCACTGCAGGAGGCCCAGGATGGACATGTCGTCTGAGGAATGGGAGGGGGAGTTGAAATGGTTCGCGACTGGGAGGTGCAGTTGTTTAATGTGAACCGAGCGTAGGTGTTCTGCAAAGCGGTCCCCGAGTCTCCGCTTGGTTTCCCCGATGTAGAGGAGGCCACACTGGGAACAGTGGATGCAGTATACCACATTAGCAGATGTGCAGGTGAACATCTGCTTGTTGTGGAAAGTCTTCTTGGGGCCTGGGATGGAGGTGAGGGGGGAGGTGTAGGGGCAGCTGTAGCACTTCCTGCGGTTGCAGGGAAAAGTGCCGGGTGTGGTGGAGCTGGAGGGGAGTGTGGAGCGGACAAGGGAGTCACAGAGAGAGTGGTCCCTCCTGAAAGCAGATAAGGGTGGGGAGGGAAAAATGTCTTTGTTGGTGGGGTCGGATTGCAGATGGCGGAAGTGTCGGAGGATGATGTGTTGGATCCGGAGGTTGGTGGGGTGGTACGTGAGGACGAGGGGGATTCTGTTTTGGTTGTCATTGCGGGGAGTGGGTGTGAGGGATGAGTCACGGGAAATGCGGGAGACACGGTCGAGGGCGTTCTCGACCACTGAGGAGGGGAAGTTGTGGGCCTTGAAAAATGAGAACATCTGAGACGTACGGGAATAGAAGGGTCTAGGCCCGAAACATCAGCCTTCCTGCTCCTCTGATGCTGCTTGGCCTGCTGTGTTCATCCAGCTCTACACCTTGTTATCTCAGATTCTCCAGCATCTGCAGTTCCTACTATCTCTGAATTGTCAGCTTTGATTTTTGTGCTCAAGCCCTGTCGGTACTAGAAACCAGCTTTTGTGCCTCCAATCAAGGCTAGGGTCTAACAACTGAACAAAAACTGACATGCCATAATGTAATATTTCCATTACACATTTCTATATCTGCATTTCTAATGGGATCTGTCAGTGGGGAAGTATATGTACAGCTTAACAATTGTCTAAAGCCAGTTTTTAATATAACGTGGGTTTAGGAATTTGTAATCGAATGAAGTGCAACAGAACATGTGTGCAAATGCCAAAATTTGTTGTTGCATACAATGTATTTTACATTGTATTTTTTTCTTGTGCCTTAATATTTTACCCTACTCGGGCAACTTTCCCGAGTCCACACCGATGCTCTAAAGAGCATCCCACCCATGGCCAATCCACCTAACCCACACATCTTTGGATTGTGGGAGGAAACTGAAGCACCCAGAGAAAACTAGGCAGACACAGGGAGAATGTGCAAACTCCACACAGATAGTCACTCCAAGGGTAGAATCAATGCTGGATCCCTGGTGCCGTCGGGTTGCTGAACCACCATTTCAACCTAGGTTTTTGGGTTAGTATGATGTAACGAGTGGTTGCCACAGGAATCAGAGCTGGGATCTCAACTTCTTAGAATTTATGTTAATTACTTGGATGAAGGGAGAGATGACATATTTGCCAAGTTTGCTGATGACACAAGGGTGGGTAGGTAAGTTATGAACAGCACATAAGGAGGCTATAAAAAGGTATAGTTCAGTTAAGTGAATGGATAAATAGAGTATAATTTGGGAAAATTGAAATTGTCCATATTATCTAAATAATGACGATCACAGAGCTCTGAGGTGCAGAGGGATCTGGGTGTCCAGGTACATGAGTCGCAGAATTAGGTTAGAATTCTGGTACAGCAAGTAATTATTGAATACAAAACTGGGACATTTCTGGTTACATAGGGCATTGATGAGACACTAAATCATAATATTGAAGGTTTAAATCCTACTCTAAAGACTTGAGCATAAAATCTATACTGACATCAGTGCAGTACTGACGGCGTTCTACGCTGCCGAAGGTGCTGACTTTTGGATGAAACATTCGTTTGGGGTTGTGTCTGCTTACTCTGCTGGACAAAAATATTTCATATCACTCGCTTGGAGAGGAGCAGGGTATTCTTACTGGTAATCTGGCTAATATTTATCACCCAAACAGATTTTCTGGGAGTTTGCTGAGCAAAAAACAGAAGCCAACACAACAGTGATTACACTTTAGAAATATTTCATTAGCTGCAAAGCATCCTGGGATGTTGTGAAGCCATGAATGGTGCTATATAAATGTAAGTCTTTCTTTCTATATGTCAGCATAAATCTCAGCCTCAAAGGAAGATGGCTATAGCTTTGAGTCCCTCTCTAAACCAGGGAGGCCTAACTTAAACTAACAGTTCAGTTTGGATGTTGAAGGTGATGGCCATCAGAGGAACAGTAAACTCAGGTCTACTTGTTTTATACGGTTGAACAGGATGTTAAAAATCTCCTGAGACAGAGCTATTTGTGGAAGGTCTGAGATCCTGATCGTATGACCAGTTTCTGTTCCACATCAGCATATCAGACGTAATTGTTTATTCACCCAGGCTGATGGTTGTGAGGCACTCCAAGTGGCAAAATGGCCATCTCATTTATTGACAAGGCAATGATGGCTCATGCAGCCATGGTGATTGCACTTGGGAGACATTGATTAGAAATGCTATGTTTTGAGACATAATGAAGATGGGACAAGGAATGAACTTAAACTAATTCAAACCGTTAATTCAATGCACTATAGTTCTTCACACTTTTTGTCACTGCTTCCTTAATGAAAGCTACAGCAGAGTGCAGTTTGCACAACTATCAGGGGAGGGGAGGTAAGTGATGTGTGAGAAAATTAGCGTTGTACAGCTCAGAAACAGACCCTTTGGCCCAACTCATCCATGCTGACCAGATATCCCATATTAATCTAGTCCCATTTGCCAGCATTTGGCCCATATCCCTTTAAACCCTTTTTATTTGGATTGAAGAGATGTGAGTGCAGGATGGAGGAGGTGATAGATGGAGGGAAGTGAGAAGGAAGGAGGTGGTTGGCTGGAGTGTAGGATGGGGACAGTGTGAAGGAGAAGGGGATGGTGGGAGCAGACAGAAAAAAAGTGCCTCATAATGCCATTGAGTTTGTGGTTAAGGGATTCATCCTCTTTGTCTGAGCACCCAACCAAAGAATTGCTGTATGGATGTGAAAAATGTAATGTAGCTGTTCTTGGATTTACCATTGTCTCACATCTGCACTTCCTGGTAGCCAAACAGTGACCAAGGTTTGTGACAATGTTAATTCTCGATGACTTGTCTGATATTGTAGCATGCAGGCTCTGAGACTTTGAGGTTCAAACAGGGCAATGCATTGAGGAGTGGCTTGAAGTTGTCAGATATAGAAACAGTTTTATTTGTGCTATTATCTGTTACAGAAAGTTCCCTCTGCCATTTGCTTACACTTCCTGAATTCTTGTTGCAATTAATGTTTCATTATTAGAAGACCGCATTTAAAGAAAATCCTCCGGCACTGTCACTTAGAAAAAGAAATGACACTTCCTTGTAAGTATCATGCTTTTACTTAGAATTTACAGCATCAGAACAAACCTTCCCCACCACCCACATCAGAAGTTGATATTCAGTATTTATTCTCTACAGTAGTCTCTTCCTACCTCACTTCACATCAGTGAGTCCAATGTATTATGAATGTTAACATCTTACAACCCATCATATCCCTGATGAAGAGTCATATAGACTGGAAACATTAGCTTGCTTTCTCTCCATGGATGCTGCCTGACCCGCTGTGATCTCCAGTATTTTTTGTTTTCAGTACAAATCCCAGCATCTGCAGTAATTTTTGCGAGTTCCTTTATGTGTCACTTTGTCACACTTTCCTGTTCTTTCTCCAGCTACCATTCTCCCCTTCAATTATTTACCCAGTTCCTCTCTGAAAGTTTCTGTTAAATTTGTAGAACCCACCCTGAGGGCAGTGCTATTCAAATGATAACAACTTACTCTGTTAAAAAAAATCCTCATGTCTTTTGCCAGATTCTCCCCTTACAGAGAAAACAGACCAAAAGTGAGATGAGGCAGACTTATTTTATATTTTTAAAGTTGGAGCGGGTGTTTCATTGGTGGGGAATTTAAGGGTGGAGACTGTGCGGAGGGAAAGATTCCAGTAGAAGTAAAGTTCAGTGAAAGCCCTGAAAGCATTGGCTTGACGTTTGATGCAAGGATCGTGGTCCGGGGAGGTGGGCTAGGAGCCAGAGTCAGAGAGCTGGCGTTCAACTCTGTGAGGTAGAGATCGGTACACAGGACAACAACATCCCCACCTTACCAGCAGGTTTGCAAACGATGTTGCACCTGAGGGAAGGGGGTGCTGCAAATTCAAAGGGAGACAGTTTAGTTCGTGAGAGGAGCAGAGAAGTTGAGACTGCCCATGTCAATGGGACAGTTCTCAATGGGAAACCTAAAGGTTACAGGGGTGATGAGTTGAGGGCGGTTGGATAGGAGTGGGGAAGGAGGTGGTGGTGTTAAGATGCCAGAGGGTGGCATACAGGAGAGGGGAAAACCCTGGAGACAGGTGAAAGGATTGATTGAGTAGGCGGAGATTCTAATTGACCCTGAAACATGAATCTGGTTTCTCCCTTCATTGAGTATTTCCAGCACTTTCCTTTTGTTTCTATTTCAGACCCAAACCACCTTTCTCCCAACAAACATTTGTCCCCCGACCACTCCCACACAAAACGTACAATGACTTAATTGTTCATCATGGCTATCCCTGACTACTTGTAAGATCCTATATTTGCACATTCGATGCTATGTTTGTCTTCATTACAATAAAGACAAAGATCTCACACTCTCAAAATATGAAGCACTTTAGAGGAAGTGGTAAGATACTGCATGATCATACACTGTTGCAACTCTGTCACTTTCTCTGCACTTCCCCACCAAACCAAACTTATCTCCTTTATTCTTCATGCCCTGAACTTTCAACTTTCTGTGGTTTATCCCCCATGCCCTCTCCAAGTTCATCCTGCCCATAAATCTCACATCTTGCCTTCACTTCAATTACATTTTTGACCAGCTAATTTCCTTTCTTGATTCCCCTATTGGGTGAACCGTAAATGGCTTCCTCTTATCAGGCATTGTCCCTTTTAAAACCATTGTGAGCAATCTTCTCCTGGAAACAAATACCTCCAACATCTCTGGACCTGTTGTGGTTGGTTGGCTCGCCGAGCTGGTTCGTTGTTTTTCTGCAGACGTTTCATTACCCTGCTGGGTGACATCATCATTGTAGCCTCCGATGAAGCGCCGTTGTGTTTTCCCACCTGGTTTTTAAACCCTGGAGTCCATTGAGCTGGATTACCTCACTTCTGGTTTTCCGTCGCAGTGGAGTGTATATGGGGTTGAGTTCTATGTGTTTGTTGATGGCTTCTTCGTGGAGCACCTGGCTTCTAGGAACTCTAGGCTACGCTGATGATGTTCCCAGCAGGGTAATGAAACGTCTGCGGAACAACAATGAACCAGCTCAGCGAGCCAACCAACCACAACATCCACAACCCGAGCTCCAAATCTACTCCTCTGGACCTGCCAACTACTGACCTGCCTCCATTCTTCATTTCCTCTCCACTGCTCTTCAACATGTTGGCAACTTCTACTGCAGCAACTCGCTAAAACCTCATCATTGAACTCGGCATTGGAGAGATAAATTGCAGACTGGTCGACTGTGTTGCAGAACACCTATGCTCTGCCCGTAAAAATGACCCCAAGCTTCCAGTTGCCTGTTAATTCAACACACCACTGTGTTCCTGTACTGACATTTCTTTCTCAGGCAGCAGTGTTCCAGGGACGTTCAGCTAAGGCTGGAAGAACAATACTTCATTCTCCAATTGGGAAGCTTACAGCCTTCAGGACTCAGTATTTTAGAGTCTGCACACCTAGTTTCATCTTTATTACCCACCCCCATACCTCCAGGTTCTGTCTTGACACAGGTTGCTTTCAGCATAGCCAAACCATCTATTTTTCTTTATTCATTAACAGGATGAGGACGTCACTGGCTAGGCAGCATTAATTGTCCATCCCTAATTGGCCAGAGGGCAGTTAAGAATCAACCACATTGGCTGTGGGTCTGGATGGCAGTTTCCTTCCCTAAAGGAGATTAGTGAACCAGGTGGGTTTTTCCCCAACAACCGACAATGGATTCATTGTCATCATTAGATTCTTAATTCCAGATATTTTTATTGAATTCAAATTCCATCATCTGCCGTGGCAGGATTCAAACCCAGGTGCCCAGAACATTAACAGGGTCTCTGGGTTAACAGTCCAGCAATAATACCACTAAACCATTGCCACCCTGATTTTTAACCACTCAAATCCATATTATTACCTAGCTAGGTGACAACCGGACACGAAAGGCTGCAGGAATGCAGCATTGTTGCTGCGACCTTGCTGCTTCAGGCATACAATCTCCAGGTTGCTATGAACAGCCAGGTCCAGTAGTCTCGGATTCTGCTGGAAATGCAATCAGGCGTCAACAGGGATCACTGGGGCTGCAATTATTTACCACATATTTTAATGACTTGGATGAGGAAAGTGAATGTCCTGACACCAAGTTTACAAAAATAGGTGGGAAGGCAAGTGCAAGAATGAAACAAAGAGTCAGCAGAAAGATATAGACAGGGTTAAGTGAGTGGGCAAAAAACGCGAATACAATGTGGGAAAATGTGAAGTTATGCATTTTGGCAGGAAGAATAGAGGGGCTGAATATTATTTAAATGGAGAAAGGCTCAGAAAACCACATCACCGAGGAGTTGTGTTGTCCCCTTGCACAGATTACAAAAAGCTCGGATACAAATATAGTAGGTAACAGGGAAGGCAAGTGAAATTTTGACTTAATTTCAAAGAGTATGGAGTATAAAAAGAGAGAGGTCTTGTTAAAATTATTTAAGGTACTCGTTAGACCACACCTGGAATATTGTAAACAGTTCTGGCCTCTTATCTAAGGTAAGATATCCTGGCATTGGAAGCAGTCCAGGTTCACTAGGCTGATTTTCAGATATGGAGGGAAAGTCTTATGAGGAGAGGTTGAGTAGGTTGGAATTGTAATCATTGGAGATTAGAAGAATAAGAGCTGACCTTATTGAAACTTATAAAATCCTTTGTGGACTTGACTGGGCAGATGCTGAGAGGTTGTTTCACCTGTGGGAGAGCTTAGGTCTAGAAGGCATTGTCTCAGATTAAAAGAGTTGCCCATTTAAGACAGAGATGAGGACGAATTTCTTCTCTCAGAGGGTAATTAATATGTGGAATTCTTTACCACAGAGGGCTGTTGAGGCTGGGTCAAAACACGGTGGCTCAGTGGTTAGCACTGCTGCCTCACAGCACCAGGGACCCAGGTTCAATTCCACCCTCAGGCATCTATCTGTGTGGAGTTTGCACGGTCATGGGTTTCCTCCGGGTGCTTCGGTTTCCTCCTACAGTCCAAAGATGTGCAGGCAGGGTGGATTGGCCATGCTAAATTGCCCCATAGTGTCCAGGGATGTGTAGATTAGGTGGGTTATAGGGGAATTGGTCTGGGTGGAATGCTCTGAGGGTCAGTGTGGACTTGTTGGGCCGAAGCGTCTGTTTCCACACTGTAGGGATTCTATGATCTAAAGCTGAGTTAGACAGATTTTTAATTGGTAAGGAAATCAAGAGTTATGGGGTAAAGGCAGAAAAGTGGAGTTGAGGCTTATCAGATCAGCCATGATTTCACTGAATGGTGAAGCAGACTCAATGAGCTGAATAATACTTCAGTCATCAGTTGCAGAAGAACTGATAGCTGCTGCATAAAGATAACATGTTAACACTCATTCTATGTGGTTATGACTGATTTTAGATGAAAAGTGAGAATGATATTTTGGTCTGTGTAACGCATGACCAAATATTTCATTTTTGGTTCGCGCCTTAAGTACTATCTTAAATGATTACAGCATCCCCTAGTGCCTAATGCCGACAATAACCTCAGCTATGCCAACCTCGGTGAACTTGCGAACATTTATGTCCAGACAAGAGACTTATTTTGAAATATTTTACTGAGCAATCATGTCCACATAAATGACAATGCAATAGATACCTGGTGAAGACTCATGTTGTGTAAAACATTGTCAAGGTGACAATGAACGTCCACTATATAGCTATTTTTATAAGACTTTATAAAGTAAATATTGTTTCCAGTAGATTACATCAGCTTGCTGCTGACTTCTCCAAGTCTAATGATGACTAAAATAGAGCCAGATTGCATGAATTTGAACCCAATTTGAACTGGTTGTCAAGGATTCAGAAAGTCATTGTTTAGATCAGTGAAACAGAACTGGTTTTGGAAAAACAAGTCCTTAATTGTTATAGCACTCTTCATGGCCACTGGATGTCTCAAAGTCAACAAAGTAATTTTAAACTGAAGTAATTAGTAATGGAAGGCATTGTACATGTAGCAAGATCCCACAATTAATAATGCGACAATGATCAGGTTGATCTGCCTCCATAGTGTGGATTTTTGCCTTCAGCAGGGTTAATACCTCAAGGGGTAATATTTACATTAGCTCCCGTAACATAAGAGTTAGATGTGGGTAATGTAGTACCAAAAAATTCAATAGATGTTTATTATAGCTCCTGATGCAGTCACAGGCACTTCATGTCTGGCTAATACTAAGCTATTTAGCTACAAATAGGAGCACACTCTCACGTACATGTCATGTTTCAAATGGCCCCCAGTTAAGATGGAGTCTGCGACCTGGTGATCATATATCCATCTGGGGAGCTATGTGGTATTCTTAGTTGCTTTTGGCTAACAACGCAATTGTCTTGCTGCTGGCTGCTGTCCCTTTGCATCACCATGCCATCATCATCAGAGCTTTCTTCCTCACTGTCTTTATGCGTGGCATTGGTCTGAACTTCTGGCTTCTGATCCTTTGCAATGCAGCACCATCATGACTTTATACAACCTAGTCTGGTTGCATATTCTAGAAATCTTTGCTGATATCCAAGTATTTGTGTTTAGATTTTTGATTTACTCTCTCACTGTTGTGGTAGTTCTCGACTCGCTCACTTGTCACGTATCTCTTTCATTCTCCTCTGTGTTTGAAGAAGAATACCCTGTGTCTCAAAGTGGCTAGACAATTGATGGCTGGGGAAGGTCATTTGCACTTGCCTTCTGAGCATATGTCCTGCTGGGGATGGTAGTGTTCATTGGTGTTGTGTGAAGACACAGCTATGCAATGCAAAAATTTTGTTTTGTTACTTGACAGTTGATCATTGCTATGTTTGTACATATCATATGCTCTGCCAGATAGTTTAAAATAAGGATGTTATGATATGGATCACTCCCGACTTACCATCCGTGTCATTTTTAAAAATTTATTCACAGGATGTTGCTGGCTGGGCCAATGTTTATTGCTCATCCCTCATTGCCCAGAGGACAGTTAAGAGTCAACCACATTGCTGTGGGTCTGGAGTCACATATAATTCAGACCATTTAAGGATGGTAGTTTCCTTCCTTAAAGGAAATTGGTGAACCAGATGGGTTCTTTTGACAATCGACACCAGTTTAATCATAAGACGTGGAGTAAGCCATTCGGCCCCTCAAGCCTGCTCCACTATTTCCATGGTCATCATTAGTCATCATTTAATTCCAGATTTTTAATGAATTCAAATTCCAACATCTACCATGGTGGGATTTGAACCCGAGTACCTAGAACATTCCCTGGGACAGCATAGGAATAACAAGGCCATCACCTCCACTGTCTCACAGGGGTGGTTTTCTTATTTCCCGTTCTCCAGAAACTGTGAACTTGCCAGTGAACTGCAATCCTTTGTCAGATACTATCCTTCTCAACATGCCAAATGAACTGAAAATAGTGCTCTTTGTGTCCATGATAGTCTCACTTTTTGAATTGCTAAATCATTAACCAGTGGGAAGATTGGAGAAGTAATCTATCACAAGGATGTAATCTTCCCTGTGCACTGTGAATAGGTTTGCTGCTGTTTTCGTCCAGGGACTGGATAGAACACCTTATGAATATAGAGGTTCTCTCTACTCTTGGGTTATGTTTGGGATGCCTCACAAGCTTTTGATCACACTGGTTCATCCCAGGCCAGTGCGTAGATTTATGTGCTAGCCTTCTTGTGTGTTCAATACTTGTGTCCCTGGCATATCATGATCATGGTATCATGGTGTAATGCTTTGGGTATTAGGACATGTTTGATCTTGAAAGTCACTTGCTGTGATATATCAAGTTTATTTCTGTATTGTCAAAATGAATAAATATTCTCAGGAGCTTCGTTAGTACTGTCAGACCATTCTTGGACAATGTTTATTTTTGCAACTCCTGCTCAACTTTTGCAGTTACCAATTGCAATTGTTTGCACTGGATCTGGCAAAAGTGTAACTGATAAACCTTGAGAACACCCTCAACATTAACTTTATTTGATTCTATTACTTGTGGTCTGTTTCAGCACAATGTGTTTGCTTTGAATCTCATAAACTGTAACTATACAAAGATCTGTGCATGCTTGTAGTCCTGCCAATATTGGCTAGTTTATATCTATCAGGTAGAAGAGCTTGGCAAACCAAAATGGGCTTAAATATTGGCACTGCAGCGTGTTGTACAATTACATGAAATTGGTATTCCATTGTAGATACTCTTGATCTCACTTGGCTGGGCTGCTGGTTTGCGATGCAAAGTGTTGTCAATGGTATGAATTCCCGCATCGGCAGAGGTTCCTTCTCAACCTTACCCTTTACCTGAGGCATGGAGACCCTCAGGTTAAACCTCTACCGGTTGTCTCTCTCTAATGAGAGAACAGCTCTGTGGTCTGGTAAGACAATGGCGACTTTACCTTTACCTCTTCATCAATCTATTCAAAAATGATATGATAGACCTCCAGAGCAGTGAGACTTGCACCAGGCCTTCTGGCCCACAGGAAGGGACGCCACCACTGCACCACAAGCCCCTTGTTTATCTGTTGTACACTGTGAGACTGTTTCTCATAATTTGTACCATGGAGTATCACTTACTAAGGTCTTTTAGGATGCTTCATGGTAACATCTTGGCACTAGCTCAATTTATTGATTTTAGCTTTTAAACTGTGTTGCCCTGGCTTTTCAGGATATCTGATGTTGACGATTTTAACAGTTTACGATCACCTTCTACAACTAACATAATGTGTAAAGTTAACAAATTGGAAAGCATGGTAATATTCCAAAATTTCCCATTCATTTGTTTGATTATAAGGGATTAAAGGTTATGAAAGTAAGGCAGAGAGGTAGAGTTGAAGATTATCAGGTCAGCCACAATCTCATTGAATGGCAGAACACTCCATCTTATTGTCTTATTACCCTTCATTAATTAGTTACTTGTGGTAATTAAGGTCAAAAATGTAGTCTTAGAGGTTAATATTCTCTATTGATGGTTGGAGTTGGTGATCTATTTTAAAATTTAGTATTCATTGAATTTAAAATTGTCAACGATTGGGTTAAATGATGATGGAATCTAAGACAAAGTCTTCAGGATTTTGACCTGCAAGTTCAGCTGTGGGTTGATCATTAGCACTTGATTGAAATTCCTCTTCCACTGTTCTAAAGTATGGCCGGGGAAGAATTCTAAGGATGGGCTCTAAATAGCCTTTGCCGTGGTCAAAAACAGCCTGAAGGCTTTAAGTGTGAAATTTTGAAGTAATGGCATTCTCTGTGCATTTTTGTTTGCAGCTGAAATTGGGCTGATTTAAGTTCATTCGCTCCCCAGACTGAGTGAGCTGAAATATATGCTTCAACTAAAGGTCTTTGTGAAACAGCAGGCTGGCATAAGAGAACATTGCTGGCCAAAAATTTGATTTGGTCTATTACTATCAGGTGTATTGAAGTACAGTGAAAAGTGTCCTATGTTCTATCTATGCAGATCGTACCATATATGTGCATCAGGGTAACAGAACAGAGTGCAGGACACCATGTTACAGTTGCTGAGAAGGTGCAGAGAGAGATCAACATTAACATTTGAGAGGTCTATTCAAAAGTATGATAACAGCAGGGAAGAAGCTGATCTTGAATCTGCTCATAATTGTATTCAAACTTCTATATCTTCTGCCTGACAGAGGAGGATGGAAATGAGTATGGCAGGGTGAGTGGGTCTTTGATTATGTTGGTTGCTTTCCTGATGCAGCAGGAAGCATAAATCATAGAATCCCTACAGTGTGGAAACAGGCCATTTGGTCCAGCAAATACACACCAACCCTCCGAAGAGCATCCCACCCAGACTCACCCACCACCTGTATCACTGCCTTTTCCATGGCTAATCCACATAGCCTGCCCATCCTGGAATACTATGGGCAATTTAGCATGGCCAATCCACCTAGCCTGCACATCTTTGGACTGTGGGAGGAAACTGGAGCACCCAGAGGAAACCCACGCAGGCACAGGGAGAATGTGCAAACTCCACACAGACAGTTGCCTGAGGGTGGGATCGAACCCAGGTCCCTGGCACTGTTAAGCAGCAGCGTTAAGCACTGTGCCATCATGCCACCCCCAGTCAATGGAGTCAAGGAATGGGAGGCTGGTTTGTATGACGGAATGGGCTGCACTCACAACTCTCTGTAGTTTCTTGTCATCTTAGGACGAGCAGTTGCCATACCACGCTGTGATGTATCGAGATAGGATGCTTTCTATGGTGTCTCTATAAAAATTTGTAAGACTCTTTATGGAACTACCGAATTTCTTTAGCCTCCTGAGGAAGTAGAGGCATTGTTATGCTTTCTTGACTGTAGTATCAATTTGGGGGACCAGGACAGATTGTTGGTGATTGTTACTCACAGGAACCTGATGCTTTCGCTCATCTTCCCCGCAGTACCATTGATGCAGACAGGGGCGTGCCCTCCTTTCCACTTCCTGAAGTCATTGACCAGCTCCTTCGTTTTGCTGACATTTATGGAGAAATTGTTGTCTTTACATCATGCCCTAAGCACTCCATCTCCTTCCTGTACTCTGTTTCATCGTTGTTTGAAACCGAACCACAACGATGGTGTCATCAGCAAACTTGTAAATGGAGTTGGTGTGGAATTTTGCCACAACTCTCTGTGTGCAAGGAGTACAGTAGATGATTAAAAACTTTCCTGATTGGGCAGGGGAGGGTGGGTGGTGGTTGTTATCAGCAAGGTAGACATTTTCACCTTGTTCGTTTTCTTCTCCTTCTTTGTGAACCTGCCAAGAAACACTATTCTCCCTCTCTGAGCTATTCCCTCTCCTGAAAATATGACAAAAGGCTCCGTCTCCCACTTTTGTTTCAGAGATCTGCTGCACAGCAACGGTGCTGCTGCCTGGGGCCCCAAATGTCATAGCAACAGATGACATCCCTTAGCAACCAGGGTACAGGAAATTAATATCTTGTTGAGACAAGCTATTAAAGAAAAAAAACATGTTAGAAAACATCTCACTGGCAGAAATGAAGCACTACGTAATAACAAATACAACAATTGATCCCTTTATTTAAGTAAAGATGCAACAAGCCATGGTTGCAGCCGTTCTGTGACTACTCGATGATCTCCAAAGAAGATACAAGCGTTCTTTTAAATTAGTCTGGGTGATTTTACTTTTTGATGTGGGAGACAATAATGAAATGTAATTACCACAACAGATGCTTAAATGCAGATCCTTACATCGAAAGATACAATGGCCAATCTTTGTGAGATATATCAGCAGCGTTACAATCAAATGGGGAGGAAGTGAATCTGTTCCCCTCTTTTCCCCCTCCTCAATTGCTGCAACAAAGATTTAATGTTATTTCTTTAGCATGTGGCGGCCATATACCACTCCAATAGAAATGAGGTTATTAGTTCACCAGAAACAATAAGGAGCCAATTATAAGGCTTTCTTGAGTGAAAGGAATAGCAATTTTATCACTTACTAACCCTGAGAAATGTAACAAAGGTATGACATTGAATACACAAATAATCTGAGGTACAAAGTTAGAACAGGGTTTTTTTTATTCACTCGTGGGATGTGGGCGTCGCTGGCAGGGCCAACATTTATTGCCCGTCCCTAGTTGCCCCTTGAGGAGGTTGGTAATGATCTAACCTCTTGAACTGCTGCATACCATGTGCTGTCGGTAGATCCACAATACCCTTAGGCAGAGAATTCCAGAATTTTGACCCAGTGATTCCGATGGAACAGCGACATATTTCCAAGTCAGGATGGTGAGCGGCTTGAAGGGGAAATTGCAGGTGGTGATGTTCCCGTGTATCTGCTGCTCCTGTCCTTCTCGATGGAAGTGGTTGTTGGTTTGGAAAGTGCTGTCAAAGAATCCTTGGTGAATTTCTGCAGTGCATCTTGTAGATAGTACATACTGCTGCTACTGAGTGTCAGTGGTGAAGGGAGCGGATGCTTGTGAATGTGGTACCAATCAAGCGGTTGCTTTGTCCTGGATGGTGCCAAGCTTGAGTGTTGTTGGAGATGCACTCATCCAGGCAAGTGGGGAGTATTCC
Organism: Rhincodon typus; assembly: GCF_021869965.1. Classification (NCBI taxonomy): domain Eukaryota; kingdom Metazoa; phylum Chordata; class Chondrichthyes; order Orectolobiformes; family Rhincodontidae; genus Rhincodon; species Rhincodon typus. The sequence continues at coordinate 17,460,801 of NC_063365.1, read as the reverse complement.
GTCACACTCCTAACTTGTGGTGGACGGGTTTTGGGGAGTGAGGAGTTGAGTTACTCACCACAGTATTCCTACCCTCTAACCTGCTGTTGTAGTCACTGTGCTTATATGCCGGGTCCAGTCGCTTTACTTGTCAATGGTAACCCAAGGATGTTGACATTGGAGGATTCAGTGATGGTGACACCATTGAATGTCAAGTGGCAGTGGTTAGATTGTCTCTTATTGGAGATGGTCATTGCTTGGTATTTGTGTGACATGAATGTTACTTGCCACATATCAGTCCAAGCCTGGATATTGGCCAGATACTGTTGCATTTTAACATGGACTACTTCATATCTGAAGAGTTGAGAATGGTGCTGAACATTGTGTAATCATTGGTGAACATTCCCACTTCTGACCTTATGATGGAGGGAAGGTCATTGATCAACCAGCTAAAGATGGTTGGGCCTAGGACACTATCCTGAGAAACTCTTGCAGAGATGTCCTGGAGCTGAGATAACTGACCTTCAAGAACCATAACCATTTTCCAATGGGCCATGTATGACTTTAACCAGCAGAGAGTTTGTCCCCGATGCTCATTGATTCCGGTTTTGCTAGGGCTCCTTGATGCCACACTCGGTTAAGTGCAATCCTGATGTCAAGGGCTGTCACTCTCACCTCACCTCTGGAATTCAGTTGTTTTCTCCACTGTTTGAACTAAGGTTGAAATGCGGTCACAAACTGAATGGCCCTGGTGGAATCCAAACTGGATGTCACTGAGCAGGCTGAGTTGGATTGATCCTGCTTCTTGTGTACAGACCATACCTGGGAAATGTTCCATATTGTTGGATAGATGCCAGTGTTGTAACTGTACTGGAAAGGCTTAGCTAGGGGTGCAATATGTTCCAGTACACAAGTCTTCAATACTATTGCCGGAATGTTGTCAGTGCTCATAGCCTTTGCAGTATCCAATGCTACCAAACATTTCTTGTTATCACATGGAGTGAATTGAATTGGCTGAAGACTGGTATCCATAATGCTGGGGACCACTGGAGCAGGCCAAGATGGATCATCCAGATGGCACTTCTGGCTGAAGATTGCCTTATCTTTTGCACTGATGTGTTGGGATCTTCCATCATTGAGGATGACGATATTTGTGGAGCCTTGTCCTCCAGTGAATTGATTAGTTGTCCACTGCTGTTATTGACTGGATGTGGCAGGACTGCAGAGCTTAGACCTGATCTGTTGGTTGTGGGATTACTTAGCCCTGCCTATCACTTGCTGCTTATGCTGTTTGGCATGTAAGTAGATATTAAAATGAAGAAAACACATTTTAAAAGTTTAGTGTGCCATTGAGTTAATTAAAGTCACAACTCCTTTGCAGTTTCAAATGTTTTCAGTTCAAATGCCTGAATGCACTGTACAGTATCTGATTACCATTAAACTAAATAACTCCTTATCTAGTTGCTGAGGATGTAAGATTTATTATTAACTGTTAAATGAGCACTTATGTGTCCATTTCTCCTGATTAAATTGAAAATTAAATAATTGTTCTCACGTATAAAAATAGTTATTTTCAATTTTTGTGTTATAATTGTGTCAAAGCCTCTTAAAAGAAAATGAACCTGTACAAGAAGTAGGGGAATGGGTGCAGAGGAGTGAGGTGTGGTGAGGAAATCAAAGTTTGCTCACAAACGAATCATAGGACCTTTACAGTGTGGAAGCAGGCCATTTGGCCCACTGAGTTCACACTGCCCCTCCAAACAGCATCCCATCCAAACCCACCCTCCTACCACATCCCTGCATTTTCCACGGCCAATCCACCTAACCCGAACATCTTTGGACTGTGGGAGGAAACCCACGCAGACACGGGGAGAATGTGCAAACTCCGCACAGACAGTTAGCCGAGGCTGGAATCGAACCCAGATCCTTGGCGCTATGAGGGTACGGAAGAGATTTTTAAAGATGAGAGAAGATTTCAAAGGATGAGGTTTTGGGAAGAAAGCTGACAGCAGGTCTGATAATGCAGGCAGCGTATGGGATGGGACATAAAATGAGCCAGAGTCTGATGAATAGAGGTTGCATACTGAGATGCTGGACTGCAGAAGGTGGATGAAGTGAAGGAGCTAGGCCATGGGGAGATGGAAGACAAGGAATTGTACATAGATGCAAGGTGAGGCATCAGTGGAGCTCACTGAGGAGACCTTACTGGGGAGTGACAGGAGAGAAGAGGCAGAGGAATGAGTGAGTTGGATGAAACTTGAGGATGCTTTCAACTTTGGCCTCTTACCCAACTCTAATGGATTTGATTCAAAGTGTAATTTTGTGAACTAAAACATAAATTGTTAGACAAACTCAGCAGGTCTGCAAGAAAGCAGTAACATTTTGGGTCCAGTGACCCTTTCTCTTTATCTATGTATTCAGTGACTAAGTTGACTTCCTTCTCAACGATAACTTGGATTAATAATTCATCTCAATCCTTCCCTCCACAGGGGTACATTTTACCAACTGGTACCTTATGACTGGGTGTAAGAGATCAAGCAGCCAATAGGGCCTGTGTTTAGAATTGCATAAGACATGCCTTTGCATTGGATGCTGATGACATTTCAAAATAGCCACCACCCACGATTCAATTTTAATTTTATACTCTAATTATATACCTTGCAACAATCTCAGTTTTTGGAAAGATCTTTTAAGACTGCAAAGGTCAGCCAATATGTCAACAGCACAATAAAAGTATATAATCTTCCTTAACACTAATGCTCTCAAATACAAAACAGGTCAACAATGTCTCACTTGCTACATCAGGATGTCTTACTACAGTTATACAGGGCCATGGTGAGACCATGCCTGGAGTATTGCAGTGAAAACAAAAAAATGCTGGAAATCACAGCGGGTCAGGCAGCATCCATTGAGAGAGAAAGCTAACATTTTGAGTCTAGATGACTCTTCATCAGAGTCTTCATGAAGAATCATCCACATGTATGTCTGTGTGTGTGTGTGTGTGTGTGTGTCTGTGTCTATGTCTGTATGTTTGTGTGTTTTCTACAGATTCATTGAATGGCAGACAGGAGTTTGAAAGGTCACTTGCTACTGGGATTTGGAGTCTAAAGGTGATTTTATGCAATAGGAGTGCAGACATGTGGCCCTCTCTTCACTCAATATACTCTTATAGTATAAACAACTTTAAGCTGCAGGAACCAATGGCATATAGAGCCATTGAAAAAGTGAGCTTACAATCCTGGTATTGGACTAAGGCCAGAATAAACACAGGGAAATAGTGCTGTTAATGTTTATTCTCTTTATTAACACAATGAGAATCCAAAGTCCAACTACTTGCTGGATGGCTCTGCTGAGAGTCAGTTTGGACTTGAGGGGCCGAATTGCTTCCTTCTGTTCTATAATGGCATTGTTAAGAGAGTCACCTCACAATCTCTTGCCCCAACCACATCTCCCTCCTACCACCTTGCACCATTATATATTTAATATTGCTCTGTTATGGCCAAAAGGAAAACTAATGGGGTTCTTCTTATGTCGTCGGTTCATTCTTGACTGTCAATCTGTTCAACCCATCTCTAATACTTTTATAACCAATAAATGGTCAAAGAAAATGGAAAAATCAAGTTACAACAAGTTTTTTCTGACACTGCTATGATCTTTGACCCCTCTGTTGCACGCAGCACTCTCCTGGAGATTAATGTTATATTCTGGGAGGTTCCAGATCAATCCTAGAGAGTTGGCAATGATATGTACAAGTGTGAGCACAAAAGCAGACAAACAGCATTACTGTGAATGTACAGGTCTGATGTTAAAGAGAAGAAAAAAAGTGCAAAAAAAATCTCAGAACTCTCACCAAAGCAGCCACTGATGGCAGTCAGGATAATTGCAGGAATCACGGAGAGCCACTCCAAAAGGTTTCTCAGAAAAGCTTTCCCTCCCCCACTGCTGATCTGGGTGAGTCTTCTGTCAATGGATGGCAGCATAACACCTTCGGAGAAAGATTGCATTCTTAGTGTTAACTGCTGTGAGACTTTAAATGGCAGCTTTGCACAGTTAACAAGCTGGATTCAGTTCTTAGCCCAAATATGGCCTGGAAAAGTGTTTTATAATTTAAGAGTCCTGTCAGTAGCAAACATTTGCTTTGTCTCTGAAAATTAGATGATTAGAGACACTGAGATTAGCATTGCACAAGGCAAGACTTTACAGTCTGTCTGAGTGTGGAGAATATCAAATTGGTTAATCATGTATGTCTGGGGACTTTGCTCAGGTAGCCAATGAAATTGTGATAGGGCTTGGCACTGCAATGTTTGTCCCCAATTTACTAGTAAGTACACATGAGGCGAAAGGATGAGAAAATACCACAACAGGCCAAATTACCAGAATAACACTTGCACCTTCTCCGGTGCTTCAGAAACAAGCAGGACAAAAGGGATTTCCTTTTATCTGCAGAGAATTTAAAATGAGTAACTCATGTTTGGAATAAATACTCGGAATAGATTGCTCACATCTGCATACAAAACCAACTGAGGCACATCCCTTATCCTGACCAGGTGATTATTCTACATTTTATATAATGTGACCTGAGAATTCACCACAATGCACATTTCCACACATTTTTGAGAGCATTTACATGAATGAACTGTGAACCCCTATTCTATCCAATAGGGTCTTCGCATTACACTCTTTCCATATAGATTCATAGACTATATAAACTTTCTATGTAGACTCATACACATTTACAGCATAGAAGAGGCCATTAGCTCATTGTGTCTGTGCTGGTCAACAAAGATCTGAACAACACAAACACCATTTCCCATCTCTTGGCCCATAGCCCTGGAGGTGATGGCAACACCATAAGACCATAAGACCATAAGACATAGGAGCAGAAATTAGGCCATTCAGCCCATCGAGTCTGCTCCGTCATTGAATCATGGCTGATAAGTTCCTCAACCCCATTCTCCTGCTTTCTCCCTGTAACCCTTGATCCCCTTGATAATCAAGAGCCTATCTATCTCAGTCTTAAATGTACTCAATGACCTGGCTTCCACAGCCTTCTGTGGCAGTGAATTCCATAAATTCACCACTCTCTGGCTGAAGAAGATTTTCCTTATCTCTGTAACACAAGTGAATATCTAATGGCTGCTCAAAAGTCATGAGAGTTTCTAACTTAAGCAGTAAGGCAATGAGCTCCTGACTCCACCAAGCTCTGTTCGAAAAAGATTCTACTCAACTCTCTCTTAGCCTTCTAGTTAAATTTATGGCCCTTAGATGTTGACCTCTCTCTCAATGAAAATGTGCTCTCCTATCCACCTTATTTATACGTCTCATCATCTTATACACATCTACCAGATCGTCTCTCACCCTTCACTGCTCTAAGAAAACAACGTCAGCCTATCCAACCTCTCCTCATAGCTAAGACCCTGCAGCACAGTCAGCATGCTGGTAAATTTCCACTGCACTTTGTCCAATGAAATTACACTCTTCCAATAAAATGGTGACCAGAACTGCACACAGTACTCCAGTTGTGGCCTAACCAGTGTTTTATACAGTTCCAGCATAACGTCCATGCCCTTGTATTTCATGCCTCAGCTAATAAAAGCTAATATCCCATCCACAGACGTGACTTGATAGAGGTGTACAAAATGATCAGAGATATAGATAGAGTGGACAGCCAGAGACTTTTTTCCTAGGGTGGAGGTAGCTATTATGAGGGGGCATAGTTTTAAAGTGAGTGGAGGTAGGTTCTTTACTCAGAGAGTGGTAGGGGCGTGGAATGCATTGCCGGAGAGGGTTGTGGAGTCGGCCTCATTAGGGGCATTTAAGCAGCTATTAGATAGGTATATGGATGATAGTATAAGGTAGGGGTAGAGGTTAGATAGACCTGAGGTTTAGGTTAAAAGTTCGGCACAACATCGTGGGCCGAAGGGCCTGTACTGTGCTGTACAGATCTATGTTCTATGTGTCTTTAACCACTCATGTTACTGCCCTGCTACTTTCAGGGATCTTTGGATATGTACACCAAGGCCCCTCTGATCTTCAGTATTTTCTAGGGTCCTAACATATAAAAAATAATCTCTTGCCTTGTTAGCCCTCACATTTTTCCAGTTGAATTCCATTTCCCACTACTCTTGTGCAGCTGACCAGTCTGCTGATATCCTCCTGCAGTTATAAACTATCCTTCTAACTACTTACTGCCCTACCAATGTTTTGATTCATCCACAAACTTCTTTTTCATACCCTGCCTGCACTGTTAAGTCCAAATCATTAACAGACACCACAAACAAGGATCGCAGCACCGAGCCCTGCAGAACCTCACTGAAAACAGACTTTCAGTCACAGAAATATCCCTCTTCCTGCCTCTCAGCCAATTTTGGTTCCAACATACCACTTTGCCTTTGATTCCATGAGTTCTTACTTCCCTGACCAGTGAGCATTAGGGAATCTTATGAAAAACCTTACTGAAGTCCATGTAGACCACATCAAATACATGCCCCTCATCAATGCTCCGAGGCTACCTTCTTGAAAAATTTGATCAAATTTTTCAAACGTGACATTCCCCTTAACAAATTCATGCTAACTATCCCTGATTGATCCATGTTTCTCCAGGTGCAGATATATTCTGCCCTTCAGAATTCTAATAACTTCCCTACCACTGAAGTTACATTACTGGCCTGTAATTTCCTGACAGAGAGAAATATATAGAGTCAGGCAGCATGGAAACAGACCCTTTGGTCCAACTCATCCATGCCAACCAGGTTTCCCAAACTAAACTAGCCCCATTTATCAGGAACAAAAACAAAGTTGCTGGAAAAGCCCAGCAGGTCTGGTAGCATCTGTGAAGGATAAAACAGAGTTAAAGTTTCGGGTCCGGTGACCCTTCCTCAGAACCATTTACCATTTGGTTGGCCCATATCCTTCTAAACCCTTTCTAACCATGTACCTGTCCAAATATCTTTCAAATGTTGTAACTGTACCTGTATCTGCCACTTCCTCTGGCAGTTCATTCCGCACATGAACAACTCTCTGTGTGAAAAAGTTGCCCCTTAGATCCCTTTTAAATCTTTCTCTGCTCACCTTAAAATTATGCCCCATAATTATGAACTCCCCTACCCTAGGGAAACGACTGTTGCTATTCATCCTATCTCTGTCCCTCATGGTATTCAACTGGAAAAGTGTGAGGCCATAGGCTTGGGGAGGGCTAACAAGGCAAAAGATTATATTTCGCACCTCATAAGGTCACTCCTTAACTTCCTACTCTCTGGAGGAAAATGTCCCTGCCCATCTGGCTGTTCTTTATAACTCAAACCCTCCAGTTCTGGTAATATCCTTGTAAACATTTTCTGCACTCTCTCCAATTTAATAATATCTTTTCTGATCTATCCCTTCCTCTCTTTTTAAATAATGGGACAATGTTAATAGTCCCCCAGTTGTTTGAAATCTCACTTTAGCAAGAGAGGAGTTGAATATTACTTCCAGGGTCCCCGATATCTCCTTTTTTGTCCCCTTGACAGCTGGGGATCATCCTGGTTTGTGGATTTATACTCTTTAAAGGCTTCTAGACCAGCTGGTATCTCCTCTCTCGCTACATTATTTTTTTCTATTATCTCACAGTCCTCTATTCTGATGTCTATACCCGTATTGTCCTTTTCCATTTTGAAGGCCAATACAAATTATTGATTGCGGACTCTGCCCACATTTTCATGTCTACCCACAAATTACTTCTATGCTCCCTAATGGGCCCTACTCTTTCTGAGTTAGTTCTCTTTAAGATACCAGTGATCATGATTGAGAACATATTTCAGAGGCAGCAAGTGAGGGAATGGCCAGGGGTTTCATCTTGTAGTCAATTTTACAAATGAGACAAGGTGACAGGGTTAGCCACCTAAAACCTCAGGGAAAGTGTATTATATCCCTCTATCCTAACCCTGTTAGAATTCACCCCATCATCTCAGGCCAACTCATTGAAAGTGGCTCAGTGGGCATCACTTTCTCCTCTGAGTCACAATGCTAATAGTTCGAGTCCTGCTACAAGACTTGAGTGCAAAAGTCACAGCTTATTCTGTTGTTTGTAATGTTTATAGAAATGATTTAGATGAAATATAAGTGGTCTTATTCGTAAATTTGCAGACAACATGAAACTTAGTGGAGTTATGGACAGCGAGAAATGTTGTCAAAGGATACAGCAAGAGTACGGATCCATTGAAAAGTTGGGTGGAGAAATGGCAGATGGAATTGAATCTGGATAAGTGTGAGATGATGCATTTTGTGAGGTTAAATGCTAAAGGGAAGTATAACATAAATGGCAGGACTCTTAGGAGCATCGATATACAGAGGGATCTTGGTGTTAGGTCCATAGCTGCCCAAAAGTGGGAATACAAGTGGATAAGGTGGTAAAGAAGGTGAATGGCATGCTGGCCTTCATCAGTTGGGGTACTGAGTATAAAAGTTGGCAAGTCATATTGCAGCTACATAAAACTTTACTTAGACCCCATTGCAGTATCGTGTGCAGTTCTGTTCGCCACACTATAGAAAGGATGTGGAGACTTTGGACAGAGTGCAAAAGAGGTTTGCTAGGATGCTGATTGATTGGGGTGTATTAGATATAAGGAGAGGTTGGACAAACTTGGATTGTTTTTGCTAGAATGTTGGAGGCTGAGGGGTGACCTGATAGAAGGATATAAAATTATAAGAGTCATGGATAAAGTGGCTAGTTGGAGTCTTTTACCAAATGTCAAATACTAGGGGGCATAGGTTTACGGTGAGAGGGGAATGTTTGAAGGAGATATGCGAGGCAAGATTTTCACACCAAGGGTGGTAGGTGCCTGGAAACACTGCCAGGGGTAGTAGTAGAAGCAGATATGATAGCAATGTTTAAGGTGCATTTAGACAGTGACATGAACAGGCAGATGGAATTAGTTTAGAATAGCATCATGGTCAGCATGGACGTGATGGGCCAAAAGGCCTGTTCCTGTGCTGTAATGTTCTATGTTCTTACAGTACCAGGGAGTTCTGTCTTTTAGGTGAGGTGTTAAACTGAACTCCTAACTGCTCTCCCAAGTTAACATCCCATGGCACTACTTCGAAGAACAGCAAAGAAACTATCTCTGGTGATCTGGATAATATTTATCCTTCAATCAACAATACAAAAACAGAATACCCAGTCATTTTTACCTTCCTGTTTGAGGGAGCTTGCCATGTGCAAGTTGACTGCTGTATATCCCACATTACAACAGTATGACTACATTCAGAAAGTACTTCATTAATTGCAATGTGTTTTGGAATATCGTGAAAGGAGCTAGCTAAATGCAGTATTCTTAATGTTAGAAAGATAGATGTAGCCTACCCAATTGCCAATCTGAGCCAATCTGATCATTTGAGATCTAGTCCAGATCATCCTGTCCAGAATATAACAAGATCATAGAATCCCTACAGTGTGGAAGCAAGCCATTCGGCCCATCGAGTCCACACCAACCCTCCTAAGAATGTCCCACCCAGACCGTCCTCCATACCTTATGCCTGTACCCCTGCATTTCTCATGGCTAATCCACCTTAGCCTGTGCATCCCTGGACTGTAGGAGGAAGCCGGAGCACCTGGAGGAAACCTACACAGACATAGGGAGAATGTGCAAATTCCACACAGATACTGGAAAACATTCAAGAGGTCAATCAGTACCTGTTGCATGAGAGACAGAGTTAATGTTTCAGACTGGTGACCATTCTTCAGATCTGGTCATCTAGTCTGGAGTATATTTCACTGGGAATCTCTGCTGAGTGCCTATCCCTTCCTGCAGTTTGGGGATCTCCACAAGGGAGGTAGAGCATCCTCAGCCCTGTTTTGCACACAAACCATATTTTAGGCCAAAGTGATGCTGACTGGAAAGGCACCATTTGAACTGTGCCAAATGTTTAACAATGATCAGCTAAAATTCTATTAATAAATATATCTGAAATAAAGGGAGGAGAAACTCAACAGGCATTGCAGAACAAAATTAACCTAGACTTAGTCCCATTGAAATAAATGAATGACATTCCTGGACGTGCTTGTTGTGTTTAAAATGCCGTACTCCTCAGAAACAAAAGGTAGAATGCCTTTCAAATCAGATTCATGTAAGTTGCAATAGATACCGCAGAAGAATCTTATCCTTGTGTACTTCTATCACACACAATAAAGAGCCTATATCTTTAACGTGAATATCTAGCCATTTTCAACCCATTTTAGGAAACTTCATATTTCCTCAGAATTTTTCAACCAGCTCCAGTTAGTACGTATTTCTCCACAAGATGCTCCCATCACTTACCTGATGAGTTCAGTATTGGTGAGAAAAGCACTTCATCTCTCCTTATGATGCACAGTGAGGCTATGGAACCTGGATATCCTCACAACATATAAATGATCATGGCCTGGAGCATTTCAAAGCCATGAAAAGTGGCTCCACTTTGAACCTGTGGATGACCACCAACTCATGGATCCTGGGTCACTCAAACAACTCACAATAAAGGCTGGGATGGTGTTTCAAAGTAGAACAAATTGGAATATTGTTCTTCAGAATTTCATGGGATTAATGGGAACACAATAGAATCCTGATGTCTGAAATATATATCTGTTTTATTCACTCATCAGAAGTGTGTGTCATTGGTTGGGCCAGCATTTATTGCGGATCCTTTCAATTGCCCTTTAGGTGGTGATGAACTGCTTTCTGGAACCACAACAGTCATTTTGGTGTAGATACTCCATCAATGCATAAGAGAATTCAAGGATTTTGAACTGGCAACACTGAAGGAACAGCTATATATTTCCAAGTCAGAATGGTGAATGACTTAGATGGGAATTTCCTGGAGGTGATGTTTTCTTGCATCTGCTGCCCTTGTCCTTCTGGACGGAACTGGCTGTGGGTTTAGGAGGTGTTGTCTAAGGAACCTTAGTGAATTTCTGCAGTGCAAATGGGACACACTGCTGCTATGGTATTTGGGTGGTGGAGGAAGTGAATGTTTGAGGTTGCAATGCCAATCAAGCGGGCTGCTTTGTCCTGGATGGTGACAAGCTTCTCAACTGTTGTTGGGGCTGCACTCATCCAGGTAAGTGAGGAGTATTCAGTCATACTCCTGACTTGTGCATTGAGGATGGTGGATGGGTTTTGGGGAGTCAGGTGAGTTACCAGCTGCAAAGTTCCTGGCCTCTGATCTGCTGTTGTAGCCATTGTGTTGATACAGCTAGTTCCATTCAGTTTATGATCAATGGTAACCCCAGCATGTTGATAGTGCAGTAATGGTAATGCCATTTAATGTAAAAGGGCGGTGGCTAGATTGTCTCTTATTAGAGACGGTCCTTTTCTGGCACTTGTGCAGTGTGAATGTTACTTGCCTCTTGCCAGCCCAAGCCTGGATATTGTCCAGATCTTATTGCATTTGTACACAGACTGCTTCAGTACCTTAGGAGTCATGAATGGTGCTGAACATTGCACAATCAACATCCCCACTTCTGACCTTACAATGGAGGGAAGGTCATTGATGAAGCACGTGTGAATGGTAGGACTTAGGATACTATACACGGAGGAATTCCTGCTGAGATGTCCTGGAGCTGAGATGACTAACTTCCAACAACTACAGCCACCTTCCTTTCTGCTAGGTATGATTCTAACCAGTGGAGAATTTTTCTGTATGCAAAAACAAAAGGACAAATCCAACCTGACCAATTATCAGCCCATCAGTCTGCTCAATCATCAGGAGAGCGATGGACAGCATCAACAACAGAGCTATCAAGTAGCACATCTTTAGCAATAACCTGCTCACTCATGCTCAGTTTGAGTTTCACCACTTAGCTTCTAAACTCATATCAGCGTTGCTTTATACTCCAGACAGGAAGTGGCAGTGACTGCTTTTGGCATCAGGTCACATTTGACAAAGTGTGGCATTCAGGAGCCCTAGCAAAATGGGAGTCAATGGGAATCAATGGAAGAAGGCCCTCCCCTGGTTGGAGTCAGACCTGGCACAAAGGAAGATAGTTGTGGTTGTCGGAGTGTCAGTCATCTCAGCTCCAGGACATCTCTGCAGGAGTTCCTCAAGGTAGTATCATGGCCCAAGTGATAAGGACCCTAGCTCCAGGCTTAAGTCCCAGCATGGGACCTGATGGTCATGGGACACGTGTCCACGATGTGGAGAAACAGGTTAATAATTGATCTGTAGTGATTGGTTGATTGGCCTAGGGCAGGCAGTTGAGAGTTTCCTGGCCACCCAGAACTATGTGGTGGTTGTAGCACAGCGTACTGCCCATATTAAGAGACTCCACACACAGGCTCATCATTCTTCTCCTGAGGTACTTCCACTCAGACTGATTTCTTTTAAATACCGTCTAATGTGCAGCTAAAGATTGCTCAGGTACCAACATTTTTCAGATTTTTTGATAAGGCAATCTGCAGGAATTATATGCAGGTTGATGCCCGACCAGTTTTGTGGGCCCTGTCATTGAAAAAAATGTATCAAAGCAGCCATACAATATTCGTACCTAGCTACACACCTATAGGCTCTGGCTTCCAGCATCTGCAGTCCTTACTGTCTCCATTGTTGTGTGAATTAGTGCTTTAATGGCCTGGAGGAGATATCCACTGCTGATGTGTGAAAATAGAGGGTTGGAGGATGGGTTGAGTGAGAGGAGATGAAGGAGCCCTCCCCTCCAAGCAGTGGGATGCTTCAGGGCCGATCATCGGGTCATGGGGTTGAACACGTCAACCATGGGTCAACGGGTAGCATTCTGACCTACCACAGAAGGTCTTGAGATCTAGTTCCACTCCAGGAGTTCAGCTCAAAAATAAAGACTGACATGCCCAGTACAGAGCTGAGGAAGTGCTGCACTACCTGAGCTGTAATCTTTCAGGTGAGATGTAATGCCGAGAGTACACATGTCCTCTGAATTGAACGTACAAGAACCATGGCACTTTTTCAAAGAAGATGACTGAATGATTGCCATTGTCCTAGATATCACCCTAGATTTATCTCATTGTTCTCTTACTGTGCGTGCAAATTACAACATTACAGCTGTGACTACATTTCCAAAATGCTTCATTGCCTGTAAAGCACCTAGGGACATCCTGCAAGGTGCTATAGAAATACAGGCACTTTTTCTTCCTTTCAAGCAATCCCTGTCACCAGATGCTGGTAAATTAAGTTGGAAATGCATTGCCGATTCTTCGGTATCCTTGGGTCAAGATCCTGAACGCTTCCCCCTCCCTAAGAGCACTGTGGGGGTTCTCACAGCAAATGGACCGCAGTAGTTCAAGAAGGCAGTTTGCCACCTGAAGGGCAACTAGGGATGGGCAATAAACGCTGGTCCACTATACAATGCTCACATCCCACAAATTAATTTTTATAAAAAGAATCTCTTGATTAATCTATTATATATCACATATGGCATTACATGAGAATTATCAATATTAGGGTTCATTTCCTTTGGAAATAAACACTTTTATTTTAGAAAGAGGGCACATTTGCCTCTGCGTAAAATGTTTCCTGACTCAGCACCAGAATCTCAACGATTGGAATTCACGTGACTATAAAGCTGTGTTTTCCCTGATTCCATTGCGGACTTTTGATCCTCTCACACAGTGGCTTTAGATTTGTGGCTGGACATTACCAGTGGGAATAGAGGGCCACTCAAGCAGCACAGATTGAGGATTAGAATAGTCACAATACAGACCCAAAGAAATTCCAATGAGGTTCGGTTAGCCCAAATGGCTGGACGGCTGGGTTTGCGATGCAGTGACGCCAACACTGTGGGTTCAATTCCTACATCGGATGAGGTTACCATGAAGGACTCTCCTTCTCAACCTCTCCCCTCGCCCGAGGCATGGTGACCCTCAGGTTAAACCAGCACCAGTCATCTCATTGAGTCATAGAAACGTACAGCACGGAAACAGACCCTTCAGTCCAGCCTGACCATGCCAACCAGATATCCTAAATTAATGTAGTTCCATTTGCCAGCATTTGGCCTATATCCCTCTAAATTCGTCCAGATATCATTAAAATATTGCAATTGTACCATCCTGCACCACCTCCTCTAGCAGCTCATTCCACACATGCACCACACTCTGCGTAAAAAAATTTGTCCCTTAGCTCCCTTTTAAATCTTTCTCCTCGCACCTTAAACCTATGCCCTCTCGTTTTGGACTCCCCTACCCTGGGAAAAAGACCTTGGCTATTCACTCAATCCACACACCTCATGATTTTATATACCTCTACAAGGTCACCTCTCAGCCACCGACACTCCAGGGAATATGGCCTATTCAGCCTCTCCCTGTAGCTCAAACCCTCCAACACTGGCAGCATTCTTGTAAACCTTTTTTGAACCCCTTCAAGTTTAACAACATCTTTCCTATAGCAGGGAGACCAGAATTGATGTCTCGAATGAGAGAACAGCCCTATGGTCTGGTCGAATGTGAAGATTTTACCTTTACCTGAACAGGCCCAGTGTTATTCTGGCAGGAATGAGGTGCAGGAAAATTAAACACAAAACTCCAAAAAAGCTTGTATTTTTGCATTGTTTTAATGCACAAATAGAATACTATTAAAAGTTCTATAAGCAGGCTTATACTAACCAGCATAAAATAAGGCACGTGACGGAATGCCATTGTAATGGACATTAATAAGAAAGGGTAACATCTGTCTGCATTGAACTGGCTGTTCATAACACTTCATATACAGGACTTTTATTCCATTACCCAGTTACTCTGAGTCTGCCCACACATTACAGCTGTACAAAAAAGACTTAACACTGTTATCTAGAAATAATAAGTAAACAATCCCATCAAGTAGAACAGAGAAAGGCATGCCGGTTACAAACAGTCTACAGAAAGTTCAAAATATATATACCTTATTCTTCATTTGAGACTACAACTTTAAGCAGCAGACAAATGCTTGATACAGTATTAGTCAGTGTAATACAACTATAAGAAAGTGTAGTGAAGAGGTTTTTTTCCTAAGGAATCCTTCAGCAAGTTAAGTTCAAGTACTTTTTTTTCTGCAAACTCCTTCAGCATCCATAAACTTCTAAACTCTTGCAGTAAGGCTATGATAAAAATACAATACTTTAAATGCTCTCATATATCTGCCCTAGCAATGTACATGCATAGTCTAGGCTATCATGTGTTCAAATGTTATCATCGCCCGTCTGTGTGCTTTCTCTCATTTGAACCTGTGTCGCTCCCTCAAATAAGCTGGCGCTGAGCAATTGAAGAGAAAGACCATTCAACCATCTGTTTCTTGTCAGTTCGATGGCACAGGGTTCTTGCATACACCAGTAGACCAGGCGTACATGACTAACTCACAGTTTCATAGTTGCTCAGTGGTGGATTTTCATCTACCAATTAAATATTTAAAATTACTTCTTTTTGAGTCTTCCTTTCACAACAAAAAAAAGTGTTTCATATCTTACGGTAGCACAAAGTGTTTTGCTTACAAGACACCAATTTGTCTCTGCCTATATAATAACAAACAAATAAATGGTCATGTTTTCTGAACATCAATATGCACATTCTTCTACATAACAGTAATTCTTGTCTTCCTGGTAACCAGATGTACAGTCGTTACTTGTTATTTTGAATAATCTAACACTGCTAGCTTAGATGGCAGTTATTTTCCAAAATACACATATATAAACCGTAATGCATTAATAGAATAAAACTAGAATTAGTTTAAACATTGGAATAAATGCAGGTTAATTAATACTGATAATATTTTCATCCCAATTTTATATATGGCTTCAAGAATTGAAAGGGTTTACTTTTTCTTCCCCAAGAATTATGTACCAACTTTCATACAATATTCATCTGTTTTAAACATTATTATTTACCTTCCTAGTTGGATTATTCTGGTTGCACATTTTATACAGACAATGACTTGTAGAAAAAGAGAATTTTCTCTGATAAATAATATTTTCTTCTGGCTATAACCTTGGTTTGTAAAATATTCAAGAAAACTCTCAGTTGTGTTAGTAATTTAGTAGAAAAGGTCTTTTGAAAAAAATTTTTTAAAAAAGTCCACATTATTTCAAGAAAAAACTCAAAACAATAGGATGCTAAAATTCATGCCCCTTGAATATATACAAAAAGGTTACTGCAAAGATAAACAGGAACTTGGATAGCTTGGAACTTGGCTTCATAAGAAATATTTGTTAACATTAAAATTTTTAACATCTAGAAGGTTTCCAAAATACACACACAGTATAAAAATCCAAACAAAAGGACTATATCGTCAGTAATACTTAAGATAAATACATCTGCAAGCAGAATCCAGAATACATCATATATGGGCAAATATATCCAATATAGCTAAAAACTCCACACTGTTCTTTTTCTTGATTGTCCCTTAAAAACCTCATTTTCATACTCACATACTTAGCGTATACTTTTGTTGTCAGTTTCCTGGCACGTATTTATTAGTTAACCCTTTAGGTACTGAGTTAATATTTTGTCACCAGCACAGGTGCAGGGAACTGGATACTCAAGCCTCTTACCTCCCCTCTCTCTGCCACAAGCACCTGTCAACATGTGCAGTCTGTCTCGCAGTTGCGACTATAAATAAAGTGCCTGAAAATCAGGTAGCAATTTGTTCCTGTGGGTCACTGATCGGTGCCAGCATCTGTCAATGCAATTTCCCTACAAACAGCAAAGTACTAAGCACCAGGTCTCAGGACTGTGCTGGAAGCTGTACTTTACATCATTCTGTAACTCACTCTGACTGACCCTCCCCACAATTTAAGGGAGGTAGGGGGAGAGGCAAAGTTAGCGGGGGGTGGTCTTTGGACTTTTGCATGAGCACACTGTTGGTTCATGACTTGGGGGTGGGGCACGGTTGCCTGTGTGTACATGTGTATCAAAATAATTAATCTTTAGTTTGATTAGCAACAGTAAAAATACAAATCAACAATGTGTTAACTTTTCTAAAGCACTATCCTGTCCTTTGGACCCACATCACCACTGTCTTTTTGTTTGCAGACATGTCCAAGTATCATGCATCAGAACAGTTTTAACCCTCAATTCCAATTTACAAATGCCAAACTAGCTGGGTATCACACAGTGGCAGGACAATAATTTGCACTTGTAACTCCTTATAGCTGAGAAACCCCAACGTCAACCAATAAAGTCTGTTTGTTTTATCGAAGAGAATGCATAATGTAGGGAAACAATAAACGCTTGAAATGCCCGTTAGGCCAGTGAGCTGCAATGAAGACGCTTTGCTCTTCACAGGTCTGAAAAATACAGAGGCATTTTAACAAAAGTGAGAAGAAGTCAGAGAGTCGGCAATGAAAAGATGAAAATGTTTAACTCTGTTCTTTCCCTTTACAGATGTTGGCTGACCTACAGTGAATTTCTAGTGTTATTTTATGTCGCCAGCAGTTCTACATTTTGTCTTTTATTATTTTGATGGCTTGTAAGAAGTTTTAAGGCAACTGTTCCTCTCAGCAAGCCATCATATCGGTTTGTAAAGAGATCACAGTGCATGGCACACTGAAAAAAAATAGCACTTTGCATTAGAGAGGCAAGTGACAATTCAAACTTATCAGAGGAGTTCAAACTTTAAAAATAGTTTAATTAAAAAGAGGAGAAGCAGGTCAGGTCTGATTCGATTACTGTTCAATTATAAAATCTGAGTCTATTTCCCCTGCAATCCTTTTCAACATGAATACACTATGTAGTATCGTGAACTGCTCACAGTAGTTTAATGGAAATGCAGAAACATTAATTGATGTAAAACAGAAAGAGCGTGGATTTCACAACAACAACAATGGTGAACCTATTATTCTTCACTATTATTAAAGAATGAATTGGACAACAGCTTCCAGGGGGGAGACAGCTTTACCTGAAGGTTTGTTTGAGCTGCCCTGCTCCTTTAGAAGCTATGCTACACTGGTATCTAGCTGATAAATTTGCCATTAAATATATAGCAAATACGATATTGCTGCTCTTGCATGTTAGATATGCATGAAATATGGCTCATAAAATTAGGATTTATCCATTCAAGTGTAATTAATTGTTCAAAAGCTTGCTAAGTCTTATTTATTGTCAAAAACCTCCCTAGCACTGAAAATTAATGTTGACTAGTATCGAGCGTCATTCCTTTAGTGTTCAATCATTTCTGGGGTCTGTAAAATTTTAAAAATCTAAGAAATGATTTTTAGTTATGGAATCATAGAATCTATGATCCATGAGTTTGTAAACATTTAATAATCTAATACAACAAGGTGCAGGGCTGGATGAACACAGCAGGC
>NC_063365.1:17381813-17427566 GCF_021869965.1 Rhincodon typus | reverse complement strand
TGCTGCTTGGCCTGCTGTGTTCATCCAGCCCTGCACCTTGTTGTCTCGGATTCTCCAGCATCTGCAGTTCCTACTATCTCTGATTCAAGCTTTCTATCAGTTGGTGGCATAAGTGTCAAATTTTGTTTGCTGTAGCAGAAATCAGAAATATTTTGCCATGGACTGTGGACCAATCAGTCACTTGTTTCGAGGGAGTGCCACAATATCTGAAACTTCACGATTTAGGACATGGACCAGTGTATTACTTTGGATATGATCAACTGGAGAGGGTTCAGAAAAGACTTACTAGGATGTTGCCGCGAATGGAAGATTTGAGTTACAGCAGGAGGCTGGGTCCTTTTTTTCACTGGAGCGTAGGAGGTTGAGGGGTGACCTTACAGAAGCTTTTACAATCGTGAGAGATATAGATAAGGTGAATGACAAGTGTCTTTTCCCTAGGGTGGGGGATTTCAAGACTAGGGACCATATTTTTAAGGTGAGAGGAGAAATATTTAAAAAATACGCAAGGGGCAATTTTTTTACACAGAATGGTTCGTGTGTGGAGTGAACTTCCAGCAGAAGTGGTGGATGCAGGTATAGTTACAACAGTTAAAAGACATTTAGATAAGTGCAGGAATAAGAAATGTTTGGATGGATAGGGCCAAGCGCAGGTGGGTGGGACTGGTTTAGTTTGGGATTATGGTCGGCATGGACTGGTTGGACTAAAGAATCTGTTTCTGTGCTGTATGACTCTTATAACCATAGAGTCAACTGAGTCTCCAAGATCAATCACTGAGCGCTAAGGAGCATCAACGGTGGCTCAGTGGGCAGCACACTTGCCTCTGTTTCAGATGATGATGGGTTCAAGTCCAACTCCTGATCTTTAACAGAAAGTCTAGGCTGACATTCCAGTGCAATACTGAGGCAGTGCTGCACTGTTGGAAATGCCACTCTTCAGCCGAGATATTTGGCTGAGGACTTCCCTGCCCTCTCAGATGGCTGGTAAAGCACTATCTCAAAGCAAAGCAGGCGCATTCTCCTTGCTGCCTTGGTCATTATTTACTCCTCCACCATCACTGTAATCAACACGGATTATGCAGTCTTATCATGTTGCTGCTTGCGGGAGCTTGCTGTGCACAATTGGGTGCCTCTACTCTGAAAATGGCTGTGCTTCAAAAACAACAATTCAATATCTACCCAACCGGCTTTGGGATTTGACGGAGTTTGGGGAAAGGCCTTCCAGTTCCTACTGTGGGCATGAACCAGAGACTCTTGCTGGAATTGCTCGTACATAGAGTTCACATGGGCTTGTGATGCCGCAGTGGTTAAAAAGCCTGCCAGCGCCCACTGTGCAGGCTCACAGATGGAAAGTGGCCCACCTTGATGGACGATTAACTGAAGCCCTCACGGGGAGAAAGAAAAACTTTTATCAGTTTTTGTAAAATAAAATAAGAAGTCATGGCCCAGTGCCAAGATTTTATAAAATGCTGAAACCTCAGTAAGAAAAATCGTAATGAGATTCTGGAAGTCTCTGTGCAAAGGCTGCTGGAACATTACCCAGAATCTATTTGATAAAATAAACTGTGTGGCTCCCCCTCATCCCCCATGTGCCCCTCCTTTTACTGAGACAATGTCACCACCAGCTGAATCTCTTCACAACATAATACATGGTTTTGCAAAGTTGACTGAAGACTGAGCTTCTCAGTGAAAGGCTGAAATTTGAAATCATTAAAAAAAAGAGAGAACGTCACTCCCTTCTCAAACTGCAGCTTTTGTTTAAGCCACAACATGGTGCTGTAACCATAGCGACTGTCTGCTGAGCCATGTTGAGTTGCACGGACATTTCTTTCCAGCAGTCTCTATTTTGTTGAATCCGCTTCCCAGCTTTTGGAGGGGTTTGGACACTATCCAACAATATTTTAACGAGGTTTAGCAAGATAACATGTTGGGGAGGGGGAGGAAAGTTTGTTATCCTCCTGTCCTGCTCATTCTCCATCACTTCTCAAATAATTATATTGTAGGCACATACAGCCTGTGTCTTTGCTCCATAGCAAATAGTCAATTAACTTGAATAGCAAACAAGCTCTAATAAGTGGCAGTGGACAGTGTGCTCTCTGCGGTTTGATCCCCTGTTAGACTATGAACTCAGCAACGTTGCTTCCCGAGAGAGGGCAGGCATGAGGCTTGTTTTTCGCTCATGTAAGTTATTGGCAGGATCCTTTCAATAAATGAGGCAAGGGAGCAGCACATGGCACCCTACCACCCAGAGCACCCTACCAATTCAGGCACACTACTAACGTGGGCACCCAAGCAATCAGGACCAAGATCAGTTTGCTGGTACAAGTATATTTTGCCTAATATTTGGTTTGTTAAAAGGCCCCTAAACTCTAAGATATGATTTTTCACCAAGTGTGTTTGACGAATCATCCCTTGCAGACTGATGGCTTGCTCCTTGTTGAAAGTGATCAGGATGGCATTCAAGTTTCTTTAACATTTTGATTTCCTGATTGCTGCCACCTACTGAAGGATCTCCATTTGTGGACTATTGATGCAGGACATCTTTAGTTCAACTGTGTAAGAATGAGACTATGTACTCTTGCTTGGATGATTTATTACATTTCATATAATCAGTTTTGCCAAGTCCAGGCAAAACTGCCCATTATTCTCTCTGTCTCTATTGTGTCTGATCTGTTGTTGTAATGGCTATATCAGTGTTTCTGAGATTTCATCCTTTCTCAATGGAGGAATCCCTTCAGTGTGGATAACAGAGCCCCTGACTGTACCTTCTTTCAGAAACTGTGATGTTGTCACCTGATGAGGTAACATGCCCTTTGCTTGAACAAAGTCGGTAGGTTCACTGGGAAACCAATATATCAAACATTTGAAAGAAAATAGCAACATATCAAATCCTTGGAAGTGCTTGCTGGCAACTTATCAATAGATTCCAAGGCGGTTGGGGAGGTAGAAATCAAACATTTCTTTGTGGAACCTGTTTCTTAACTTACTCAGTCTCACAGCTCTAGTCCAACATATCTACTATCTCCTATTTACATGTGGTCATGGACAATTAATGCCCAGCATTGCCTCTCTTAACATTAACAAACTTTAACATGGTTGAGCTGAGCATTCCATCATCACAAAAACTTGGTCAAGTAGGGCTTGCATAAGCAGTAACCTCAGAAGCCAGGACATAAACCATCTCAAGCCTGTTGACTAATATCCTACTACCTCAACACCACTTTCCCATCTGATTTTCTCAACCAGTGAGACTGAGGCTTTGCTAATGTGTAAAGAAAACTGGACTGTCCACGAGATGGCAAGAAGTTTGGAAAAGGAACTTTAGAAATGTTTTCCACAGCCCCACCAGGTATTCAGAGCCTGCAATTCATTATGACATTGACGTAGTAAATTAGAATGTGAAATACGACATGAATTTCAGTGGGTAGTAAATGTTAGAATAAAGGTGTGACCCATAATCATGAAGACTAAGATTTGTGGATAGGAATTGTGCACCCCTCACAAAATACTGGAGCAGCTGAGGGTGACTGTTAGGTGCTACATAATTGCAAAACAGTGGGAGAAAGGGTTGAATTTCCATAAAAAGCTCCAGATCAGAGCCACAACGAAACCACACTCCATGTGTCCATTGACTAAATCCACAGGAGTCTGCCAGCAATACTAAAACCATTAATGGAAGTTAATTGGCATTTGACCACAACTAGTAGGTCATGTGTTGACTGTGACAACATGGTGATCTGAGTGGCAATTTTATGACTGTGTGATCTCGTAAAGGCCCCATTTGGAGTGCATCATAATTACTCTGGAAAACAGTCATCATGCCTGAATTTCTAATTAGTGCTCCTGGAGGTCCAGGTTTCTTGCCAGGAATGCGAAGTTGGGAATGCACCTCTCTGAATTGAGATCCACATATTGATGTGTTTCTTATTGTTCACCAACCTCTCCCAGATGCAAAGCCAGAATGTGGAAGCAGAGCTCAAGAGACAACATTAAATGTTAAAGGTGATCCGTCACAAGAAAATGCACAACAGGCCTGTGAATATGTGTACAGTATATCCACCATGAAAAACTAACACAAAACAGAAAGAGTGACTTGATTCAAGGCTTTAGGTAGCTTTTTTGTTTCATTGGAACGTGTGCAAAAGAGCTTTGGAAAGATCTGTCAGATTTTCTGGAAGTAGGTCAGAAATAACAGTTGCCCTAATAATTTGTTCTTCTACAGCTGCGTAAATTCATTGCTGCAAATCCATGCAGTGGAGAAATGTTTGCACAGAAACAGTTTTCTGTTCAATTATGGGAATGGGAGGAATAGAATCACAGATGGCAGGTAGAGAAGCCAATCTAAAATTCTTTGTTGCTAATTTAAGGTTGTTTTGAAAGTCAAGGGGCATGTTATGCACTGTGAATATTGAACAGTGAACTGCACTTAAGATTTTAAAACAAAGTCTTGTCTTCCTTTGTTTTAACCAGAACTCCTGCACACATTTTTGCACAACTGGCGCAGTGGAGGGGGTGGGGTGGGGGGATCAATTTTCCCTCTGAATCCCAGAAGGCTGTTTATTCAAAAGCAAGGGCTTTTTTGGCTGCTTGGCTGAACAATTACCCAGAGGGACTGCAATTGAAATAAATCTCCCTTAATTGGCAGGGCCAATTCCCTTAGTTAGGCCCTGGGGGTTATGGCCTCTCCCTGGGCCCGATCCAAGTTTCACGAAAGGAAAGCCATTTGATTTGAAAATGGGAATGCATCAGGGTCCAGCCTGCCTCTCCTGAGAAAGCTGAGGCCTGCAGTTTGCTTAAATATTGGGAAATAACACTTGGCATTGATACAGTACATTATTAAATCAAACTGCAGTGGCAGTCCTGTATGTATCTGAGTCCTGACCGTTTTAAGTCATTAATAACATTAATTCCAGCTTATCGTGAGTCTAAATTAATATACAAAGTACAGGGTGAAATGAGGGGAATGGCTAATTTTGATGGTTTAGCAATCTAACTGTTCAAATAAGCTTCTTTACAATAGATTACACTGAAATTGAAACGGGTAGCTTATTTTGGCTAATGCAGTACTAAACAAGATGTAATCAGTTGCCTGCAGGAAACCGAAAGTCCACTTTCAAAATGATAAATTTAGGTTTCACACCTTGCTGTTGTCTGGCACGGGCATGTGTGTGTTTAAAGTGGTGCATCTGGTCTTTCCTCAGAATAATCAAACAAGAATAGAAATAGACTAAATAAGAGATTATCATCATAACCCATCTCTGAGAAAAGAAAAGAGACCCTTGGTCAGGGTACGTTCCATCACATCCTTTGTGGTCAATAGCCATGGTATGGAGTTTCAGATGTTACAGCATATGAATGGGGTGCATAGGCAAGATCTTTTCCCCAAGAATGGGGGTTCCAAAATTAGAGAGTACAGGTCTAAGGAGAGAGAGGAACAATTTAAAAGGGATAGAAGGGGCAACTTTTTCACGCAGAGAGTGGTGCATGTCTGGAAGGAGCTGCCAGAGGAGAAAGTGGAGGCTGGTACAATTACAACATTTAAAAGGCATCTGGAAGGGTACATGAATAGGAAAGGTTTAGACGGATATGGGCCAAAAGATGGTTAATGGGACTAGATTAGTGTAGAATATCTGGTTGGCATGGACAAGTTGGACCTAAGGGTCTGCTCTGTGCTGTACAACTTTATGACTTCACAATATATTGCTCCTTTAAGATGAAGTTGAACCAACCTGTGAAGTAAACAAAGAAACCAGTGCAACTTGAAAATGAAAAGATTTTCTTAACATAAAATTGAATAGGTGAAATTCAATAAAGGCAATTCAGAGTGGATGTATTCAATTCCAACAGGCAAGGGGGCTGAAGGGTCCATTTCTGTGCTGTATGACTCCAGATAAATGGAAATTTATGATTGAGTTCACAGGAGAGTGAGCATTTCCAGAATGCAGAAAAAGGTAGTTGAAACAAATTCACATAGGGATCTATAAATGTCCCGATCGCTGTTTCTATAAGTTAATTGAGGTTGGATGAATATTCAGTATTTTTCTGAGCAGTTTAGAAGGTTAGGTTGTGGTTTTTCCAAACTGTTCTGACAAGATCAATTGGATTTGGTTGAGTCTATGATAAAGCTTCGGGGCTCATGAAAGAAGCAACCTGGTCATTTCATTGGTCCATGCTCTGTCAGAACTTCCCAATGTACTTTACAGCTACTGAAGCTGTTGTGAATTATAGTCACCGTGGTAAATGCAGGCAGAGGCTGAAAGCTGGGAGTGATGAACATTGGATGGCGTTTATAAAGTCAGTGTTAACCAGACGCAGTGAAATTAGACACCTCTCTGGTGCCAGGAGCACTTAGCATATCAAAAGAGACACAGCTTTGAGTCTGGTAAAATTTTTTGTTCCACAAGTGATGTTGCCAACTTATTCATTTTTTATGTCTTATTGCAAATTCCCTTCAGCTGACAAATTTCAGAGCAAGAAGTGAACATAATGGAATGGGTTGATTGTACAGTTTTATTTCCACAGCATTATGCCAACTTTTAATTTATTTGAGTAACTCAGTAATATTACTTCAACTTAAGAATTTTGGAAGAAACATCATAAGTTTCTTTTTAGCTATCTTTTTGGGTGAAAAGAAATTTGATCTCAGTCTAAGGGTACCATTAAACAATTCTGCAGTTCTGAGGAAGAGTCACTGGGCCTAAAATGTTGACTCTGCTTTCACAGATGCTGCCAGATCTGTTGAGTTTCTCTAGCCATTTCTGTGATTTCAGTGGCATTTGGCTTACCTGGTCTTTATAAACCAATGGGTTCACTTGTTAGAAGATGAGGGAATGTAATGCCACAAGTAGGCATGGAGAAGATGAGGCTGGGATCAGCCTGTGGCTGAAAGTTTGGTTGTGTGTTCAAAGACATGAAATAGGTAAAAACCGAAAGAACTGAGGATGCTGTAAATCAGGAACAAAAACAGAAGTTGCTGGAAAAGCTCAGCAGGTCTGGCAGAATCTGTGAAGAAAAGACAAGAGTTAACATTTCGGGTCCGGTGACCCTTCCTCAGATCCTGAGGAAGGGTCACCGGACCCAAAGCGTTAACTCTGATTTTTTTCGTCACAGATGCTGCCAGACCTTCTGAGTTGATGTGAAATAGGTATTGATTTTGATAGCAGCATGTTCATTAATGTCATCTTTCATGTTGACAGCTGTTACCTGACCTTAGTATTACCAGTAATGGTGGAAATTCTTTTTAAGATTTAAAACAAAAAATAAATATAAAACAAGGTTGGAACTCTTTACTCTGGAAAACTGAATACTGAAGAGGATCCAATGAAAGCCTTCATAATTATGTTGGGGATTGACAGGGTATACTGGGTAAATGATAGGGCAAAGGGCAGTGTTTGAGATATTTCCATTTGTAGGCCAGTCCAAAACTGGAGGCTAATCAATCATCACTAATAAACGCACTGAGGATTGCAGGAGGACTTCATTTATGAAGAGGATATTGTGACACACACATGGTGTGGCTGACAATGAATCCCATAGATGCATTAAAAGAAAGCTGGATGAGAGTATCAAAGAAAGAAATAAAGTTAGATGGATATGGAGAGACAGGAAAACACACAGGATATTGAATAGGATGCTCACAAGGAGCATAAACACCAATATTGATGTGTTGGGCAGAATGGTTTGCTGTTGGGTGCAAATATTTTGTGGCATTGGTCAAAATTCGACCTAAAATGGATCTTGACGTGTTCAGTCAAACAGCTGTCACCCTATATCCTCTCTTTAAAAGCATCCAAATAATTCAGAGTTTTAAGTTACATATAATAGTGTCATGTTGAGTATGGTTGCTTGTGTGGTATAAAACAACAACAGTGCATCTTATTTTACTGTTTTCTTAAATTCAGTTTACAGGATTTGGATGTTGCTGGCTGAGCCAACAATTATTTCCCATTCCTAGTTGTCCTGGAGAAGGTGGTGATGACCTGTCTTCTAAAACTGCTGCAGTACACCTACAAGTTAGAAAGCGAATTCCAGGATTTTGACCAGCGACAATAAAAGAACAGCAATCTACTTCCAAGTCAGGATGGTGTGCAACTTAGAGGGGAACTTGCAGCTGATGGTTTTCCTATGCATCAGCTTTCCTTGTCCTTTTAGTTGAGGTCACAGGTTTGGAAAGTACTTTTGAAGGAAGAGTACTGCCATGCATTTTCAGACAGTACACGCTGCTACCAGATTGCATCAGTTATGGTGGAAATGAATGTTGAAGGGGCTAGATGGGGTGCCAATGAATGAACTATTTTAACCTGGATGATGACAAGTCTCTGGAGTATTGTTGGATCTGCACTCATCCAGACAAGTGGGGAGTATTTTAATCACTCGCCTGACTATGGTAAGGTAACAATCAGGCATTGGGGAATGAGGCGGCAAGTTACTTGCTACAGATTTCCTAGTCTCTGACCAGCTCTTGTAGCCACTATACTGATAGGGTTAGTCCAGGTTCTGGTGTAAGGTTCTCAACTTAGTTTCTGGTCAATGGAAATGCAGAGCAAGTTGACAGTGGGGAATTCAGCAATGGTAACGCCACTTAACATCAAGGAGCAATGGTTAGATTCTCTTTTATTGGATGTGGGCACTCATGAGGCCAATTACTAGGGGAGACAGGTTTACGGTAAAAAGGGGTAAGTTTAAAGGAGATGTAAGTGGCCGGGTTTTATTTTACACAGGGAGTGATAAGTCCCTGGAGTGCGCTGCCAGAGGAGGGGGGGGGGGGGGGGCGGATGCAATAGCAACATTTAAGAGGCATCTTGACAATTACATGAATAAGCAGGTTATAGAGGGATATGGACTGCGTAGAAGCAGAAGGTTTTTAGTTTAAAAAGGCATCACATATCGGAGCAATCTTGGTGGGTCAAAGTACCTGTTCGTGTGCTGTACTGTTCCATGTTCTTTGTGCCACTTTGTAGTCCAAACTTTGATTTTGCCTGAATCCTGCTGCAAATGGTCATGGACTGCAGTGTGAATGGGGCTGAACACTGTGCATTCATCAGTGAACGTCCCCACTCCTTATGAAATACGGAATAGTATTGACTCCAGTGTTCCTGGGGCTCCTTGACGCTCCTTGTTCAGTCAAATGCTGCCTTAAAGTCAAGGGAAGTTACTCTCACCTCATATCAAGGGTTCAGCTCTTCTGTTTGTGTTTGAGGCAGGGCTGTAATAGGGTCAGGATCTGAGTGGCCCTGGTAGGAGTCAACCTGAACATCAGTCAGCAGGTTATTTCTTTGCAAGTTCTTCTTGATGGTGCTAAGCAAGCAGAGGCTAGTCAAACCCATCTCAATGAATGAGTGACTTTCCAACCAGCCATATGATTTTGTTTTTGGTAGCCAGACCCAGACTTTAAGACAATTGAGACATAGCAAGTTGTAGTGACCTGGAATGAACTATCTAAAGGATGATCGAAGCAGGTTCAATAAAGACATTCAAAAGTAATGTGCATAAATGTGTGAAAAGTAAAAGAAATGACAGACCATGTGTAGAGGGTTAGATGTAGGAAGGATGCTACCAATGCTGGGGGAGTCCAGAAGCCCATGGGTCATACCTTAAGGATAAGTGGTAAATTTTTTAGTACTGAGATGAGGAGAAATTTCTTCAGCCAGAGAGTGATGAGCCTGTGAATTCACCACCACAGAAAGTGGTTGAGGCCAAAACATTGTGTGTTTTCAAGAAGGAGGTAGATATAGCTCTTATGACTAAAGAGGTCAAGGGATATGGGGGACGGTGGAATTGAGTTCTATGATCAGCCATGTTCATATTTAACAGCAGAGCATGTGCAAAGGTTTGAATGGTCTACTCCTATCTTCTATATAAAGAGCTAGGGAGTGGAATTAATTGGAATGTCCTTTGAAAGAGCCAGCACACACAATGGGCCAAATGGGATCCTTCAGTGCTATTTCCTTCTATTATTCAACCCCAGAAGTAAGAACTGAAATATTTACCCATTATCTCACTCAATTCCCATGATCATCGCTTAACCCAATCTCATCAATACTTTCCAAACTTTCTTGATATTGGTAGATTCTGCTAATCATGAGGGGCATGAATAGGGTGAATAGCCTAGTTCTTTTTCCTAGGTTGGGGGAGTCCAAAACTAGATGGCATAGGTTTAAGGTGAGAGGGGCAAGATTTGAATAGGACCTGAGGAATAACGTTTGCACACAGAGGGTGGTGGGTGTATGGAATGAGCTGCTAGAGGAAGTGGTTAAGGTGGGTACAATTACAACATCTGAAAGGCATCTGGATGGGTATATGAATAGGAAGGGTTTAGAGGAATGTGGGCCAAATGGGATTAGGTTAGATTGGGATGGTCTGGTCAGCACAGATGAGTTGGATCGAAGGGTCTGAATCCATGCTGTATGACTCAATGACTTTATATTAAACAAAGTAGCTACACAAGATATGTGTTCTGTTGGTGTCTAGTATACTTAGCTTTCCAGTTTACTGTCTGTACATTTAATTTCAGTCTTGCATTCTGTGCAATTATCTCCCATTATTGTACTAACTATGGTATTGTTCTTTTCACATTAAAATTCTTGACCTAAGGAAAAATACATTCACTTCAACGTAGCACATGTTTAGCAGCCTGCTTTTAATTTTATATTCTGTTCATCAGCAGCTTCCACAAACAGGCTATTAATCACGGCTCGTAATCTGGTCCCGTGAATGTGAGCAGAATTTTCACCACCTTTCATTTTGGCTAATGTTTCACTGTAGAGAATTCTCAAACAACCCCAGAGTCAGTCCAGACTTCTGGTAGAGTGAGTGCCTAATGACGGAGTTTAGGGCAGTTACATTTCTTCTGTTCAGAATTATTAACAGATGATAAATTATACGCAAAATGACAGTAAACACAATGTTGGCCAAGAACATGAACTAATTAACAGTGACAACACAAGACTTTTTCCATTATCTCACTGGTGTCTATTCAAAGCTGTTGCAGGAGTTGCAGATTTGTGAAAAGATGTCACCAAAGCTCAGAATGGGGAGAAAAGCTGAACACAATCTAATGAGAATACAATGCATTTAAACAATCCTGCAGGGGCAGGAAGCAATCAAAAATATCCCATTCACCACCTTCTCAAAGAGATGAGGACCCTTAAAGAAAAATATTGAAGAAAATATTTATACCATATGGAGTTTACCATATGGTAAACCTGGGTTTTCAACCTGGGTTTTGAGAACTTGAGGAGGGCAACAAGGGAATGATATATGGGTCTCAATTTTCTATCTGCCAAACTCTTTATTTTTTTCACCTATTTATTTATTATTAATTAGAAAGTCAACTGTTTATACATACCTCCTGGACAGGTGTGATTTAAACACTGTTTGGTCCGGAGGTGGGCTCTACCACTATGCTACAAGACTGCTTCAAATTTGTTTTAATATCTGCTTGGGAACAATTTTAATCTCATTTACCCATCAGGAAACTAGTAAGATCAGGCGCAATGAAGGTTTTACATTTCTGCAGCATTTATTCTTTGCAGAAGTTGGCTAAGAGAAATATTGCGCTCATGTTGTGCTGGTTAACTACTTTCTTTGGTTTGTTAATGCCTTGATTTAAAGTTAACAAGAAATAGGTGGGACTGTTCAAAGTCTGAGCACATATATATTGTGTGGATTACCTAGGCGCGCGGTGAGACTGGAAGAAAGGCTGAGGGAATCACCAAACTCTTCCCATAAAAGAAGATACAGTTGTCTTGATTTCAATATCTCCCACTGACTTGGAATCTATTAACATATTGGATGGGGTGTAAAACCAGAGTTCTAATCCACCCCATGAGATTATCAACTGGACAGGTAGAAAATAGTCAAACACAAAACCCTACAGCATTGAAAGATGTAATTTGGCTCATCTGTGCTGAAGGACAGTCCAGCTATTCTCTCTCCCCTCATTCTGTCTTTCCTCAATTCCCTGCAATTTTTTCAATATTTTCCTTCTTTAAATATTCCTCCAATTCCTTTATGAAAAACTGCTGTTGAACAGTTTCCACCATCCTACTGTGCAGCTCTTTCAAAGAGTAGGTTAAAATTACATTGTACTATTTCTTGTTTAAAAAAAAAAGTACTGCTTCCTCCATTATAACTGAAACTATGTGACAGGAGGACAGAGGATCCCTGGGATGGTATTGATATTTGCAAGGGAAAGCCACTGGATTGGATTACTATGTAGCCTAACCAGCAAACCTACATCCCATGAAAGAAATATAATATGTGCAGGGAGTTACTGACACTGTGTCAATATTTCTAATGGGGCCTGTTAGGGTCCACCAACAAATATGAAACAAATATTGAAACACACTTTTGGAGAAACAGTAACAAATTTTATCTAGCAATTTATTTTGAACAGATGTCTTGCATATACCTAAAGACAAATGGATTCCTAAAAAGGCCTTGATCACTTTCCAGTACTCCAGCACGCTCTACTACTGACACTTTCTATGCAGTGGCTTGTAGCTCTAGCATAAAAATGAACTTTCTAGCTGATTGCCGTTATCTGACTAGAATGTTTGCTAGAAATTGTGGTAAAGGTTGTGTGTCATTTTCCACACGTGTTGGCAGAACACTACATTTCCAAGATGTGCTATCTGATGGAGAAGCACCCCTGCCAGGAGTGTGACATTTCAAAGCTACCCATTAAAAACATTCTGCAAGCCAACGTCGAATTTAGCAGCCAACCCCATCGGTGTATCTGGGAAAAGTTGATGAGAATAATGCTGCTTTTAAAGTGAAGGAATTATAGCAAATATGCTCTGTGTGAGAGCTGATTTAAAGGAAAAGCTACCGGTATGAAATACTGAGGGAAATGCAGGCCAAGATTCAGGGCTGGAGACCCTCTCTAGGTCTTGCTTTAGAGCCTCCATCCTACTGTCACTCAAGACAATAGGAGCAAACGAACAGTGGGAAATCATCCCTGTACGCTTCCTTACATAGAAACATAGAAAGTAGGAGGAGTAGGCCATTCGGCCCATTGAGCCCTTTCAACATGAGTGCTGATGACCTTCTGTCTCAACACCATACTCCTGCTGTCTCCCCATACCACTTGACATCTGTAGCCTTTAGAAACCTCTTTCTTAAATATATTCGGAGATTTGGCCTCTGTGGTAGAGAATTCTGTAGGCTCAGCACACTCCGAGTGAAGAAATGTGTCCTAACTCCGTCTAAAATGATCTACCACGTATCCTAAGACCAAAACCTCAGCTGGGTGAGGGGGAAGTCACCATTCCTGCATTAGATCTGTCTAGTGCTGGCGAATTTTGTGTGTTTCACTGTGATCCTCTCTCATTGTTCTAAACTCCAGTAAATACAGGCCCTGTTGACTCAGTTGCTATACATATGACAAGCCTAAAATCTCAGAATCATTTTGGTGAATTTCTACTGCCTTCCCTTTACGGCAAGTAAATCTTTTCTTAGGCTAAGAGACTAAAACTGTCCACAATACTCCAGGCATGGTCCGACCTAGGCGCTATACAGCTGCAGTAGGACTTCCTTTCCCCATATTCAAATTCTCTTGCAATGAAGGCCAAATTAATTCAGACCATCATAGGGTGATTGGAACGTCTTCCTACCCTTACATAGGACTGCCCAGCCTCCTTATCAGGGCAAGGAGATAATTGGACAGGGATTAATAGAATTCACATCCATTTCCTGACATTTCCAATCACTTTGCAGCAGAACTTCACCTTGGGTCTTGTGGAAATTTAGCCGCTTCTCAGGAAAACTCACAGAAATCTTGTGCTGTCATTCTTGCCCATTCAGCTCAGAACAAGTTACACAGAGAGATGATGAGATACTAAAGCCCCACTTTTTCCTCGTCAAACCTTGTGCAAAACCCCTTCTCTCATTTATGTTAGTCCCAGTCCACAAGGAAGCTGGCCAGAGAGCTGGCTGTGAGCATATAATCAAACGAGGCAGCACCTCAGCATTAAGGGGAAGCTTGGAGTGGGAACAAAATAGTTGAACAATTATTCAGAATGGTGCAAATCAAAAATTCTCATTCCACAGAGTCTTCCACTCCAAAAAACACAGTGAAGGAAGGTGGTCGTAAATGGGAGCTGAAGGTCACCCTCCAGAGGGAAAAAAAGATTAAAGTTGTATAATTAGCTGGGTTAACCTTGTCCCCAGCTCGTTATTTACAAATTGCCCAATCACTGTGGAATAATGCCTCAATAACTGAATTGCTTGGTTGGTAGCATGCTTTCCTGTCACTTCACAAACTTGACCTCAAAATCCAGGTTTATATCTTGTGCAGTAGTGAAGGAGTGCTTCACTGTCAGCAGTGCCGCCATTCAGATGAGATGGAAAACCAAGGCATCTCTAGCCCTTTCAGGTGGTTGACAAAGATCCCACGGCATTAATTCGAAGAACAGCGGGCAAATACTTGCCTTGGGCAATAATTCTCCCTCAACAATGATCATACTAATGTTTCTGGGAACTTCCTGTGCACAAATTGCCTGCCACATTCCTTTATATCATAGAAATATAGAAAAAACAAACAGAAAGAGGCCAGTCAGTCCTCAAGCCTGTTCCCCCATTCCATATGATCACGGCAGATTACCCAACTCGGTACCCTCTTCCTGCTTTCTCCCAATACTTTTGATCTCTTTATCCTTAAGAACTATAATTAACTCTTTCTTGTAAACATTCAAAGTGTTGGCCTCAACTATTTTCTGGGTGAAGGAATTTCTTATCTCAGTCGTGAATGGCCCATTCTACATCCACTGTCACTGCTGGTTCTGAACTGCCAAGTCTTCAAGAACATCCTTCCTGCATTTACCCTGTCCAATACTGTAAGATCCTGTCTAATCCTGTGAGGTTTCTATGAGATTCCCCTTCATTCTTCTTAACTTTAATGAATATAATCCTAACTGATCCAGAAGTCTTAATGATCCAAGGTAGGCAATGGTGTTAGTGGTATTATCGCTAGACTATTAATCTAGAGACCAAGGTAATGTTCTGGGGACCTAGGTTCAAATCCCAACATGGTAGATGGTGGAATTTGAAATCAATAATAATTTGGAAATCAGAGTCTAATGATGACCATGAAACCATTGCTGATTGTCAGGAAATCCATATCTGGTTCACTAATGTCCTTTAGGGAAAGAAATCTGCCATCCTTACCTTGTTTGGCCTACATGTGATTTGAGACCCACAGCAACATGGTTGACTCTTAACTGCCTCTGAGCAATTAGGGATTGCAATAAATGCTGTCTAGACAGTGACGCCCCACATCCCATGAACAAATACATAAAAAAGTCTGTCTTCATCTGGGAATCAATCTGGCACACCTTCATTGCTCTCCCTCCATAGCCAGAACACCTTTGCTCAGATAATGAAACCAAACCTGTACAAAATAGTGACTACATTGCAAAAGCACTTAATTGGCTCACAATGTCGGAATGCCTTGAGACCATGAAAGCTGAAATGAGAGTCATTTCTTCTTTCTCACTGCTGGTCTGTGTAGTTCATGATGGTGACTGCATTTTGAGATCCCTGATACAACACAGGAGTGCTGAATCCAACACCCTCTCGACTTTCGACACACCACTGGATAAAATGTTTCACTTCAAAAGTGCACACTGCTGTCTCAACAGGCAAGCTTTTGCATCTGTTTGGCATGTCAAGACTGTTAGGAGGCCCCTAAACTGTCCAGTCACGGGTGCCATTACTGAAAAGGTATTGTTAATGTCTAAGTGCCATACCAAGTGATGTTTGCAAATGTCACCCTCCAAACTTTCTGATCAGCAACAGTAGGTGACCTTTCTATGAGAGTTCTGGCTCCAGCCTCCATGCTGAGAAAGGTATTTACAAGTGGTGCTACCCCGCTTCACCCTGTTGTCTTAAAGAGAACTGTTTGTACTGATCACCTTTGATTAGGAAAAGGGGAATTGTGAGATAGTTTCTGTCAGATAATATCAATAATGTACTGAATGAAATCTGACACACGGGGGAAATGTAGTGTAAAGAGTTAAGGTTAATATGTAAAAAGGTCTACATTATCAGTGAGGTTAGATCACATGGCTACGAGATGGATGTACCCAGAAGCCTTGAGCAAAGTCCTGTGTTGTACATAGTCAGAAGATAATGTTCAGGAAAAGGTAATGTTTACTGATAGACAGGCTCCAGCAGATTGCACCAACTCCAATCGCAGAGACGACCGAAATGACAATTACAGGAGGGTGAGGACAGATTCCTGTTGCCTTCTTCCGTGTGTCACTGGCCAGCAGCTGGTTCCCCATGACCACACTTCCGTCACCTTCATCGTGGTCAATCTGCTAGATCCACAAAAAATGTAGGACAGAAGTAGGCCATTCAGCCCCTCCCGCCTGCTCTGCCATTCAATGATATCGTGACTGATTTGACAATTCTCAAGTCTCCATTCCTGTCCTTTTCCCCACAACCCTTGGCTCCCTTAATGATTAGAAATCTGTCAATCTCAGCATTTGATATTTTTAATGATCCAGGCTCTACAGCAAATAATTCCACAGATTCATTACCCACCCCCCTACCAAAAGTCGGAATTCCTCCTCATCTAGGCTTTAAATGAGTGATCCCTTACTTAGAGATTATGCCCTGTGGTCCTTGGCTCTCCCACAAGGGGAAACAATCTTTTAGCCTGAAAATTCTTAAATGTTTTTCACTTGTAAACCTGAGCACAGGAGTCTTCCACATTCTATAAGCTGTGCCTCAGACTCACTAAAGGACAGGGTGGATCAAAACTTGGGGAGTCATTCAGATACTCCTGTGACACAACTGAAATAGAAAATTGATCGTCAGCTTAGGTCAGTTTTTAAACACTGGGAAAGAGATAAATAGCTGTGGTATTCATATGGGAATAAACCAACTGGATCAGATAGGGCCAAAACTGAATTAATTTGATATTCGAGACACTCTTATGAACACAAGAGAATGTTTGTGTTTAAGGTGCCAGCCTTGAAAACATTGCCTAACCGATCAAATTTAATTTGCAATGGCTCCTGAGAAATCCATACGGACAACTAAAGCTCAAAAGCCAAAGCTTACAACTGTTGACAGTGAGCCCTTACACAGAGACACCACTTGTGAAAACAATTTAATGACGACCCCTGGCTCAGACTATTGGCACCAAGACTCTATTGCAACAAGTATGTTCAGGGGTGAAGAGTTACAATGCAGGAATATTCCAGTCTTGAACAAAACGTGACTGATGTCTCAGATTGCATGAAGATTGTTTCTAGATCATGGGCTGTAAGTCAGCCAGAAGTGTTATCGGCTTTGTAAGGCACAGCAGGAGATTTCCACTTTCGGGGAAAAATGGAGAAAGGAATTTGTTTCAAAAGGTTGACAGAACTTAGTTGAGTCAACTTAGTTGAGTCATGAGTGTTAATCCAAGGGTATTCAATGTGATGGATAAAGAAATAGAATGATGAGTCTGAATCGTACCATTTTTTGATTAATTCTTTTTTCTCCAGCTTTTTTTATTCACTCATAGGACATGTGTGGGCCAGCATTTATTGCACATCCCTAGTTGCCCTTGAGAAGGTGGTAGTGAGCTGCCTTCTTGAACTGCTGCAGTTCATATGCTGTAGGTTAGCCCATAATACCCTTAGGGAGGGAATTCCAGGATTTTGACCCCTAAACAAAATGCTCCCCAGTGTTCCCTGACCAAGGCTCCACAGGCTTCCTCAACCCCAATTGTGGATATCAGGACTACACCTAAACATAGTGGACTGGAGAGAAACAGGTTGCTCTTCTGAGGGAACATTGGTGGCAGGGGTGACATATATAGTGGATAGTAAATATTTTCAGACACAAGACGTTCATCTGTAGTGTGTATCATTTACAAGATGCATTGTAGAAATTCATCAAAGATCCTTTGACATCACCCTCCAAACCTATGACCACTTCCATCCAGAAGGACAAGGGCAGCAGATATATGGGAACACCACCACTTGCAAGTTCCACTCCAAGCCACTCACCATCCTGACTTGGAAATATATCGCTGTTCCTTCACTGTCGCTGGGTCAAAATCCCGGAATTCCCTCCCTAATGGCATCATGGGTCTATCCACAGCACATGGTCTGCAGTGGCTCAAGAAGGCAGCTCACTAACGGGTCTTAAGGGCAACTATGGAAGGGCAGTAAATGCTGGCCCAGCCAGTAACGTCCAAATTTCATGAGCGGTTAAAAAAAAAAGCAGGAGCAAAAGCAGGCCATTCAGCCCTTTGTGCCTGGACTGTATGTTCATGTTTCACAATAAGCTGCGTCTGTGGGTCTCCATGTTGCAAATGCGACACAACAGGTACTGGAACCTTCCACCCTTATGCTACGCTATGTCCCATGACCCATGGTATGAAGTGAGTCACTCCTGCATCATATGCTAGCAATGGGGGAAACTGCAAGTCACTGCACCTTTGGCAGTTATGCTACATCTTCCCAGATGCACAGACATCACTATTGCATCACAAGAGTTCAATGGCTAAGCTGCAGGAGTGCTTGAGGGAAAGCATTTTGAATGCACCCAGTAGATTATTATCTGAAGATTTCACAGAATGCAATGCTCACAGGAGTACTTGATGTACATCAAACATTCCAATACTCCCATAAATACAAGTTAGAACCTTAAGTGATTGGCCCAGGTCACCCACCAAAAAGCAGTGACAACCACCTGGCTAAGTTAAAATGGGAGCTAGGATATGTACCAACACAAACTTGGATACTCTGAAGGGGTTTACACCGTTTCTAACAATCATCAACTTCTAGCGTACTTATACCGGATCGTTCAGAAATGGTGTTACAGATGTAAATGCATACAGTTAAAGTGCCTTCGATCCAACTCCAATACCTGCAAAGTACTGCCATGTTAAATGTGCTCCTCTTTATTAGAGAATAAAAGCCCAAAAGACTTGTGGCCAGGGAACAGAGACTTCTTGAATTGAACACGCCGTAGCAGTTAAATTTTTGTTTTACAATTTTTAAGTTTCCTCTGTGTTTTCCTTTGTACGATCTTTCCTTCATATTATTTATCTTCCTGTATCAAATTTACCCTACTTGCTTCACTTTTCTCAAATGTCATTAGTTAACAAAATGGAAAATAATGGGACTAACAGCCTTGGTCTCAGATGTCCTACTGACCATTCTCCACTCACGGTCCAAAGGTAGGAGCTAATGAATGAGGAAAATCCAACTCTCAGAGCATGTTTTGTGGGCCATTACCAGTTTGCTCAAAGTAGAATGATTGTGTTTGAGTGAAGGATTTCAGAACTGTGGAAGCGAAAATTAATCTGGATTTGCTAGATATTGATTGCATTAAGCTGTCTTAAATTGGTTACAGAGGATAAGGGGATGTAAAATACACATCATGTTACGGTGATGTAAAGTTTGAGAGTTTTACATATTTTAATATCATTTAGTTTAGAATTTAGATTTTGAACTAATGACATTTGGGTTTTGCTGAGTGTGTATGACAGGGTTGGATAATCAAAGGAGTATGTTTATTGTTGTCTGAGGTAATGCACGATTAATCCAATCTGGAATAGTGGGCATTACTTAAGGATATTACTGTCCTTCAGAAGATGTAGAAGTGAGCATAAGAGATGGCTTTAGGTGTGACCAGTTGAAGTTATGGGGGAAGGTTAAGAGCAGCCTTTTGTTCTGTTAGAGAGAAGGCTTTTAGGATGTTCCAATTGATGTTTTTGCAAGATTATAAAACTGGAATTGACTAGGCTGCTTCAGACAACTATGCACCAAAGTGAAAGATCCGCACATCAAGGGACACTGATTTTCAAAATTCCAGAAGTTCAGAATAAAGGGTGAAGCTCAGAGGAAGTAGCTTTCTCCTGTTCCTAAAAAATATTTGTTTTTTTAACCCAAGGACAGCATTCATCCTGTTGCAGCATTGTTCCATTTCCCAGACTGACTCAGCTCCCAGTGCTTCTGTGAGACGCTGCTCAGTTAGGTTCTGCTTATCTGCTCTCAACCAGACACTGCGGTTGCTCTATTTCAAATCTGTACAGTGGCACGAAGAATTTCTGCCCGTCACATCTGGGAAGCTTGGAGGGAGGACACTAACACATTCAAAACAAGCAGCTTATTCATTAAAATGGTGACCAGCATGATCTTAGTGAATGATGGAGCAGGCTTGAAGGGCCAAATGACATTATGTTGCTCCTGATTCATACATTACATGATAGCCTTGTTGCACAGTGGGCCAACTCAACATACTTAATATACCATCAGATGTTTATGACAATATCTGTTTTTTAATGCCTCATCTTGTTCCTCTCCAAGTTTCTAAAACTTCTGGTATGAATTATCTTATCTGTGGCTGTAGTTTTAAGATGAAGCAGCCTGTTTACTGATGGCTGGCTGACTATCTAAACTTCTTGCTGCTTGGATCCCAATCATTAGAATTCCTGACTTGTGTAATAGCTGCACAATACAGCGAACATTCAGTCTGGTCTGAGATCAGATGAAGCGGGTTACAAAGCCTTTCGCAGCTTTGAAACCCCAGTATTGGCTTCTTAGTGCTTTAGTTTATTAAGCTGCTCCAGCTGGTGTAGTAATCCAGAGGCCCTGGGTAATGCTATTGGGACATGGGTTCAAATCCCACCACAGCAGCTGGTGAAATTTGAAGTCAATTAGGAAATCTGAAATATAAAACTAGTTTCAGTAATGGTAACCATGACAGCGATCATCGATTGTTGTACAAACTCAATTGGTTCACTAACACCCTTTGACAGAGGAAGTCTGCCGGTCCTTGCAAGTGACTCCAGCCCCACAGAAATGTGGCCGACTCTTAAATGCCCTCTGAAATGGCCTAGCAACCCACTCAATTCGAGGGCAATAAAAGCTGGCTTTGCTAGTAATGCCAATGTAAAAGGATAAAGAAAAACTTAATAAAATAACATGATCCAAAGACTGAATGATTTTTTGGATTCCTGTGGTGCAGATTGAATCCTCAAGTTCTGTCTGTATGGGATTTAACTCTATAATGCACTAATTCAATAGGGCCATCTAGAGCTGTCTCCTACGCTCACTTCTGCTTCCTCTTCACAGCAGCAACATCCTTAAAAGCTTTCCAGATGAGATTAACCCTGTAGTGCCTCAAATAGCAATGATAATACAACAAACTGTGAATGGAATGTACAAGTTGATCAAATTTCAATGTTATGTCCTAACATAAACTCCTGGCAACACTTTTGAGGGTAGTATGGTGGCTCAATGGTTAGCACTGCTGCCTCACAGCGCCAGGGACCTGGGTTCGATTCCGGCCTCGGGCGACAGTCTGTGTGGAGTTTGCATTTTTGCCCCGTGTCTACTTGGGTAACTTCCAGTTTCCTCCCACAGTCCAAAGATGTGCAGTTGAGATGGATTGGCCATGTTAAATTGCCTATAGTGTCCAGGGACATGCAGCTAGCTGGATTAACCATAGGAAATGCAGGGTTACAGAGATAGCGGAGGGGGTGTGGGATGCTGTTCTGAGATTTGGTGCAGACTCGATGGGCTGAATGGCCTGTTTCCACACTGTTTGGATTCTATGAATAGGCAAAATGCCAGAGAACTGAAGAAACAACCAACTTAGGGAGACTGATGCAAAGAGAAAAGTGAGGTTGGACCGTTGTTATATGTTAATTAATGAGACAAGTTTATATAGAAACTAATGGAAGAACATCATAAGAAGGATATTATCAAGCTGGAGAGGGTTGCGAAGATGTTTACCAGGATGTTGCCGAGTATGGAAGGTAATGACTTATAAGGCAAGGCTGGATAGGCTGGGACTTTTTTTTTATTGAAGCATAGGTTTAAAAAATCATGAGGGACATAGATAAGGTGAATGGCAGGTGTTTTTTGCCCCTGGGTGGGGGGAGTTCAAGATTAGGGGGCATGTTCTTAAGTTGACAGGAGAAAGATTTTAAAAAAGACATGGGGACAATTTCCTTTACACAGAGAGTGGTTTGTGTGTGAAATGACCTTCTAGAGGAATTGGCGGATGCAGGTACAGTTACAATGCTTAAAAGATACTTAGATAAGTACATGAATAAGAAATGTTTGGAGAGATTTGGGCCAAGCACAGGCAGGTGAGACTCGTTTAGTTTGGGATAGTAGTCGATATGGATTGGTTGGACTGAAGGGTCTACTTTCCAGTCTGTATGACTCTGTGACTCTACAAGATAAAGACTTCAGGCCACAATTGACACAATATTGTAAAACAATTCAAGAAAATAGTTCGTGACACTAAGGAGGGGGAGTGGAAGGAAATTCGGAAGGATATAAAATGTGAAATAAGGAGGAAATCACTTTCTTCTTTAATCCCTGAGGGCTGGGTTAAATACTATTTTGTTTCAATTTGATCAAAATCCAATTTAGTTTTGCCTAGTCCTTAAAGTTACATTTGCATGTCAGACAATGTTTTGGGGAAAATGGTGGAAAATAAGCAACTTGCATTTACTGTGTCATTAAAAGTCTATTATCAGGACAGCTGCAGCATACCTGACCTGGGAATGTTCAACAGACTTTCAATCTAAGTACTGCTGTTTCTCAGTGTGAAAAGCACTAAGCAACACTGTCACAGTTGAAAGCTGGGGCAAAGGGTGAGCTTCTGTGAAAGTCAGTTAGTGTCATGTTGAATAGTTCTTCTGGAATCACAGCATTGTTAATCCAATGAAGGAGGCCATTTGGTCCATCATGCTCGCACTGCCTCTTCAAAGGAGCATCATACTGAGCCAATCTCCTGCTTCTCCTCCACACCTATAGAGGTTTATAGAATCATGAGGGGCATGGATAAGGTGAATAGTCAAGGTCTTTTCCCTAGTTTAGGGGAATTGAAAACTAGAGGGCATAGGTTTAAGGAGAGAGGGGAAAGATTTAAAAGGGGCAACTTTTTCACACAGAGGGTGGTGCGTGTATGGAATGAGCTGCAGAGAAAGTGGTGGAGGCTGGTAAAAATTACTGCATTTAAAAGGCACCTGAATGGGTAAATGAATAGGAAAGGTTTAGAGAGATATGGGCCAAATGCTGGTAAATGGGACTGGATTAATTTAGGGTATCTGGTCAGCACGGATGAGTCGGATGAAAGGTCTGTTTTCTCTGCTGCACATCTCTATGACTCTTAGACACCCTTGCCCACTATTGCTATCCAAATTACCATCCAATGTCCTATTGAATGCCTCAACTGAACCTGCCTCCACCATATTTCCAGGCAGTGCATTCCATACCCTAACTAGTCACTGTGAGAAAAATCAACTTTGGTTCTTTTGCACAAAGTTCTGGAAGGGGTTGAAGATTCCTCTTGAGTGTATTTACCCTGGTGCTTCCTGCAGAGTTGAGAGGAAATCTTCCCCCATGCAGAGGATTATTTACACCTTAAGGTATGGGGCTAGTGCACAACTGGGAAACAGAAATATCTTCTGTGGAATACATCTGCTCACAGCTGAATATTGAAACCTGTGATGTTAATGTTGCCTTCCATGAATTTCTGCTCAATTACCTTTGGGATAGGGGAGAAGATTTGCCAAATTTCCAGTTTCCTGGATGTTCACCTACGGCAATGATCTTTCCTTAGGAAGGAGTCCAAGACAAATTCACATTATTTGAGGTTTTTGCTAAGAGGAGAACGAGCATTTTAGATCCAGGAAAACAAAATTCTTCTCAGTGCAGTGGGAGTTTGTTTTATTTGGCAATAGGTATGTTAAACAGTCCCAAAGCACAATCTGGGCAGCTGCTACACCAATCAGTACCTGCAGAAGGCTGATAAACACCCCACACACTGTTAAAAACAGATTCACAGCTGAGAAGAAAGTCATCCAATATGAGCAAAGAGCAACTTGCAATTGCAAACCAACAAATGCCTATGGTGCTGAGCTCTTAATCTGCCCCTCTATTTCTGTGCCTATTTGCTTTTGCATCATCCCTCATACCTGAACCTGAGCTCAGTCTCTCCAGAACATCTGGAACACTCCTTCCAATCCCCAACCACATCCACCTTCCCCCAACACCTCTCCTTCCCCTCCCCTACCTCCAGCCATCAACCCCAAACCACCCCCCAACATCACCCCGCCTCCACACTTGCCCTGCTCCCAATTGCCTCTTCCAAGACCTGCAGTTCCTTCAGCTCGGTTGGGTTTATGGTATTTGCTGTTCATGGTGTGATGTACTTCACACTGGGGAAAGCCAAATTACTTTTGGTGACCAATTTGCTGAACACTTTTGATCCCAGCAGAAGTTCAAGTTGAAGACCGCAGCTCTCCACTTAGATTCTCTGCCCCCTCCCCTTCTGAGCTCCATGGCTTGGTTCTACGACAATGTAACTGAATGGAAACTGAAGGAAGAGGAATGTGGCTTTCTCATAGGGACTAGACAGCACTCCTCCAACACCTTAACATCCTTCATACCTCAACTATGGCTCATATTTCTCTCTCTTCAAGGGTGTACTAGCATTATGGGATAACTGGGCCTGATTTTCCAAGAATGGGGACGGGATCAGGTTGAGAGGTAAAGTAAACCCAGCACTCTGTGGTAACACCATCCAACATTGTAGTCTACACCCTTGGCAGATAATTGTATAAGGCAGGTGTGTTTGTGTGGGATATGATATGCATGTGGTCATCACTTAACCTGTGCTGCTTCCTTTCAATTGCTGTTTGCCCTTAACAACTTCCAGCTCTTAACGTGGGTCCTTGCCGAAATGATGACTTGTCCATTCTTTACACAGACTGATGTGTGTTCGTTGTACTTTTCAACAATTCCATAATGAAGTGCTCCAATACAAAGGTAGGAGCTTGTTTGAAGAGGGCTTTGCAAGTCAGGGAATCGTGAAGCTTAAGGGAGGATCTTCCA
Organism: Rhincodon typus; assembly: GCF_021869965.1. Lineage (NCBI taxonomy): Eukaryota > Metazoa > Chordata > Chondrichthyes > Orectolobiformes > Rhincodontidae > Rhincodon > Rhincodon typus. Next base: position 17,402,706 of record NC_063365.1, on the reverse strand, counting down.
GTTGGCACCAGTGTGATGGATGAGGAGATGGGAAGATAGAGCGGAGAGCCAGGAATGATAGCTTCAAGTATTATTGCATTAAAAACTCCTCATTAAACAGTCGGGGTCAGTTGGCTGGACGGCTGGGTTTGTGATGCAGAGTGACGCCAACAGTGTGGGTTCAATTCCTACACTGGCTGAGGTTACCATAAAGGACTTTCCTACTCAACTTCTCCCCTCCCCTCCCCTCCCCTCCCCTCCCCTCCCCTCCCCTGAGGTATGGTGGCCCTCAGATTAAACCAGTCATTTCTCTCTGAGACAGCAGCACTCTGGGATGATGCTGACTTTTCCTTACTACACAGTCATCCCAGTTGGAACAAGGTTTCTGCAAAAAAGGGCTACAGTAATTACACAAGCTGTGCTATTGTTATTCTGTTAGACAGTGAGAGAGAGATTGAACCTGAAGTATTGATCTTTGACCTTTCCTCCCTGTGAAAGACAGAGGCTTTCCTGATGGCACAGCTGATAGAACAGTTTGAGCCATAAATCCTTACATCTTATCAGTTCATGGGACATCGCATTGGTGCCCTACACTTCAATTGCTCAATAATTAATGTAGGCCAGTCTGCTATGCATCCTGTTGGATTCTCTCTTGGCAAAAGTCACACAGTGAAGCCTGGAGTCCTTCCAAAATGAAATAAAGCATTAACAGTGCAGACTGGCAATTGTTTCAAATCCATTTTAATGATCATTTAGCTACCAGTAAGCCCTACAATCCACAATTTGACTAACATTCAATCATGGATTAAAATCTGTGAATGTTTGTGGTCTTTTAGTCACATTATCCAAAACTAAAATTACTGGGGAGCTTAAAAATTGCAACAGCACTTTTTCGTCATTGTGCAGACCTGAAAGGATTAGATTTTCTGAAAAGAGATGTCATTAAGCAACCAATGGATGTCACTCAGATTGTCTCAGTTGCTAAAGTAGACATTTTGCCCACTTGCTGAGGCTCTTGTTATGCGACCACAATTATAGGTTTTTGCTTCCTTTTTCCAGCTACATCTATTGTCTACTAGAATAGCATCTCATTAATGCTTCAGAGTACTCATACTTGCAGGTGCAGATCACAAAGGACTGCAAGGTATCACTGAGTTACCCTTGCCCCAGTAGACCTGGCTTTCGATCCAATGGTGTAAAAAAAATTCTTTCTCTATCTTCTGCTAAATTCATCAAGATATGAATCCAGCTTGCATAGGGACCAGGCAGCTTGTAGGCAACCTGGACTCACAGGAACAACAATGGGCACTATCTCACACTGATGGCATTGAGGATTGGGTAGCTAGTGAAGGGAGGGATTGTCTTCATAGCTGGAGAGAGTGCATCTAAGATGTGAAATTGACCACATTGTTCACTGTGCAGATCAACCTTTCTTCTGTATCAGACATAAACCTGATCTGGGAACTCTCAATGTTCACTTTCTCACAATTGGAGTCAGTTCTTCAGGAGGATTCTTTAATCAGCTGGCCCTAGTTGGCGCTGATCAAGAAATGGCTGGGATATCATGACGACAGTCCTACAGAGCTCCCTGGCAGCACTGAAGGGAGTTGAACTCCTTTCAGCACAGAAGTCAGCTTGTTCACAGCCTACTTTCTAAACACGTTTCTCAATGGGTAAACTTAAGAATGTGCGCAGGTGACATTCCCTTAAAACATAAGTCTTTTGTTATACTTCCCAATTCTCCTTATGCCACACACAAACAATGGCTAAGGGGTTGTCCTCCTCCCAGGCCTTTACCAATATAATTAAACTGGCATCATCCAAAGATAAAAAATCATTTAAAAAATACAGTAGTAATTGGAAATGAATAAATTGGTTCTCCACTTTGAAGTGTACCTGATGAGTGAGATCTACAAATGTCATTTGCAATAAAAACATAAATTTGCTGGAGAAACTCAGCAGGACTGGCAGCATCTATGGAGAGAGAAAGCAGAGTTAACATTTCAAGTCCAATGACTGTTCATCAGATCTACTCTGAAGAAGAGTCACTGGACTTGAAACGTGAAGTTTGCTTTCTCTCTCTACAGGTACACTAGACCTGCTGAGTTTCTCTAGCATTTTCTGTTTTTGCTTCAGGTTTTCAGCATCCACAATTCTTTGTTTTGTTTTAGAGTCATTTGCAAGTTTTATTATTTATTTCCTTCTGGGTAAGGCTTGGGGTGAAAAGTGCCTCGGGGGAATAACACCTTACGACCGATCCCACCTCACCATCTCCTCACAAAACTGTGCTGAGATCAGATTAGCAATTTGTTGTATGAAAACTCGGGAGATGGGTATCAAAGTCCCATGACCCTGGTTTATCGCTGCTGCATGAAAACTGCAATTGATCCACTTTCCAAATTAACCTAAATTAAATTGAAATGAAAGGTTAGACTGTAGAACACATCAGTCACTAAGCTGTTTTTCTACTTTTTTCTTAACTGCCCTCCATGTTTGAACCTATGAACAGCTTGTGAGTGATGTCATGAGGGGTTATTTCCATCCTGTGACAGCTGATGCGTTTGAATTGTGAAACCAGAAATGCCTGCCAAACGTGGATGAGTTGCATTGATGATTTTCAAAGTACAGCAGCACATTTAAACTTACCCAGCCAGTTTGTGTTTGCGCAGAGTAAACAAAACTGACTGCTTAACAGCTGACCTATTGCTGCATTCTCGAGTCAGCTTTTCTGCTGTGGGGCAGGAGCAATTCCGTTATTCTCCAGGCATTGTCTCAAGAAACATTTCAGCTCTCCTGGGGAAACAGGCCGCTGACTTTATATTAGTAACAAATCATCTCCAATTCCAGATGGACTTTCTTTTTGGGAGGGTGGGGGTTTTGCAAAATGCAGCATTGCCAGTTTGGGGAGGCCAATGAAAGGATTGGATTGATGTGCACTTATACTGCACTGGGTAGGGGGCTTGCTTTTTGATTTGATTTGATTTGATTTATTACGGTCACGTGTACCGAGGTACAGAGAAAAGCGTTGTCTTATGTGCTTTACAGCCAGATCATACTATACAAGTGCATCAGGGTAATAGGACAGAGGGCGGGATACAGTGTTACAGCTGTCGAGAAGTTGCAGAGAAACATCAACATTAACATTAAAGTTGTCCATTCAAAAGTCTGTTAACAGCTTTTCTGTCCTGCTGTATCTTCCATTAAACTTCCAATTCTACATCCTGTTCATCACTAAGACAACTTACTTCTACCTTCACAACATCACTGACCTGTCCTACCAGCTCCCACTGTAGTGGTCCTCCTCTGTGTGTCACCCTCGATATGATTCTTATCACTGATCTTCCCAGCTCTATCAAGTTCTTAATCTTTGTTATTGAGAGTGGGCAGTACAGAATTACAGCAGTTAAAGGGCGTAAAATATAAATCAGCCATGCGGGCCAGAACAGACTTGGAGCGATGATTGACCTACTCTGTTTCCTGTGTTCTACTGCCACTTAGAGGAGATGAGCAACTTGAAGAATGGGATAGCACAAAAACAACAGCTTGCACCTTGAACATAGCAAAACGTGTCTACAGATGCCATGGACCCACACTCTGGAATCACCTCCCTGAATAACTTCATCTTTCTACTCTCCTCCATCCTTTAAAACACTCCTTAAGTCTACCTCTTTCACCAAGTTTTTAGTCATTTTAGTATACTTCAAAGTGGAGAACCAACCCTAATGTCTCCTTATGTAGCTTGGAGTCAATTTTTTTTAAAAGAATAGTCCTATCAAGTATTGAGTGATGTTTTTACAATGTTAACAGTGCTATCAAAATGCAAGTAGTTGTTATTTCACAACCTCTTGTTAGTAGCTTCATTTTCATGTACAGAGGTTTATCCAGCACTTACAATCAACTGAGCGCGAAATGGAACATTATGGCGCCTTGTCAACAGATCAGTTGCATTCATACGAGGCGAACCAAGATAAAGACTTGATTGTTCGCCAGCTGCCTCCTACAATGGAGTCTTTGTCACATTTTACACAGTCTTAAAGCCCAGTGATATGGTGGCCCCATTATCCCTCTGTCCCAATTTGTGAAAGACTGAGAGCTTCGTCCAGAGCAAAATGTTGGCAAGATCAAATCTGTCTTGTTGAGTTTGTGCCAGAGACCTCACAGCCCCACACTCAGGATGAAGGTGATGGCCCATGACCCATCTCGTCTGCTTTATCTTCCATTAAGCTTCAAATTCTACATCCAGCTCATCACTAAGACAACTTACTCCGACCTTCAAAATGTCATTGACCTGCCTGTCTGCTCCAACTGCTGTGTGTGGGTCTAGATATGATTCTTCTCACTGATCTTCTGAGCTCTATCAAGTTCTCTGTCATTGTGTTCTAATATGGCCTGAAGTTATGGTCAAAGTAGTTTGTTTTCCCCAAGGCTTCTTACTGAGGTTTTATTGGTTTAACTGCCTGTCTCCTTTTTCCTCACTGGGATATACCCTTGCTTTGAGTCATGAACTACATTCTTAAACATTTGTTATTGCTTCTCAACTGTCTTTTCTGCTAAACTTCTTGCCTGGTGCACTCCAGCCGATTCGGCCCTTATCCTTTTCTAATTTATGTTTAGCACAATTGTTTCCGACCCACATTTCTCACTCCCAAATTGAATGATAAATTCTATCATTTCACTGCTTCCTACCAGAGATTTTACGGAGTTAATTTATGAAACTAGTCTCATTAGACATTACCAAACCCAAAAATAGAGTTTGTCACTCTTACACTTGTTTGTGTTCCAATCAAACTCTGTGGGTTTTCTCACTCTCGCGGCCAACCTAAACTGCAATAATTTATTCTGGACCATAGTGGAGACGTTATGAAACATAAGCAGTCACCTTTCTTGAATTTGTTGCCATCATTTTTGCTTTGTCAATTGTCTACTTCTGATATGGAAGTCATATTCATCCACTCTACCAAATGTAACTTCTTAAACTCCTCCTCACATTTTCAACTCCCGTTTCCTTACCTCTGCAGCATCTTTCCATCTGTTAGCACCTCCACCCCAGTAAACTCTGAAATTCTCTTACCAAATCCTCAGCCTCGCTGTATCACCACCCTCTCGCAAATACCTCAACATTATTGTAAATGATTTGGATGAAGGAGTGGAAGGGTGGATTAGTAAGTTCATGGATGATATGAAGGTGGGTCACGTTGTGGACAGTGCAGAGGGCTGTTCTAGGTTACAAAGGGACATTGATAGGATGCAGAGCTGGGCTGAGAAGTGGCAGATGGAGTTTAACCCTGAAAAGTGTGAGATGATTCATTTTGGAAGGAAAAACTTGAAAGCAGAATACAGGGTTAACAGAAAGATTCTTGGCAGTGTGGAGGAGCACAGGAATCTTGGGGTTCATGTCCACAGTTCCCTGAAAGCTGCCACCCAGGTGGATAGAGTTGTTAAGAAGACGTATGGTGTGTTAGCTTTCATTAATAGAGGGATTGAGTTCAAGAGCCGTGAAGTTATGCTCCAGCTATACAAAACCCTGGTTCAGCCACATCTGGAGTATTGTGTCCAGTTCTGGTCACCTCATTACAGGAAAGATGTGGAAGCATTGGAAAAGGTGCAGAGGAGATTTACCAGGATGTTGCCTGGAATGGAGGGAAGGTCTTACGAGGAAAGGTTGAGAGCGCTAGGGCTTTTCTCTTTAGAACGACAAAGGATGAGAGGTGACTTGATAGAGGTCTACAAAATGATCAGAGGTATAGATACAGTAGACAGCCAGAGGGTGTCCTAGGGTGGAGGTAGCTATTACGAGGAGGCATAGTTTTAAAGTGAGTGGAGGTAGATATAGGGGAGACATCAGAGGTAGGTTCTTCACTCAGAGAGTGGTCGGAGCGTGGAATGCATTGCCGGAGAGGGTAGTGGAGTCGGCCTCATTAGGGGCATTTAAGCAGCTATTAGATAGGCATATGGATGATAGTATAAGGTAGGGGTGGAGGTTAGATAGACCTTAGGATTAGGTAAAAGTTTGGCACAACGTCGTGGGCCAAAGGGCCTGTTCTATGTTCTATGTTCTATTCACTGACCATACGACCCAAGGGCATAAGTAAGTTATTTGGCCCATTCAGTCTGCTCCACCATTATACAGATGATCTGATAATCCTCAGCACCACTTTCCTGCCTTTCCACATGGCCCTTGATTCCCTTCCTGATTAAAAATCTGTCTATCACAGTCTTGAATAACCTCATAGCTTACAAGCCAACCTGGACAATCTCATCATTTACCTCCCCTGATATCTTTCTTATCCATCTCCTGCTCTACTCATGTACCCAAGTGTCCTTAGACTTCTTGCTATGTATAAAGCCATGACAAACATTCTACTCACTTGCTGCAGATCTAACTATATTTCAAAACCATTACTTTTGATTCTTTAAGAATGTGATCTCTAAACCTCTGTCCCTCTCCTCTTTTGCAGTACACCTTGAAATCCACTTCAGTCACCTGCCCTAGCTTCCATTCGTGTGCCTTGGCACACTTTTTTATATTAAGGGTACTACATAAATATATACGTGCTATACATATAGTTAGGCAATTGTACAAAAATGCAAGCTGCAGTTGGCTGCATCATTGGTTTTAATGTTTCACTAGGAAACCACTGTCTTGCCTAAAAGACACAGACAAAACTCTTCTGGAAGCCCAGATACAGAATAACATGAGTTGTTCAGGATACAAAGATGAATTATTCTAAAAACTAAATGTGCTCGCAGAACTATGCTGAATAGACTCATTAACACATCAAGCACCTTTGTTTGAAATATTTTTCCATTATATTCAATTATCATTAGAGAATAGCTGCATTTTTTTTACAGGAATTTTTGCTGTTATAGAGTGCTGAAGTTGTTGTTGTTGTGCTAACTTTTTCTACTATTTATAAGCAAACTGACACAAGAATCTCTCTCACATTACAATAATCTCATTCTAACATTCATGGTTTCTTTTATCTGGACCTTTCCCACCTAAGCAAGAGCAATTTTAAATTGTAACAAATTGCTTTTCCCTGAAATTCTTTTCATGGTTACTAATTGATCCCAGATCTGTGCATTAGGTAGGAGCATTTACTTGTCTTATGGGTACTTCTCCTTCTCATGTGCAACACACTATGGTCCTGTCAAATTGAAAGGACAGAAGAGCTGTCTCTATGCTCCAGTGAAAGGCAGGATTTGCTTTAGTTTTGTCCGATGTCAAACTCCCTTCACACTCCCCTCTGTTACACAGGAATTCCTTTGCCTCTTTTTACAGGTTTCCCCTTTTCTTCCTCCCAAATGATAGTTGAAATCAAAAAGATCTGGGCAGGCACATATTCTATGTTTTTTGTGCTGAAAAAATGTCACAATGCACTGGAGCACAACAGCACAACCATATCCATCACTGTCAGAACTCTACAACTGCAGAAATATAGCTAGAAATAGGAACATGCACAGACTATAAATTATATTCTGTTTCCCCTATGAAATGTGCTACTGAAAGGGCTTGCAAGTCTGCTTTTCCCAAGGGTCTGTTTCCTTGGAGCCCGCCATCAAATTCCTTCTTTCACGTCCATCCCCCACCTCCACCATTCACCGTCTTGGCACAGGAGGCCTGTGTACAGAGACAGGCATAATCCAGCAGAGGAACAATGGACCAAATGGCCTCCTTATACTCTGTGATCATAGGACACTCTGGTACAAAACCTGCCAGTGCAACACAGGGGCAAGTGTTTTGGGTATTTTGCTGCTTTACTGAGAAACGTTAATCATTAGTGGCTGTGGTTCAGTTGGCAGCACCCTCAGGTCCGAGTCAGAGGTTATGGGTTCAACTCCCATTCTAGGACTTGAGCATCAAAACAGAGACTGACACTCTGGTCAAGCACCAATAGAATGCTGCAATTGTTGGAGATGCCGACTTTGTAAAAGGTCGATGGTGAGATGTCAGACTGAGGCCACATTCCCTCTCTCAAATGGATATGAAGATCCCATCACAGTATTTCAAGGAAGACTAGGAAAATTCTCCCTGGTCTCCTTGCCAATATCGATCCCCCAGTCAATATCACTAGAACAGATGATCTTATCGTTATTACAGTGTTGCTTGTGGGAGCTTGCTGTGCACAAATTGGATGCTGCCTGCACTTCCTACATTACAACCTTGATTGCGTCATTAGTTGTAAAGTACTTTGGGATGTAAGACATGAAAGGCGCTCTATAAATGCAAGCTTTTTTTTCAATTGTCTCCATTGCCAAACGAAGATTTTTTTATTCTTTCCTGGGTGTGGGAGTGCCGACATTTGTTGCCCTTCCCTAATTGCCCTTGAACTTAGTGACTTCCTAAACCTCTTTACAGGGCAGTCAGTGCCAACCACATTGCTGTGGGTCTGGAGGCACATGTAGGCCAGACCAGGTAAGGATGACAGATTTCCTTCCCTATAGGGCATTAGATATCTAGATTACTCAGGCAGTGACTATACCACCAATAAATGAATGAGGTTTGATCAAATAATAAGTTACATTAAATAAGGTTCATCCACCTTTTATGAAGAAGCATATTTGGAGATACGGAGATCCCTGATGTACGAGTTACACAAATGCTCACACTTACGAATGTGATCCCATACAAGGGTGTTATTTTAAAGACTTGACGTACTGTAGTTACAAACGGCTGCTCTACATTGTCCTGCATTGTGTCCTAACTTGCGTACAAATTGATGTGCAAACAGGCTCCAGAACAGAACCCAATCACAACCCAGGGACTGCCTGTCTCCGTTCTGTGACTGCAAAGGAGCAACATTGAAGAGATGAAAAGATACAAAGTTTAACTGTGTGGCTGAATTGATCCGTCTTCCAACCAGTGGTTATTTTTGTCTGTCACATCTTATCCATTATATTTGAAAATATCGGCGTGATGTATCTGTCAGGCTTAACTTCATACTTGCATTGAACAGATGGAACTGGTAATTTACTTCATTGCTGTGCGTAGATTGTCTGCTATGTTCTCTCACATTACAGAAGTGACTAGAGTTCAGAAGTACTTTTCATTGGCTGTGGCTATGAAAGGCACTATATAAACACAGGCTCTTTCTACCTTATTGTTGTAGTATAGTCATTAAAGCGAAAACAAATGAGGGAGATGAAGTTAATTTTTTAAGTCTTATGCATTGTTTGCACTTCACAACATGTACCTTAAAAGTTTAGATTTTAAAAGAAGGTTTGCTTTTATACACTATTAACGCCAGGCAGGCATTACAAAGCATTTTACAATCAATGACGTATTTCTGAAATGCAGTCATTGTTGTATGGAAGGAAGTGTGACAGCTGACAGCAAGTTCCCACAAACAGCAATGAAATATTAGAAGCAAATTACTGCAGATGCTGGAATCTATGCTGAAAACAAGACAAAAAAAAAATGCTGGAAGCCGCAACAGATCTGGCAGCATCTATGGAGACAGAGCAAGCTAATGTTTCAATTCTAGGTGACTTTTCATCAGAGCTGATGCAAAGTGTGGAGTGGGCAGCATTTATGCAATAGTGGGGGTTGGGGGTGGAGTACTGGGGGAGAAAGTGATAGTGCACATTCTCCCCCAGTACTCCACCCCATTCCCACCACATCTAACACATCTTCAGGCATCTAGAAACAACTGTACGTTGACCAGAAAATAAGGCCATATCCTCCAATGCTGACCTTCAAGAAATACCTCTGTGTGATTCTGGTCTTCCCTTATCATAGAGCTTTGTGTTCACACGAGCAGCTCACTAATGCCCTTTAGAGAAGGAAATCTGCCATCCTTACCTGGTCTGGCCTACATGTGACTCCAGACCTGCAGCAATGTGGTTGACTCTTAACTATCATCTGGGCAATTAAGGTTGGACAGTTAATGTTAACTTAGCCAACTATGTCACATCTCAGAAACAAATGCATATTCTTTAAAAGTTCAGATATTTTTCAGTTCAGATATTTTTGGTCTAGTGGTTTAGACTAAGTCATTTCAATCTTTACACAAGACCATTTTTCAATTAATGTGTTGACCATAAATGCTAATCAGTGTATTCTGGTTTGCCTCTCTGAAGCTGAGCCGAATATTGGGAACCTTTGAATTGTTCAAGTAGATATTTGGAGACCCTCTGCCCTGCAAGGTATCTCACCCACTGCTAGGACTGAAAAATAAGATTGGAGATACACTGCCCACAGTTTTCCTCTCACTAATATCCATAAATAATCAATTATAGGCAGCACTTGAGCATTTCCTGATGGATAATGTATCACATCACAACTGGTGAGGTGGAAAATCCATCCTCCTATTTTCTAAATGAAAAGGGTACAATGAAGGTTCAATACTGATGAGCATCCAATTCCTCAACACTTCAACTCACCTGAACAAACTGTGTGAAATTTTGCTAATGCTTGAGTTGTAAGCTCATGTCAGTCATCCATCCATAAACCCCTCCACCTCTCTCCAGTCCCTGAAAAACCTATCCAATTCACCTCTTTTTCCACACTATCTGAACTCTTCCACTTTAACTGTCAGCTATCATTTAGCCTAATATTCTGGATTCAAGATCCATTGCACAGTCTGGGGGGAGTCATCTAGACTGACACTGCAGGTCCAGCTGCACTTTCAGAAGTACCACCTTTCAAATAACACAAAGTCAACATCGCATCTACTCTCTCAGGCGGGTAAAAAGAAAGATTGGTTGGCACTATTGAAAGGTGGCAGGGCATTTCTCCCAGTGTTCCTTAAAAACTACCTACATGATCAAGTTATTGATCACCTGCTTTGATATCTCTTTGTGCAACTTGGTGGCAATTTTTCACATTCCTGTGAACATTTTTCCTTTGCTAAAGTCACTATATAATTACCTGCTGGAGGATCTTGTGGTGCAGTGCCAGTGTCCCTATCTTGGGACCAGAAGTTCTAGGTTCAAATTTCTCCTGCCCCGGATCTGAGCCGTAACGCATCAGAAAAGGGGGACTGAATGAATGACTATAATTGCCAGCTGTTACTGTTTTCAAAGGTTGATTGTTTCACTGTCAAGACTGCTCTATGTCCAGGAGGACACTACAAGGATGAGTTTAGCAGCAATTTTGTTATAAATCTGCCAGGTGTTTTCCCCAAATCACAATTTCCTTCCATGTGGTATGCATTGTAGGACACTTAACAAGGAATTCATTGAAGATAGTGTTTGGCTGTGGTGTGTGGAGCAGAATTCAACAGAGGTTTGTAATATATCTCTGTACCACCAGGTGTCTCTCACACTTATTGAATATATGATCAAAAAGATTCTGAAGATTAAAAGCTTGTCCTGAAATGACAGGGACCTTTCTGCCTTTTTGCTTTTCATGTTAATAGAACGTTAGGATCAGAGGGTGAACCCAGCTGCCTTGTTTGACAGGGCTTGTTCTGTCTTTGCTAAAAACAACTGCTTCCGTGACATTGCATTGTGCTTACATTATGTGCACCAGTGTTAGACAGTCACCTAGCACCCCCCTCACTGCCAAAGTGTTCTGGAACATGGGCCAGGCTAACTTGAGAGACTTGTTGCTCCTACCCTTATTATTGAGGTCAATAATACAGGAACAGACACGAGCAAAGACCCAAATCATTCACCTGGACAGTGCTAACAGCAATACTCCTCAACTTCCCACTCCTAGAAAAATCTATCCATATCGCTCATTTAAGATTTTCCACACTAACTGAACTCTTCCACATTAAAAAGGTAAAGTTGTCATCGTCTTGCCAGACCATGGGGCTGCTCTCTCATTAGAGAGAGACAACTGGAGGTGGTTTAACCTGACGGTCAGCACGCCTCAGGCATGGGGAGAGTTCGAGAAGGAGAGTCCTTCATGGTAACCTCAGCCAGTGTGCGAACTGAACCCATGCTGTTGGTATCTCTCTGCATTGCAAACCAGCCATCGAGCCAACTGAACTAACCAATCCTCTCCCTTCCACTGTAACTGTCAGCTGTAGATATCATTTGGCCTAATGTTCTGGGTTTAAGGCCAGTTGTACAGACTTGTGTATGTTATCTAAACTGACAGCCAGCGCTGTCTGAGGGAATGCTGCATTGTCAGAAATGCCATCTTTCAAATGAGACATTGATTTAATGTCGCATCTGCTCCCTCAGGTAGGCAAAAAAAATTGCTTGTTTTATTTGAAAGGGGGCAGTGCATTTCTCCCAGATTCCTGGCTGATTTTTATCCCTCTATTAATATCAATAAAACAGATTATAGGATGATTTATCTCTTCGCTGCTTGTGGGAACTTGCTAGGTTTAAACTGGTAGCCATGTTTCTGACATTGCAGCAATGACCAGACTTCCAAGTGTCTGATTGGCTGTGAAGTATTTTTGGGACATCCCAAGATAGTGAAGGTTGCTTCAAGAACTTCAAGTTCTTCCTTGACTTTTGTCCATGGTGGGTGCAACAACGTGCACATCTGTAATTTTTCTAAAAGCTACCCTTCTGTGAATTGGGTCATCGGCAAACTTTAAGCAAGTAAGGTAAGGAACTTCAGTAGTTCAACTCAAGTTAGGGCTGTTTAAGAGGGGAGCAAAGGTTGCCAGTGTTTCATGCAGTCTAATGATCGAAGAGCCGTACTTGGTGATGTGCGATTGGGTCAGTTTTAGGGTAAGTACCTGCTTGTGGGGGTAAACATTGATGTGGCACTTGATGCATTCCTGGCCCATGTTTGCCCATGAGTTGCCGCTCATCCATTTCCTCTTGCACTTGGGGCACTTGTATTCACCGAAGCAGCGTTTCTTGCCCTGGTAAGGGGTCAGGCCTTCTCCTTTGGGGCGTGCCTGGCAAAGGAACAGACACAAAACGCATACATTAAAATGGCAACGCCTGCCAGCCAAGGTATCTCCAAGTCAGGTGGTGAGCAAATTTCGACATAGTCCATTTAAATCACCAGGTGAATTTTATTAAGAATATGCATGGTGAGATTTCATTTTAAAACATAAAGATTTGTTTGCAACATGTCGCATGAGGAAAATATCTGGCTGTTGATAAACAAGATGCTGGTCAGATTTGAAAGTTTCACCTCTTCAAACTTTGCATGAAATAGCTCAAATCACATTCAAAGAGATAGTTAGCCAACAGTAGGATTTTCATTCAAAAGAAATAAATGCTTTGGTTTCTTTGGATTTCTCCTGACATTAGTAACCTGACCTTGATCAGAGGGACTGGGAGACAAGGATTTATATGCTATTGCCAACCTACATCCCAACTTACATCAGAACAGCAACTGGTATCTATGTATCTGCAGGCATTGCCTCCAGCCATTGTGTAGAATCACAGAATCATACAGCATGGAAACAGACACTTCAGTTCAACTCATTCATATTGATCACATTTCCTAAACTGAACTAGTCCCATTTGCCTGCACTTGGCCCATTTCCCTCTAAGCCTTTCCTATTCATATCCAAATGCCTTTCAAATGTTGTAATTGTACTTGCCTCTATCACTTCTTCTGGCAGTACGTACCACCATCTGTGTGAAAAAGCTGCCCCTCAGGTCCCTTTTAAATCTTTCTCCTCTGACCTTAACCCTGTGCCCTCTAGTTTCAGACACCCCCACCTTGGGGAAAAGACCTTGGCTGTTTATTCTATCCATGCTCCTCATGATTATATAATCCTCTATAAGTTCATCTGTCAGCCTTCTATGCTCCAGGGAAAAAGTCCCAGCCTATCCCTACAACTTAAACCTTCTAGTCCCAGTAACATCCTTATAAATCTTCTCTGTATCCTTTCTGGTTTAATAACATCCTTCCTGTAGGAGGGTGACCAGAACAATACATAGTACTCCAAACGTCTTGTACAGTTGCAACATGACATTCCAACTCCTATACTCAATGCTCTAACCAATGAAGGCAAGTGTGTCAAATGTCTTCTTCATCACCCTGTTTTATCTGTGACACCATTTTCAAGGAACTATTTACCTGCACCCCTAGGTCTCTCTGAGAACATTCCCTAGGCCCTGCCATTAACTGTATAAGTCCTGCCCTGGTTTGTCTTTCCAAAATACAACACCTCGCATTTATCTAAATTAAAATCCATTTGCCATTCCTCAGCCCCTTGCCCAGCAGATCAAGAACTCATTATACTCTTAGACAACCTTCTTCACTGTCCACTATACCAGCAATTTTGGTGCCATCCGTAAACTTACTAAGCATGCCTCCTATATTCTCATCCAAATCATTTATACAAATGACAAACAACAGTGGACCCAGCACCAATTATTGCAGCACATCACTGGTCACAGACCTCCAGTCTGATCAAACAATCCTCTACCACCACCTTCTTGTTTCCTACAGCCAAGCCAATTTTGTATCCATTTGGCTACCTCTCCCTCGATCCCACGCTATCTAACCGTACTAACCAGTCTGCCGTGTGGAACCTTGTTAAAGGCCTTGCTGAAGTGCATGTAGACAATGTCTACAGCTCTGCCTTCATCTATCTTCTTGGTCACCTCTTCAAAAAACTCAATCAAGTTTCAGACACACGTTTTTCCACATTCTGACTATCTCTAATCTGTCCTTGCCTTTCAGAATGCATATAAATCCTGTCTCCCAGAATTACCTCCAACAACTTACCAACCCCTGATGTCAGGCTCACTGGCGTATAGTTCCCTGGCTTTTTCTATATAGCCTTTCTTAAAAAACAGCACAAAATTAGCCCCTTGCCAGTCTTCTACTCAACAGCAGAAGGATAGGCAGTCTGTTACATATTATTATAAAGCAGTGTAACCTCCAATCTACTGTGAACACAGTGTGCAAGATAAGCTCGTAACAATTTTATTTAACAAATAGAATCTACATACACGGCAAATGTTTGTCCATCTGCCTAAATCTAAGGAAATGCCTATACAAGATACATTCTGAAGTTAGTCTTTTAGCTCATTGTTACAAAGGTTTCATTTAAAGTGGATGAAAAAAGATACAGGGTTCAAACAAAACAACCACTCTAACTGATATTTCAGTGGGATTAAGGGAGTGTGGCTGACTAACGCAAACATTGCAATATGAAAGTTACAATAAGCAAGGGTTGCAAAATGTGTTTCAATATTTCTTATAAGTCAGATATATCAGACTGCATCCTGTCTAAGAATAGAGGGTGTTTTGAAATCCAGTCTGTACTTTAAGATCTACATTTAAGTGTAGCCTCAATAACATTATTGTAGTACCTTCAATTACTTGAAGAGTAGGAAGCCCTTTGTACCAAAAAGATAGTTTGAACTAATTTCCACAGATGCAAAAAGTGGATACGTTTCAAGAATAAAATTTCATTGGCTATAAAGCATTTTGGAATGCCCCAAGGTGTGAAAGGTCTTCTGTAAATACAAGTCATTCTTTAAGCATGACTGGTCAACAACAACTTATATTTATATAGCAACCTTAGTACTATATAATGAAATGCTCCAAGACGCTGAACAGGAGGATAATAAAATAAAGTATGACACCCAGCGATGTAGGGAGAGATCAGACCTCAAGACCAGATGCTTGGTCAAAAAGGCTGGATTTTAAGGAATCCTTTAAAGAGGAAAGTGAGGTAGAGAGGTGGACAGGCATAGGGTTAAGGAATTTCAAATCATGGGGAATAGCCAACTGAAGCCATGGAAACCGAGGGTGGAGCAAATGTGCCATTGCATTTACCACAGAATTCCTCTATGTGCTATTCCAGGCATTGGTTAATGTCTATATTTTTTGATGACTTAGTAAATTCATTAGAATAACAAGCAGAGGAATTTGAGCATCACTGTTGTTACAAACATTGTACTGATCATGAATCAAATATTTCCATCCCACAAATATTTGTAGTATTTCATGTGGAGCAGAGGTGGGGAATGTCCTCGTGTTACTAACTGTTTTGTTGTCAATCACCATGTCTCACACCCTTGAAGTGAATTCCTTCCATTTTTCAATCCATCCTGGAGGCCACTGTAAAGTTGAGAAGACTAAAATCGTAGCTATTGGCAATTCAACCTCTGCTTGCAGATGAGGAGCTACCATAGATACGAGATATAAAAGAATTGTGGGAGAATTGTGGGATCTCAAACCTAAGTAAGGGGAACAATGATTGAGATACCTCACGGTAACGAGCATTACTCCAGTACTTGCACACATATCCTCGGCAAATGTGGCAGGGCAAGAATTTGACGGAGTGCTACATTATTGGTCTTGGATCTAATGGTAACTAATCTTACCTAACCTGCTCAGGTACTTGTTTAAAAAAAAATCATCAGCACAAATCAAAGAAAAGCAGATTGTCCTCCCAGTAATCTACCCAATATTTCCATCTCAACAAAGGTCATCACAAACAACCGGATTAGTTTTTTTATTTGTTCTGGATGATAATAACAGTCATTATTTATATTATGGCCTTGGAGGGCAAGTGAGTATTAACAGTAACTGCGAAAGGAAGTGAAATATGTTGGTGTTATCATTTATAGTGCTGACCATCCAACCCTCCTCTAAAGGCCATCTCCATGGGCTAGTTATTAATGGCTCCAAAGTTTATTGTGGACAGTACAGTCTAGAACCCTTCCCTTAATGGCATTCCATCACACTAATAACAGCTAATGCCTGACATATCAGAGCTAATTCTAAACAATTATTTTAAGCGAACTTGAGTTTGTTTACATACAGCATTTCTGCACTGACATTACTTTCTCTCTGCACGTCATATCATTGGAATTATTATCTGAACCAAAAAAAAATTCTAACCCTGTTAGGTAGAAGTACAGAGCATACTTGCATTTATACAGAAAGACTTGCGTTTATATAGTGCCTTTCACAACCTCAGTGTGTGCTAAAGTAGTTTATAACCAATTAAGTACTTTTGAAGAGTTATCGATACTGTAATGCTGGACTCACAGCAGTTGAGTTGCATACAGCAAGCTCCCCTCAAACAATTAATGTTGGAAATGACCAGAAAGCCTTTTCTAGATGCCAGCTAAAAGGCCAGGTGAATACTCCCCTCATATTTTTTCCAAACAGATGGATCTTTTACACCTACTTGTTGGAGATTTCCTTTAGTGT
The DNA here is from genome assembly GCF_021869965.1 of Rhincodon typus. Taxonomy (NCBI): domain Eukaryota; kingdom Metazoa; phylum Chordata; class Chondrichthyes; order Orectolobiformes; family Rhincodontidae; genus Rhincodon; species Rhincodon typus. The sequence goes on along the minus strand of NC_063365.1, from coordinate 17,385,680 downwards.
TTCAGCTACAAGGTGGCACCTCTGACAGTTTAGCACTCGCTCAGTACTGCACTAACAGGCAGTTTCCATTGTTAATGTGGAGATGGGTATTTGTAACAAAAAGATTGTTTCCAAAAAGGACTGATAAAAATGCAACATGAACACATGTGTGGATAGAAAATTTGTAATAGCATTACACATTTCTAGATTACCATAGAACTGGTTAGGATAAAAGTTTTCAGAGTGGCTCGGGTGTTCCTGGAAACAAATCAATTCACATTAACAGATGGCGCATCAAACAATTAAGACAAGGGGAGGTTCGGGTGGTGGAAGGGACATTGTTTTTGGGGAGACTGCGGGCGCTGGAGTGTAAAAGTAAGGAATTCTTGCTCCAATCATGTAGGAATTGAATACAACCACATTTGGAATAAAGTCACCATAGTCCCAGAGGACAACAGGGCTTCTCTTTCATTAGAAAGATGTTTGGTGGTGAGTTTAACCTGGGCATTATAATGTCTCAGGTAAGGGACGAGGTTGAGAAGGAGCATTGGTAACCTCAGCCAATGCAGGATTTGAACCCACGCTATTGGTGTCACGACGCATAGCAAACTAGGTGGCACGGTGGCTCAGCGGTTATTACTGCTGCCTCACAGCACCAGGGACTCGGATTCAATTCCAGCCTCGGGCAGCCGTCAGTGTGGAGTTTGCACATTCTCCCCGAGCCTGCACAGGATTCCTCTGGGTGTTCCGGTTTCTTCCCACATCCAGAGCTGTCCAAGCTAGGTGAATTGGCCATGCTAAATTGCCCATAGTGTCCAGGGATATGTAAGTTAGGTGGATTAGCCATGGGAAATGCAGGGTTACAGGGATAGGTAGGGGACTGAGTCTGGGTGGGATGCTCTTCAGAGGGTTGGCATGGACTTGTTGGGCTAAATGGCCTGTTTCCATGCTGTAGGGATCTATGGAAACCAGCCGTCCGGCCAACTGAACTAACTGAACTCTTACCACTGGAGGATTGTATATGGATTTGATATCCATACCCAAGGAAGGATATCTCTGCCTTTGAGAGGAAGCAACAAGACTTCACTAAGTGGAATCTCTCAGATGAGAGAGCTGTCCTGTGAAATGTGATTGAGTAAAGTGGACTGATCTAATTGAGGTCAGCAGAGTGAGAGCTGAACTGATTAAACTATAACAAATTATTTCACATCTCAGTAGAGTACATGCTGCTTTCCCCTGGCTGGATCTCATTCTCAGGATTAAAAGTTGAGAAACTGTTCCATGTGAATCTTTGGAAGTTTTGAGTCAAAGAATCTGTGGATGCTCCATCAATGAATGTATTCCAGGATAGATTGAACAATTGATCAATTGATTTTTGGAATCTGAATTAATCACTGTGGGAATAAGGCAGGAACGCGGAGTTGAGGTAGAAGATCAGCAACAATTAATCAGCATGGTGGAGCAGAATCAAGGGGCTGAATGGCTTTCTCTATTTACGTTATGTCAAAAGAAGCACCATTTACAAGAATTGAAGTTTATTCCATTGCATCATTCCTCCTGCAATTGTGGAAGTGTGTGGGCCTTTAAGGCTGTAATGTATAATTATATTACCTTCTTCAAAGGAGTGCTTGGTTTAAAGACAGATCAGAATGAATTTCGTTTAACATTTTTCCCATGTGTTCAGGAAATCTATAGACTTGCATATGTTCTGAATATAGGTTCCCTGCCTCACTGCTGGAGCACAAGAAGCCCCCCTGAGCATCTTCCTGGGTGGGCTTTCACAGTGAGCATTAGCAGTCCTTTGTATTAAAAGGATCTCCCTTGTTTTGTCCAACTTTTATTGTTGGGTAGCAATCAAGAAATGCCAACATTGGCCAACACCTTATTTTACCTCAATAAAAACTTGAAAGAACTGTGGATGCTGGAACTCAGAAACAAAAACAGAAATTGCTGGAAAAGCTCAGCAGGTCTGACAGCATCTGTGGAGAGAAATCAGAGTTAACATCTCGGGTTGAGTGACCCTTTCTCACAGTTGACGGCAGCTAGGAAAAAGTTGGTTTTTGTGCAGAAGATAGGGTGAGGGGAGGGGGTAAGGAGTAAACGATAGGTGGAGATAGAACCCAAAGTGACAGGACAGTTGTCCAGACAAAGGAGTGGATAACGATCAGCCTAGGAGAAAGAATAGCTACTAATGGGGTCTATTGGTAGCCAACATTGGGTTGTGTGCAATAGCAGACCATGTGATAACAAGGCCTAGTGTGTGGGGTTTGGGGTAAGGACTTGGGAGAAGGTACTTCGAGCTCTAAAATTGTTGAACTCGATGTTGAGTTCCCAAGCAGAAAGTGAGGTGCTGTTCTTTCTTCCAGCTTGTGCTGAGCTTCACTGGATCATGGTGGTGTGTTGAAGTGGCAAATTTTTCAACCTTATTTTGCCTCTCTAACTCAGGATGTCAGTGGGCAAATGCTCCCCAACTATCACGAGAGTAAGTTCAAATCAGGCCGGGACTAAAGCATTCCATTTTGTCTCGGGTCAGCTCCTCATCTAACTAGGAACACAGGAATAGAAGATCCTGCCTCTGAAGATTTGCACATGATCCAGGACTCTGTGGCAGTAACCTGTCAGTTCACAAAACCTATGTGAAGGATGCTACAGGTTCATCCTCAAGACCGTCAATGTGGTCAGCTTAAACAGCCTCAGTTTCCCTCTCAATAATAAAATGCTTGATTAGCTGTGGCTCTCTAGCTCACATTTAAAGTTCAAAAGTCACTCGTTTTTTATCCCCCAGCTCATTAGGTTTCCCACCCAGCTGTTTATTTAAATGTTTGACACTGTCGAGCTGTCATTTGAAATCATTGTAACAATTACTGCAATTGCCGTGTTGCACAGGGACTGAATCATAATGTGCCAAATACAGCCTTGCAATCCATTAGGGGATAATTACTCACTAACAATAGCTTTCATTTATATGGTGCCTTTAGGGTGAGAAGCCATTCAAAAGCACTTCATGGGAGCATTATCAAACAATATGTGACAAATAGTCACTTAAGGAGATACTAGCACAGGAGCTGCAAAATCTTGGCCCAAGAGGTGGGTTTTAACTGGTGTCTTGACAAAGGAGAGAGGGGACAGAATTCTGGAGCTTAAGGGTTTGGCTATAGAAGTCACACCCTCCACTGGGGGTGACAAGAAAACAGATTGTATGCAAATGGTCTAGTTCAGAGATCACAACAAGTTTTAGAGCTGCAGGTAACAGATAAGGACAGGGAATGAAGGCATGGAGGTGTTCTAAGTCAACAGTGAGGATTTTAAAATGATAGGAGTTTTTATTGATTTTTTTTTCTGAAGAAGGGTCCAGACCCGAAACATCAGCTTTCCTGCTCCTCTGATGCTGATGTGTTCATCCAGCTCCACACCTTGTTATTTCAGACTCCAGCATCGGCAGTTCCAACTATCTCATTACTGATATTAAGGTGGTTTCTTATGACTGTGTGGATTGTTCGGAAGTGATGTCAGTTTCCATGTTAATCTGCAAATATTGCCTGCAGACCAGTTTTGGTTTAAGTCCAGGCAATTTTCATTTTGCCTTACGTAGGCTAACTATCAGTTTTCACCACTGCAGCTTGGAGCCTTGCCGATCCTGAAAAGTTGTGCCCATAGCTCATTGTTTTTTTTAATCCATCAGGAGAACAGACTTCCTCGGAAGAGGGGATCTCTCTCCATTTTGCTCTGACCCTGCCATCTCCAAATGGCACCAAACAGGGTGTAAAAATCAGCCAGAGATAGTAGGAACTGCAGATGCTGGAGAATCTGAGATAACAAGGTGTAGAGCTGGATGAACACAGCAGGCCAAGCAGCATCAGAGGAGCAGGAAGGTTGACGTTTCGGGCC
>NC_063365.1:17376559-17381413 GCF_021869965.1 Rhincodon typus | reverse complement strand
TCCAGCTCTGCACCCTGTTGTCTTGAATTGTTTCAGCAGTATTGTTGAGTATCCATTCACAATTTACAGCTTTTTGTGCTGTGCTCTAGTCCCATTGCTCTAGGGCTGTTGCGAGTCTTTTTATAATGGATCTGGATCCCATGTCCATTGCTTTGTTTCACCCCCTGGCCCTGATCACTTCTTTGCCATTGCCTAACTTGCTTTACTTGTATTACAGGTGTATTTTAACCCTCTTTTCATTCTAGCAGTGCAGCAAAGGGGACTTGTGCCTGGCTACCAGGCCCATGGTGGAGCACTTAATAAGAAGAGCTTTAACATTGAAAACTTTTTCTCTATTTTTCTATGATTTGGTTTATTTTTCTGTGTCCTAAGATCGCACCAGACATTGGAGATACTACACAACACTTTTCACTGTAATTTGTAGCAATAAATAAGAAACAAATAAACCAACAGATACAAGTCTTGCATTTATATAATGCTTTTCACATCCATATGATATCCTAAAACACTTCACAAGGCAGCATGGTAGTTAGCGCTGCTGCCTCACAGCACCAGGGACCTGGGTTCAATTCCAGCCTCGGGTGACCGTCTGTGTGGAGTTTGCACATTCTCCCCGTGTCTTTGTGGGTTTCCTCCGGGTGCTCAGGTTTCCTCCCACAGTCCAAAGATATGCATGTTAGGGGATTCATTGTGCTAAATTGCCCACAGTGTCTAGGGTGGGAAATGCAGAGATGGGGTGGGATGATCTTTGGAAGGTTGGTGTGGACTTGATGGGCCGAATGACCTGCTTCCACACTGCAAGAATTCTATGATGATTCTGTGATTCAGCTAGTGAGAAGCTTTTGAAATAAGGTCACTATTGCTTTGCAGGTACCTCTTTGCAAATTGCAAGCTGTCACATGCACCACTAATACATGAGTGATTATTGATTTGTCTGAGATATTAATGGTTGAGAAATAAATGTTGAAGACAAAATAACTCCTTCTTCAAAATGGGTGGATAAGGTGGGTTCAGTTTAACACCACCTGAAACAGCACTTCTGGCATTGTAGCACTCCCTTGGTAAAGGATTGACGCATCAGCCTACATTGTAGACTCAAATTTCAGCATCGGGCTCAAAGTCATTTATTTACCTGAAGAGGTCGTTGGCAAGAGTGCAGAAAAAATTCAGGAGAATAGGTCAAGAGATACAGTCACAAAGATAGACAGGAAAGCTGGGATGGTTCTCCCTGGAAGGTTGAGAGGAGACTTGGTAGAGGTGTTTGAAATTATGAAGTGTCCGGATAGAGAGGAACTCTTCCCAGTTGTGAAAGGCTTGGGAATGAGAGGTCACAGATGTTAAGGTAACCAGCAAACAAAGCAATGGCAATACAAGAAAATTTTTTTCTCACGCAGCGCGAGCTGACATGCACTGTATCAGAGTATGATGGAGGCAGGTCCAATTGAGATATTCATTAGGGAATTATCTAAAGAGGAATAATGCACGGAGCTATGGGGAGAAAATGGATGAATAGCACTGTAGTGAGAATATGATGGACAGAATGGCCTCTTCCTGAGCCCTTGGATTCACAGAATCTCAGAATTACTAAACCCCAGAGTAAAGCGATAGCTTCCTCGTTTGCTGAGTTTAAAGTGATTAGTTCACCACTCAGTCTGTGGGAATCATTCCTCAGTAATGTACAGCACTGTTTGGGTGTCTCCACAACTGCATGCAAAGTTAGTACTGAAGCTCCAATGGTGGAAGAAGTGGGTTGACATCATGACCTCCTACAGTTACAGACAGAATTACTATAAGTTGCCAAGCTGACAGTGACTTACTTGAATGTCCATTACATAAGAGAAGACAAGGAGACAAAAGTTCCCAAAGCAACCCCTCACTGTTGTAAAAGAAATTATCAAAATCGATTATTAGTGGGTTGGGGCAGAGATTTAAAATAATATACAATTGCAAAGACAATTAGACTCTTAAGAACAAACTATTAAAATTTTCTAGATTACCGTGACCAGCACAATAATCAGGGCATTAATAGAGAGGGTGGTCGCAAATTTAACCCTTTGCGCATTCATTCAATGTTGGTGTCTCTGGCTAGGCCAGCATTTATTGCCCATCCCTCATTGCCCAGAGGGCAGTAAAGAGTCAACCACACATTGTTGTAGGTCTGGAGTCACATGTAGGTAAGGATGGCAGTTTCCTTCCCTCAAAGATATTCGTGAACCAGGATTTTTTTTCCCCAAATATCAACAATGGTCATCATTAAGACTCTTAATTCCAGATTTTGTTTAATTGAATTCCAAATGAATTGCTGTGGCATGATCAAGCCCAGGTCCCCTGAACATTAGCTGAGTCTCTGGATTAACAGTCTAGCAATAATACCACTAGGCCATCACCTCCCCTATTCGCTTCCTCCACCCAATGCCTTATTAACCATGGGACTCTGGAATTCGTAACCTCAGTACCTTCGCAAATGGGGAAATGACTCCAGTGTCATGCTGACCGTCTGCTCACACTAACTACTTGCAGCCCTAATTCCAAAGTTGAACCCTGGAGACTTTAGGGAGCAAAGCAGCCAAATGAAATTCCTATAAAGAAAAAATTCCTTGGGGATTCTTCAGGCAGGTTCTGGTTCAAATCATCATTCCTTTTCTGAAATTATCTCACTTGACTATTAGCACAAAGTTTCCCTGTAAAAATAACATCCACCTATTGCCAGAGGGTGCAGCATTGTAAGTAGGGAAACAACTAATTCAAATCTTTTGCTTTAAAACTGTCTTTATATTATCTATCTGTGCCAACTGGATTCCGAGTGAATGCACATCTCTATAACCTCCACAAATTCATTTTTTTGTGATCAGCCAGTATAAAAATACAACTCACTGACCAATCCCTGATATTTCTGCATATTGATAAAAATATCAATATCAGACCATTACTATTGAGAAGGAGCATCATGTAGCATAATGGGATGCTCTTTGGAGGGCTGGTGCAGACTCGATGGGCTGAATGGCCTCTATCTGCACTATAGGGATTCTATGAAATCCAACAAAGAATTCAGAAGAAAGCTCTTTGCCCCAAAAAGTAAAGCTGTGAAGATGCAGAAATGGAAGGTTTAGTTAGGTCCAAGTAAGATAGGAGAATGTTTCTGTGGCTCAAAAGTGCCAGCATTGATCAGAGGGGCCAAACGGCCTGTTTCTGTGCTGCAAATTCTTTGTAGTATGATGGCATCAACATCCACCATCAACATCCTGGGGGTTATTATTGACCAGAAACTGAACTGGACCAAGCCATATAAATATTGTGGCTACAAGAGCAGGTCAGAAATTGGAAATTCTGCAGTAACGCAACTCCTGACCTCCCTAATTCTGTCCACCAGGAGTGTAATGGAATACTCCCCACTTGCCTGGATGAATGTAGCTTAAACCACATTCAAGAAGCTTGACCAGTCTGGAACAAAAGAGCTCGCTTGATTGGCACCACCTCCACTATTCACTCCCTCCATCACAGTTACAGCGGTCCGTATCTTCTACAAGATGCAGTGTATCAACTCACCAATGCTTCTCAGACAGCACCTCCAAACCCACGACCACTACCACCCAGCAGGATTAGGGCAGCAGATACTTGGGAACACCATCACCTGCAAGTTCCCTCCAAGCCACTCACCATCCTGACTTGGAAATATATCGCTATTCATTCACTGTCGCTGAGTCAAAATCCTGGAATTCCCTCCCTAATGGCATTGTGGGTGTGTCCAGCTGCTATGAATTTCACCGGTTCAACAAAGCAGCTCGCCTCACCATCTCCGGGGCAATTAAGAATGGGTAATAAATGCTGGCCCAGCCAGCAAAGACCCCATCCCATGAATAAATAACTTTAAAAAAAACACTGCAGCCCCAATCTACACATAGATTAAATTCCATGGAATGGAATTGAGCTCACCACCATCCGAAGCCAAAATGCTGAAACATGGAGGATAGCCGTAGTGACACGTCACCCCCACTGGGAAGTTTGAGTTTTAAATTTGCAGCTTCCAAATAATTCTTTAAGATGGTGTGTGTGCGTGTCTGTGTCTCTGTGTGTGTGTGTCTCTGTGTGTGTATCTGTATTTGTGTGTGTGTGTGTCTATCTGTGTGTGTGTGTGTGTGTGTGTCTATCTGTGTGTGTGTGTGTGTGTCTCTGTGTGTGTGTCTGTGTCTGTGTGTCTGTGTCTGTGTCTGTGTGTGTCTGTGTGTGTGTGTATCTGTATTTGTGTGTGTGTGTGTGTGTGTGTGTCTGTGTGTGTCTGTGTGTCTGTGTGTGTTTCTGTGTGTTTCTGTGTGTGTGAGTGAGTGTCTGTATCTGTGTGTGTGTGTGTATCTGTATTTGTGTGTGTGTGTTTCTGTGTGTGTCTGTGTGTGTGTGTGTGTTTCTGTGTGTTTCTGTGTGTGTGAGTGAGTGTCTGTGTATCTGTGTGTGTGTGTATCTGTATGTGTGTGTGTGTTTCTGTGTGTGTCTGTGTGTGTCTGTGTGTGTGTGTGTGTCTCTGTGTGTGTGTGTCTGTGTGTGTGTCTGTGTGTATCTGTATTTGTGTGTGTGTCTGTGTCTCTTTGTGTGTGTGTGTGTGTGTGTGTATCTGTGTGTGAGTGTGTATCTGTGTGTGTGTGTGTGTTTCTGTGTGTCTGTGTCTGTGTGTGTCTGTGTGTGTGTGTCTGTGTATCTGTGTGTGTGTGTGTCTGTATTTGTGTGTGTGTTTGTGTGTGTGTGTGTTTGTGTGTGTGTGTGTTTCTGTGTGTCTGTGTGTGTTTGTGCGTGTTTGTGTGTGTGTGTTTCTGTGTGTGTCTGTGTGTGTGTGTGTGTGAGTGTGAGTGTGTGTGAGTGTGT
>NC_063365.1:17338730-17376459 GCF_021869965.1 Rhincodon typus | reverse complement strand
TGTGTGTGTCTGTGTGTGTGTGTGTGTGTGAGTGTGAGTGTGTGTGAGTGTGTGTGTTTCTGTGTGTGTGTGTGTGAGAGAGAGTGTGTGTGAGAGTGTGTGTGAGTGTGTGTGTGTGAGTGTGTGTGAGAGTGTGTGTGAGTGTGTGTGTGTGTTTCTGTGTGTGTGTGTGTGAGTGTGAGTGTGTGTGTGTGTGTGTGTGAGTGTGAAACTATGTATGCATTTTCTTTGTCCATCTATATCTGCTGGTGAATGAGTGTCTGTCTCTGTGTGTCTGTCTCTCTGTCAGTGTCTGGCTGTCTCTCTCTCTCTCTCTCTGACTGTCTATTGGTGTGTGTCTGTGTGCGTATGCCTATGTCTAGTGTGTATGTCTGTGCAGCATGTGGGGAATTGTTAAGGTGGCAGGGAGCACTAGATGGGAAAATCACATTAGAATAAACGTGTGCTGAAGGATCCAACACCTCACAAAAGTTACATTGTTAGCTTTGGCAGGACAGTAGGCAGGACTGTAAGCAGCTGAATAAAGCTTCACTGTGCTGATCAGAACTATCGCTGCTGAGGAAACTGTCTCTAATCATTGTTGCTGTGTTACCAGCAGTGATGCTGTCTACTGTTCCCAGAGTAATAAAGCTAACTGCTGGCTTTTCTCAAGTCAATAATGTCCAAGTGTATGTATAATGGACTCCACATTATCTCATATCTTACTTATCTGTGGGTTTTTCCATCCTATTTTTGTCAGAGGAGCTCAGTTCCATTCCTCACCATCTCCTAATACTCTGTTCACTGACATCAGTGACTGTGATTTTCTCTCTTCCTTCACTTTATCCCAGGATATGCAGCATCCTCCTGAATGGTTATGTGCTCCAGCCCCCAAAATACTTTGCATTTCTCCAGCATGTCTCACCAGGAGGGATACAAACTATTCTCAACCATTTTGAAGGGAATACTAGATTTCTCGAAGAAACGTTTTGCTTTCTAAACAATCCTGAGAGTCTTAAGACAGGTACACCGAGAATGAGGAAGGCATAGTGCCAGTGAGAGCTTTCCACAAGATTTAGGAGCAAATGTAGGCTACTCAGCCCATCAAGTCTGCTCTGCCATTTAATCTCAATGAATCTTCATCTGCTCCTACCCAAGCTCGTGGAGCTGATTTTGCTGCCCAGCTAGTAAATCCAACCTGGCACATATTTACTGCAGCTTGTAAGTGTAGTGTGCAACAGTATTCCTCCTCTGCTAACCCAGACAGACTTCTAGTTCATTTAAAGACAACCTCCATTCCCCCTCCTCTCCCATATGTGCAGCCACCCATCAGAAAGGACAAAAGAGGGGTGCTTGCTCAATCTGGATATGCACAATTAATTTCATCTTCTTTTAAACTCCGATTGTTTTAATTCAAGTAAAAAAAAAAGTCAAGATAACCTCTCTTAGGAATAATGGTGAATTTAGGCACAACTGCATTCCAGAGACAAATTTGGAAAGCATCTCCAGTCTTTTAGGACCGGTCAGCTAACTTCTTCCCATTTTGGTCCCAACTATTAAGCAATTCTCTAGGTCAATCTAAATTCAGTTCAATTTATAGGTAAGTAGTAGATGTTACTGGGAAGTGTCTCTGCCTCTGAGAGAAAAACTCTAGGCACAAGTCCCACCCCAGGATTATCAGCCAAGGAAGGTTTAGCATAAACCCAAAAATCTTTCCTGCACATGCCAAAGACAGGCAGCAAGAACAGGAGACATTCCTGGTTAGCCAGGTGATGACAGCAAAATTGGAAACTTTACCATCACTGTCCATAGCTCCAGGCTACAACATACACATAAAAGTACAATGTTAACACCACAACTCAGACTCTTTGAGTGAACAGTAAAACACTATCAACAAACGTGAATGAAAAAGCAGCAAACCACTAGTATGTGGATAAAATGGGCACTTCAGAACTGAATCAGAATTTACAGATTGGGCAGGATCTTATCCTGGCTCTATTAGCAGCTGGGATGTTACAACCAGCCTTTCCTTCCCCAATTTTAAGAAGGCACTTCAGCCAGAGTTCCCACCTCTGATTGTTATCTTGTTATGCCAATTTGGCTTGGAATTCTTCCCTCAAACATCTTTACTCTCAATATGAGGTGCTCCTTAAACCTACCTCAGTCTTTTCCTTTGACTTGATGTAAATTTGATCTGGCTACGGTCGTGCGAAACACCTTGGGAGGTTTTACTACGTTGAAAAGGTGCCATATAAATGCAAGTTGTTGTTGACAACCAATTTTAGATTAACAGTTGACGGCTTAGTAGGTTATTTACCCCCCCAGTTCAGATTAGATTAAGCCACTAGCTCAAAAGCCATCAATTCACAGAGTTGACAGAGACACATGGGATTATTTCTGAGTTTTAAGATTGGTTTAAAGTGATGGTCCTGGCCCTGTTAGTTACAAAGGTAACTAGAACTTGCAAAACAAAGTTCTTGTTATCAATAATATTTCACAAGGCAGAACTGACCTGTCACAAACTATACCTATCAGATTTTTGCATAACCATTGTTCTGAAGATTGATTCATTGTTCACATATCTAGTATATCGCTTCTAATTTAAGGTTTTAAATTTGATTGTAGAAAATGGAATAAATGCTATTAAGACAAAACTGGAGACTATTGCACTTAAAAAGTTGGGACGATGTTAATTTACGAGGTCAACAGCTAGAAATTAAGAGCTAAAATGCAGCAGGTGGGCTTACTGAGTTAAAGAACTTTGAGATGTGTCAACTGCAATCTTATATGAAGTGCATTCCAGAGAGATGGTTTTGTTTTGGGGATTTAGAGCTAAGTTGTTTTAAAAGTATTCCATGAACTCTCAAAGGTTGCAAAACCTATTTACTTAGTCAGATCATATTAGAGATTGTAAATGAGGTATAATTACCCAAAGGCCAGTTTAAGTACAAGCAGAGCTGGCTATGTCTTCATGAAAATGAATGAACCTGAAGGAACTTCTCTGGTTTTCAACTTATCTGGCTGTTTTCTGGGGAAGCTAGTTGTAATTTAGACCTCATATGGTTTTCCAGCTCACTCACCAAAGTAAATGGCTGTTGGTTAGGCCTGCATTATAAGCAAAAACAATAACTTCACTATTAACTGTATAGTTACTGGCAAGGCTGAACCTAATTTTCAATTTTGAGTGGGAATGGATGATTGTATAAAGATGACTTTTTTTTTGAAATATTAACTGGGAATAATTGAGGTCCGGACACTGCTGTGTCGCAGACAAATTATGTGTTTCTTTTTCTCAGAACTCGCAGGTCAAAAGTGAAACATTGTGGTGTTCACTTATTGGTTACACGAGGTTATACAACTTTTGGAGACGCTGGATTTGATACCTTTGTGAGACAAACTGGCACCAGCTGCCCCTAGTTTGAAAAACTGCCTAGCAACAAATTCTCAGAGATGGTAAGAACTGCCGATGCTGGAGTCAGAGATAAACATTGTGGAGCTGGAGGAACACAGCAGGCCAGGCAGCATTGTTGACCCGAAACGTCAACTTTCCTGCTCCTCTGATGCTGCCTGGCCTGCTGTGTTCCTCCAGCTCCACACTGTGTTATCTCTAGCAACAACTTTTGGGGCTTTTAAGTCACTGTTTGTCACAGACCTAGGACAAAGCTTGTGAGGAAAGATAGGTCTCTCTTTTTCTCACTCTTTGAGAGTGGAGGAAAAAAAACATTCTCCAAGACATGGAAAAGCATGTCTCACAAGCAAAGACCTTGATCAAACTGTCCAGCTATCAAATTGAGGATTTCTTATCACTCTGGGAGTTGACAACAATCTAATATTACCACCAAAAACCAAAAGAACTGTGAGAAAGTCACCTTATTCCACTCTTGTGGTTTGGACTTTCGTTCCCCAGAGTATATTTTATTTAGCCTATGCTTTCCACACATGATATTTCCGCAGAGCTGACTGTCTCTCCTATTGTGAATGAATGCATGTGTGTTTAAGTTTAAAGAGGATATTGTTTGAGTTTATATCGTCATAGTTAATAATCTGTTTTGCTACTTGTTCAAAGATAATCTTGTTTACAAATTACTTTTTTTAATGAAAACTGACACAGGTTTCTTTTATCCGAGGTAGCAGTTAAAATCAGGAAAATTAACCTTCTTGGTAATGGAACTGATCATTTAAACCTGTGTCATGGCTCGTGCGACAGTGGGGCTCGATAAGGAGTCATGACAATTGTTTAGTTTGAAGCTCTTGGAAACATTTGTATTGATCCCCACAGAATCATGCACCGAGGAAAGCAAGAAGCCAATTAGCTTGTAACCATTGGGAAATGGAAATATATCCTTCCCTGTCGCTGGGTCAAAATCCTGGCATTTCCTCCCCAGTGGCATTACAGCAGATGCACTGCAGTGGTTCAAGAAGGCAGCTCACCATCACCTTCTCTAGGACACCTAGGGACGGGGTATAAATACCAGCCCAGCCAGCGACACCCATGTTCCATAAGACAATAAGAAAAACTAACCAGAGCAAGGCACTGAGGCATTCAAAGTAAATCCTTCGTTTACCATCTCTTGACTATAAAGAAAGCTGGTGGCAACAAAAACAGAAGTTGCTGGAAAAGCTCAGCAGGTCTGGCAGAATATGTGAAGAAAAAAAAAATCAGAGTTAACATTTCAGGTCCGGTGATCCTTCCTCAGAACTGATGGTAGCTGGGAAAACATCAGATTATTGCAGAAAATAGGGAGGGGGGTGGGGTAGGGAGTAAACGATAGGATAAAGGATAGAACCCTAAGAGAGACAAGAGCAGTTGGACAGACAAAAGAGTTGATAATGATCTAGCTAGGAAAGTGAATAGCTATCAATGGGGACCGTTAGTGATTAACAACAGGTAGTGTGTAATGGCAGGCTATGTGATAACCAGGCCTAGTGTGCAGGGTAGGGGGCTGGGACATGGGAGAGTTTAGGCCCTAAAATTATTGAACTTAATATTGAGTCCAGAGGGCTGCAGGGTCCCTGCGTGGAAAATGAGGTGTTGTTCTTCCAGCTTGGTTTGAGCTTCGCTGGAACACTGCAGCAAGCCAGAGGCAGAGATGTTGGCCAGGGAGCAGGGTGGGGTGTTAAAATGGCAGGCAATTGGAAGCTCAGGGTCTTTTTTGTGAGCAGAACATAGATGTTCTGCAAAGCGGTCACCTAGTCTACGCTCTGTTTCCCCAATGCAGAAGAGACCACATTGTGAGCAGCGAATGCAGTAGACTAGATTCTGGGAAATGCAGGTGAAGTGTTGCTTCACCTGAAAGTTATGTTTGGGCCCTTGGATACTGGAGAGGGAGGAAGTAAATGGGCAGGTGTTGCACCTTCACCGGTTGCAGGGGAAGGTGCTGTAGGGCTGTGGGAGGGTGTTGAGGGTAAAGGAAGAGTGGACCAGGGTATCCCAGAGGGAATGGTCCTTGCGGAAGGCGGATAAGGGAGGGGAATGTGCAAGTGGAGATGGCATCTCGCTGGAGGTGGCGGAAATGGTGTCTGATAATCTTCTGGATGTGGATGCTGGTGGGATGGTAAGTAAAGACAAGGGGAACCTTATCGCTGTTGCGGGAGGGAAGAAAGGGGGTGAGGGCGGAAGTGCGGGAGATGGGTCGGACCTGGTTGAGGGCAGGGAGTGGGCCGGGGGTAGAAGACTGAGTCAAGGTAGGAAGAGATGAGTTCTGTGGGGCAGGAGCAGGGGTCTACCTGGATAGTCTTGTTTGTGGATTTTTGGAAGGAGGTAGAAGTGAGTTGTGCGGGGCTGGGGGATTGTCAGCTTGAAGGCACTGGGGGTGGGGGGAGGTCACCAGATGAAATGAGATCAGTTACCATAGTTGATACAAAGGCGTGATGTGTCATGGTCCAGGGGAAGACAGGAGAAAACATCTGAGATCTGGCGTTGAGCCTCTGCAATTTAGAGGTCAGTACGCCAGACTACAGCAACAAGTGGTCAGTACGCCATACTACAGCAAGTGGTCAGCACGCCAGACTACAATAGGTGATCGCAAGCCCAATTCCCCACAGCATAGTGCTTACTTGTGGCTGTTCCTATGGAACTTTAACATTGATACATCTTAGAACAGAATTCTTAGAGAAAGTGAGAAGTAAACCTGAGTGTAAACATATGCAGTTATAAATGATATTGTTCAATGCTTGTTTTATTGAAACCTCTTTGTATAATAATGATCCCAAGGGCCTCAGAAAACTTTCGAGCATTAGCCAGGACTATGTAACTGGCCTATTACCAGTTACTAATACACTTCTGGGAACTATGTAGGAGTTTTGAAAATGTTGGGAGTGCTTAATGATATTTAATAGATTTTAATTTAAGTGCAAGCCTATGTGGGCATCAGAAGGAAGACCGGCCCCTTGGTTACAATACAACTTTGTGTTTAAAGCTGCCAAGGAAACAAACGAAGCTCGACTTGAACTGGACTCAAATGCACTTAGAATCAAACAGAAGTACGTAAAAATCCACAAAGTTCTTAAATGTACATGATTGCAGTTTCAAATAAAACTGGGTATAACAACCTAATCCTTCCTGAATTGAAAAGTCTCAAATTTTTTGGTGTTAGATTAACTGCTCTGAAAGATTTGCTTTTATATTGCACTTTTCATGATCTCAGGTCCTCCCAAAGTGCTTTTGCTCATCAAATATTTTTGAAGTGTAGTCACTGTTGTGACATAGGAAAACCAATTGGCACACAGCAAGTTCCAACAAATAGCAATGTGCTAATGACCAGATAACCTATGTTTGTGCTGCTAGTTGTCGGATGAACATTATCCAGGATATCAGAGAGAAAGGAACGTTTGATATATTGGGTAGGCCTCCTGTGACATCAGTAAGACTCTTCAATCATCTGCCATAGACTTGCTATCTCCTGATTGCAGGGACTGTGCTATTATTTTCCATTATTTCCCTTGCTTCCTCTCATTAGAACTGGTTATAAAGGCCAGCACAAGCGAACAATGTGTCTCATATGTTGCTTGCCTCTTAACAAGAACGGGACTCTGTTATCGTGCCACAGTATAAAAGGGCGAATCCAGCACAGTTGGAATCAGGTTATATAATAGAAGTGCTTCCATTTTGAAACAGCTCTGTAATATAAACTGAATTATTATAAAATGCTGGAAGACTCTCAAGAAGGATTCTTCTTTCACTTTTATTGAGAAAGCATTTGTTGCACATGCTAATTAATAGCAATGGGAAGCTCCAGGTTTGCTTATAAGCAAATTGCACACTAAGGCCCTGGATGAAGGAGCCTTACAAAAGTTTGTTTTAATCTTTTTGCAATGCTAGCAGAAACAATTGACTGCCCCCATGATTCCAACATTAACAACGTGAGTGAGCAGTGTTCAGACATGGCCAAGTGCACAAGCATTTGCAAGAACAGAGAGCAGAACTCTCCACTGTCAGTTGTATATCTCTCTGAGAAGGAAATAATGAAACAACTTTACATTGATATGCTGCTCGAATGCATTGAAATTCTCAAAGTGCTTTGCACAAAAAAAGTTCTCACAATGATTGCAAACATCGGAACGGTATCCCCTATCTGTGCTCACTGACATCGGCGCCAGGTCAAACTATAACTAGATTTTAAAATTTTTATCCTTGTTTTCAAATCCCTCAACAGCCCTATCTCTGTGATCTTCAGCCAAAACACTGCTGTGTTCATATAGTCCTGGCCTCGTATATATTCTCTTTTATAACTGATCCACTATTGACTTCAGTTATCTAGGTTCCAAGCTCTGGAATTTCCTCCCCATATCTCTCCACATCCCTTTCCATCTTTCAGACATTTCTTAAAAGCTGGTGCTTTGACTGAGCTTTTAGTCATCTGACCCAATGTCTCTTTAGTGGCTCGATACATCATCACTACACAAGAACTCCCCACTGCCCCTGTCTTTACTGATTTTGTTTTAAACAAAACAAGACCAAATCATCTGTATTGTCTTTCTTTATTGGTCAGCAATGTTACTACACACCTCTGGAGTCTCCTGGTTCAGAGGTAGTGACAGTACCACTTCACCACAAGAGACCCCAATCATTACTTTTCTTTAAATAAAGCTCAACCAAATCACTCATAGTGTCTTTCTTTATCTGCTCAGGGATGCTACAACACGCCTCTGGAGTAGGTGGGACTTGCACCCAGGCCTCCAGGTCCAGAGAGAGGGACACTACCACTGCATCACAAAAGGGCCCCATATCCTCCACTTTTTAAAATTCCCATTCTTCTAATTTACCTGCTCAGTGATATTATTACACACCTCTGGAGCAGATGGGACCTGAACCAGGGTCTCCCAGTCCAGACTGTAGGGACACTACCACTGCAGCACAAGAGGACTCCTTGTCTTTCTTTATTTTTAGTTTGGTCTTTCGTTATTTGTACTTTTGTACTTCAGATTAAGCAGTACACCATGTATACTTAACCATGATAATACAATTAACAAATCTTCAGTAAAAATGACCATTCTCTCCACTGCAATCATTTTGTGATTTTAGTGATTAATCTCATGGCCTTCATCTACACAGCTTCGATGGATGCCTGTCTTGAGCCTCATTAACCAGAATTGGAAAGACTACTCAAAACGTATATTACAACCAGATCACCGTAAAAGAGCTTGAGGTAAACTGACTGCTGATACATAAGCAAACTAATCTCAAGTTCATACTTACCGTAAATGTTGTTGTAAAACTGTCAGGACTGGAAATGACTACATTAGAAGAGAATTCCTCAGTTGCAACCCTCTCATGACTAAGGAATATTAAAATATATTTTCTGTTTCAATGACTCTAAGTAGTTGAATACTATTACTCACTAACATTCCTTAGAAATATTTATCTCCCTGGTGATAGTGTATTTTCAAGAATTTTACTTCACCTTTCTCTGCCTACTCTCTATTAACCTCCTCCAGCTCTACAGCCCTTTGAGACTTGTTTTACTCTTCCAATTCTGGTCTTTTGCTCACACCAATTTTGTTTGTTCCACCATTAGCGACTGTGCCTTTAACAGCTTATGTGCTCAGATCAGGAACTCCCTCACCCCCACTTTATGTTTTAAGACAATTCTTAAAACACACATCTTTGACCTCCTTATGTGACCCTATATCAAATTTTACCCAATTATGTTTCTATGCTAATGCAACCACTGAACCAAGCTGTTATTAGTTGCATCTTTACTGCTACATCTCTCATATCCATGTCTTTTATGACTTAGTTTTTAAGCTCACTTCAGGCAAATTTGAAGACCCCATATTCAAACTGAAAAACTTTGTCACAACTGCAAACCAACAATTTAAAAGAGAGTTAAACTCACAAGGAATTACAATGGAACACAACTATACACCCGCCTCAAGTTACCTAATTTAGAGCAGCAGTTTAAAAGAGACAGAGTAAGGACTGTTGTGGTCCAGTGGTAATGTCCCTACCTCAAAGCGAGGAAACCAGGTTCAAGTCCCACCTGCTCCAGAGGTGTGGTCATAACATTTCTGAACAGGTTGATTAGAAAATATCTAGAAGAGGCAGAGTTAATGAATAGCTGAACATCTTATCATTGTTGCAGACTCTTGATTTTTGAACAAATACCAGACTTCTGTTTGCGTTTTCCTTTAAATAAACCATTCTTTCAGAAAACTGCTGGCAGATAACAACTGTTTTCAAATCAAGACCCTTTTGCTCAATTTGCCAGTTCGACAGCTCGCTGACCTTCCGAAAGGTTTGACATGTGCAACGTGCTATCCAATAGCTCATTAGCTAGTGACATAATCATTCAGTTATGAGTTGCAATGGGGGTAGGATGCAATCTGAAAATAAGTCCTGCATGAACTGTATCAAAACGTATCATAGAATCCCTACAGCGTGGAAACAGGCCCTTTGGCCCAACAAGTCTACACCAAACCTCAGAGCATCCCACCCAGACCCATCCTCCTCTAACCCACCTAATCTACACATTCCTGAACACTACAGGCAATTTAGCATGGCCGATCCACCTAGCCTGCACATCTTTGGACTGTGGGAGGAAACCAGAGTACCCAGAGGAAACCCACGCAGACACAGGGAGAATGTGCAAACTCCACACAGACAGTCACCCGAGGCTGGAATCAAACCCGGCTCCCTGGCGCTGTGAGGCAGCAGTGCTAACCACTGTGCCACCGTGCCGCCCCGAAAAAATGCTGTGGGATTATTTAAACATGCCCAGTTGTCTGTCAGTGGTTGGTTATTGAAAATGAATTTAATTTTTCACCAACTCCCTGAAGGTGCTAATTACATTTCAAACCATTGTATGCTTGGTGGATATGTTTTAATGAGCTACATGGAGGAGAACAACAAACTCTTTACTTTTTGCATTCAGGTTTTAATATAACTGGTTTAAACCTCTCTGTCCATTTATTCTATTTCAGCAAGACATATAAATTCCCAAGCTCTCACTGGAATAGAATGCAGAAATCCCACTGGATTCTTGAAACACTTGTTATCACTGGTACCGACTCATGTGGAATACTGTTAAACATTGGCTGGTAGTCCAAAGTACCTCATCCAAATGGACACTCTTCAGGTCAAAAACTTGCATGAATTTTATGTAACTTTTTTTTAAACCATTGTAAAACTACCTAAACAATGTAATTCATTCTGCTCATTCTCCTCTGTCAATATTAAACCAAAATAGTCAGGTAAATATTATCCTGAAAGTTATAGAAAGCAAGTCCAAGTTAACCTCTGAAGTGAGTCTATTTTGACCATTTGGTACATCGCACTTCGGACAACAACGTTTCTGGCTAGAGTTTAGCCAGAGTCCCCAGTCAGGTGCTAGAACTTTGACAGTACCTGCTCTCAGTTTCCAGCCCTCCCTAGTTGCCATATTATGGAATGCAATAGTAATGAGATTACCCAATTGCAGTGACTGACCCATAATATGCGAAGTGCAATTTCTCTACACATTGCATTAAAGGTGTTTTAATTTACAAAGCACCTCAAAAAATGTGTGTGGCTGGAGTGTTGTGGCGGTGGAAGCTTATTAGACAGAATTTGAGACCAAGTCACTTAAGAGGATATTAGTTACAGGTGACAAAAGGTGAATGAGAGTGTAAGGTCTTACAGGCATTTTAAGGAAGAGAGAGCAAGGTAAAAGTGACAATGAGGTTTCTGGGGTGGGGTGTAGTTGGCAGGCCACTTAAGCATAAGGCCTCGACAGAAAAACCTTGCTAATTGGTGGACCAAGTAACATATGCAATGTGCAAGAGACCAGAATCAGAGGAACAAAAGGGGCTTGTAGGATTCAAGCAAGTCAGAGATGGGAAAGAGGGAAGAGACCATGGCGAGGCTTGAAAGGATATGAATCCTAAAACTGGGACCTTGCCAGACCAGGAGGCAGTGGAAGTCAGTGAGCAGAGATCACAGGTGAGTGTAAGTTACGATGCAGGTAGTTTCAATTCAGATGTATCTGTAAACTGAATGAACTGAAGTACAGATTGCTTACTTCATTTTATAAGCTGTCCAAACAGATCTGCATCCAAGTTTAACTCTGATGGGAGCCTGAGAGGTCTTGGCAAATGTAACTCATGCTGTGATAAACTGATCAGTTTCCTTAAACCAACAGTTACAAAGGGTCTATGTACTCATTGGAAATGCTAGTAGTCAATCTTTCTGACACCTGCTCTCCCAATTTCACTCAGTATGTGAGCCTCTAGTTCTTTAAAGAGTGGCCAAAGGTGATGCATGGGTCAGATTAGACAACTGTCTTTCGATCAGCTTTGTGAATGGCAGACTGTAGTGTTAACATGTCATTTGGCAGGTTGTATCTTTGTTCGAGCTGGTAATTCTTCCAATTGCAATCATAAAACAAATCACCCACTCCAGCTGTGCTCTCCATAGGAAAGCAATCAAGCCTGGTGTGTGCTCATATTCCACTTAATAGAGTCAGCATTCAATTGGGCAAATACCACAGCAGCCGAGTCACTAGCTGCAGCTGGGCTGAGCCCTTTGCTTGTAGCAGAATGTCCAAACCAGAAGCAGATGAACATGCATTTGATACAACCCAGGGAAGACCTAGCCTTGTCAATGTTTCAAATTAAGCAAAATTTCTCAGGACACGGTCAGACCATCAGAGGCAGGAGTGAAGTACCCACCAAATAGGCAGCACGTTGGCACATGTATGGCATGTTGGCACAGTGGCTCAGTGGTTAGCACTGCTGCCCCACAGTACCGGGGACTTGGGTTCGATTCCAGCCTTGGATGACTGTCTGTGTGGAGTTTGCACGTTTTCCCCACATCCGTGTGGGTTTTCTCCAGGTGCTCCAGTTTCCTCCCACAGTCCAAAGATGTGCAGGTTAGGGGGATTGGCCATATTAAATTGCCCATCGTGTTCAGGGATGTGCAGGCTGGGTGGGTTAGCCATGATAATTACAGGGATAGCGTGGGATGCTTTTCAGAAAGTTGGTGCAGACTGGATGGGCCAAATAGCTTCTATCTACACTGTAGTGATTCTATTAATGCTGCTGACTACAGAATTGTCCTGACCACCTGGCTTGTTTCATAAAAAAAAACTCACATGGAGCCCACACCAATCCTTCTCCCTCCTCTGATATTTTCTTCTTGTCAAAGAGGCATCCCGAAGACTCGCTGGACAAGAATTTTTTCTTAACTTTACTATTGGTCTTTTTATCAAAAATAAACTCTCTGCCTAATTCACTGTACATTGCATAATACCAATGTTTGTATAGTTAACCAAATTTCAAAAAGAGACAGTTCAATGCTACTCTCGAGCTTGTGTCACTCATTTACAATGCCACTGAACACAGGTTTCGTAACTGCATTTCCATTTCAAAGCATTTGTCTTAATCAAAACTTCTGTATTAAATAGGCAAATAGCAAAAACTCATTGCAATTCTAGGAATCGAGAAGCCAAACTCTCAAACTAGGATTTTCACTATGGCATAAACAGAGGAGCTGGAACATATGACAGGGTGGTGTTGCAGTGCCACCACTGGTGGGAGGATGCAATTAATATGACAAACTTACATAGGCAGCTCTCATTACAAAAACGAACGTGGGATTTGTAATAGAAAAAGGAAACAAAATGTTGACTGAAAAGTGACAACAGGAAGTAAGGTATCTCTGATAAAGCTTGCTATCTGGAACAATGCAGATGTGTTCTATTTGTAAGATTTAAAAATATAAACATACATGTTGATAGACAAAATATAATGCTCTTCATTCAGACTACCCTACCAACCTTAGCATCATACTGGCGCAAATGAAAAAGAGATTCCAATTTGTGTGTAAAATCGTGTGTTGTGATATGCACAGCTATGAATTGTACAATTTAATAACTGTGCCTACTGTGTGGAAGCAGGCCATTTGGCCCATCGACTCCGTCCAAAAAGCATCCCACCCTATCCCTGTAACCCTGCATTTCCCATGGCCAACCCACCTAACCTGCTTATCCCTTGACACTATGGGCAATTTAGCACAGCCAATCCACCCTAACCTGCACATCTCTGGACTGTGGGAGGAAACCCACACAGACACGGGGAGATACCTAGTGTCACGTGACTTCCCAGTCCAAAACTGGCAACTCCACATCATCTATTGTTCAGAAATAGCTGTGAAGAAGAGTTGTAGCCAATTCAATACATTAACTATTTCTCTCCCCTCATACGCAGTGCTGGATCTGCTGACTTTTTCAGGCATTTTCCCATTTTATTTCATAATAGAGAAATCCTCTTTTTCTCATAAGTAAAATAAATCTGAACTTTACGTAAAAAAAACTTATAAAGTTCTGTTTGCTATATGCAAGAGCCTTGTTAATTGTGTGCCATTATTGACACCATAAGTGATGTTCGTAGTGGCTAAATGTCATAGGTTATTGTAGGAATCAGCTCGACTTAATGCACAGTACAGAGATGTTAATGGAGACAACTCCAATCTCTGTGCTTCATTTAATCTTTCTAATTGCTGTTGTTAGTGCATTAAAAGATGATAATTATTCAACTGTTTGGCAGGATATATTTGTTTTTGGTCCAGAAATTAAATGAGGTCCTAAAGGTTGAACTATCTTGAACCATTTCACGTGTCCCTTCTGTAGTCTTAAACATGAAAATATGATCAGAGGGTACGTAAAAATACACCGACCATCAAACCCATTCAGTAAGATAGCGGCTGAAATTCTATTTCAACTTCATTAGTGTGCCTCACTTCCCTTGGTGCCTAAAGAATCATAGATACCCTACAGTGTGGAAGCAGGCATTTGGTCCATCGAGTCCACACTGACCCTCCAAACAGCAACCCTTCCAGATCCACCCCGCTACCCTATCCCTGTGACCCTGCCTTTTCCCATGGCTAACCCACCTAACCTGTACATCTCTGGGAACTATGGGCAATTTAACATGGTCAATCCACCAAACTCGCACATCTTTGGACTGTGACAAGAAACCAGAGCACCCAGAGGGAACTCACACAGACATGGGGAGAATGTGCAAACTCCACACAGACAGTCGCCCAAGACTGGACTCAAACCTGGGTCCCTGGCGCAGTGAGGCAGCAGTGCTGACCAATGAGCCACGATGCCACCCTAAGATCTATAGATTTTACTGTTCTTTTATTCATTCATGAGATATGAGCGTTGCTGGCTAGGCTATCATTTATTGCCCATACATAATGGCCCACAGGGCAGTTAGGAGTCAATCACAATGCTGTGACTCTGGAGTCACATGTAGGTCAGACTGGGTAAGGATGGCAGATTTCCTTCCCTAAAGGGCATTAACGAACCAGATGGGTTTTTATGACCATTCTTAAGAAGGAATTCGGGAGGGCATTGAGGGGATATGAGGTAGTTTTGGCAGATAAGGTTAAGGACAATGCAAAAAGATTTTACAAGTACATTAAAAGCAAAACAGCAACTAGGGAGAGAATAGTGCTCCTTAAAGATCATGGAGGTCATCTACCTGTGGAACCACAGGAGACAGGAGACACACTAGTCAAATATGTCCCGTCAGTTTTTACTGTGGAGAAAGACACAGAGGCTAGGGAACTTGGCGAAATAAATATTGATGTCTTGAAAACAGTCCACATTACTGAAGCAGGTGCTGGAGGTCTTAAAAAACATAAAAGTGGTTAAATCTCTGGAATCTGATCAAGTTAGGGAAGAAATTGCGGAGCCCCTAACAAAGATATTTGTATCATCTAGCCACGGGTGAGGTGCCGGAAGACTGGAGCGTGGCTAATGCTGTGCCTTTATTTAAGAAAGTCTATAAGGAGAAGCCTGGTAAATAGGCTAGGAAGTCTAACATCAGTGGGGGGTTAAGTTGCTGGAGGAAATTCTGAGAGATAGATTTACATGCATTTAGGGAGGCAAGGACTGATTTGGGATAGTCAGCATAGCTTTGTGCATGGAAAATCATGTCCCACAAACTTGATTGATTTTTTTGAGGATATAACCAAAAAGATTGAGCGCAAAACGGTAGACGTTGTCTACATGAACTTTAGTAAAGCCTTTGACAAGGTTCCGCAAGGTAGACTAGTTAGTCAAGTTAGATCACATGGGATTCAGGGACAACTTAACAATTGGATACAAAATTTTCTTGATGGTAAGAGACGGAGGGTGATGGTGGTGGGTTGTTTTTTGGACTAGAGGTCTATGATCAGCGGTGTTCTGTGGGGATCGCTGCTGGGTCCACTTTTGTTTGTCATTTATATAGACGATTTGGATGAGAATTTAGGAGGCATGGTTAGTAAGTTTTTGGATGACTCCAAAATTAATGGTATAGTTGACAGTGAAGAAGATTATCTAAGATTACAGAAGGATCTTGATCAATTGAGCCAATGGGCTGAGGAGTAGCAGATAGAGTTTAATTTGGATAAATATGAGGTATTGCATTTCGGTAAAAACGAACAAGAGGAGGATTTATATAGTTAATGATAGGTGCCTGGGTAATGTTGTCAAACCGAGAGACCTAAGAGTTCAGGTACATAATTCTTTGAAAATTGCATCACAGGTGGACAGGATGGTTAAGAAGGCGTTCAGCATGCTTGCCTTCATTGCTGAGGCCACCGAGTATAGGAGTTGGGATGTCATGTTGTGGCTGTACAAGACGTTGGTCTGGCCACTTTTTTGGAGTACTGGGTACAGTTTGGGCCCCCCTGCCCTGGAAGGATATTATTAAACGGGAGAGGGTTCAGAACAGATTTACCAGGATGTGCTGGGAATGAAGGGTTTGAGTTATGAGTACAAGCTGGTTAGGCTGGGACTTATTTCCACTGGAGCATAGGAGGTTGAAGCATGACCTTACAGAGGTTTATAAAATCATGAGGGGCTTAGATAAGGCGAATAGAAAAATTCTTTTCCTGAGGTGGGGCGAGGTGTTCAAAACTAGAGGGCACATTTTAAGGTGAGAGGAGAAAGATTTAAAAGGGACCTGAGGGGTAACTTTTTCATACAGAGAGCGGTTCGTATGTGGAATGAACTGTTAGAGGAAGTGGTACGTGCGAGTATAGTTACAACATTTAAAAGACATTTGGATAGATACTTGAATAGGAAAGGTTTAGAAGGATATGGGCCAAATGCAGGCAAGTGGGACTAGTCAGCAAACTTGGTTGGCCTGAACGTGATGGACCAAAGGGTCTATTTTTGAATTGTATGACGGTATAACTATGTTAGCACATCTTTATTGTGACATTATGTTTCTGATTTTTATTCCGTTACTCTACATCTTTCCACAAGTCTTTACTCCAATTACATTTACATTCTAAACATCTCATCAATGTCTTTGATTTCACCGGGTTCATCTCTGTGGTGTTTTTACTAATGTCTGCAATCTGATTCGGGTCTCCCGAGTTCTCATGCGTTCTGCATTCTTCCTTCTGTCAGTGTGAGTAACCTTTTCCCGGCTGGTTGCAAAGATTCATTTAATTTTCTTCTGAGAAATAATTCCAGATTTCTGTTGGTTTATTCTTCAATGATATTGATGCATTATGATGTCTCTTTGTAATCCCATCAGCTGTTTCGATCATACGCAGTCTCAGTTGCAGTGTTTTCACTGTGATTGTTTTTTCTGTCTGTTGATCATTTACTCATACTCTTCTGTGGCTGTCGCTGAGATATCTCTTGTGTTCAGTACCTCTTATTGATGTACCAGGCCTTTGCTCGTCTTGGTATTGTGGCACTCTATTGTTGTAATTCACCAGAATGTGAGGTTTTACTATCTGAGATGGAACTTGTCTTCTCAATTTTCTGCTCACTAGTAATTCTGGCAGTTATAACCTATTCTGTGATGGTGAGGATTGGTAATAATGTAAGATTCAAATCATTATTTTTCTTCAGTAATTCTTTGTTTGTCTACAGACTTTGATCAGCTTTTCCATTTGTTTCAGGATAGTGAGGTGAACTGGTCACATGAAATATTCATATTCAAATAGTCCTCTGGTAATACAGCACTTGGGTATTGCTCAAAAAATAGACACGTTTTATTGAAACCTTTCATCCTGCATCCATCAGGACAATTTGCAAGAATACCAATTCAAAGGGAAAACCAATATTTATATTGCATATTGCATTATATTGGGGTTGGACTCTAATTGATAGAGATGTTGCCATAAAGATTGCACTAATTAGTGGTGATTGACAGTATTCATGCGTGAATCTCTCAAACCGTTCACTCGAAAAGGGTGCACCATTGTCTACAATGTCTAGAATCCAAAGTGTTGAGTAGATTCACAAGTGGTTTTATTATGTCTCTGCCATGATGCTGTGCAGACAGTTGATTTCAATTCACCTCAACTAATAGTCTGTTATTGTTTACAGCATACCGAATAGCAGTCTTTCCATGTACCTGACCACCTCTTGCATGATGAAATGTAATTTCCAACTGTTTTTCAAGAAGTCTTTGAAGAATCCTGGTGGTAGGAAAGTTTTTGGTATTACTAACCTCTTGTTGAAGACTAGCTGGTCAATGACAGTGAGATGCTGGCATTGGTTAAAAGTATACGTGTAATATTGGCTTGGTGATACAGAGTCTAGTTATCCTTCCAGACAATATTTCTGGATTTGAATGTATTCTTCGTCTCAATCTTAGGCCTCTCATATTTCTTGAAGATTCCTCTCATTCGCAAACAAATAACTTCTGATTCATAAGCTTCAACCTCCTCAATTAAGTCTGAACCTTATTTTATCGTCCCACTCGATGGTAACTTTCTTCTCAGATGCTGTAATTTGGTCCTTCCCTGTGCATATTCAGTGGTTGAGTCATACCTCATGAGGCTTAATCCAAACCATTGCATTCTAGGCAGCATCTAGAAAAACTCAACCAATGTCAATGCCCTTTTATTGATTAAAAACAGCTGACCAGACAGATGAGATTCAACATTACGGTTTTGTTAGTTAATTGCGCACAATTTCATCTGATGATAACAGCCCAGTGTCATTTGCACTTCTGAATTCTCTAGAAGAAAGCAATGATTTTGTCATGCCATCAAACAGCAGGAGCTGTTAGTCAGACTTGCTTTGGTTCTTAAACTGTTGGCAATATTTTGCCTAGCAGCAGGCTGCAAGTTTAAGATGCAAACTGCACGGCAACCTCTCCAGGATACTTGGGAAAACAGGGCACCAACCGTGCATCTGTTTAAACTATCAGATTGCAGGACTGTGAAACGAACAGTGAGCAAATTGCACAGGCAAACATTCAAATTAGGAGGAGTAGGGGACAGTCAGCTCCTCAAGCCTGCTCCACCACTCAATTATATGATGGCTGATCTGATTTTAACCTGAAATTCACATCCCCACCTGCTCCTGATAAACTGCGCTTAACACAAATCTATCTATCTATTGCTGACTAAAAACCAAAAGAACTGCGGATGCTGTAAATCAGGAACAAAAACAAAGTTGCTGGAAAAGCTCAGCAGGTCTGGCAGCATCTGTGAAGGAAAAAAACAGAGTTAACGTTTCGGGTCCGGTGACCCTTCCTTCACAGATGCTGCCAGACCTGCTGAGCTTTTCCAGCAACTTTGTTCTTGTTCTATCTATTGCTGTCTTGAAAAGCATCTGCTTCCACCTCCGTTTCACATAGATAGTTTCAAAGATTCACGAACTTCAGAGAAAAATGTCTTCCTCATTTCTGTTTTAAATGGGTGACTGATTTATAAACAGTGACCCCTAGTTCTAGACTTTCCCATGTGAGGAATGATCCCCTGCATATCTACTCTGCCAACACATCTCAGGATTTTTTGTTTGAATCAAGTCATCCCGTACTGTTCTATACTCCAGTGGACACAAGTGCAACCTGTATAACCTTTCCTCATAAGACAGGTCTGTCATTCCAGGTATCCATCTGCTAAACCCTATCTGAATTGCCTACAACATATTTACACCCTTTCTGAAATAAAGTGACCAATACTGGGCAGAGTACGGACTACAACAAATGTAGTCTCACCAGTTCCCTATATAACTGAATAAAAATGTCTTTACTTTTGTTTTCAATTGTCCTCATTATAAATGATGGCATTCTATTAGCTTCCCCAATTACTTATTGTACCCGCAAATGAACTTTTGTCTCTGATTTATGCACAATGACACCCAGATCCCTCTGTGTCTCAGAGTTCCACAATCTCTCATCAATTGCATAACATGCTATGAAAATGGACAATTCCACATTTTACCACATTATACTCCATTTACCACATCTTTACCCATGTGTATATTTTTGTAGCCTCGTTACGTCTATTCACAACCTACTTTCCTACCTACCTTGAAGTCATCAGCAAATTCAGCACCCATCCTTTCCCACCCCTTCATCTAAACGTAAATTACATCGGATGAATTCACTGTCAAATCGGGTTTGGAAGAGAAATAAAGATGAGGTACACAACATTCAATTAAAGGAAAGAGAGGGGGAAATAAAGCACAAAAAAAAACAAGCTAAAAGATTATTTATCTCCCAAAACAATTAAAACCTGGAGGAATTTAGCTCCACATTTACAATAATTAATTTTCAGTACCAGAGAGGTTGATCAAAATAATTAACGCTTATCATGCCATTACACGATACTTAGACTGAAATGAACAAGCTTGAACTTTCGGTGAAGAACTGGTTGCTTACCCACCACACCAGTACAGGAGCTCCAAGCTCCTCAATATATTTGAGTGGGAGTCAGGTAGCAAGATGCTATTTTCCCAAATTTGGCAGCAAAGTGATGTATTTCCTACAGCAACTTCTCAATTTTCATGTTCAAACTTATATGTATCCCTCATCTGAAGGTGCATTTGTGAATAAGTAATGGGTTATAATGGTAATAGCCATTCTGGAGCCATCATGTTGGCGAACATGCCAATGTGCCATAATTCAAGAAACCACCCAGTTGGCACTGGAAGTTGGAGAGTGCTGATGAGCACACCTTGTGTTTGAATACCAGTCTTTAGAAACCATACATCTCATCCTCCAGAGACAGTTTTCTCAATTTCAGAGGGAGCGTTGCTGAGAACAAGCAGTAAGCAATCAGGGCTTAATCTACTTCGACATTGCATAAGTCTTGCAAAAATAACAGACTTCCAGCACTTCCACCTAGTCTTACAATTGCAATTTTAGCCTATTTTACAAACTTTTAACCTATTCGTGAATTGTCGCCCTTGGGTAAGTGGCGTTGTGTTGTTCATATGACCTATCTTTTGGCCAATTCTTCGCTCATTTCCCTTTGTCACCATACAACCCTGTTTGCTTTCCCTGGTCTCAGGCAAAGGACACAGCTGGATCACTCCCTTTGCTATGGGACCCAAAAGCTAGCTTTCCTCGCCATATCCCTCCTTCCGTCAACCTACTATCAGAAGCCAGACAGAGCAACTTTGAATATTGGATACTGGCTGCCTGCTCCTGGCAGGACTGTTGCCTGCTCTCCACCCCAGTAACATTATGAAAAATTGCAACGTGCGCCTCTCGTGGTAAATCCGTGAATTGTTCCTTCTGTTTCTTCACATCTATCTCCTAAAAGGAAAGGCAGGTACGTCACCAAATCTTACTACTTTCTTATCTTTATTCTAACATCAGAACCCTGTGCTCTTAAATGCATGTCATGCAACATTTGAGGACGTTCTCCATTGAACCAATCTTCTTATTCATAAACAGAATGGAACATTAAAAATGTTAACATTATTGGTCTATCAACTATAAGCTGTAATTCTATAGCAATACCCACACGCTGCAAGATAGTTTGCAATAATTGATGACTAGCTGAACAATTCCCCTTACCTCAAAGCTGAAGAAAAGCTACCACTTGTTGTTTGAACAGCCTCAGAGCTGGGAGTTCTCTGCTCCAGTAATTTAATATCACCTTTTCAGAATTGGACTTGATGCAGCTCGATGTTATTTTTAACCTTGCTAACTTTCATTCTAAAGGGATTTTCAACCAGGGCTATTTGAACTGAAATCCAACACCAGACTCCTGCTCTGCCTTTAGACAAGGTTTCTCAGAGCATTATCCTAGTTTCTATTTTTAACACCTACCTAAATTACTGTAGCCTTGACTAACCAGCATTGGTTACCATTTGCACTGCTTCAGATGCTTTGTCTCTCTCAATCCATTTAAACCAAGTCTGACTGTTTCATTCAAGTGTTGGTACAAATCCTGGCAGACCATCAATAATCTCTGACATTCAGTTTTATTAGTGAGCGGAAAGTAAAATACAAAGACAAAGCAAAATGCATTTTTATTGTGGAAGGACATGAGGTTAAACATTGACAAAGCCAAGAGTTACAAACAATTTTTTTTTTTTTAAAAAAGAGTTCCCATTCCATTGTTTTAAAAGATTATAAAATTCTTATACTAGTTTCCAGATCCTCGAACCCATCCGATCTCTGGAACCTCTTCCTTTTCCATGTTCCTCAGAGTCATCTGTGATCTTCCAATTCTAGTCTGTTACACATCCCCAATTTTCATTGATCTATCATCATCAGATCAGGTTTAAGCTGCCCAGCGTTTGAACTCTGGGATTCCTTCCCCAAATGCATCATTTAAAACACCACCTCACTATTCGCCTCAGAGATAGTAAGAACTGCAGATGCTGGAGTCAGAGATAACACAGTGTGCAGCTGGAGGAACACAGCAGGCCAGGCAGCATCAGAGGAGCAGGAAAGCTGACGTTTCGGGTGGGGACCCTTCTTCAGAAAATTCACCTTCCTTGGTATCTTCTTATGAGGCTTGATGGCAGGATCTGTCTGATAATGTTCCCATGAAGAATTTTGTTGCACTGTTCTTATCCACTATGGGAACGAGTTTCAAATTTGGATCAGCCTTGCTTTAAGTAGTAGAAACCATCTCTTCTGAACAGAAGATTGAGACCACTTGACAGTCAAAGGCATTATCATCACTGAATCCCCTACCATCAACATCCTGCGGTTTACCATCAATCAGAACTGATCTGGACTAGTTATATAAATACAGTGGCTACAAGAGTTGGTCAAAGAGACTAGGAATACTGCAGCAAGTAACACCTCCTAAGTGCCCAAAGTCTGTCTGCCATCGACAAGGCACAAGTCAAGAGTGTGATGACATATCCCCAAACTGCCTGGATTAGTCCATCTCCAATACTCAAGAACCTGACACCATCCAGGACAATGCAGTCCCACGTAAATGGCAGCACATTTCAAACATTTACTCCACCAGGCATGCAGTAGCAGCCTATTAAGTAGAATTATTCCTAGTTAGCCACCTTATTAATGGCACACCTTGCCTAAGACACTGGGAAATCTTGAGCATTTACTTCGCAACTTCACCCCTCCATTTGCGCTAAAGCACCTCAAATGTTGAAAACTGGGCACCAACATCTCGGAATCTGTTCCCTGGGCACCATCCACCCGCACCTACATCCATAGGCATTGGCATCCAACATGTCTCAGCCTCTAAGAGCCCTCATGGCACATCTCTGATCCACTTAGTAAGAGATAGTAAGAACTGCTGATGCTAGAGTCTGAGATAACAGTGTGGAGCTGGAGGAACACAGCAGGCCAGGCAGCATCAGAGGAGCAGGAAAGCTGACATTTCAGGTCGGGACCCTTCAGAAAATCTTCTTTTCTGAGGGCGTCACTGGCCAGGCAGCATTTATTGCCCAGAGGGCAGTTCAGAGTCAACATTGCTTTGGGCCTGGAGTCACATGTAGGTCACACCAGGTAAGGATGGCAGTTTCCTTCCCTAAAAGACATTAGTGAACCAGATGGCTTTTTCCGACAATCAACAATGGATTCATGGTTATCATTAGACTATTTATTGAATTCAAATTCCACCATCTGCCATTGCGGGATTTGAACCCAGGTCCCCAGAACATCATCTGGGTCTCTGGATTAACAGTCCAGTGATAATACCATTAGGCCATTGCCTCCCCTGATGGGAGGTGTTGGGAATTGAACCCAAGCTGTTAGCGTCTCTGTGTTAAAAGCCAGTTGTCCAGCTATATGGGTTGCTGGTCCTGGAGGAAGATAACATCCCACTTCTGCATCTTCCCATCCAGCAGGACTTCCTGCAAAGCAGGATGCCAAATTTCCTTGTCTACCACATTGAGGGAAATGCCAGCATCAGTACAAGGCAATTCCAGACTGACAGACCTTATCCAGGTGCACAATGACCTTTTAAAAGATGGTGCTGGCACTGGGGATGTCAGTGAATTCTGGGATACCCCAGCAGTGGTGGAATGCCGTGTAGCGAGATGGTACTAGAACCAGATAAGAGGAGTGTTATAGAGGTGCGATAGATAGGTAGTGAGAAGTGATTGGTTATTTATGGTGAGAAAGCTCACTGGACCTCACGCCAAGAAAAAAAAAACTCAACAAACCTGACACTTTAGCCAAAAAGAAGCCAAGATTCAGCCCAAAGTCTCTAAACACTTTTACAGTGAAGATAGATAGATAGACTCTTGGTGTGTGGGGGAGGTGGCGTGTTTGAGACAAGCCTAAGGTTATCAGGGTAGGCAGGAATGTAGATTTGAGATTACAATCAAATCAGCCAGGATTTTACTAATTGCGAAGCAGACTTGAGGGGCTGAGTGGTCTACATTTGGTTCTTGTTTGCATGTATCTCTGTCTCGCTACCACACCACTGTTTGTGGGGCCTTGCTGCATGCAAACTGGTGGCTGTATTTCCTGTCCAGGGTGACTGCTCTTCAATTGCAGCTCCTTGGTGACACACAGCTTTGGGGTTTCCCGAAAGGCACTATATAAATGCAAGTCCTTCCCACCCAAGTTGCAGGCTTTTGCTTCAAATTAATGGCAGAAAATGCCCTTCTGGGGGTGGAGGGGAAGAACTTGTTAATGCTCAGGCAGTCATACAGATTTAACAAGTACAGAGTGAAATGAAGCTGACTGTAAGCGATGTGAGCTGACTTTGTACTCAGGCATTCATGATTACCAGGTCAGAAGTGTTTAGTCTGAAACAGGGAATTGATATATGCAAGCAGTTTTCTTTTAGTTTTTTTTCCCCCCCTGTATGAAGAAAGCTCTAGAAATCGTAGGGTTGCCAAATTTCTTCCTCCCATTGAGCGAAACCAATCTATTTTTTTTCAGTCTGGGGAGCTGCAGCTGTCTTTTGACGTGCTTGGAAAGAATAATGTGCTGTGAAGGAACTGACAAACAAACAGGTGTGACACGCAGAGACAAACTTCAATGGGTACTGACTCGTGTGTTTTCATTCACGATTCCACCCCCCTCACCCCAAACCCAACCCACCTTGAATCTGGTTAGGACCCAGTGTCTCTGGGACCCCCTTCTCAGCTGAAAGGAGGATCCTTGTCACCTCACCCCTTGCCTGCAAGTCCGCTCAGTTTCAAAACCAGTCAGAGGGGGGGTCAGGAACAACTCTTTTCTGCGAAGGCTAAAGCCAGAACAAATGTCAGCATTATTCTGCCATACTGGTACTTGTCAGACAGATGGAAACAATTAGACCATTCAGGCAACTAACAGGCAGGAAAGGGCCTCAGGAAAAGCCCCTCTGAAAGTTCTAGCATCAAGTGTGCATACGTAGAAGCAAAGACTCGCAGAGTTTCTTTTTCTTCCATAAAGGAAAATGAGAATGCCTGGTTGACATGCAGTGACCTTTCTGCTTAGTAAAACCTGCGTGTTCTCTTGACAGGGCCTTTCGCGCAGGCCAAGAGGGAGATTCGCACAAACAGACGGTACCATCTCTGCAGACTTTAAGACAGGGGCGTCGTTACGAAGCTAAACAAAATAACTCTTTCATTGAAAGAACGCATGAGCGGTGGGGGAGCTTTTCATTCTGAAAACGCACCGTCTTGCCAAATAAAATAGTAGAAAGGAAAGCCATAGGTCAAATGTAATGGGACCACATGGTATACGTATCCTTGCTGCTCCCATGTTGCCGTGGGAACGTCTTTCGGGAGATGAAATGTGGTGTTTCTTTTTTTTTGGTGGTGGGGGGGGTGGTTGGGATCGCAGAGAGAGTGGTTGCATCTCCTCGTGCAAGTCCATTGTTTGCTCTGATGACTTCCAGATGTGAGCCACATCAGTGACCAGGCTGCCAAAACAGGAACTGATTTGATTTGTTGGAAAACATAAGAGCTAGTGTGCTTTTGAGAATCAGTCAGAGTAAGATGTCAAACAAAGTTGCCCGATCTATCACCGTTCTTCTGCCAGTGTCTTAAAACCAAAAACTACATGACACACAATAAAAGTGAGTACGTCTTTGAGAAAGATCAACATGAAGTCTTGGTGAAAGCTCTTGCTCAGAAAAGTTTAAGACGAAAGGAATGCCTGGGGACTTTCCATAACTTTAAAAGGATCTCCTTTTTCAAAAAAAAACTTAAACTTTGACTTTTTTTTTATTCATTCACAGATGTGCGCATCACTGGCAAGGCCAGCATTTATTGCCCATCCCTAATTGACCAGAGGGTCTAGAAGCACATGTAGACCAGACCAGATAAGGATGGCAGATTTCCTTCCTTGAAGGACATTAGTGAGCCAGATGAGTTTCTGACAGTTGACGTCAGTTTAATGATCGTTAGCCTCTTAATTCCAGGTTATATTGAATTCTAATTCTACCAGTTGCCATTTGAACTCCAGTTCCAGGAACATTATCAGGGTCTCTGGATTAATAGTCTACCAAGAATAGCACTAGGCTATTGGCTCGTGGCTGTACGCTTTCATTTTTAAACACATGCCAAGTGTGAAGAATTTGAGTCGGGAGACCTGGAATTTGGACAGACATCACCATCTATCAGGCATGGTTTATGCCTGGCCATTTGCCTCAGTGGAAATTTTGCAATGAATTTGCCCAAAGTTAAGGGTTGGGTTAAGGTGGACGACATGGATTAGTGCAGCGCTGAATGATTATCTCGGCTCTTAGGGGGATGGGATGGTGGTGTCGGGTGATGGGAATATGCCATAGTTGCTGGGAACAATTTAAAGATGAAAGCGAGTTTTGGGATATTGCCTACAACTGCAGCCAAATCTCAAAGTAGCTTTGGCCCCGGTAAAGCATTCCACTGGGACAGGAACCAGTTATAGAGTCTTAGAGGTTTACAGCATAGAAACAGGCCCTTTGGCCCAACCTGTCAATGCTACCCAGTTTTCACAATTAAACTAGTCCCATATCCCCCATACCTATCCCATCCATGTACCTGTTGGCTGTCTACTTTATCTATGCCTCTCATGATTTTATAAACCCCTCAGTCTCCTACATCCCACCCTATCATACCTCTCCTTACAACTCAAACTTTTTAGTCCAGGTAGCATCCTAGTAAATCCTTTCTGTACTCTTTCTAGTTTAATAATATCCTTTCTGCAGTAGGGCAGCCAGAACTGCACACAGTACTCCAAATGTGGCCTGACTAACGTTTTATACAGTTGCAAAAAGATGTCCCAACCAATTGAAATCTTGTAACCAGATTCATTGCTTCAGGCAATTTACTCCCATTAAATTTCAGCAGCCTCCAGACTAAACCCATGGTGGCTCCAAGGAAGGGTCACTGGACCCGAAACGTTAACTCTGATTTTTATTTTCTCCAGAGATGCTGCCAGACCTGCTGAGCTTTCCCAGCAACTTCTGTTTCGAAACCAGTGGTGGCTCAGACTGCTACAGAGGTGATGCCTGACAAAGTAATTTCAGAAAAATGGAGGAAAAAAATACCCTTGCTATTCCTGCTTAAAATAAGGGAGCAGACCGTTTTCTCAGTTATCACAACCAGAATACGTGCACCCCAATTCTACGCGCTTCTACTATCGCTGCAAGTTGCCATGTTGCCAGGCTGCACTGTTCACTCCCCAAGTCGCAACTCCTTTGAGCAGCCTGTTGAACAGCACAAACACCCGCCAAGCCTCACTGATACACGAGACCAACAAAAACTTGCATTTATGTAGCACCTTTAGCAAGAGGTGCGTTGCATGATTGTTATTTGCTAAATTCGACTCAAAGAGATCACACCACTGGCACCCAAAGGCTTAGCTAAGGAAGCAGGTCCTAATCAGCAGCTGATAAGAAGGAGAGGTGAAGAGTTTGAGAGAGAGCATTCCAGATCCGAGGAGCTGTCGAAAACTGGGCAGCAGTAGGGTGTGCAAGAGGTGGGGCATTGAGCCTTTGAAGGTATGGAGCAGGTTAGTGATAGGGAGGGGTGGGTCAAGTTAATCCTGCATCTAAATAGCTCATCCCACCTACACCTTGGCAAGGAGCAGCATAAGTGTTTATCAAGCGAGTTTCAGGAAAGGACGCATGCAAGCTGTCACAGGTAAACAAGCCAAATGGACAGGCATGAAGGAGTTGCTTTTTTTCACTTTAATCTTTTTCATGGAGTGTGAGTATTGTTGTATCCCATCCGCAACTGCATAAGGTTCGAGTGACCTCATAGGGCCGTTTCAGAAGCATTTGAGTTAACCCTATTGCTGTTGGTCTGGAGTCACATGTAGGCCAGACAGGTAAGGATGGCAGATTTCCTTCCTTAAAGAACATCAGTGACCCATGCAGCATTTTCCAACATTCATCAGAGGTTTCATGGTCTCCAAATTAAGATCAGCTTTCAACTCCATGCCAGATTTATTATTTGAACTTCGAATTCTCCCAGCAGCTGTGGTGGGGTTGTGATATGGCCAGAGCACAGACAAGGTCTCCCCCAGTTATTGTGGTTCCAAACATTATACTCCAAGTTGTCAAGTTCCCTTTCTTTATTCACTCACCTATGATTGTTCACAATGAAGAAAACTAACAAAGGATCCCCTGCCCTGTACATATCTTACTCACAGACCAAATAAAACAATATTTTAAAAGGAACCAATTCCAGGACTTTGACCCAGCAACACCGAAGGAATGACAATGCATTTCCAAATCAGGATTGCAAGGAGCAGAACATGTAGATTTGTGGTGTTCCTATGTATCTGCTGACTTATCCTTCAAGGTGGTAATGGTCACTGATTTGGAAGGTGCTGTGTAAGGAGCCTTGTGACATTTTCGCAGTGCACATTGCTGCTGCTAATTGAGTGTCAGGATGGACAAATGTTTGTGGATGTAGAGCCAATCAAGCGGGCTGCTTTGTCCTAAATGGTGTCAAGCTTCTTGTGTCTTGTTGGAGCTGCACCCATCCAGGCAAGTAGGGAGTATTTCATCACACTCGTGACTTCTGCTTTGTAGATGGTTGACAGTCAGGGAGCGATACACTAACTGCAACATTCCTAGCCTCTGGCCTGCTCTTTTAGCCACAGTATTTATATAGCTTGTCCTGTTCAGTTTCTGATCGATGGTAATCCCTGGACTTTGATAGTAGGGATTCAGTGACTGTAACACCATCAAAGGTCAAGGGGTGATAGTTAGATTCGCTCTCGTCAGAAATGCTCATTGCCTGACACTTGTGTGGTGTGAATGTTCCTTGCCACTTGTCAGCTTAAACCTGGATATTGCCTGCTCAAACACCTGAAGAATCCCAATGGTGCTGTGCATTGTGCAATCAGCAAACATACCAACTTCTGACATCACGATGAAGGCAGGGTCTGGAGTCACGTGTAGGCCAGATCACGTAAGGATGGCAGATTATCTTCCCTGAACAGAATTTAGAGAACCCAGATAGGCCTTTACAACAATCAACAATTGTTATTATGGTCACTATCTCAGGTGGAGAATGGGTACTGCACTGCATTGAGAGATAACACCATCCTTAAGATGAGATAAACTAATTTCCTGTCTGTTCATGTGGGTGTAAATGATTCCATGACACTTAATCTGGTTGTTATTGCTATTTGTGGGAGTTTGCTGTTTGGGGGGCGATGGCCTTGTGGTATTATTGCTGGTCTGTTAATCCAGAGACCCAGATAGTGTTCTGGGAACTGGGGTTCGAATCCTGCCACAGCAGATGATGGAATTTGAATTCAATAAAATATCTGGAACAAAAAGAGTCTAATGATGACTGAATCCATTGTTGATTGTCAGGAAAAGCCCATCTGGAAACTGCCATCCTTACCTGGTCTGGCCTATATGTGACTCCAGGCCCACAGAAATGTAACGGACTCATAACTGCATTCTGGGCAATCAGGGATGGGCAAAAAGTGCTGCCTGGCCAGCGATGCCCTCATCCTGTGAATGAATTTTTTAAAAAAATGTTTTTTTTTTTATTATTGCATGAATTTAAATTCCACTAGCTGGGATTTGAAAGGACGTTCCCCCTACAGCATTAGCCTGGGTCTCTCGGTTATTAGTCCAGTGACAACATCATTACGCCACTGTTTCCAATAAATATTCAAAAATGACGCCAGTCAGGTTTAGAAATGCAAAATTACAGCCTCCATGGGAATATTAACAAATCAAATGGCAACAGCAATTCTGTTTCTGATTGAAGCTCATAACATCCAGATCCTCTGCATTTGCCTCTCCCCTTCCTCCTCCTTGAGGCCCAACCAGAAATTAGGACAGATTTCTTGCTGTTTTCACTTACGCCTCCACTTGTCTCTTGAAGATGGTGTATAATGGGCAACATTAGATGTTTCCACAGCAATGTTTATGTATGGAAGTCAGATATATTTCTCACTGATGGATGTTGATTCCCCTGGAGTCT
Organism: Rhincodon typus; assembly: GCF_021869965.1. Taxonomy (NCBI): domain Eukaryota; kingdom Metazoa; phylum Chordata; class Chondrichthyes; order Orectolobiformes; family Rhincodontidae; genus Rhincodon; species Rhincodon typus. The sequence goes on along the minus strand of NC_063365.1, from coordinate 17,346,442 downwards.
ACCATGTTACGAGGAGGATCTTAAAAGCAATTCGCAACCCGAGTGCTAGAGTTCCAAACTATCAGCCCTGCTACTGTCTTCATTCAGAGATGTTATGAGTGAGATCATCATTCCTGAGCAAATGGCAATGTCTCAAGCAACAGGAGGACGTGTCTGGTCCCTTAATCTCTCATGCTGCAGGAGCATTCTTTCAGAGTGCAGTGACATGCAATCTGTTGAACCCTACCGTTCAGACCACTGTTGCTTTGATGGCTTGTTTTGCTTTTACCTTCCTGCCTTTGAGACGGAGGCATGGATGATGGAGAAAGGAAGACCGTGCACCTGAATCCCAGAAAGCCATATTAAAGGGGAAAGCAGGAAAAGTGGAAACGTTGCAATGTGACTTATGCAGAGAGAATCGAAAGTAGGAAAAACAGCAGCTTCAAAGTCAGCCTTTGTCTCTTCACAGCAGAGTCCCATGATGAGATTGGTAAAAGTCAATTCAATGATGTAATGCATCAACACGTATGCCCAGAAAGAGAGGACAGAATCAAGGGCTAATTTGCTCCAGCTTCCTTCCTGTGGCAAGTGTTAAGCATGGGCTATTTTTAAGTGTTTAAACAGAGATGGCAAAAGATTCAATTTTCCTTACATATCTGAGCGATGATGGTAAATCAGCTTTAATTACAACAACTTCAAAATCACCTAGTGGTTGCAGTGTGTATTACCAATAGAGTGCACTGCAGTATCTTGCCAAGCTTTCTTCGATAGCATCTAGAAGGACAAAGGCAGCAGGGACATAGGAAACCCACCAGCTTCCAGTGTGTCTCTGGGTCACACACCTTCACCAAGCCTTCATCATTGCTGAGTCGAAGTTACTGCCTAATCATGCTGTGAAAGTACTGTCATCGAACAGATAACAGCAGTTCAAGGCTAAAGCTCAACACAGCACCTTCTCCAGAGATTTTAGGAATGGACGGTAAATACTAAAAACAACCACAATCCACAAATCAAAAAAAAAGGCGGTGAGGTGACCAGCTTTATTATTTGTTTTCCTGCTGGTCAGGGCAACAATGACTTCCTTCAAACTCTGCGCAGAACTGATGAATCATTTTGCAAGTGGGAGGGACAGAAATTGAAAGCAAACTTCTTGCCCAGTTTAAGCAAAAACATGATTACAAATTGTTAGAAATAAAAGCGTAAGGTTGTGCGAAACAGCTGACAACGTCTCTGAGGTAAAGCAAGATCTAAAAGAAAACATGTTGATAAACAAGATCAATAGGGAGGTCACTGGTTCAGAAACCAACATGAAATTGAGACTTCTATTGGCTCTACTTTAGGCGCTCATTTATCAAATATCCTCATGAACACTTACTTTCCAGCCTATCTTTCTATCATTAGAAAATTTAGTAACTATGCTTTCATTCTCTCTTATCCAAGTCATTGATATAGATCACCCCAATCTCTGTGGTGCTCCACTCATTACATCTTGCCAACCCAAAAAGTGACTCGTTTACGCTGACTCTCTGTTTAAAATTGACTCTTGGGTCAGTACTCTTTGCTATCGCGGTGGGTATCTGAAATTGGGAAATTCCCTGACTTGGCAGACCAAATGGCCAATGGCCCTTTTACATGCAGTGTTTGCACCAGGGAGGTATGGGTGGAATTAACACAGGCCCTGGAAGCAGAAGCCAAGTGGCCAATTGAGCAGCCAAGTGATGAAGCCAACTGGCTAGAGGCTCATTTTGATTGAAAAGGACCTTGGGTCCTAGACAAAGTCCAAATTCTCCTCCGAGTTCTTGTTAAGTATTTTGTTCTTGAGTTGGAGGTGACATTAGCAAGCCAGTGTTAACTAGGAACAGGAACCAGACAGAGCTCCAACCTCTCATATCCTTCCTTATTAAAAAAAACATCAATCTCAATTGTGATCATTTCAATTGCCTTGGGACTCTCAGCCCTGTACAGAGAGAAGGCAAACCTTGTTTTTGACATCCTCAAAGAACTAGCTATCTGCCCTGCCAAATGTTTTTGTTACTTTAACAATCAGATCATCTCTCAAACATCTAGGCTCAAGGCAATACAAACCAAATTTAATGATTATGATTTGGGCCTGGGAATTAAATCTTTCCAAAACTGCAGCTTGTTCTTTTTCAACTTCACATTACTTCAGAGGCTTGCTCCTGGCAGACATTCGGTAAGTAGCAATGACTTGTCATGGGGGAGTATGAAGGGAAGGAGCTTAATGGGGACATGAGTTGGCATGGGGTGCATAAAAGGTATGAATAGATACAGAAGCAGGAGAAGTGAGGATTAGAGGGCCCAATGCCTGCTAAAACAATTGAGGATAGAGTCCTAGACAATCAAGATGATCCTCCAGGTTGACGACCTCATCACTTGGCTGCTCGATTGGCCACTTGGATTCTGCTTCCAGGGCCTGTATTAATTCCACCCCGACCTCCCTACTGCATGTAAAAGGGCCACTGGCCATTTAGTCTGCCAAGTCAGGGAATTTCCCAATTTGAGATAACCACCTCGATAGCAAAGAGTACTGACCCAAGAGTCAATTCCAAACAGAGAGTCAGCATAAACGAGTCACTTTTTGGGTTGGCAAGATGTAATGAGTGGAGCAGATTAGTGCTGGGGCCTGGGGTGATCTATATCAATGACTTGGATAAGAGAGAATGAATGCATGGTTACTAAATTTTCCAATGATACACAGGCTGAAAAGTAAATGTTGAAGAGGATATAAAGAGGTTTGCAAAGAGATATAATAGATTAAGTGAGTGGGCAGAAATTTGGTGGATGGAGTGTGAGAAAATGTAAACTTGTATAACTTGACAGGCAGTAAAGAAAACATTCTTTCTACTTAAAAGTAGAGAGATTGTAGAACTCTGAGCTACAAACGGATCTGAGTGTCCTGGTACATGAATCAGAAAACATGGGTACGCATGAACAGCAAGAGATTAAGATGACAAATGGAACATTACTGTTTATTGCAAGGGGAATGGAATACAAAAGCTAGAAAGGTTTACCACACAGAGACAATAAGAACTGCCGATGCTGGAGTCTGAGGTAACACAGTGTGGAGCTGAAGGAACACAGCAGGCCAGGCAGCATCGGAGGAGCAGGAAAGCTGATGTTTCAGGTCGGGACCCTTCTTCAGAAAAAAACTGAAGAAGGTTCCCAACCCGAAACGTCAACTTTCCTGCTCCTCCGATGCTGCCTGGCCTGCTGTGTTCCTCCAGCTCCACACTGTGTTATCTGTGACTCCAGCATCTGCAGTTCTTACTATCTCTAATGTTATCAGGGGTTCAGGCAGCAAAGTAAAGCTGAGAATACAATCACATTAGCCATGTTTTTATTGAATGACATAGTAGACTGGATGGGCTGAATGGCTTATCTCACTCCTGTTCATATGTAACTTCATACCATGAGATTGGAGGAGCATGTCAGACAAAATGGGAAGGGTGTGCTGCATTCCGTTGGGATATTAATGAACAAGGGAATCATTTTAGTTATTTTGGTGCCATCTCAGAGACGAGATCTATTCAATTCAATTTCACAGATTACCATGGGGAGATTTGAACTCATGATTTTGAGCTCATGACCTCGGAGTTACTTGTCCAGTAACCACTGAAGCGCTGTGTCCAGTTGCATTAATGTATCCCAGATTTCGTTCGGTATTTTTCTGTCACATTTGTAGTTATAGTCTCCTCACCCGCTCCCTTCCTTTCCCATTCCCTATTTGGAGGCTAGCTTAGGTCAGACAGTCTTCCAATTTAAACCAAAATGTTAAGAGTTAAAAAAGAGAGACCACAGGCCTCAAAATCCACTGCTTTTGGTTTTATGCCCGCAGAGTGAAAATTAATTACACTGCAGGGCAGTCGAAGCATCGGATAATTTAATATTGCCACAAAATCATGACTGTGATTTTCCACCATGAAATTCTAACTCCAGATTCGGATCTAAATCTCTTCAATAATGAAAGACTAAGTCGCCAACTTCACAACTTTGGTTTGTGCAACGGGTTCAGAAACTCAGGCAGGAGTTACACCTGATTTTCTGATCATTAATACCATAAGCAGCACTTGCCCAAACATCTGCTATGTGCTCCCCTGAAAGGTTCCCCACTGAGGGGAGGGTGGTAGGGGGTGATAGTCCTAAGTGTAATCCAATATCAATGTACAGAATCTCAGCAACCTCCACACACACACTTTCCAAGCAGCAAGCCACTGTGACCTCTCTCTCTCTCTCTCTAGTCATTTCCGACTCATAATGAGGCCCCTGTTTACATGCAGGAATTCTTGGGAAGAGGAGTTGCAACTCTTTAGCACATCTATATCATGTTTGTTGTGAGAAATGCAAGTCAAAATTGGGCCCAAACTGCATCTGCCTCAAAAAAACATATCGATGTACATTTCAAAATGCAATGTACACAAAAAAGGGATAATCTTAACTTTTGGTTTTAATGTCCTGAATTACTTAAATTCAGCCCATTAAGGTCTGGGAGTATGGCGGTGGAGTTGATGATTTTCAAATGAGATTAGACAGAAACTTGAGAGACATAAACCTACAGGTCTATAAGGACAGAGCAAGGCAAAGGGACAGATTACATTACCTTACTATCTTTAATAACTGCTCTGTGTGAGAGGTCATGCTTAACAGAGCTGTAAATGCCTTCAGCAGTAAGCACTGAGATGTCAAAAAAAAAAGGCAGGAATCTGAACTTAACCCTTCCATATTTAGCAAGAGTAGGGAGAAACAATGTGATTCTATATGGCTGGAAGCTGAGCAAAAGGAGATACGAGTTCACTCTGTCCTACTGTGCTCACCCAGTACTCGGGAGCTTGGAGCTTAAAACACAGGCAATTGTCCAGTTGAAGAAATCCATTTTGTAAGAAGGAATACACTTGGAGGCCAGTAACAGCCATTTTAACCCACAAAGCCGCATCTGTGCTTCTATCAGAGGCTGCTGGGCACAGCTTTCTCTGATTAATTGCTGCCCACACACAAAATAAAAGACAGTGCTGTTATGCGGCACACGGCACATTAGTTCACAGCCCCACACAGATTAATCCTCGCTAAAATTTCAGGGTATGTCAAAGGTTAAGGGACGTGACCCCTGGTTATATTAGACGATTCTTTCTTCTAAAAAAACGCTTGATGAGGTGACTTGCAAGTTTCTACAAATAGAAGATTTAGCGAAGTATACTCCTGCAGAAATAATATTGACTTAAGCTCTTAGTTTTGATTATGAGGCCATTTCTCTGTGTGTTCTTCATTCCTTGGAACATCCATGTCAACTGCATGTAAATCTGCTTGGTTCTTGCTCGGTTAAGGTTACTGCACTTTCTTGATTCATATCCCAAGTAACTTTGGCTGTAAAACCACTTTCTTTCCACAGCAGATGTTCATTTTGTAACACTGAATGTGCTTTCTCACACTGGAAGTAAACACATATGAAATGGATGGTAGAAACCGGCCATTTTTGCGCACTACCTTCACCTGACCTCCCGCTAATGACAGCGTCATTGGTTACTACGTGGCAATATTTTGTCAGAATTCCTACCATGTGTTCTTTTTGTGTTAGAATCAATGGGCAACCTTTATTATGTCCACTTTTTATCTCCCTGTTCCTCAATGCTGAAGGTATGGACAGATGTTAAGCATTCCACAGAAATTGGCCACATCCCTCTTTGACAGAGGTGCCCATTGCTTTGATGCCAGTCAAAGCAGAGACTGGGTTATGTTGTTAAGTACTGGGGGCACTGTGGAGCGCAGAAGACAGCCACAACTTCCATTTTTATCTGAAACAAAAATGCAAAATGCTGGAGAAGCTCAGCAGGTCTGCCGGCATCTGTGGAGAGAAAGTAGAGTTCATGTTTCATGTCTAGATTCTGAAGAAGGGTCACCGGACTCGAAATGTTAACTCTGCTTTCTCTCCACAGATGCCGGCAGACCTGCTGAGCTTCTCCAGCATTTTCCATTTTTTGTTTCAGGTAAAAATAAGTCTGCTTTCTCTCTACGTATGTTGCAGGCCTGCTGAGTTTCTCCAGCAATTTCTGTTTTTGTTTCAGATCTTCAGCATTTACCGTTCTTTGTTTCATTACCTCGTTTTTATCCAGCAGACACACATTTCCAACCCAACAACTGGAGACCAATGCAACATGATCAGAGGGAATTCTTCATATTCCTGGTGGCTATGCTTTTAGCTGCATCGATCCAAAATTCTGGAATATCTCCTCCCCACCATTAAGAGATTCTTTAAAATCTAATGCTTTGAAGACTTTTTGGGCACCTGTCATCAGATCCATTCTTTGTCCAGTTATACCTCAAAGTCACTCAATAAGTGCAAGTTATTGTTGATTCCTTCCATAGCTCAGTGACGCTGAAACTAACCCTCGCATTCTCAACGTCAGAAGAGAATCCCTACAGTGTGAAAGCAGGCCATTCAGCCCATCAAGTCCACATCGACCCTCTGAAAAGCATCCTACCCAGACCCAGCCCCCTATCCCTGTAACCCTGCATTTCCTATGGCTAATCCACCCAGCCTACACATCCCTGGACTCTACAGGGCACCTTAGCATGGCCAATCCACCTAAACTGCGCATCTTTGGATTGTGGGAAGAAACCTGAGCACCCAGAGGAAACCCATGCAAACATGGGGAGGACATGCAAATCAGTTGTTAGTGGCTCTGAAGGGGCAGAGGTCACTTTCCTCAACGCTATCAATGGGGACATGTGATTGTTGCTCCTTCTCAGCTTCTGAATTAGATATTACATAAAACAAGCAGACCTACCAAGGTACACACCTCCGACGGTAAACGACAAAAATGCTAAAATCATCCTGCAGCAATTTCTGGAGTGGTAAAGCCATTTTAAAATGCAAAATGCCAAGGCGATCACCCTAGCTGCTTGGACAGACAGTCTGTAAACTAGAGCTCAAGGATCATTAGAGGGAGTGCCTCCAATAAACAGGTCCTCAAAGAGCACCCTGTACTATTACAGGAAATTACAGTGCAAGGCAGACTCTGATAGAAAATAGAAATAGGAGTAGGCCACTCAGCCCTTTGTGTCTGTTCCACCATTCAAAATGATCATGGCTGATCACCCAACTCAGTCTCCTGTTCCCACTTCTTCCCCATATCCTATGATCCCTTTAGCCCCAAGAATTGTATCTAATTCCTTCTTGTAAACATTCAATGTTTTTGATTGAAATAAGAAGAATAGTCATTGATATTCATCAGCAAGTAATTCACATTCCTGTCTTCCTTCAAGTGCAGCCACCAGAAATAATCTGTGCCCACCCCATAGCACCACCCACATCGCGTTCTTCTGGTAACAAAATGGGTATTGTTTGTATCACACTCCAGCTTGGGCATCACCAGTGATCTGTACAGGTTTGGCATGACTGCCTTACTTATATACAGGGTACTCGATTGAAGGCCAAACCATCTCATCTGCCACCATCCAGGATTGGGGTAGGTGACAAAAACATTTCTTCTCCAGACCAAGAGCTTGTTGCTTATTGTTAAAGTGTATTTGTAAGAGTGTGTGTGTGTGTGTATGTGAAAGTGTGTGTGAGTGAAAGTGTGTGTGTCTGTGTGTGTATGTGAAAGTGTGTGTGAGAAAGTGTGTGTGTGAGAAAGTGTGAGAGAAAGTGAGTGTGTGAGAAAGTATGAGTGAGAAAGTGTGTGTGTGAGTGAGTGAGTGAAAGTGTGTATGTGAAAGTG
>NC_063365.1:17326752-17336752 GCF_021869965.1 Rhincodon typus | reverse complement strand
CGCCTGGTTTCTTAAATAAAAATGCAACAAAACCATCTTAAATCCATGCTGCCATCTCAATGTGGTGATAAAAAACAGTTTGGGGTTTGACGTGAGAGGAGAAGTAATAGGCCTACAATTCTATTCAAAGCATTTAAACAATGAGATACTCAAATCAGGGCTTGTACTGTCCAAACAGTGTCTATCTGAAATTCTGAGGAGTGCAGTCATTACATATTTCAAAAATAGAATCACTTAACCATCCCCCAGCACATCCGTGTGGAATCTTCCGTCCATTTGCATTGTGTACAAGAGAAATAAGGTTTTTTTGTTGATAAGAAACATTTTGTCATGGTTTTACTTCCGTTCCCCTTCTTAAGCAGTTAACTTTCCTCAGACTTCAGAATTGAACTCAGCAATTTGTACAATTATAACCACTGCCAGCCATCCAAAAAGATTAGCTTAGTGACCGAAGAACTGGAACTGACCCTAAGGATTGCAGCCAAGCTCAAGCACACTCGTGTTCACAGCCTTTGTGAAATTGTTCAGTTTTTAAAATGTCACTTAGCTCAAATAACCAACCATTTAGCTGCAGTTCCTGAAGGGACCACTTTCTCGAATCATCGCTTTCCACGCACTGTTTCATTTTGTTTAAAAACAAACAGTCTCATGACTGTGCTGACTTCAACTGTACATCTAATCAAATGAACTGATCTTGTGGTATTTGTTTTGAGAATATTAGGATATTCTGACATGGATAGTGTGTGCTGTTCAAATAATTGGGAGAGTTCCAAAATTCTGCATTGTTTCAGAGTGTGGGGAGAATGGAGGGAACTGGGGTGGGGAGGGTCCAACATAAAAGAGCTTAAATAAATATCCTGAGATAAATAAAAACGAGGAAAACCCATTCAGCCCATTTTAATTCATCCAGCCAGAATTCTACAGTCTCCCAGGGTTGCATTAAATGGTTCCAATATTTTGTACTGACTTCTGTATCTGTGCATTAATTCTCAGTGTTCGTTGCTCTTAGAAGTGACCTCTCTCTCTCCATTTTTTTAAAAATGAAAATGGATCTCGCAGCCAGACTATCATTGGTAGCTGGGGAGGACCTCTCCACAGGGCTGACTGTATTCTGTATGGGATACAGTCCTGCAGCCTTCCCTAAAATGTTGTCTTCTCCATCTTCCATCCTCCCAGCCAGATCTCTGCCTCTGGGCAGTTCACTGACTCCCCCTTACCAAATGCAAGAGTCTGGAGATCCAGTTTATAGAAGAACCCAGTCCTCTTCCTTTTTATAATTGGCCTAGTTAGTGGGGCAGGTTTTCCTACCACACAATACCTGGACACCTTTGCAAAACTGCCCTAGAGGGCTAGTTGGAATTATGGGGCTGTTATACCAGCTGTCTAGACTATTTCCAGCTCCTGCTCACCTCATATGGTGACACTTCAGCCCCTCATTTCTACTTACTGAAACTCAAAGTCGTGTTATAAATCCCAAATGGAGCAGTTTGAGTGTGAATGAGCTGTGTGACTCATACTGAAGTTATTTCATTGAGAATTGTTACTTCCACTGCTTGAAGTCAATGGTGATCAATTCCGACTCACTTCCCCATCAGATAGTCTACTCTGCAATCAAATCATTTCAAGATTGCATTCAACATCGTTTCAACTTTCAATTTCATTCTAGCACATATTGAACTTCCAACTCCCTTTTGTTGCATGGTAACAGCAAAGCAGTTTGTTTTTTTTTTATTTATATGTAAAGACAATTCACTTCCTGCTGTGGATTTATGGCTCCTGTGGTCTTTAGTCAGCTTGACCCCAAAGCAACAATAAATCAGGAACTCCAGCACTCTGGGCAAAGAGTGGAATTTCACTGGTGGGTCCATTCTTTTTCAAACTCTTTCACTGCAGCAAAGGGATTACCTTCAAAAAAGTATAGCACACAAATTGGCCATTCAGCCCCACCTGTCTGCTGGTTATGGTAACAAAAGCAAAACAGTGCAGAAGGCAGGGAAGCTAAGAATAAATTCCAGAAAAGTTAGGTGCCTTCAGTGTGGGGTGTGGTCGGTGATCATTTCAAGCCATTGACCTTTCATTAGCGTTAGAAGGTGTTAGGAATTGAAGAGTTTCAAAGGAAGAACAGAGTCTGGGCAAAAGTACTGGAGGTGTTTGGGATGGGGGTGGTGGTTACAGAAGGTCTGTGGAGGGCAGGAGTGATAAAGCAGTTCTGTCAAGTGGAGCAGGAGATATTTACACAGGGATGGTGTAATCAAGATCAAACGAGATAACTAAAAAGACAAAAACGAATAATTCCAGAGGATGTAGATTTAGTTAGAGTAGCAGAGGGAAAGGTAAGCATGGGAAATCTGGCCTAGTGAAGAAGGCAATGTAATCCAATAATGCAGAGGAGAGGATGTGAATAGACATCAGTGGTCCATACCACCCGGCTCCCACCAATCACCATCGCATTCTAACATACCAAATGTTCAATTCTACCTGATATATCTATCTCAGTTCTCCTTTAACACAGATCTGCCATTCACCTCAACCGCAGTGTGGTATCAAGCTCCACATTCTCACCATATGATGTCGGAGAAAGGCAATTTGTTACATACTGACCATCAAGGACAATTTTCTTCAATTATACAAGTGACCTTCCTATCTAATCCTCAACAGACCTATTGAGAACTTGCCATGGTTGTGTAGTAGCTACAGGTTTGCTGCCAACAGATTCCTGTGTTTTATTAATTCTTTCATCGGGCAAAGTCGCTGCTTGTGTTTACACGTTGACAGATCATGGCAATTAATCACTAACCTGGTCAAAAATTACCTTGAGCAGGTAGTATCAACATCCAGACGCTGCATCATTTATAAATGTTGAGAAACTCTGGAACGTGTCTAAAGATATGCTGGATAAAAACTGAAGTAATTATTTGTCTTACTTCCTCAGTTAGGCACAGAACTCAAGGTTACGGCCCTTGACTATCAAAGATTTCCACCCTGACTGACTACCCAAACATCATGTTGGTTTTCATCGGTTTGATTCTGTATTCTCATGGAAATAGTTTTTGGACTCATCCCAGAGTCAATTGGAAAACAGAGATATATTAACCAATATACATCAAAAAATACTGATAAAGTCTACTTCTGGCCCTGGGGAAACATAATAATTCATCAATATTATGTGCTGAATGTTTCCATGTCCCCTCCGTACTATACATTGAAATTAAATGAGGAGCGCTATTAAAGTTGTTTATTCATAGAATGATAAAATCATAGGATCCGTACAGTGCAGATAAGGCCCATTCAGCCCATGTGAAGAGTAACCCACTCAAACTTAAAACACATTTCTCCACACCTACCCCCCACCCCCCAACCCTATCCCAATAACCCCACATCTAGCATGGCTAATCCACCTAGCCTGCACATCCCTGAACACTATGGGACAATTTAGCATGGCCAAATCACATAATCTGCACATCTTTGGACTGTGGAAAGAAGTCAGGGCTCCCAGCAGAAACCCACACAGTTATGGGGAAAACATGCAAACTTCACACAGACAGTTGCCTAAGGCTGGAATCGAACCCATGTCCCTGGCACTATGAAGGCATCAGTGCTAACCACTGTGGCACCCAATTCTTGTTTATAATTCATCTAGAGATGATATCAAGATTTCTAGAAAACAATTATTACAAGACATGCCCATTATTCTTGCTACATCAAAGCTGATGTAACCTTCATCAGCTAACCACCAAGCTGCTTGGCTGCAAACTCCAATCACCATGCTGACACATTCACACCAGTTTCTCCAGACGCTGCCTATCAGGGACCTCAGGGGGCCCATGCAGTGCCTGCAAAAATTAGAACAAACTCAATTTACCACAAGGACAATTAAAGATGGACTGTTTCCTTCCACAAACCATCTGCAAGATTCACTGCAGCACCTTGCCAAGACACTTTTGACAGCACTTTCCAAACCTGTGACCTCTACCACTCAGAGGGACAAGAGCAGTAGGTACACCTCCAAGGTCCTCTACAAGCACCTACACATCCTGACTTGGGACTATATTGCTGTTCTATAACAGTTACTAGGTCAAACATGTGGAACTCCTCCAATAATAGCACTATGGCTGTGCATCCACCATATGGACTCCTGCAGATTGAGACGGCTGCTCACCATTATCTTCTGAAGATCAATTGGGAATGGGCAATAATTGCTGGCCCAGCCAGTCAAACCCACATCCCAACAACCAAAACCAAAACAAGTGACCGAGGTATCGAGCTGGAAAGACAACGATGGCGCTAAGTGGATGCGGCCAGACCTGCCACACGAGCCCATGAACGGCCGAACCCTGCACTCAGGAGCTGAATGCTGCCTTTCCCCTCCGCCATGTTCCTTGAACATTTGCCAAATGGGTTCCCAAGACAGAGAACAGTTGCCCTTTTTATATCTTTTGTTGGCGTATTTGTAAATGTTTTCAAATCTTTTTTGCAAGTTTATTAAATGAAAACAGATCAAGATTTGGCATTCTATATTAGAATAGTGTTTCTGGTAATTAACAAGCTGAGTACAAAGGAGAAGGGCCTCTCAACTACATTTATCCACTAAAATGGAAAGAAACCAACAGTTGTGTTCATCACATCTTTCTGGTTCCTGAAGAACTTTGACATTAACTGAATACCTAACATATTCAGGGGTATTCTTCCATCTCTTACTTGATGGTCCAAAATGACTTTCTTTGATGTAAGAGAAGTACTGAAAAGGAAACACTTATTCATTCAAAGAGCTGATAGAATTAAAGTGGAACAGTCAATGCGCAGCACAGTGGCTCAGTGGTTAGCAGTGCTGCCTCAAAGCACCAGGGATCTGGGTTCAATTCCATCTCGGGTGACTGTCTGTGTGCAATTTGGGTTTCCTCTAGGTGCTCCGGTTTCCTCCCACAGTCCAAAGATGTGCAAGTTAGGTGGATTGGCCATGCTAAATTGCCCATAGCGTCCAGGGATGTGTAGATTAGGTGGGTTACAGGGAAAAGGGGTGGGGGGGATGGGTTTGGGTAGGATGCTCTTCAGAGGGTCGGTGTGGACTTGTTGGGCCGAAGGGCCTGTTTCCATACTGTAGGGATTCTATGATCTAGACAGCATGGACCTCACAATATGCAGGAAAGTTCACGTTGTCATGTGTGGGAAAGAAGATACCAGAGTTCTGAACATTTTTTAAAATTTTGTAAAGCAGGAATTGGGTCAAAGAATGAAAAAAATCACAAATGTTACACTCCCAATCAAGAAAGGGGGAAACAGATAAGCCAATAAATCACACGCTAATTAGTCTTGTCACAAATGTGGGTACATTTCTGGAGTTTGTAATAAAAAAGTAAATCAGTGAACATTTATGAGGTGCGTGTACTGATTAAGACCAGACAACATAGCTTTGTAAAAGACAAGTTGGACTTAGCTAACTTGATTAATTTCTTTGAAAAAGTCACAGAGTCTATAGATACCGAGAGTGCTGTTCAGGTCCTGAAACATTATCCGTGGGATAATTGCAAAACACCCATGCAACCCCACCCTATCCCTCTCTCCCCCTCCCTTTATCACAAAGAATTTGGAGAGAGGTGCAAGAAGACTGATGTTGAAGTTTGCTAATGATCCCAGTTTTGAAGATGTAGTAAATTGAGAGATAGAAGACAGTCCTGAACAGATGAACAGGGAGCAGGCTGATTGGTTGCATTTGCAGTTCAGTGCAGAGAAATGCGGCACCTCCACATTGTGTTTTTTTTAATGAATAGAATAGTGAAATTGAGTACGGTCTGAATTGTAAGGCCCTCAGAGTGAGGACAGACTATATCATGTTTTAAATGCTACCTGAATTGGCCACATACGTGAAAAGTATCATGTTAACAGTGAAGATTAAAGCATAATGCCGAGCTGCACAGGAGTCCCTATCCCGGGAATAATAGCTACCGTGCTATTCCTGCTTCAAAGTCCCCTGTCTATGGCCCAATACACAATCATCAGTGAAATGCATGTAACAGTGCTGATTGAAGAATCTTGTGATGCAGCTCCAAACATTACACGGGGCCATATTGTGCTGAACAAACCGGGTTCTGCTTGGCTGCTTAATACTGCCTCACCCAAACAGACTTCTTAATCCATCCAGTTCCACGCCAGATCTAATTCACTTAAACCTCTGCTGCAAACTGGATTCTGGTCCAGGTCAAAAGGGAAAGCAAGACAAGTACATGAGTAGGAAAGGAATAGATGGATATGTCAATGCGGTGAGGTGAGGTGAACAGTGCAGGAGGAGGCTTGTATCAAGCATAAACACTGACCAAGGCTGAATAGCAGCTCCTTCGCTGTAAATTCAATACGCTATTAGTTTGTTGCCATGTTCTTGACTTCAGGCTTCTGTAGAGCAATCTGATACTTCACTAAATGGAAACGGAACCAAGTTTTGAACAGATTGAACTTACAGCTTAGTTAGTATTCCTTGCCATCTTCCCCATCCCCATCCCCCCCACCCCCAGTCTAATGGATTTTTCTCAGCTGGGGACTCAGAGCTAACTTGTATCCTTGATTATCAGGCAAATCTCTTGCAGGCTCAAGCCAGGTGGTAATAGCAGCCACAAGCACTGGAGGACATCTCATGTTACACTGCCACATCTGACCAGAAATATAATCAGTACAAAATAAGCAGGCAGATCAGACAGACAGCTGCTCGGTATAGAGAAAATCACCTGCTAAACACTGGTATAATTGGAGCTTTGGGGAGATGGGGTTGTGTCCATTGTCAGAGTGTTTGAGTTTGGAAGTGAGGGGGGAGGGGAGTGGGGGTGGTGGGGGGGTCTGATGTTTAACGAGATGAATTTCTGGACTGGTCATAATGGGATCTTAAGCACACCACTTCAATGTGATCACAATGACATCCCCTTATCTGTTCACCCTATGGTAGATGGTGTCCAGAGTTCAAGGTTTTGTCAGGCCAAGGAGGCAGGGATGAGAGGGAAGGTTGGTCATGGAATGAGGCCAGAGGTGGGGAGATTTTAAAGCTGGTGAATTCCATGTTTCGGCCATCGGGCTATAAGCTCCCAAGGTGGAATTGCCATATCTGCTCTCAAGATGGGGCGTTCCACTCTTGAACATCCCAGATGTCCTCTTATTTCAAGGACTGCAACTTTTCCCCTTCAATGCTCTCGACCTCATCACTTGTGTTTCCTGCACCTTTGCCCTCACATCCCCTCCCCGCAACAAAAAGAAAGACAGCACCCCCTTTGTCCTCACGTATCACCCCACTAACCTCCGTATTCAACGTATTATTCTCCGCCACTTCCGTCACCCACAATCCAACCCCACAACCAAGGATATATTTCCCTCCCCACCCCATATGCCTTTCATAGGGACTGCTCTCTCTGCAACTCCCTCATCCGCTCCACACTCCTCACTAACCCCGGCACGTTTCCCTGCGACCGCAGGAAATGCTATACCGGCCCCTACACCACCCCCCTCACCTCCATTCAAGCGACAAAACAAACCTTCCACATCAGACAGGGGTTCACCCTGCAAAAATTGCTGTCTCATTGAGGAAAAACAAATTAGTTTGATGTTGCTATAATGATACCTGCATAGTGACAACGTCCACCCAATGTAATCATCAACAAAAAATGCAAGCAAGTTTGTAAAAATCAATAGATAATATTAAAAGGGAAGATCTGATACCTGTGAAGAAAAGGAAGAGCTTACAGGCTAGTGACTCATGTTCCTCAACAAGACAAGGCAGCTGGAGGTATATGGCTCTGCCTCAAGAGAGGTGAGACTATTCTGATTGGTCTCCTACAGCCAAATAATTACTGATCGACTCAGTATAGTACAGTGCAGGAGGCCATTTGCTCCATCATGTCTGTGCCAGCTCTCTAGGAACTACTCAGCTTACCCCATCCCACAAACTTCTCAATCCTCCCTTGATCGAACCTGCCTCCACCACATTCTCAGCGGCACATTCCACAATCATTCAGCACGCGAGAAAGTTTTGCCTCCTGGAGCTGTTGCTGCTCTTGGCAGTCCCCTTAAATCTGGGTCCTCTGCTTCTTGATTTCCCCCCCCCCCCCCCCCCCCAAGGTGGGACAGCTTCTCCCTTTCCACTCTATCCACGCCCCTTGTGATCTTACTCACCTCTAAGGAGCAGCATTAGCGTGATACCAAGTGCCAAGTTCGTGAACTTTGACACTGCATGTAAAGGCAGAAGGGACAGAGAAAAAACAAAAATTCCCACGAGTATGGAAGGAATTATTGGAGACTACTTTTCCTTGTGTTTAGGTCTGGAGGCAGCACAGCAGGAATGCCTGTTCTGTTCTCCTTTGACTGATAAAGAACAATATTCTCACTCCCCTTCCCCCGCTCTAAGAAAATGACCTCAACTAATTAAATCACAATTTAAAATGTAATCTCTAGAATTTTAGGCCAAAAAAATCATATTTCTCCTGCAAATACAATGACAGATTATTCCTCAAAACATTGCTGAAGTCTGGTTTCCCTTAGTCAAAACATATTATTTGATGGATCTTGACGGGATTTGCCTTGATCAGTTCCAAAGTGAGTTCTGAAAATACCACAAAGTCAAGTTATTTTTAAGAAAACACGATTGCCTCTTCCTTTTAGACAGACTAGTTAAAGACTACAACTTCTTTAAAGAACACACATGAAGCTGGTGGTTGAGTCACTATCAGTTCTGGACCACTTAATGTCCCACAGACAGCAAAGGGATGAATCACTAGTTATTCTATTTTGGTTGGTGTAAGTTCTGGGAGAAATGTTGCGGTGTGGACTGCGAGAGTTTTGTACTGGTGCCATGGGATCTTAAATGTATAGCAAAGCATACCTACAGAGCCTTGGTCTAAAATCTCACAAAGCACAGCAAGCTATTTTAATACTTTCACCAACAGGGAAACCAAGTGGGATAGAAAAGTGCAGTCATCATTAAAAAAGGGTTAAAATCTGCTTCAGAGCCTTTTGATCAACGTGCCTTTAATAAAGTCTTTGCTTATTATGTTTGGCAGATAGAAGAACCATTTCATATTAGTAAGCACAGCATTAATTCCATGATTTCAATCAGCTCTGGCTCAAGTCTTGACTGGAATTTCACTGGGGTTACAGTGAAACTTGCCTCACACAATGAAACACATATGCTGTAAGCATGGGAAGTGATTTTTTTTTAAGTTAGGGTCATGTGTGCGTAGCTTGAAACAAACTAGAATATTCTGAATTAACTCCCAGCTTCTGAGATCTGTGGACTATTACAGAATGTGACGACTGCCAACGAAAAGTGAATGAAATACAATTTGGCAGAACGGGAGTACCACACTATAATGGCCTTCATTCCCTCCTCTGCATGGCTGCTTCAAGGCAAACGCAACAACACTTTTTCTGCTAACTGAACTGAATGGAAAGCAATGTGTAGCAAGAAACATCTGAGACTTGCAACCTGTCAGCAATGTGAGCTTAGTGGGCTTTTGCTCTGTCATGCCAGGTCTGTATGGCCGTGTTGACACAACATTACGTTTATACCTCTCATTGCATGATGCCACCTCTCTGGTACTTTGTGTACCAGGTTTTGCCAGATCTTGTGATATATCATGTTCTTGCGTTAAGCTAGTTTACCCCGTAAAGAGCAAATCCCATTCCATTCCATTGGGTTGTGTTTCCGAGAGTCTACACTGTAGCAGTGACAGTGCCACCAAACTCCCACAGCACTCCATGGACTGCGAAGCACTTTGCGGAGTCCTGAGGTCATGAAGGCACTATCTAAATGCAAGTCTTTCCTTCTTTCACAGCAAGGTAATGTTACTAGGGGTTGAGATGGGGTGCTGGGCACAAAGGCCAAGTCTTCAGATAAGTCTTGTTGCTGAATGGAGTCACTTTATAACCCCTTTTGAAGCAGAAACAGGGATGCCCAGGTGGGAGCTATCAATTGATTGATGATAATAATAATAATAATAATAATAATAATAATAATAATAATAATAAT
>NC_063365.1:17324300-17326742 GCF_021869965.1 Rhincodon typus | reverse complement strand
ATAATAATAATAATAATAATAATAATAATAATAATAATAATAATAATCATCATCATCATCATCATCATTTTATTTTTCTTTCCCTCTCCATCAGAACACAAGGAACAGGAGTAGGAATTGCTATAAGATACTGGAGCCACTTTTTTAAAAAAAATTTATTCACAGGATGTGGACATCACTGGTCAGGTTATTATTTATTGCCCATCGCTAATTTTACCCAGAGGGCAGTTGAGAGTCGACCACATTGCTGTGGGTCTGGAGTCACACATAGGCCAGGTAAGGATGACAGATTTACTTCCTTAAAAAGACACTAGTGAACCAGATGGGTTTTTCCCTCAATTGACACTGGTTTCACAGTCATCATTAAATTCTTAACTCCAGATTTTTATTGAATTCAAATTCCAAGTGCCATGGTGGGATTTGAACCCAGATTCCCAGAACATTATCTGGGTCTCTAAATTAATTGTTTAGTGATAATACCAGTAGGCCATCATATTCCCTTCTGCCATTCAATAAGGCCATGACTGATCTTTAACCTAAACTCTTGGACTGTCCTCGTATTCTCAATTTGCTCAGCGTTCAAGAACCTATTAACTTCAGTCTTGAATACTCAACGACCAAGCATCCATGTTCCAAAGTTTCATAACCTTCTGAGTAAAGGCATTTCTCTTTCCCTCAGTTAAAAATGGCTGGTCCTGATGCTGAGGCTATGTCTCTGTGATTCCAGAATGTCTAGCCATGGAGAATAGCCTCCCATATATCTGCCATGTCAAGCCTTAAGAATTTTATACATGTCAATGAGATTCTCTCTCATACTTTTAAACTCCAGCGAGTATAGGCCCATTCTACCTAATCTCTCCATGGTCCAGGAATCAATCTAGTGAATGGTCATTGTGTCCTCTCTTAAGCACCTTTCCTTAGGTAAGGAGACTAAAGCTGTATACTGTAGTTTAGATGTGGACCTTACATCTCCAGCTCCTTACTGTGGTCATCCATTCCCTTCTGTAATGGTATATTGGCCTGGATAATACTGAGACCTGACTCTCTCTAGAGTTACTATTGCTGAAGTCTATCATTGCAGTATGACTCAATCTAAAACTAAAGAGAATAACCGCCTATCTTGAATAATGGAAGCAACCTGACGCAAATCAACTTTGATTTAAATCAGTGATGGCACATTCACAGAGAATTCATCCCCATACAAACACTCTTTGGACACAAAAGTAGAACACAGATCCCAGAATGTTCTCTACCGGCTCCAAAATAAGCATAACGTCATTCTCTGAAATAATGCACAAGACATGTGTCACAGAATTCGTGCCTAACATACTATTCATTTCCTGTTTCCACAGCTCAAAGGAAAAAAAGAAACAGCAGTATCTCTGAGCGCTAGCAGAGCCATCGCACAGCAGCATCATGTAGCATCAGCTCTTTGATCAAGCATTATGCATACGACAGTGCAGTGGCAATCTATTTACTACTGCAGCATTCTGTACCATCAAAGCCATGGATTCACAAACCATGGCTCACTCAATGAAATTTAGGATTCTAGTCTAACAAAACAGTTAACCTACCTCTGCATTAAAAATATTTAATGACCCTTCCTGTTTGCATGCATATACATATGTGCATTTATCAAAAAGATTTGTTTTAGGTATGATAGCTCCATACTTGAGAACCCTGTCGATGTCACCAGCTCAGTATTCATGCATTTCCAAAAACTAATTGGGCAATTTGTATATGGCGTTTTATTAGGCTTGTCTGATCACAGATCCTTGTACATTGCTTGATTGCTTTAGCCTGTATGTAAAGCTAAGAAGTCACAAGATAGACTCAAAATTCTAGTGAGACACCAGGCATGCTGCTTCTTGCTATTGCAACCTGTATATCAAAAGTCTGTAAACATATAAGATGTTTTGAGTCACGTAAAAAACTGCTTGAAATTAGAACCATCTCTGCATTACTCTAAATAAGATAAACAGTAACTTGATGTAACACAACCAAGTTCAGGAGGACTATTTTGGAATCAGATCAACAGTACAGGTAAATCAGAATGTAAAATAAAATTACTTTCTTCCATTTTCAAGTGCATTTAATTATCTATCTAGAGTAAACAGGCTAAGGAGAGGTTTATGTCAGATGTCATACAGAAAGCTAACTTCTGGCACTGATGCATTACCCTTATAATAGCAGGTCTAAGGATTGCGATATTGACAGAGTCTGGGATTATTAGATAAATGAACAATTGAGGCTTAATATTTGCCAATGGAAAATTGGAGCCAAAGATCATGCACACGTGTGTGTTGTGTACACAGATTGCAATGCTCTCCAACACTTAAAAACAACAAGGTTGTCAGTAATAACTCATTGTGGAGCTGGAGGAACACAACAGGCCAGGCAGCATCAGAGGAGCAGGAAAGTTGACATTTCGGGTCAGAACCC
>NC_063365.1:17307165-17323900 GCF_021869965.1 Rhincodon typus | reverse complement strand
TCAACTTTCCTGCTCCTCTGATGCTGCCTGCCCTGTTGTGTTCCTCCAGCTCCACACTGTTACTTTTGACTCCAGCATCTGCAGTTCTTACTGTCTCAGGGTTGTCAGTAAAATGTTGGTGTAGCTTGCTTAAATTTGTGAGACACTCTTTCCCAGTGTGGCATCTCATTCCAGACAGGAAATCTTTTAATTGGACATGGTAATTAACTTGCCCAATTCAGGGGCACTTTTTACTTTCTTACTATTTGGAATCTCATGCTCTACACAGCGCTCTCCAACATTCACTCCCAGCTGTTGAGACTAGAAGCAATACCTCATCATCCTCGGACTTGCACAGGGTACATATGAAACAGCTGCAACATTGACTTTAGTTAGCAAATTGTGATGTCACATGAAAGGACCATGAGGACTTTATCGTCAAGAGTCAGAGCTATAGGATTTAGTCACATCTAGCCTCCTAAAATAACCATGATGTCCCCTTCAAACAGAAATTGCCCTTATTATCACATGCACTAAGTAGTTTTCCCAAAATGAAATGGGATTTGATCAGAGCTGTTAAAATGAACTCCTGGATTTTTTTGTAATGTAACTTGGATTCAAGATGGCGCCGAGACTGGGTGACTCCCTACAGCAGATCTAACTCTAACATTTCTTATAACCGTTCTACACTTTTAAACTTAAATTCTAAATCTGTAGAACTTACTAATAATGTTCTTTTGAATCTACTTACGGGTTTGAGGATTCTACAGTCATCCAGGCTCAAGCACTATCAGCGCTGGATTTGCAGACCCAGCGCAAACCTATCGGCTTCCCTCAGGACCCACAAGGACACCTGGAACCAAGATCTTCTCTAGCACACGTCCTGTACGGTATAACCTGTATGCCTTACTCCGTCCAAGTTTTTTTCACCCTATGATCTGTATGTCCTTTCTTACTATGATCTGCCTCTACTGCTCACAAACATAGCTTTTCACTGTACTTAGGTACACGTGACAATAAATCAAGTCAATCAAGCTATTGTTGTCCAATTTTTACTAAGCTTTTAATATAACTATTAAAATAAATGGGTTCAATTTTCCTTTTTATTGGAGGGGGAAATATGCTGGCTTTCCAATTCCCAAATCAGAACATAGAAGGGATAACTTTTGAGGGGACAAGAACAGAAAAGACTGTGTAATAATTTGTTTTGTGAGTTATCAAGGTTTCATCACTACTGCAGACTTTACACAGATTCTTCACACAAGAGCAAAACCCTATGGATGCTGTAAATAAGAAACAGAAACAGAAAATACATTTCAGAATTATACAGTAGGTAAGGCAAGTACCTATGGAGAAAGAAGTTAATTCTCCCTTGGACTTCTTTCCTCAATGGTCCAGGCAATCTCCCATTCTGTTGCTGCTCTGGATTCATTCTTTTCTTTTTCTTCCTCTTGATTTTTATCTATCCGTCCTATCATCTCTTTCAACATCCCATCCACTCTCTGTACATGCCTAATCCCCAGTTAGTTTGCCTCTTTTCTTGATGCAAATAATCAAACTAGTTGTTTCTTGTAGACTTGCTAATGCCTCCACTCCACTTTTATCGAGATGTTCATTTTCTCTGTTCATCTCCAATCTCACATTTCAAACTCCCTGGAAGTCTGACCTCTTCATTCCTCAGCTTTTACATTTCTGCACGGCAACTCCACATCAAACCTTTCTTTAGTTCTCCATCCATGCTTTCACTGTGTGAGTAAATGTTAAAGATATTCACCGTTTTATAGAGTGCATGGATCAGTTTCAATCAGGTTTTGTTAGCTGCAGGAAATCACAGTCCTTGCTTTGAACAAAAACACAACAGCAGAATTTATTCGATTTCCAAAGGTGAAATGATCCAACGTTAAAAACATCGCATTTAGTTTTGTAACACCAATGGGATAACTGAAGTTCCATGATTTGTTGAGTTGAAGTTTTATTTATTTCTGAAGCATACTCAGTTTTGTCTGGGATTTAATCAGATGTTTAAATAATGCCACCTCCCCACTTTGCGGCCTCCATTCAGCCCGTTCTTCAATGCAGTCACTAAAGTCACAAATCCATCAAACTAGGAGGTTAAACCTGCATTTTAAACAAATGCGTTGGCCTCAAGTTCTCCTTTGTCACTCAAGCTTTACACATGAGTTTGATAGCATCCAGACTGTCAGTCAAGACATCAAGGCTCACAAACCATATGGCGTGCTTTACTCAATGCATGATATCCATCTGAAATCAGTGCTAAGTGTTCAGTTGTGCATCAAGAGGAAATTTTTGTAGCTGTCGTCCTGAGCAGACAGGCACACACAGAAATGTACAGTAGAAATGAGTCCCATGTGAAAATCACAGAACTTTTAAAATGGCCTGTACATCCATAACAGTAAAACACTTTTGTTTCCCTCATGCTACATACAAGAGTTTCACACACTGTGATTTGATTTGATTTTATTGTTGTCACATGTACCTAAGTACAGTGAAAAGTTTTGTTTTGCATGAAGTACAGCAGATCATAACATACAAAGACACAAAGATTATAGGGTGACAGAACAGAACAAGGAACGCAAAGGTACGGCTGCAAAGAACATGTACAAAAAGCAAGATCAACATTAGATATGAAATTTGAGAGGTCTGTTCAGAAGTTTAATAATAGCAGGGAAGAAGCTGTTCTTGGTCCATGTGTTTAAGCTTTTGTATCTTCTGTCTGATAGAAGAGGTTGGAAGAGGTCTTTGATGATGTTGGCAGCAAGAAATATAGATGGAGTCAGTGGATGGAAGATTGGCTTGTGTGATGGTCTGGGCTGTGTTCACAACTCTCTCTAGTTTCTTACGGTGCTGGGCAGAGCAGTTGCTGTACCAAGCCATGATGCATCCCGATAGAATACTTTCTATGGTGCATCTGTAAGTGTTGGTTGGATCAGAATAATCTTCCTAACCTAACATTTTCTGAATCATGGTGAACAGTGTCTATTCGTGCTGCTCCTATAATAGGAACTTCAGTTAAGCTAGAAAAATTGTTTTGAAAGTCACTGTTGCATTAGATACCATTGGAAGCAGGATACATCACAACATTTCCCCCTCATGGTTTTAACCTAGAGTAAATATTGTTTAAAAACTAAACTTTTAATTGACTAAAGAGCAGATAAGGATACCATTTGACACAGACTGTTGTGATCCACATGAGCGGAGCTAGCAGTAACATTCAAAGGGGTATTAGATAAATATTGGAAAGGTAGAAAATTGCTGGGCACTGGCATAAGCACAGGGAGAACTGGTTAGCTCTTGAAAGAGATAGTAGAGGCAAAATGGGATGAACAGCCTCATTCTGTACAGATTCCATGCTAGCCATTCCTGCTTCAGATAAAATATTTACACGCACAGGATAAAACCTGTTAACCACAGACATTTACAGCAACGGAGGAGACCATTCAGTCTATCATTATGATGCTGACTCTTTGGCACAGCAATCTAAACTGAAAGTAGACAGGCAAGTGCAGCAAGCAATCAGAAAGGCAAATGGTATGTTAGCCTTTGTTGCAAGATAATTTGTGTCCAGAAGTAGCAATGTCATGCTGCAGTTATATAGGGCCCTGACGAGACCACATCTGGAGTATTGTGTGCAGTTTTGATCTCCCTCCTTAAGACAGTATATATTTGCCACAGAGGGAGTGCAGCGAGGATGCATTGGGGATGGCAGGACTTTATGAAGAGACATTGGTCCTGTAATCAGTAGACTTTAGAAAACTGAGAGGGGATCAGACTGAAACATATGCCGTTTTAACTGGGCTAGATGGACTCAATGTTGGTCACCATTATCATACCAGACCATAGGTGGTTTAACCTGAGGGCCACAATACCTCAGGTGAGGAGAGAGATTACTTCATGATAACCTCAGCCGGTGATGGGAATTGAACACACACTGCTTCACAAACCAACCATTTAGCCAACTGAGCTAAACCAATAGACTCAAAACAGGGAGGATGTCTCCCTTGTTTAGTCTAGAATAAGGAGTCAGTTTCAGGATACTGGGTAGGCCGTTTAGGACTGAGATGAGGAAAAAAAGCCTTGTTCCTCAGAGAATGGTCAATCTGTAGAACTGACTACCACAGAAGGCTGTCGGGGCTGGGTTACTGAGTATATTCAAGAAAGAGATCGATACGTTTTAGATACTAAAGGCATCAAGGGGTATGGAGAGAAAGCAGGAAACTGGAATTGAGAAAGAGGATCTGCCATAATTACATTGAATAGTGGAAAACACTTGAAGGGCTGAATGGCCTACTTCTGCTCATGGTTTCTATGTTCTAATCCACCATTCAACACTTTCTCTCTCCGCAGACATGTATTTTCCCAGTGCCTGAAAAATGTAACAGCCTCTATCACCAACTACTATTCATTCATGAAAGTAAGGAAATTAGGGACTCTTACGAAGAAGCACTTTAAATGGTTTTAATTAATTTGCTGTTGGGGAAAAGTCTAATGCATTTGGAACTGTCACATATTGTTCTATCTTTAATGGTATCAGAAAATTCACAATCATCATCTAAACCAGGCAAAATGGGTTTCTCATCAAACTCCAAACTAGTTTTGAATTTAGACTGATCCTTGCCTCTGAACCTAAAGTGAGCAATGGTTTAACCATAATTGACATTGACTGCAGTTGGTGCTTGTTTTATTATAGCCGGAGACTACTTTTGTACTTTCAAACACAAACCATATTCAAACTATTTTGTAATTTACATAGCATCATCAGGCATCCATCTCAGTCTTGTGAACCTTAGTGGAATCAGCTTTTCAGCAAACTAACATCCAGCGTTATGGGGTGCCACCCGACTCAGATTATGGTTGGAAGCGCATGCTGTGTGGGGAACAGTCATTCATCTGTGATTTGTCCCACATTGGCCAATAATTGGCCAAAGGGCTGTTCTTCCTCCAATTAATGACCGTGGGTGCCAGGCTTTCAAAGGCTGAGGGCCTCACTCAGAAGCAGCTTGATGCGGCCTTTCCCAGTGTACAGGAACACAGGAAATAGAAGCAGGAATAGGCCACTCAGCCCCTTCAGCCTGCTCCACCACTCAATTAGATCATGGTCAATCTTCTACCTCAACACCATTTTCCCATGCCACCCTTATATCATAGAATACCAACAGTGCAGAGAGAGGCCATTCAGCCCATCAGGTCTGCGCCAACTCTCCGAGCAGCTTCCCACCCAGACCCAAACCACCAGTCTGCACATCCCTGGACGCTATGGGAATTTTTTTTTAAAAATCAAGGCCAATCCACATCTAGCTTGCACATCTTTGGACTGTGGGAGGAAACTCACACAGACACGGGGAGAATGTGCAAACTCCACACAGACAGTCGCCTGAGGCTGGAATTGAACCCAGGTCCCTGGAGCTGTGAGGCTGCAGTGCTAACCACTGAGCCACACTCCTTTGTCATCTTTAATGTGAAGGGGAGAGAGAGAGAGAAGAGAGAGAAATCATTTTGGAATTTAACATTGAAAATAATACCCTTAGTCGCCAACACTGAGAGGGAACCCTTCTACTGGGATGGGGGAGTTGCTGTGAAAGCAGCTGAAGCCAGGTAGGAATGCAGGGAGGGGAAGCCTGCCTGGAGTCCTGGCTGTGCTCATTCTACCAGGAGACTGCCTCCAGGCAGCTACAATGTTTCCCGATGACCCCAAGGACCTGGAGGCTGATTGAAAAATTCCAGGCCACCTCCGACAAGGCTTTACTTAATAGTCACGAAATCCAACATCCATCCACCTCCAAACAACGCACCCCCCACCCCCCACCCCCAAATTAGGGCCCAAACATTTAGCCCGAGATTTCAATCACATATGAGATAGTTATCTTTACAGAATCACGTTAGGTTCTCCTAACACAAGTTTCATAGTTTCCTGTCGGGTCTTTTTGAGTCTGAGATATTTACAAATAAAGTCTTCAGTCTTCTATAAGTGCTTAAAGGTTCAAACTTTTCTGCAAATCTTATTGTGCTCACGTACCCAAAATATTACTTTCACAAAGTGCAAAATATTAGTGAATAATACACTTAAATAATGCATTGTTAATCGTTGCCCTCTTCCCTATCACTTGTACTGGATCACACTTATCTTGTATCATTATTCATAAGTATCTTTTATTAACATAATTTGGACTGGTTCCAGGTCAATTACTAATTTCCTATACAAAGGATAATCTTAAATTTGTATTACGTTGCAGTTTGCTGTTATGAACATAAGTTTTGCAACATTCAATGCAGTGCCATAAGATAGTGCTGTGATATTCCAGCACACAGACAATCATAGTGGGTAAAAAAAAACCTCTACAGCTTTTTGAAAAACTCCCCAAGTTTTCTTTGATGGCAAAAATGGCCCAAGAAATCCAGGGAACCTGGAATTGCTGACAGTGATGACAGGTGTGTGATTTCAAAAGGAGACAAACGGTGCCTACAGCCCATTGATAAATCCATGCCTTTGAATAGGCAGTGTATCACATGTCAGACAAGCAAGTATTCATACAGATCTGAATCTGTCCAGGAGCTGGTACTGCAAGAACTGATTCGTGGAAAAGATTTATTTTCAAGCAAAAGGGACGTAGAAACTCGAGTTCATGTCTGTCGTGGGTGCTACATTATTTAACACACAGCTGCACACTAAGCTCCCTCTGTTTGCTAAGATTAAATAATACTGTATTTACAATGAGCTTTTGCTACATTTAACCTGATGCTCAGTTAAGGTTAGCAAATCAATTGTTTCTAGATTAATATGTTATTTTTCATGTTCTTTATGGCTAAATATAGAACATAGAACAGCACAGCATAGGAACAAGCCCTTCGGCCCAAGATGTTGTGTCAAACATGACACCAAATTAAACTAATCCCTTCCGTCTGCCCTTGGTCCATATCCCTCCATTCCCATATCGGAGTTTTACAACAAGAAACATAAAAAAGATAGTTAAAGGGAACATAGCCACTTACCATAGATGGTAGTGTATCTGTTCATGTGTGTATATGAAGCCTTGAAAACTCTTTCGAAAACAAGGGTAGACCTATGCATTGTGTATAAAAAGTGACTGCCAAATTTGGTTATTGTGGTCGCCATTTTGAATTGAGATGAAAAACGTAACACAAATTAACTCGAATTAAAATGAATACTTTCTTGAATGAATTAATTCTCAGAGGATACTTTTAACTACAATCAAAACACTTCAAAAACCATCAGATTCATTTTCTTCAGCAGCCAAAGCAAAACATTAACTGAATTTATTGTGTCTTTGAGGCTACAGCATTAGCGCACAATTCTCAGTCTGTATCAGATCTGGTGCTGGCCATTTTGGCTGATGCTAAAGGGCTGGAAACTGGCAACTTTGGCATCACAGTCTTCTGTCAGTCATAGGGATCTCGGCCTTCTGCCACAGCAGTGGACATATTCATCCTGGAGCGGAGATACATCAATAAACTGTTACTCTGAAACCTTTGCTGGACTTGGGGGCTTGATTTAACCCACTGAGGTGCATTGCATTTCTGGTGATGATGTAACCATTTTGACGATTTGAGGACCCATTCTGATACACCCTCCTCTGGATCAAGCCAGTGTCTATCCTCTGCTCCCATGGTGCATTCGATCTTGAGATCTTCTTCGTCTTCCAGTCTCAGACTATTCTTCACCAACACCAAATTTCCTCACCGCAGCACCGTTGTGTGACAAATTAGATAAAAAGTGTTGTTACAGCTGGCTTCTTCCTTTGTTTTCTTTTGCCAGACGTTCCATTTCTGTTCCATAACTTGCCACCTCTTGCACAGTCTGCTCCCTGTTGGCAACACAGCCTGCACATATCTACACACCAACTCATTAGGTATCTCAGGGGCGGAATATTGAAGTAGACTCCAAATGTGTGAAGACTGTCTGCAAGTCAACAGTTTTTTTTTATATATACGGACTAGGAGACTCAACTCCTTCTTATCTTCTAGAAAATCAAAATATTCATTCTGTACAACAAATGTCTGTGTTTCAAACTCAAACATTTATTAAATAAAAACCAAAATAACTGCAGATGCTGTAAATCAGAGACGAAAATAAAAATTGCTGGAAAAGCTCAGCACGTCTGGCAGCATCTGAGGAGAGAGAAATCAGGGTTAACATTTCGGGTCGCATGACCTTTCCTCAGAACAGCTGCACCTAAAATGTTAACTCTGATTTCTCTCCACAGATGCTGCCAGACGTGCTGAGCTTTTTCCAGCAACTTCTGTTTTTGTATCATTTATTAAACTAGAACACACACATTTTCATCTAGGACTGGTTTATGAATTTAAATAACTTGTGACTGTTTGAAGTTTGGCATTCTTGCATTCGTCCTGAACAATGCAGGTTTAAAATCTTTGACACGACGGCTCTTCTTTCAGCAATAATCAAATTCATTTAATGGCACCTGAGACCTGGGACAGGTAAACTTGTATTGCCCAAATGTCCCTTCACATCCATTACTTTTCCACCCCTCTGTATAATTTAATCCACTGCAGTTTCAAAAGGGGCGTTGCTTCAAGCAGATTGAAGCAATTGTGCAACAAATCTTTTCTGTTACATGTTATCTTCCACAACAATCTCTAAGATTTTTTTTATTTGAAGTGGAAGATGAATGTGGCCAATCCCACAATGTTACATTGCTTAAAAAAGGTCAGGCTCTTTATAGATTCACACAGCATGGAATCAGACCCTTCAGTCCAACTCATCCAAGCTGACCAGGGGTTTCCTAAACCGAATTAGTCTCATTTGCCTGCTTTTGGCCCACATTCCTTTAAATCTTTCATATAAACCTTTCTTTCTAGGCAGAATCTGGTAGGACATAATTCTTGGATGTTTCATCACATGACCTGTGATCATCCCGACCACTCTGCCCCTACACTGTTATCATTGGTTGACCAACGTGTCCATCCATACACAGCACCGCCTTCCCAAACCAATCAGAAATTGAATTGACATCACATTCTCCAATTGGGTAATCTTGACCTGCAGGCCACCAGCCTCCTCCCCACACCACTACCCCATCCCTCCCATCTCCAATTTTTGAAATAAGTAACAATAAAACTGAATAAAGTTACTTTTTAAAATGATAATGTCTTTCTCATTTCTCCTGGGCTCAACCGTCCCTACTGGAGATTAATCTTTAATTTCAGGAGATTTCAAAGCAATCCGGGGAGGTTTGACAACTCAACTCTGGTAAAATGTCAAAGCTACAAAAAGGATCTACTTATTGTCCGAAACAAGAGGATGTAGGAGGGTCAATGCTGGGAGCCAGCTTGTGGATGTTCGTCTTTTGGAAGTAGCTTGTTCCTCGGTCTTCAAAGATACAAGCACAAATCTTAAAAATAATAATTAAACTAACCCACAATTAGAGTTACAAAGTCTACGTGGCAGGTTAGAATTTACAACAAAAAAAGGCTACTCTGCTTCTGAAGAATTCAGCACTTAACAAGTACTGGTTCAATTAAAAATAGAATTATTAAAATTAGCTTCTTGTATTTTATGGTCTATTTTAAATGAAGTGCTTTCATGCTGAATTAATCCCACAGATGACAAAAAACAGATTTTTGGGGGCTATTGATGGAGGAACATTACTTAGGACACTGTGCTCTTCTTCAAGTAGTACCATAGGGATCTTAAATTCAGAAATGTACATACTGTAATGTTTAGCAGGTGTTATTTACCCAGTTGTTATAAAAGATCTAGTTTCTTTTCCATTTCTATCCTTTAGTTGTATTCACTTGCACTCCAACTTCCTTCATTACTTAGTTATATGACTGACATCTCAACTATGACCATGCCACTTAAGGCTCTCTATAACCACTTAAGTCCCAGAGAACCATGTATCTCGTTGCCCAGTGATTGGAAACATACTGTTTGAAGAATGTTTAGCTTCAGTTCACATTCTCTTATTTTATAAAACCGCTGATGTCTTAAAAATTTAGTTTTACAAACTGTATGCTAGGTTGTGGGGAGAGCTATTTAGGCATTTTTTTTTAAAAGAAAGTCCAAAACCTACTTAAATCAAGTGAACTACTCCAGTTAGCTGAGAAAAATCCTACGTCTTGAAAGCTAAAGAGCCAGACTTAAAACTAACGGCTCATTCTCGAGCGCACTGTTAATTGTCAATCAACATTACATGGCTGAACTCCACAGAATACTTAGAGCAGAACGCTTCCCTGAAAATTTCCAACTGCTTTTAAGCGAAACAAGAAAATTAGTGCTGGAGAAGGAAAATAATTTGGAACACATGCCGGCTTGTGTTCCAAAAGATTTGATGCTTTTGGAGTTCTATATAAACTGCTTCCAAGAAGTGTGAAAACAAAAGACAGCTGCAAACAATGATGTGGCCACTGTGAAATGCACACTTCTTTCTGCTTATGCTCCATGCTTCAAAACTCTCTGCAATTAAATTAGCTGGAAAAAAAACAAGCTCCAGCTTCGGTCACTCAAGGCAGTGTTTCCGCCAATGCCCATGGTCAAGAGGCCTGGAAAGATTCCACTTTGCTCCATCCCGACTTGCCCTGCACCCACCTTCCTCAACGTTTGGGCCCCCAAGTGATCAGACAACACATTGCTTTGTGACACCCAGCGGGAACACTTAGGCCCAGGCAGAGGAAGATAGTCATGCATTAAGACCGATTAATTGCATCTCTTACGCTGCCAAGGGCAAAAAGTTCAACAGAACAGTGATTAACTGTACATTTGTGAACGGATTGGAATGTTCCTCTATTCATAGAATCCCTTCATGTGGAAACAGGCCCTTCGACCCAACAAGTCCGCGCCTACTGAGCATCCCTACCCAGACCTATCCCCCTGTAACCCACCTAATCTACACATCCCTGAACACTACAGGACAATTTTGCACCTAACCTGCACATCTTTGGACTGTGGCAGGAACACCCGGAGGAAACCCACGCAGACATGGGGAGAACGTACAAACTCCACACAGACAGTTGCCCGAGGGTGGAATTGAACCTGGGCCCCGGGCTCTGAGAGGCAGCAGTGCTAACCACCGAGCCACCATGCAGCCTGAGCTCACCAATCAAGCTCAACCAAGGAATGAAACAGGACAGTCATTTTTGAAAATATAATTTTGTACTTTGTGCCCACATTGCACAATTGACAGTTAGTTGGAGCCTCACTTAATAGGGGCTGAAAAGATTTAATCTCCAGACACCCTTTCCTCCCCATTGCTCTCATTCACTGTCAGAGCTCCAGGCAGGTACAGACATCACCATTTCACATTAACACCCAGTAACGGCTTGCACCAACTCCAGCTAACAACGAAAACAAAAAATGCTGGAGATCGTAGCCGGTCAGGCAGCATCTGTGGAGAGACAGCAAGCTAACGTTTTGAGTCTAGACGACTCTTCATCAGAGCTGATGTGAAGACACTGACTCTACATCAGAATCATCTAGACTCGAAACGTTTGCTTGCTCTCTCTCCATGGCTGCTGCCTCATCCACTGTGATCTCCAGGTGATTTTTTTTTGTTTTCAGTACATATTCCAGCACCTGCAGTAATTTGCTCCTCCAGCTTACTACAGATCTCTCCCCCTCCCCTCCCGCCCCCCGCCACCACTGTCCCTGCCTCCTTCACCTTCTCTCTCCCTCTACATTTGCTGAAGAGCCGTTAGTCTCTAGCTTCGTGCTGACAGTTGAGCTGTAAGATTAACCCTTTATTCCCCTCTCCACAGACACTGCCTGCCTTATCGAGCACTCCCAAGAATATTTTCTTTTGTAGTATCACTATTTTGGTTATCGTGGGCTGATTTTCTCCTCCAGGTTAAATGTAGGTCTAACAGTTTGCAACAGAGGTTCTCAGTTGTGGCAAAAACTCACAGGAAATGGCCTGACATCCCAACTCATGCCACTGAATGCGACAGGGCCCATTTCTGCAGGGGCTGGGAGTGGGGGCTGGCTGGGTTTTGCACTTGTTGGTTTTATGGAGGCATTGCAACCACGAGCTCATCCCACTGACCCAGAAATGTGGCAATTCTACAGTGTGGAGCCCAGAGGGTGCATGTTAGACCCAAGGGCAGCTCTGAATTCTGTGAATTTATTTGGATGGACAGGCTACCTCTTCAAAGAGGTAGGGTATCCCCATGTTTATTGCCCCTGAACACCACTGGGGGTGATGGTACCTTTTCAGTTGGGAGTGGGGGTGGTGTCATATATCATTTGGGGCTGTAAACAATAAGGGTAATTGTGCGCAAAAAGTACATAATCGTCTTAGAATTGTCAAACCTATGAAGAGGTGTCAAAACTATCAAGAACTGTCAAAAGGTGTTCTTATGCATGGAAGAGCTTTTCTCAATAGAATGTAGTTTGCAATGTAGAATCTTAACTAATCCAACGTTATTTTTTCTTCTTGTGCATGGGTACTGGTGGATACATGTTGAGCGACATGGTAAGCAAAGGGGAAAGAGTGGTGGATGGAAGCATATGCTGGCACAGCAATATTAAGATACATAGGGGACAGGTGGAAGATCTAGGGAATTATGGGAGTATGAAAGGCCAGGGCAGATGGATAGAGGGGCATAGGGTGATACAGGGGATTGAGTGGTAAGCGGAATAGGTAGAGCATGAGGATACGAGGAGTAACAGAGGTCAGTAGAGGTTATTAGGTGACACGTTGGCATTGTAGGAGTCTGGAGAGTGTGTGGACACGAAATGTGAGGGCTGGAGAAATGTTTTATATTTTATTCTTATATTTAAATTCTTGGACAGTGTCTCTAGGCAGTGGTTGCTGTCTGTCACTCAGCTCACCTCAGAATCCAGCAGGATGCCTTACTGAGTCTCTCAGCCTATTTCCAAATCAGCACCATCCACCTCTCTCTCCCCACTCCCCTGATTCTCCCCCATGCCAGACCAAAATTGGAGCACGTGGGTGACCATTTTGAAACGCTCCTGCCTCTGTGCACCCTTGATCAAAGAGCAAAACCTGGGCCAGAGTTAATGTTAATTCCAACGTGACTCTTCTGAGCAATGGCATGAACCCAAACTGGGAAGCAGTGCTATTAAAAAGTGAGCAATGTCCACAGCTCTTGTGCCCTTCTGAGGCCAGAGGCTGAAGGTTCATGTTCTGTTTCAGAAACTTGAGTAGATAATATAGGCTGACAATTCAGCACTGAGCCAATGGAGTGTTGCTCCAACTGAACTAACATCCTGCTGACCAGATGTTAAACTAACTCTACTCTCTCTAGCAGATGTAAATAATTCCACAACGATGGGGGCAGAAGAGCAGGAGGGTTCCCCCATGTGTCCCAGCCAGTTGTTAACACTTAGCTAATATTACGGATTAAACAACCCCAGGTTGACCAGTTGTGATCCTATTGCTGTTTGAAAGCTGGCTGTCACATTTCCTACAATCACAACAGTGCTGCATTTCAAAAGTACTGATTCCTTGAACATTGGCACACTCATACAATCCAGTACGAGAGCCTTGGTTATCCAATTGACGTGGGAAGGTGCTGTTTTGTGAGGATGGACACATCAGACCATTGAATGGCATCCGTGATACAATATCAAATATCCTCAGCTCAAGTTTTCACCTTCAAAGTTATCCTCATATCAGCTTCTATAAAATGGCGTGTATTTTATAGCCATTCATTTGAAGATGCTGTGGTGTGTTTCATGGAATGTGGGAATTACTGGCAGGATTAATACATGCTTCCCAACCCTAATTGCCCTTAAACTGAGAGGCTTCCTTGGCCATTTCAGAGGGCAATTAAGAGTCACCTACATTGCTGAGGTTCTGGAATCACATGTAGGCCAGACCAGGTAAGGATGGCAGTTTCCTTCCCAAAAGGATATTAGTGAACCAGATGGAATTTTATTACATTAAGGATAGTTTCATGGTCACCATCATTGAGCCTAGCTTCCAAATCTGGATATAATTCATTGAATTTAAATTCCACTAGCTGCAGTGGTGGGATTTGAATCCTCGTACCCAGAGTTTTGGCCTGTGATTCTAGGATGACTGGTCCAGTGACAGTACCACTTGGCCACCTTCTCTCCCGAATTGAGAAATGATGTTTACATCCCTAATAAACTGGTTCATAAATCATGACCAAACCTTTAAATACAAAAAGGGTTTTTTTTTAAGAAAAGGGAGGTTTGACTCCTTGTTTGTTTATTATATATAAACAGCTGTTGTGATGATAACTTCACTTCTCCCTGTGTCCCAATGTGCAACTGCAATGACCATTCATTCTCAGGTCTACGTCACTACTGTTTAAAAATGGTCTTCTTGGAGGCACAACAAGGCAGCTCTCAAGAAGAAGATTCTCTGTACCCTCCCTCTAGCATTCTACTATTTTTTTATTTATTCATGTGTGTGTTGTGGGCGTTGCTGGCTGGGTAAGCATTCATTGCCTGCCCCTGAGAAGCTGGTGGTGAGCTACTTTCTTGAATTGCTGCAATCCACATGCTGTGAATTGACCCACAATGCCCTTAGGGAGGGAATTCCGGGATTTTGACCCAGCGATTCTGACCCATTCTACTCAACGTCACCTGAACTCAGAAGAAGAATTAAGACCCTTTTAAATAGATGATGTTTGTTTTCTGAGATGGGGGTATTTGACTTCCTTTAGTAACTTAGAATTATGAACAGAAAGCAGGGAAATGGGTCAACTAGTCCTCCAAAGAATTGGCTCTGATTTGTTTGGCCAATTAGCCTCCTTTTGTGCTGCGGGTTTCTATGATTCTATTATTTATGTTTAATAGTTTTAAAACAAAAACTTTTCAATCTAGAACCATTTGTTCTCATTTAATTTTAAACGGTAAAAAACACACTTCCTCTCAACACCTCAATAGTGCGCTAAACATTTGTAAGTAAAATTATAACATCCTTATATATTCAGAAAAGAAAGATCATTTTCAATTCTATTTATTTCAAAGCTCAAAATATGATACAATTATTTTTCTCCAAGTACTATAGACTAGCTACATTTATTGTGGGATGGCTATGGCCTAGTGGTATTAACTCTGGACTATTAAGTCAGAGACCTGGGTAATATTCCTGGGACCCAGGTTCAAATCCTGCCACAGCAGATGGTGGAATTTGTATTCGTTAAAAAAATCTGATGCTGACCATGAAACTATTGCCAATTGTTGGGAAAATCCCATCTGGTTCACGAATGCCCTTTAAGAAAAGAAACTGCCATCCTTACCTTGTCTGAACTACATGTGGCTCCAGACGCACAGCAATGTGGTTGATTTTTTAACTACGCCCCGGGATGGGCAATAAATACTGGCCATATCTGGCAACACCCTCATCCCCTGAATGAATTTTAAAAATCTACAAGTGCGATATGGTCACCACGTAGTTAGAAGGTTAGCTGCGATGCTGTAGAACCAGAACCAACTCTCAAAATGGCTTTGTTTTTGTTAAATAAGAGATTTCTAACATCATGGGAATAACCTTTACATTAACATCCCTCATATTTATCATTGGCTTCTCCAGACAGTCAAAGCATTTAATGGGGGTAACACATTCACCATCGTTACTTTGATTGGCATACTGGTTCTGCAGTGGGCCAGTGAAGATCCAGTTAATGGATTAATGTGAAGGACTACACAACTCTCCTGGCATTTGGAAAGCATTCAGAACAACAAAGAACTTGAATGAATCATTGTCATGCTGGCTATTTGAGAGCTTTGCCTATGTACAAAATGGCCACCGCAATTTTCTACTTAACACTATTGAATACACTTTAAAAGTACTTCACTGTTCTGTGAAGCACTTTGAGGTGCTTCTGAGATACCTGACAGACCATTAAATGTTTCTTCCATATGGGCCAAAAGAAACCTAACTCAAAAAAGTTTCTTCCTGCGCTAACTGTTGGCTTTAAAGATTTCTTTTTTCCTTAACTTAAAGGTTAGTATACACAAAGAAAAAACTGTCTTGAGCTTTCCCCATGTTCCAAAAAAAAACCCACCAGTGTCTTGGAATGTGAAAAATGCTGAGTCTGCGTTGTCGACCAGAATCCAAACACAAACTGAACCACAAAACCGGGACTGGAAGGAAAAAAAAAGTGTATTCCAGTGTGCGAACACTGAACATATTTTCAGTGCTTCAGAAATCCGTTAAGAAAATAAAATGAAAGCACTTCAAACGGAAAGAAAATAAACAGCTGGAACTGTTCAGCTGAATTGGAAGAAGTTGTGCTGTCTGAGCAATCAGAATACTCTATCTACATGCCAGCAGACAGAGATTACAATTTGGATTTCACGCGCTCCAGTACCAGTGAAGATGAACTCACTATTGCTGTACTGAAATAATATTTCACATTCCAAGATGCTTCTCTAAAACTGTCAAGAGCTGGTTCCCACAGAGGAAGCGTTTGTTGTAAACAATTAGTTTAGCAGATACAGTGCCACTATTACACAGTTACAAGAATGCTAATTGGCATAAACCCCTTATTAGTTAAGCAGAAAGACAGGGAAGTCAGTTTTAAAGGAATATAAAATGACGTGGAAAATGTCACTGTACATTCATTCTATCTCTAAGTTTGGATGTCTCAATGTACCTTAAGGAATCAATAATTCAAGAAGTGTCAAAGATTAAATGGTGCAATGTTGAAGAGGAGAAAGGAGTTCTTTAATATTGCAACCAAACATTTTTATCCTTAAAAACACCAGGAATAAATAGATTCAGAGACAGTGGGAACTGCCGATGCTGGAGAATCTGAGATAACA